>NC_071512.1:0-600000 GCF_027887155.1 Malaclemys terrapin pileata | reverse complement strand
TGGCCCTCCCAAGAGCAGGACCTGTCCATGTGGGGGGGGCCGCTGGAAAGCTGCACCAATGTAATCTCTCCAGAGCAAAGCAGCAGCTGGAGGGCAGGGCCTAGGCAAAAGGGGACAGAGCCTGGCTCACAGGCAGCAAGGTGGACAGTGGTGGGGGGCCAGGAACTGCCCTGGGGGGCCAGGATGGAGTCGAAATGCACCATGGGGCCAGAGGCTGAGAGCTGGGATGGGGCCAGGTGGTTGGGGGCCGGCCCAGGGCTCTCATGGGGCCTGGCTTGAAATGCAGATGAACCAAGAGGTGGGGGCAGCAGCAGCCCTTGGGCTGGCCCCAGAACCTCATGGGACCAGGCCCCATTCTCTCCACAATTCCCTACAAGCCTCCTCCTCCATTACTGCCCCGCTTCTGTGCCAGCTATGGACTGGCTCCAGAGCTTCCCTCTTAGCACAACACGTCTGCTGTGCTAGTCATGAGCCCCGCCCACGCGCTGCCCTGTCGGCCTGAGGGCAGCTTGAGAAAGGTGCATTACAGCTGAACAGTAGGAGACAGTAACTCTCCCCCTTTCAGTTCTGCATTCCTACCATGCCCAGGATTGACAGGGGTGCTGTCTGTGAAGTGCTGTATCACTCTGTTAAGGGTCCGGGTAGCGTACTGGTTTTTTCATTACATGACCTGAACCTGTAACAACTTGGTCATCTGCCTGTCAGTTTCGCCGACTGGCTGTAGGAGGTTTGGAATTTCTGAGTCTTCTTGTTCTGCACCTGTTATCTGTAGAGTTTGCTCCATTAATGGCTCTTTCAAAAGGACAAACTGTAGATGTTGATGGTTTCTGTTGAACTCTCCCCAGTCAGTCTGGATCACACGTGATCTGGGCGATTAATTCTTTTTCTTTACAAGAGCTGGAGTTCAATGTTTTTTCCTCCATCAATTTTGCAAAGAATGTGGTCTCCAGGTGCTAGACCCGGCAGTTCTGAGTGATGTCTGTTGTAAAGCTGTCCATAAGCTCTTTAGCTTTTTGATCCAGTTGGGCTGCTCTCTTCACGTCTGGCCATGCTGGGGATTGTTCCAACTTTGGAAAGGAACCTGTTGCTCTGAGTTGTCTTCCCATCAGGAGTTGTGTGGGCCTGTCTGCAGGAGCTGCTACTGGTGTTGATCTGTGTAAACAGGCTGCGGACTCACCACTGCGGCGCCTCCTGCTGGTCATCTCCGGGAATTAGCTCTTCCAGCATCCTGGAGCGCCCCCTGCAGGCCAGTGATCCACCTGTCCTCTGGCCCCTGTGTCCCTCCCGGACCCCGGTGCCCCTTTATCTGGGGTGCTGCCCCCTGCCAGTACACCCCTCAGTATTAGGGTCTCCCCTCCCCAGGGAACCCCCACCCACTAACCCCACCTCACCTCAGAATAAGGCCACTGCCAGTCACCAACTAGCCCCCGCTCCCTGGGGCAGACTGCAGTATAGGCCACTCATCACTGGCAAGGGGGGTTTGGACCTGCTGCCTTGGCCTACCTCTGGGCTGCCCTCTGCAAACCTCAGTACCGTTGGCCCAATACTAGGCCGCAGCCTGGGGCTTTCCAGCTTGGAGCTCCCCAGCTCCTCAGCCTTTCCCCAGCCCTGCTCCACTCAGGTACCCTGTGTCTAGCTCGCTGGAGCCAGGCCCTTCTCCCTCTGAAGGCAGAGAGAGACTATTTGGGCTTCTGGCTCCCAGCCTTCTTATACAGGCCAGCTGGGGTCTGATTGGGGCGTGGCCCAGCTGTGGCTACTTCCCCAATCAGCCCAGTAGCTTTTCCCTTTGCCCCAGCCCTCTGCCTGGGCTGTTTTAAACCCCTCAGGCAGGAGTGGGGTAACCATGCCGCTACAATCTGTAACTCAGAAGAGCAAGGAATGGATTTTCCCCTCCTGCAGGATTTTCTTGGCTGCCTGTACAGCTCTCTCAGCCTCCCCGTGTGCTTGGGAGTAATGTGGGCTGCTCGTAATAAGATCAAAGTCATATTTCCTACAGAACGACTTAAATTCTGCTGCAGTGAGATGGGGTCCATCGTCCGTCACTAGTTGTTCTGGAATACGGAAATGAGCAAAAGTTCACTTCCAGTTTCTCGATAATGCTGCAACATGTTAGGTCTTTCAAGTACATTATTTCTGTATACCTGGAAAAACTGTCCATGACAATAAGATAATGCTGTCCTTTGGCATAAATCTGCAGCTAGTCTCTTCCAAGATCTGTCTGGCAGGGGTGTTGTTGTGTTGGTCTGTTAGTTCTGCAGTGTTCACATGCCAATACTCCATGTCCTTGCTGATGCCCGGAGCCCATAGTGACTGGATGGCCCATTCATGGTGTTTAGTTAGTCCTTGATGTCCTTCCTGGGTGAGGTTTAGGATTTCTCCTCTCATTTCGTTGGAATTACAATGCAGTTGCTTTTAATCATGAGTCCATTTGACTCACTTTAACTGTCCATGTCCGACAAAGTAGTGTTTTGTCATTTCCTTGGTGTCCTTTAGATACTTGGGCCAGTTGGCCCTAATGGAACGTGGAACTGCCTGAAATTGCATGTCTGCTGAGGTTGCTTTTTTGTAGCAGGTGTAGCCTCTTTTCTGATGCTGGTCTAGATGTGCACACAGCATCCACATATGCCTTTACAGGATCTGTGAGCTCGGGTAGTTGAGTGCAATGCTGGCTCTGTCACAGAGTGTCTGCGACTAACCGATTTTTCCCAGGAACAATTGGGTTACATCGTATTAACCTTAGCAAGAGACGTTGGCATCTCAGCAGTGCTTGATCCAGGTCTTTTCCATTGATGAGGGCGAGACAGAGTTCACTCACCACTGCGGCGCCTCCTGCTGGCTCTCCCGGGGATTAGCTCTGCTAGCCGGTGCGTCCTCTTCTGGTGGTGTCTCGCTGCTGTCACTTCTGCTTCAGGACCCACATCACTCCCAGGAGCATGGCATCCTCTTCATGACACAGCTCTCTGGCCGTGTCACGCTCTGTTCTCCCCCCTTCCGGGGGAACTGCTGAAGTCCAGCCAGTTCCCTCAGTGGCTCCTGCAGCCAATTGTCTGGCCACTTCCTCAGTGGCAATCCGCAGTTGGGGGGACCCGGGCCCACCCACTACTCCGAGTCTCAGCCCAGGGACCCTCTAGATGGTAGCTACGTGCTGCGTCCCCTCCAACCTCTCAGTACCTTTCCCTGGGCCATTTCCCCACAGCCCCCAGCACCCTCTTTGCCCTTCCCTCAGGGTTGCCCAACCCAGAGCCATCTTTAGCTCCCCCTGGTCATCGCTAGTAGCACAGCTCTGTCCAGGGTGCTGGCGCTCCTTCCTCTGCTAGGAGCCTGGCCTGACCTTCCCTCCTCAAGCTCCAGGCAGCTACGGAAGCTGCTCTGCCCTGCAGCTGTTCTTATATGGCCTGCCAGGCCCTGATTGGCTGCTCCTCACAGCCCCTCTCTAATTGGCTGCCTCCTGCATAGACTCCCTAGGGCTCTATTAACCCCTTATGGGCCAGCGTGGGGCAGTCACCCCATCACAGAGAGTTACAAGTGGTTTACGGTCTGTTATCAGTGTAAGTGAATCCAATCCACACAGATCTCTGTAAAGTTCTCATGTGCCCCTAAGCTTGCCAGCCTCCTTTTCAATCTGTGCAGATCGTTTTTCCACTTTGTGTATGTGCAAGAGCAAAATGCAGCTGGCTTCTACTCAGAGCCATGTTGTTGCAACAATTCACCACCTAGGCCAGAGCTGCTTGTGTCTCCACTGACCCCCATTGTGGGTTTATTCACATAGAACTTGAGAGGTAGAGCTATTGAGGTCATTTCTTTTATCTTTTTGAAGACAATTTCTTGATTTGGCCCCATAGTCAAGGTGTGTTGGACTTCAATAGTTTATTCAGTGGTTTTGTCACTGCAGAAAGGTCATGTGGGTACCAACCAAGGTAATTCACCATCACCAGTAGGCGTCTCAGTTCTGGTACATTCAATTCTTAAATTACTTCTCTCTCAGGTCTAGGACTGATTCCATCTTTGTTTATTGTCTCAGTTTGGGGTAGGCAGAAAACAAACTTCTCCTCGTTTAGCTTTAGTCCAGACTAAATGATTAGCCTTGGGACCTCGTTGAGAGTTTTGGTGTGTTCTTCCCTCAAAGAGGCATGCATTATATATTTATTTTAGTCCATGCAAATGACAACTCCATTTGTGTTCGTTAACAGTTCTGCCATCTTTCTTTGGAAAATTTCAAGCACACTGGTAATCCCAAAGGTAATCTTTGAAAGTAAAGTCTACCAAAGGGTGTGATAAATGTAGTCAGTTTAACACTATCTTTGGCTACCGGAATTTGCCAGAGTCTCCTTGAGGCATCCAACTTGGAGAATCCTGTACTTCCTTTCACTTTGGGGAGGAAGTCAGCCAGTACTGGGAGAACATATTTTTTCTCTTGCAATGGCTTCACTGAGTCTTAAGATCCACACAGATTCATATTTTCCTATTTTTCTTTATAGCTGGTACCATTGGGGCACACCGTGCTGTCAGCTCGGAGATTTTTCTCGGTTATGCCAATCCATTTAATTCTGTTTAACTCCGTTTCCACTCTATGAAGTAAGTGGGTAGGAGTCCGGCGCGGGTATGTATGCTCTATGGTGCAGCAGCGTGTTTTAGGACTATCTGTACTGGACCTCCTGTCAGAAATCCAATCTCATGAAATATTCCATCGAGTTCTTCCACCTTCCTCACTAGGCCCATCATGGCTGTCATGTTGGGTCTGAGGAGGCTGTTGGTCTGTGGTCCTTTCATCACATACACGCTGAGTGCTCAGCTGTTTCTGTGGTGAACTGGCCCATGCAGCTCAGAGTACCTCCAGGGCTAGTCAGAGTGGGTTGAGGGACTTCAGCTCTGGGAGGGGTTGAAGGTGATCGTAAATTACTTCTGAGATGGCTGATGTCAGCTCTTCAGTCAATTTTCAAGTCCAACTGTATTGTCATAAATGTTCAGTTTCACTCTTCAGGCAGGTTCTGTGGCATCACATGTGATACAACCAAGAGCCATTGTTTCTGGGATTTATCACTCAACTCCCTGACTACACCCCCAGCACGTCTTCGGAACCAGCTCAAACCCACCCAGCCAGGGATTCTGCAGCCCCCCAGGCATGCCTGGGGGGCTCCGGGATGCAGCCCCGGCCACTCAGGATCCCCTTGTCCTTGCAGGGGTTGCTCGCTGTCATCCAAAAGCTCAAGGGCTCCGTGGAGCAGGAACTGCGGATCGTCCTGCTGGGGCTGGACAATGCCGGAAAAACCACGCTGCTGAAGTGCCTGGCATCGGAGGAGGTCAGCACCATCACTCCCACGCAGGTAGGTGCAGAACCCCGGATCCAGCGCATAGTGGGTGAGGTGGGCTCTCCTCCCCTGCCTGGACTTACAGCCCGGTTTGCTTCCCTGTGCAGGGGTTCAACATAAAAAGTGTGCACTCACACGGCTTCAAGCTGAACGTCTGGGACATCGGTGGGCAGCGTGCCATCCGCCCCTACTGGAAGAAGTACCTGGGCAACACAGACACGCTGGTGAGCATGGGGCCAGCCCCCAGGTGGGCAGGGAGGAGGCAGTGTTGGAAGCTGGACCGGCTGGGGTCTAATACTGGGGTTCCACAGCAGGAGCCTTTGTCCTACCTGCAAAGGGAGAACTGGTGGGTGCCCACCCAGGGGTGCCTGGGGGGCAGGGTGCCTATAAAGGTGGGACTGGCAGGGTGCCATGGGGAGCAAGAAGTGAATGGGTGACTTTCCCTTTTGTTCCTGTGGCAGATTTATGTCATTGACAGCGCTGACAAGAAACGCTTTGAGGAGACCGGGCAGGTATGATGCGGCCCCCCTGGAAATACACTGCCTTGTGGGCAGATTGCTCTCGACATTACATGTGCTGGGACAGGTCACAGATGTGCGTGCTTCTGGGGGTCTTTGGGACCAAGTCTTGGCTGTGCTGCTGGAACAGCTACTTTTCCCAGTATAACAGTGTCTACTGGCCATTCCAGACTTTTTTGGGGGGCATATCTATGGGATGCAGCGAGAACCAGGGTTGTTAACTACCCAATTCTGTGAGTAAGCTGGGCTTGACATCCCAGCCCCTGATGAACCTCCCCCATCAAGGGATTGGTGAGAAATGTAGTTCCCCAGCAGCCGGTTGTATCCTGAACTGAAGGAAGGCACGTGTAATCAGGCACAGACTCACCCCTGCGGCACCTCCTGCTGGTCATCTTGGGAATTAGCTCACCAGTCATTAGAGCGCCCTCTGCAGGCCAGGTGTCCCATCTGTCATTGGCCCTCCTGGACCCCAGTGCCCTTGGCTTGGGTGCTGCCCCCCTAGCAGTACCCTACTCTCTCTCAGTCTTCCCCCCACCCCCAGGGAACCCCCACCCCCACATCACCTCAGTCATGGCTACTGCCAGTCACCATCTAGCCCCCACACCCTGGGGCAGACTGCCATCTATCAGCCAATCATCACAGGCAACAAGGGGTCTGGACTGATTGCCTTCACCCACCCCAGCTGCCCCTCTGCAACCCCAATACCTACATGGGCCTAGGACCAGGCCCTGCAGCCTGGGGAGTTGCTGGCCTAGGGCTTCCCTGCCCCCAAGGCCTTTCCCCAGCCCTGACTCAGTCTAGGTCCCCAGTGAGCTCCCTGCAGCCAGGCCTGTCACTCTCTCCTGTCAAAGGGAGACTCCTCATCTTCTAGCTGCCCTGGCCTTCTTATAAGGCTGAGTGGCTCCGTTTGGGGCGTGGCTCCAGCTGCAGCCACTTCCCCCAATCAGCCAGGGTTTGCCCCTTTCCACAGCCCCAGCCCCAGCCCTCGCCCTCGGCAGGGCTTTTCCCACCCCTTCAGGGCTGGAGCAGGTGTTTACCCCGCTACAGCACGGCAGGCAGCAAAGGGGTTCATGGTGAGGAACGTTTCCTCCCCAGCTCGTGAGCCCCATGACACTGATGGGACCTGAGGCCCAGAGCAGAACACACCTGAGGTCACAGAGTCCAGGGCAGAGCCAGGAGATTAACCCACATCCCAGGCCGTAGTCAGAGGCTGGGGTCAAGGCTACCCACTGGTTACACATGCTGGGCTTTCCCTTTGGAAGGGGACTGATGTCAGGAAGGGCTGTGCCAATTCCAGACAGCCTCAGGGAGGGTGAAACTCCCTGCCTTTTGGGGTTTGGTCTCTGACCCCCTGCTGGGTTGGCAGTGTCCCGGGGACCCTTGCAGAGAATTGCCAGCTCAGTGACACTTGGTGAGGGATGTCCCCACAACCCATCATCCAGATCCCACTTGCGTGACAAGGCGGGTGCAAGCTCCTGGAACGAGACCCTGGCAGCGGAGCCCTGCAGCTGTCTGCGCTCAAGGCCTACTGCTTGCTCTGTCTCTCGGCAGGAGCTGGCGGAGCTGATCGAGGATGAGAGTCTCACCGGTGTCCCTTTGCTGGTGTTTGCCAACAAGCAGGATCTGGCAAGTGCAGCACCAGCTGCAGAGATCGCAGAGGGACTGAAGCTACCTACGTACCGGGACCGCCAATGGCAAATCCAGGCCTGCTCAGCCCTGTCTGGAGAAGGAGTCCAGGTATGGGGGTGAAGCCCGGAGGAGCAGAGGTTGGGGAGGTCAGCGAAGAAGCCCAGGGGCCAGTGATCTGGCAAAGAGACCCCCGCAAGGAATCAAGCCAGGGGACGCTGGGAAGGGCCAGTGCTCACACTGGTTTCTTGTTTTTAATAGGATGGGATGAACTGGATTTGCAGCCAGATCACAAGCCGGAAGAAGTGACTGAATGGAGCTGCAGTTCGCACAGCCAGTTCACCCGCTCCGAGAGATTCCCAGCAATAGGCCCTCCCTGGACCCCCAGGCACAGGCTGCTGAGCTCAAAGGGCCTTTGTCGGCCAAGCTCTCCTTGCTCATCAGCTTCTCTGGAATTCCTCACCCTCCTGGGTTTCATTTGGTCACTGGTGTATCTGCAGTTCCTGAATTGTGGAGGGAGGGCAGCATCAAGGGCTCCAGTGGAGCCAGGAGCAAGCCTCTAGACCAGCGTTTTTCAAAATTCGGGTCGCGACCCAGTACTGGGTTGCTCTGGTCAGCACTGCCGACTGCTTCGTTAAAAGTCCTGTCGGCGGTGCTGCCCAGCCAAGGCACGCTAGTGCCTACCTGTTCCGACACCACACTGCGCCCCGGAAGCGGCCAGCAGCAGGTCCGGCTTCTAGACGGGGGGCCATGGAGCTCCACGCGCTGCCCCCGCCCTGAGCAGCGGTTCTGTACTCCCATTGGCCAGTTCCCGGGGTGGGCAGTGCCTGCAGGCGAGAGCCATGCGGAACTGCTTGCGCGCCTCCACCTAGGAGCCAGACCTGCTGCTGGCCGCTTCAGGTGGGAAGCCTGCCTCTGCACCCCCGCTGTGCCACTGAATGGAAGCCACTGGAGGTAAGCCTGTTCCCCAACCCTGTGCCCCAATCCCCTGCCCAGCCCTGAGCCCCACCAACCCAGAACCCCCTCCTGCACCCCAAACCCCTCATCCCCAGCCCCACCCCAGAGCCTGCATCCCCAGCTCAGAGCCCTGACCCCCTCCTGCACCCCAACCCCCTACCCCAGCCCTGATCCCCCCCAAACCCAGAGCCCCTCCTGCACCCCAAACTCCTCATCCCCAGCCCCATCCCAGAGCCTGCACCCCAACCCTTGGCCCCAGCCCTGAGCCCCTCCCACACCCTAAATCCCTCATCCCCAGCTCCATTGGGTCGCCGGCATCAACAATTTTCTTCAACTGGGTCTCCAGAAAAAAGTTTGAAAACCACTGCTCTAGACCAGCAGTTCTCAAATTGTGGGTCAGGACCCCAAAGCGGGTCGCGACCCTGTTCATGGGGTCGCCAGGGCTGGCATTAGGCTTGCTGGGGCCAAAGCCAAAGCCCAGGCACCACCGCCTCGGGCCAAAGCTGAAGCCCATGGGTCTCAGGCTTCAGCTTCATCCCTGGGCGGCAGGGCTCATGTTACAGGCCCCCCTGCCCAGGGTTGATGTCCCTTGGCTTTGGCCCCCCCACCTAGGGCAGTGTAGCTTGGGTGGGCTGAAGCTTCAGTCCCCCCTCTGGGTTCATGTAGTAATTTTTGTTGTCAGAAGGGGGGTGCGGTGCAATGAAGTTTGAGAACCGCTGATCTAGACCTAAAGTCCAGCCAGGCTCTCAGTGGTGTGCTGTGCAATTGTTAGGAAGGCTGCAATTTTACGCATGCATGCACAGCGCAACCTTGCGCATACGGTGCATGCTAAGTCACACAGGGCAGAGGATGTCATTTTGTAGAACAAGATGCCATCCTCCATGCGTTTCTGGGGGGCAGCCGGAATCATCCCATGCGCACAGACAGTCAGGAAGTCAGAGTCAGCACATAGACGGCACACTACTGCAGTATCTTAACCCACAGGCTACATTCTTTATCCGTATCCCTGCAGCACCACTGCAAGCCAGTCCCCTAAGCGTCTGAGCCGCACGTTAATGCTGCCTGAGAGTAGTTATTGCAAAACTGGTAATTTCAGAGCAGCCCAAGGAGCTGTGCTTTTGAAAATGGAGCCCCAAACGGCAGCCTGAAACTGAACTGTCACATGCTGTACCCACTGGGCCTGCACATTGACACTAGATTCATAGATTCATAGATTCTAGGACTGGAAGGGACCTCGAGAGGTCATCGAGTCCAGTCCCCTGCCCGCATGGCAGGACCAAATACTGTCTAGACCATCCCTGATAGACATTTATCTAACCTACTCTTAAATATCTCCAGAGATGGAGATTCCACAACCTCCCTAGGCAGTTTATTCCAGTGTTTAACCACCCTGACAGTTAGGAACTTTTTCCTAATGTCCAACCTAAACCTCCCTTGCTGCAGTTTAAACCCATTGCTTCTTGTTCTATCCTTAGAGGCTAAGGTGAACAAGTTTTCTCCCTCCTCCTTATAACACCCTTTTAAATACCTGAAAACTGCTATCATGTCCCCCTATCAGTCTTCTCTTTTCCAAACTAAACAAACCCAATTCTTTCAGCCTTCCTTCATAGGTCATGTTCTCAAGACCTTTAATCATTCTTGTTGCTCTTCTCTGGACCCTTTCCAATTTCTCCACATCTTTTTTAAAATGCGGTGCCCAGAACTGGACACAATACTTCAGCTGAGGCCTAACCAGAGCAGAGTAGAGCGGAAGAATGACTTCTCGTGTCTTGCTCACAACACACCTGTTAATACATCCCAGAATCATGTTTGCTTTTTTTGCAACAGCATCACACTGTTGACTCATATTTAGCTTGTGGTCCACTATAACCCCTAGATCCCTTTCTGCCGTACTCCTTCCTAGACAGTCTCTACTACACCCGCTGTGCATGAGCATGCTGACCCTGCAGCCTACACCCATGTGCATTGTACATGGAATCCACTGGTGAGTGTGTTCTATGTTCCCCACCATAGCTAGAGGATGTTAGTCTGATACATTCCCCAGCCCCAGTCTCTTTAGTTCAAGTTGCAGAGATGTGTATGTTCAGCTCTGGAAGTTGTTGCTTCACTCCATAGGGTCAGCGAAGCCTGTAGCTGGCATGCATAGAGTGCCCATTCAGGAATGCCCCTGACAGTGTTGTACGATGCCAGCCCAGCAGTGCTGCTGTGAGAATCTCATAACCACCAGAGACACAGGCATGCTGATGCATCCAAATCTGCCCACAGCTGTGACAATCCCCCAAGCCTAATGGGGGGTGGGCGGGTTCCTCCTGCCCTTTTGCACGTCCCTGTCTCCAACCCTGGCCCCATCCCAGGAGCTGAGCAGAGACGCTGCCTGTATCTGAGCAGGGACATTTGGCAGAAAAGCAGTAACAGGGCAGACCCCAGTGATCCAGCCTGCTCAGGGCCCAGGCTGTGTCTGGCATCTCCAATAAAGCTGGCTGGGCTCTGGCTGCTGCTTTGGCTGAGTTATTGGTGCGCGGAGGGGGGCGCGGGGGTCGTGGCCACGAGGCTTGGGGTTCCTGGGGGCGGGATGGTGCATGCCTGAGGGTCCGTGGGGGCGGCGCGATGTCAATGGCTGGTTGCGGAGTGACAAGGGGGGAGGGATAGCTCAGTGGTTTGAGCACTGGCCTGCTAAACCCAGGTTGTGAGTTCAATCCTTGAGGGGGTCACTCAGGGATCTGGGGATTTAGTTGGGGTTGGTCCTGCTCTGAGCAGGGGGTGGGACTAGAACCTCCTGAGGTCCCTTCGGAGTCTGTGCTGCGGTCCGACAGACCTAGCCCAAGTGCATGCTGGGAGTCGTAGCCCTCCGGGCTAGGGCATGCGAGGAGAAGCTATTCACGCCCCGCCACCCCAGTGCATGCTGGGAGCGGTATGAGCTCCGTTAGCCCCGCCTCTCGGCTGCCATGGATACGAGGAATGACGTGTAGCGCTCGCACTAGCTGCTCTGTGTGGGGGCGGGGCCTCCTCCGGAAGCCCCGTCAGGCCGGGCTCTAATTGGAGGGCTGGCGCGGCCCTAGGTAGGAGTTTCCGGGGTGGCTGGTGCGTTCTGGTTCCGGTTCCGGTTCCGGTTCCGGCCCCGGCCGGAAGCAGTGGGAGCGGGATGGTGGCGGGTCCGGGAGGAGGCGGCTGCGCGCGCCGCGGGCGGTGGGGTCGGGGCTGCCCCGTGCGTGGCCTCTTGTCCGGGGCGCTGCTGCTGCTGGCGTCCGGGCTGCGGCGCGGGGCCGCCGAGCTCACCGACGGGAACAACGAGCACCTGAAGCGGGAGCACTCGCTGACCAAGCCCTACCAGGGTGAGGGGGCGCGGGGCGAGCGGGGCTGGGGACACCCCTCCGAGACGGGCCCTGCCCCGCTCTGGCCGCTTCTCCCCCCCGCTGGCCCCACGTTCCCAATGGGTCCCCCCAGGCCTGTCCGGCTCAGCCTGCCCCCAGCATGGTCATTCTCTGCAGCTCCCAGAGCCCTCGCAGCCCTTCCCGTCCGCTTGGCTTGTGGTCTCAGCTGTGCCCCTTCTCTCTGCTCTAGGGGTTGGTTCCACTTCAATGCCGCTCTGGGACTTCCAGGGGAGCACGATGCTCACCAGCCAGTATGTCCGCCTGACTCCTGATGAGCGCAGCAAAGAGGGCTCCATCTGGAACCGCGTGGTGAGTGCCGCCTTGTGATGGAGGAGATCCCATTTGGTTTGCTCGGGAGCTGGAGTTCCAAGCCCTGGTTCTGAAGCCCTGAATGAGGGTGAATACTGCAGCTTCTGTGGGGGCTATAGCTGTTGTCCCTGAGAGGAAAGAGAGAGGGTGCAGTGGCTAAGAAGTTCTGTCTGTGGGAGTCCCCATGGGTGGGGGAGGTGTCCATGGAATGCTGTCCATGGTACTGAGTGTGACTCCCTCTCTCTCAGCCCTGTTTCCTCAAGGACTGGGAGCTCCATGTCCACTTCAAGATCCATGGAGCAGGCAAGAAGAACCTGCACGGGGATGGCTTTGCCCTGTGGTACACCCGGGAGCGCCTCATGCCAGGTACATAGTAGGGGATGGTGCATGCACTCAGAGAAGGAGAGATCTCCCTCCCACTGTGGGGGCAAGGTGGGGCAAAGTTCCTGTCATCATGACTTCTACACTTCATCCTTTCAGTAACTGCCAGCAGCAGCTCAGGAGGGGGAAATGTAACTAGTGTGCCCCATAGCACTGGGGTGCCCCCTTTTGAGCCCGCTTCTAGAGAGCAGGAGTGGGGGTTGCCAGTCCACTCTGCTGAGTATCTCTATCCAAAGTCAGAGAGACAAGGTGGGTGAGGCAATATCTTGTATTGGATCAACTTCTGTTGGTGAGAGACACAAGCTTTCAGGCTACACACAGCCCTTCTTCAGGTCTGGGAAACTAACTCCAAAGTGCGTGTCGAGATTCGCCTCCATTTGCTGTCTATGGCAGGCTAGGGTTCTGAGCCTTGAGTGTGCCTCGCTTCATGACTTGCCCTGACAGAAGCTGGGCTGGTTTGTCCCTGTCGTGTAACACATGACTCTCACAGCATCTTCTTGGTATCAGGGTCTCACTAGTCTCTAGCACCTACGCTCTCCATTAGTGCTTTCCTCTGTAGAAGTTATTTGTAACAATGAATTAAAGACTACTTATTCATGTTGCTTGAGCAGAAGTGGCTTGAAAGGTGTGTGATAATTTTTTTTTTTTTTTTTTTCCTGTGGGGAAGCATTTCATAAAACCCCCCTGGCTGATTTGATAGCAGCCTTAGTCTGTTCATTAAAAGTGTAGCCAAATGTTTTACTATACTTGCTGATTGTTCTTAAAAATGTTCAAGAGCCCAAATAACAAACTTAACCCAATTTTTTGTCTACAGACAAAGCATTACAGTACAAAAAGTAAACATTTCCCTCCTTTTGGGAAGCAGTTCTTGTCTTGCAGCATGTTCACCTTACACAGAATGTGTGCGTCAGGGATACACCCCCAAAACCATTTCTACATATAGAACAGCTGCTGACAAGTTACAAAGCATTTTATACGACACCTAAGATCCAACCCACCAATTTGTACTAGTTCCTGAATTTGTTGTTCTGTACCTTTATTTTATCTTTGTTTTGGATATTAACGTTCCAGCTATTGATCCATGAAGTTAGCTGCCCAGCTTATACCAGGGCAGAATATTAATGGATTTTGCCTTTGACAGTGTTCCTATCCACTTAGGCCAAATGTTGAGTTGTTCTGTTCAAAGGTATTATACCAGTGAACAAGAAGGAACAGCATTGTGGGGAAAATTACAGGGCCTTGGAGCTGTGCTCAGGTTCCGCTCCAGTTCCAGGCAAAAACCTGCGGCTCCGGGCTCCGGCCCAAAGCCCTGGGGAAAAACAACACAAGTCAGTTAGCATAAATAGCCAACACTTATACATACAATATTCATACCATGCACTTCATACATCGGGGTAGGCAACCTATGGCACGTGTGCCAAAGGTGGCACGTGAGCTGATTTTCAGTGGCACTCACACTGCCCGGGTCCTGGCCGCCGGTCTGAGGGGCTCTGCATTTTAATTTAATTTTAAATGAAGCTTCTTAAAAATTTTAAAAACCTTATTTTACATACAATAATAGTTTAGTTATATATTATAGACTTATAGAAAGACCTTCTAAAAACGTTAAAATGTATTACTGGCACGCGAAACCTTAAATTAGAGTGAATAAATGAAGACTCGGCACATCACTTCTGAAAGGTTGCCGACCCCTGTCATACATAATGAGGTGGCGACAGTAATATGTATAACACACACTTTGGCTAACAATGGGATGAGACGTTCACCAGAGACTGGTCACTGCAATGCAGAGTTGGAGGGTCCTTAGTGCCCTTTCTCCTCCATCTCCTGTTGAGTTGGAAAAGTGAATCTGCCTTGCGTATCGTGGGGGGATAGGTGTGATTTGAAGTTCTGTGTAGCCCCTTTGTCAGAGCACTATTAACCCCGTGCTGCTTTGCTTTTCTAGGCCCTGTCTTTGGCAGCAAGGATAACTTCCATGGCTTGGCCATTTTCCTGGACACATACCCCAATGATGAAGCAACAGAGGTAAGTGGTGACGCCTCAGGCTCCTGGCAGCATGGACAGGGCTCATTGTGACTAGCACCAAGGAGCTGTCTTTTCATGCTATGTGGTCCCGGCATATCACTTGTTGTGTGGGCAAGGGGCTGGCCTGACTGTACTGTGGAGTAGTGGAAGGGAGAGGAAGAGATGGATGTAGTAGGAAAAAGGGGAGGGTTAGGACATGTTGAGTCACTAGCACAGGCCTGTTTTCCTAGCTAGAAAGAACCTATTTTCAGGGTCTCTGATTCCTGCTAACCTAGGGGAGAGATGCAAGGAAGAAACATGACCCTCGTGCCACAAAGGAAAAACTGAAAATTGCAGCTCAAAGAAAACCTGCCCTGAGAGTCCCCTCACTTCATCCAGGTCTCTCGGGGAGCTTTCAGCCCATATGACGATGAGTTAGTAAATGTCCGTTGCTAGATCATAGGTTAATCCTGCCAGATTCGTCCTGCCCTTGGTTGCAAACGCACGATGGAAATGGAGAAGAGTAGGAAAAGAAAAACTTCGGTCTAATCATTCCTGTACTAACTCTTAAGCCCACAGCTCAGTTTGGCAGAAATCCATCCAAAATGTGCTCCCCAGGGGGTATATCTTTGTAGTTGATTCTCCTCCTTTCTCCCATGTGTGCGCAAGTCTCGTTACATCTTCTAGCTGCCATGCTAACTTTCATCTATCAAGATCCACTGGCTCAGTCTTCTCTGTCTCATCAAACACAAGCTGCTTGTCTTCACTTTCAAGGCCCTTCGTGGTCTCTCCCCACTACCTGTCATCTCTCACTCACTATTGATCTTTGGATGCTTGCATCTGATTGATTTTATGATGCCAGCTTCCACTGCTCGTTTGTCTACATTTTCAAGTGAACGCCTTTGTGCTTTCTCCCATGTTGCCCGTCATACTTGGGAGGAGCTCTCCCTAAGCATCTGCAAAGCTCCTTCAGCATTCTCCCGAAGGCTCTCCTTTGCTGTGATACCTGCAAAAAAAGATTGACAATGGTTAAGCCACTGGTGTGCAGAGACTGCTGCCTTTCATGCCAACCAGTATTGTCTTATTGTTTGCTTGTACTTTCACATCTGTCTATGTCCGTCTAGTGTCTCTCGTTTCATACTTCAATTGTTAGCTCTTTGGAACTCTGCTTGTACAGTGCCTAGCACAATGTGATCTTGGTCTCCTAGGTGCTACTGGAATACAAATAATAAAAACGATCGAGATCTGAGGCGGCCCATCCTGTATCAAAGGGGTCAGAAGCATGTCAGGGAGGAAGAAAATGCTAGCAGGAAGGTTTTTCTCACTACAAACCTGATGGAGCTGGTCCTTGTCTGTGCTCAGGATGGGCAGGCAGAGAGATCTGCCTGACTGGCCCTTGCTTGGCGCCTTCCTAATTCCGTGCTCATCTGATCGTTTTGTGTGCTCCGGCTGAGATGCGTTTCCCGAGTGTGGCCCAAGGACTGGATAGCAGGGTCTGTCTATGTCAGCTTCCCTCCACAAAACACATCCTGAGGCCAATCTAGAAAAGAACCTCTGACTTATTTGCTGCTCTTCTTCATTGGCACTCCATAGCTTCAGTGCCACAGGGGATGGTGGGTCTGCACATGGGTCCTGTCAGGTGGAGGCTCAGGCTTGTGGGATATATCTCCCTCATGCAGAATGCAGATCTCTCCCAGCCTGTAGAAGGCTCAGAGTAATGTTCTCCTTCTCTGCCCCTCCAGCGTGTGTTCCCGTACATTTCTGCCATGGTGAACAACGGCTCCCTGGCCTATGATCACAGTAAGGATGGGCGCTGGACAGAGCTAGCAGGCTGCACAGCTGATCTTCGAAATCAGAACCATGATACTTTCCTGGCAGTTCGTTATTCCAGGGGCCGGCTGACGGTGAGATGGATTTGGGAGATGGCACTGAGCTTCATGCCTGTTGCAGGCTCTCTGAGCTGTGCAGTTGGGTTTGTGCTGGGCGGGACAGTGGTGGGAATGGCAGCACTGCCAAGGCCAAGGGGTGATGTTGGGAGGACAGCTCTTTCTCAGCACCCCTGGATCAGCCAACCTGCCCTCTTGCCACTGTGGCTCTAGAGAGAGTGATGGTGGGCTGGGCAGAACTCGGCGCCAGAACAGAGGGGGCCAGGGCCCTTCCACTCTTTCAAAGTGGACTTTTGCTGGGGCAGACCCCCTCCTCTTCCCCCTGAGGCTCTCCCTGTTGCCAGGTTGGCATGGAGTCCCCCTGGGGAGGGGAGCCTGGGCAGTTGTGGGAGCTGTGCATGTGGACTCTCCACCTGCCTGCATGGGAAGGGGGGGGCTGACAGTAGCCCCTGGCCTGTGTCCTGGGCTCCCGGCCCGATGGAGGTACGTTGTCCACGACTCTGTGCCGGCTCACCACAGCTGCTCGTGTGGCTCTCCCTGACCTGCCTGTGCGGGGCGGGGCAGGCCTTGGAGCCACAGCCCAGCCAAGATGGGAGCTACAGCATGGACCCTCCAGCTGCCTGGGGGACGGGGACACGGGCCGGGGGCTGCTGTCGGCGGACTCCTCACGCCACAGGCAAGTGGCGGGTCTGTGCCATGACTCCCCACAACTGCCTGCGCAGCTCTTATCGTGGCTGGTCTGCAGCTCCAAGGCCCCGGCCAGAGCTGGGTTGGGGAGAGCCACATGGGCAGCTGTGGGGAGCCAATACAGACCCTCCATCTCTGCCTGCCTTGGACCAGACATGGAGCCTGGACAGGGGCAGGGGGCTGCTTTTGGCCTTGGGTGTGGTGGGCTCGTGGCCCCACTTCTGCTTCTAGCTTGGCTGGGGGTGGGGGCCCCTGGCACCCCCACTTTTGAGAAGGCTCTGATGCCCTTGCTTCTGTGCCCTGAAGTGACTTTGTCTTTTCCTGGCAGGTGATGACCGATGTGGAGGACAAGAATGAGTGGAAGAACTGCATTGACATTGCAGGAGTCCGACTGCCCACTGGCTACTTCTTTGGGGCTTCTGCTGGCACAGGGGACCTGTCTGGTGAGAGCTCCTTTTGAACTGGAATATGTTCTCAACCCAAGCCAGCTCTGGGGGCTGGGGCATGGTGCTGTGGGTGGAGTGGCGTTCCAGTGCTGCCTTGCAGTGGGCTGAGCACTTGGAATTCTTAACCATGCAGGAGAGGCGACAGGCAGCCTGGGAAAGAGAGCAGGCTCTTTGGCTAGGCACCTGGGGAAAGCCTCCCACATGGAAGCCAGGTTTCTGAGTCAGGGAGGGTGGGCCTGAGGGAGACTAGGGCATGGAAGAGCACAAGAGGAATCTTTTCATGTGCCTTTGAGGGCATGCAGCTTGGAAAGGGCTGTGCTATCATCTAATAAGTGATTCTTGTTTCCTAGACAATCATGACATCATCTCAATTAAGCTATTTCAGCTGATGGTAGAGCATCCACCAGAGGAAGAGAACATCGACTGGACAAAGATTGAGCCCAGCGTCAGCCTCCTTAAGTCACCAAAAGGTGAATCTTCTGGGCTCTGGGGACCCATGATAGAGGGTTCCTGTGTCATCCCTTCAGGCCTGCTGAGTGGTCAGCTCCCAGAAGGGTGGTGGCCTGGCAAGGACCTAGATAAATCTATGCTGGGCACTCAGCCACGCTGCATGAGATCCAACACTCCATAGCATCTCTGGTGGGAGGGCATTTCTCATATGCAGCCTGGGGTGTATGGGGATTTTGCTACCCCAGTCTGAGCAATGGAATCTCCCTGCCTGCTCTTAACACAGTAATGGTAGACTTGTCCAAAAGCCACTCTCTTGGGAGGGGGATTTGGCAGGTCAGCATTAGCCCATTTGTTAACCATGGGAGATCCCAAGCTCAAGGTGGAATAGGAGATGGGGGTGTGTGTGTAAATCTCTGCTCTAAGCCTCCTTCTTTCCTGCCCACAGACAATGTGGATGACCCGACAGGGAATTTCCGAAGTGGGCCCCTGACTGGCTGGAAGGTGTTCCTGCTGCTGCTCTGCGCCTTGCTGGGCATCATTGTGTGTGCTGTGGTGGGGGCTGTGGTCTTCCAGAGACGGCAGGAGAGGAACAAGCGTTTTTACTAGTGGAGGAGCTGGCCTGGGCCCGGCCCTGGCCCCAAATGTGATCTTTTCTATGGGGGATTGTACAAAACTTTGGTTTCTAAAAAGCTGTTTTTGGAGAAATAACAGGAGTATTTTGGTATCTTGTTTCTGCCTTAGTTCCTCCTGGGTCGCTTGTGTCGGACAAGCAGGAAGTGGTGAGCAGGCCCTGCAGCCGGCTCTCCTGGGGGCGCTAGCGCTGGCTCCAGGGGTGGGGCAGGGCCGAGGGATTGGCGGGGGGGGGGGGGTGCCGCCCCCAGACAGACCCGGGCGGGGGATGACGATCCGTTGCCAGCCGGGCCTCGCCGGGGGCCGCGCGGGGAGTGTTAAAGGGCTCGTACCGCCCGTCTGCCTCTGCGAGCGGGGCTGCCGGGAGTTGTAGTCCCGTCCCCTGCGGCTGCGCGCGGCGCTGAGTGCGCAGGGGCTGCCGGGAGTTGTAGTCCCGTCCCGTGAGCTGCGCGCGGCCTTATATGGCGTTTGGGGGCACGCGGCGCTGAGTGCGCAGGGGCTGCCGGGAGTTGTAGTCCCGTCCCGTGAGCTGCGCGCGGCCTTATATGGCGTTTGGGGGCACGCGGCGCTGAGTGCGCAGGGGCTGCCGGGAGTTGTAGTCCTGTCCCCTGCGGCTGCATGCAGCCTTACGTGGCGTTCGGCGGGTAAGATGGCGGCTCGCGGCGGACTGCTGGGCCTGGTCCTGCTGCTGCTCGTTGGCGCCGTTTCCCGCGGCTTCGGCCTCTACTTCCACCTGGGCGAGACCGAGCGCCGCTGCTTCATTGAGGAGATCCCGGACGAGACCATGGTGATAGGTGCGGGGGGCGCCCGGGCGGGGGCGGGGAGACTATGGAGAGAGGGGCGGGGGGAACTATGGGGACCCTGGAGTGGGGATAGGAGGAAAGTCTGTGGCTCGGGCGGGCGGGGGTAGACGGGCATGACGGGTGCTGGGGGCTGTTCTGTGTTTGATGACCAGGGTGGTTCTCAAAGTGTTGCCCTCCCCTGCAGGGAATTACCGTACCCAGCTATACGATAAGCAGCGGGAGGATTACATGCCTGCCACACCTGGGCTTGGCATGTTCGTGGAGGTGAAGGACCCTGATGATAAGGTACCTGGGTTGGGAGGAGAAGATACTGGCACATTTCAGCCCTGGGTCAGCATAGGTGCTCTGGTTCCCCAACCTGAATCTGCCCTCATACCCATCCCATTGGGGCCTGGAAGCTACAGTAGCCGGGTAATAGGACTGAGCAGCCCAGAGCCAATGCCCATGGTGAGGGGCACCCCTTCAGCATCTGCTTGCAGTTCCACTGAGGTGTCTTATCTGGGCTCTAGCTCTGGTTGCTCTGTTTCATAGAATCATAGGACTGGAAGGGACGTCAAGAGATCATCTAGTCCAGTCCCCTGCACTCCTGGCAGGACTAAGTATTATCTAGACCATCCCTGACAGGTGTTTGTCCAACCTGATCTTAAAAATCTCCAATGATGGAGATTCCACAACCTCCCTAGGCAGGTGCCACACACAGACCACGTTGACTCGTGAGACACCAGATTTCCCTGGTATTAATCACCATAGATAATGGGGGTTCTGCTGTGGAACAGGCTGTCTTTGTGGCATGGGGGCAAGCTCTGGGTTTAGGTGGATCTGCCTGATTTTTCTGTTGCTGCCTGGTTCTGAGAGGTTCTTGATTCACCACCATGTTGCTTAGTTCTAGAAATTCCATTTGAACTATGAAATTAGAAAAATGTCTTTTTTTAAGCTGCTTCTCTGCAGTGTCAGCTACTTTAATCAGTGCAGTGACTGCTGATCCCTGTGGTACATGGTGCCCACTCACTTCCAGTCATAAGAACGGCTGTACTGGGTCAGACCAACGGTCCATCTAGCCCAGTATCCTGTCTTCCGACAGTGGACAGTGCCAGGTGCCCCAGAGGGAATGAATAGAACGGAATCATGAAGTGATCCATCCCCTGTCACCCGTTCCCAGCTTCTGGCAAACAGAGGCTAGGGATACCATCCCTGCCCAGTCTAGTTAAACTCCATGATCTAAGACTCTAGACTTATGGATGGTCTGGTCCTGAACTTAGAGCTCCATCTAGGCCCAACCTTCCTTCTCTGGCAGTTTCCATCCCCTCCTCCCCAGAGCATTTGGTTGGAGCCCTGCTTGTTTTGAAATTGCTTATGAACAGATTCTAAGGTTCAGCAGAATGGTATCTCAGGAGAGCAACTAACTGAAATGCTGATCTGGCCCTGTGTTCTTGGCCCGATGTGATGCTTTAACTGTCACCTGGGCAGATAGCACAGGGGACTTGAAGAGGGTCTCTAGCCCCTGTAAATCTGCCTTGCTACCTAGATCTCACCACTAAACAATTTGCATTGGGCAGACAGACCCTTTAGCTATAGTACCAAGTGTTCTGCCAGAAACCTTGGTGCACTCTGCTGTCAGAGCCACGGATGTACTGGATTGGCTGTGCTCTGGAGGTTGCCATTACTGCCCTGTCCTTCTCTTCCAGGTCATCTTGTCGAGGCAGTATGGCTCTGAGGGCAGATTCACCTTCACCTCACACACTCCTGGAGAGCATCAGATCTGCCTGCATTCTAACTCCACCAAATTCTCCCTCTTTGCAGGGGGTATGCTGGTAAGGTGGGCCGATGCGGGACAGAGAGGAGAGGGATGGCCCAGGCCATGTAGCATTGTGCTGGGGCAGAACACCTGACTGTGTTCTCTTGTCTTGCTGCAGAGGGTACATCTGGATATCCAGGTGGGGGAACATGCCAATGACTATGCTGAGATTGCTGCCAAGGACAAGTTGAGTGAGCTGCAGCTCCGGGTGCGGCAGCTCATTGAGCAGGTGGAGCAAATCCAGAAGGAGCAGAACTACCAGCGGGTGAGGAACCTCAAGCAGCCTGGCCAGCCCTGCACTCTACACTGGAGATCCAGCAGGGGCTGTGTTCTTGGTTTGAGAAGGAGGTTCCTGGGTGGGGGGATGGGGGGAGCCTACCCAGCTGGACAGTGACTATTAGAGAGTTCTGAGGGCCATGGGAAGCCACTGGTCTCTGGGGCCTGGGAGGATCAGTCTGTATTTGCTTCTGACCTGTTGTTTCCTTGCTGCAGTGGCGAGAGGAGCGGTTCCGCCAGACCAGTGAGAGCACCAACCAGCGGGTTCTCTGGTGGTCCATTGTCCAGACCCTCATTCTTGTTGCCATTGGTGTATGGCAGATGAGGCACCTCAAGAGTTTCTTCGAAGCCAAGAAACTGGTATAAAGAGGGCACACAGCATGAGCAAACAGCCCTCTCTTAAGAGAGGCAACTCCATGAGTTTCAGCAGCCTGGACTGGTCATGCCTACCTTCCCCCAACCCTCCAGCTGCCTGGGCTAAGTGTCACCTGCCTCCACCACTTCCGTCCCTCCCTCCCTCCCTCCCAGTCTGGGTGGGATTTCCTTGTGTTGGTTTGTTATGGCGTTTCAGTCACTCATTCAATCTGTGATGCTTACATGGCCTCAACAGTGTACTGAGTGCCTCACCGTCTTTGATACATTTATCCTCAGCACCCCTGGAAGGCAGGCAGGGCTATTCTTGTCATGTTAAAGATGGGAACTGAGTCCCAGAGACTAAGTGACTTGGCTTAGGTTCTGCACAAAGTCTGGGGCAGAGCAGGAACTTGAATCCAAGTCTCAGACCAGCACCCTAACCACTGGACCATCTTCCCTGGGAATAAGGGGTAAAGTGTTATCCTGCATGGATTCCTCTGAGGTACACTGACCTTCCCCGGGAGTTGCATTTGAACTCTCTGGCAGTGTGGGTGGAGTCTGTCTGTGCCTGTGGATTTCCTCCTCTCCCAAGGCTCACCCCCGTACAATGAGCTGTGCTCCCCTTTCCAAGAAGGCTGGAATCCTCATCCCTTCAACTAGAACCACAAGTATTTTCTTCGTGCCAAGAAGCTGGTATAAACGGAGGAGGAAGCTTGAGCACACAGCTCCCTTGTGCACAGAACCTTCAGCCAGGTGCTGAAATCGGCATGACTGTGTCCTGTACTGGCTGCTCTGTGCTGCCCTTGGATCACCCCAGAAAGGACAGAACTGATTGTGATGGTGCAGGGGCCTCTGCACTACCACACCCCCCTGAGGCTCCTGGTCTGACCCAGCATTGAGTGTGTGTATTAAGTGGTGTAAAATGCATAATGTGAAGAGACTGCACAGGGGTTGGAACTAGCTGCCTTGAGGCTGAGGCAACAGGCTTGTGTATCTGCCATGGGTATTTCCAAGGTGCTGATCACTGTGGCATAGGAGTACTGTGGGGTTCTAATCCCACAAGTTTCTGTGTAGGGATGGCTGCATATTTTAGCATAGCATTTGTTTTCCTAGTGTGTTAAAAGGGATCTGGGCCCAAGGCAACTTCAGCAGTCATTCCTTTTCTAGGTGGTATAATAGTATGCCACTTACCACCCTTCTCTGCTGCTCATAGGGGCATGGTGGGGGGGTCACACTCAGCTTCCTGTTCCACAGTGCTGCAGACAGCTTTTCCCTTCCACGGGGCTGCAGGGCATCCCTGGCCTCCGTGTGGTGCATGTGCAGCAGTGAAGTAGATTGGTTGATGTGTCCTTTCCCTGTACAGCGGGGAGGCAAAGGGGGTGTTGGGTCACTTGGTTACTAACTTTTGGATACTTTGTTCTGTCACATGGATTCCTAATAAAGAGTGCTCTGAGGACGGGCTTGTGTGTGTCCCCGGATTCTTGCTTTCTGAGCCTGCTCCATGGAAAAGGGACTGCAGCTGGGATGAAAACCCTTTGCGGGAGAGGGAAGTCTTTCCGCCAGGGGCCTGGCAAGCTACCCGTGCATGCGGTGGCAGCTGGTGACCCGTCCCCTGGAGGGGGAGGTAGCGGGGACTGGGGTACGGCGGGCAGCCCTCGAGCGTCCTTGTAACTCCATGTGCCCCTTCTGGCTGAGAGCTGGGGGCTGCCCGGGCCCGACCCGTGCTGTTTGGGGGATGCTCGGCCCGGGACCGCTTACGTGGCTTTAGGCCGCCGCATCTCCCCCCGCTGCCTGGGCCGAGGATGGGGGGAGCCGCTCGCCCCGGAACCCCCTGTAGGCGGAACGGCGGGACCGGGCCGTGTTTCCGGGGGACCCCGCTCGGCGCCGGACCTGGTGTCTGAGCCAGCGTGTCCGGGCAGCCCCGGGCCCGGGGGGACGGAGCCAGGAGCCGCCCCCGGCGCCGCCCGGGAGCATGTTCCCGTCCCGGAGGAAGCCGGCGGTGTATGTCTGGGAGGAAGCCGGGAATATCGGGGCAGGGAGGGGTCTGTGGGGGGTGTTGGGGGAGCGGGACGGGGTCTGGGGGAGGGTTGGGGCAGGCGCCGGGGGGCAGGGACGGGTCTGGGGGGGGTGTTGGGGGAGCAGGGGGGGGCAGGCTCTGGGGGCCAGGACGGGCTCTGGGGGAGGGTTGGGGCAGGCGCCGGGGGGCAGGGACGGGTCTGGGGGGGGTGTTGGAGGACCGGGATGGGACAGGGTCTGGGGGCAGGATGGGGTAGCGGGGACGGGGGTCTGGGGGAGCGGACGGGGTCTTTGGGCGGAGGAGCGGGATGAGGCCGGCTCTGGAGGGCGACTGTGTGGGGGGCCGGGAGCGGTAGGAGGCAGCGCACACTGGGCCCGAGCCCTGACTCTCTCTCTCTTCCCCCACACCCCGGCCCCAGGTCCCGCCGGCTGCTGGCTCTCCTGCCGCGGAAATGCTCCGTCTTCCAGCTCTTCTTCGCCGCGCTGCTCCTGGGCTTTGCCTCACTGCTGTGGCTGCAGCTCAGTTGCTCAGGCGATGTGGCCCGTCAGGGCCGCGGGGCAGCGGCCCCCAGCCCCCTGAAGCCCTGCCCCCCGGAGTCCCGGGCCTCATGGGCTGAGGACCCGTCATGGGGCCCCCACCGCCTGGCGCTGCTGGTCCCCTTCCGGGAACGCTTCGAGGAGCTGTTGGCTTTCGTGCCCCACATGCATCGCTTCCTCAACAGGAAGAGGATCCGCCACCACATCTTCGTGCTCAACCAGGTGGATCATTACAGGTATGGTCCTTTGCCACCCACAGAGCTAAGCTTTGCCCCAGGTGCCATCCCTGTGCCGCCAGGGCACTTTGGGGGCCCAAGGTACCAGGCTTGGAGCAGCCCTTTCCCCAGGGCATTCTTTGTGCTACGGAGGTTCTAGACTTGCTCTGTGACCCTGAGTAACTCACTTTGCACCCATGCCCCAGTTTTCTCAGCTATAAAATGGGAATCACACTCTCCTCCTCTCCTGGGATGGGGGAGTTTGACCTTCAGGGCTTAGTGAGGTCCATTTCTTTTCTCTTTGCTGGGCTGAGCGTGTCGGGACTGGGGAGAGCTGGGCTGTGAGCAGCTGGAATTTCAGATACTCTGAGCCTGGAGGTGTCGTGTTGGGCTCAGTTTTGTAGACGGTGAGGGGCTATGAGAGTCTCTGTGCAAGAGTCTGTAGAAAGGTAAAGGGCTATTTTCCTTCTCCCTCCTCCTTTCCCAGGGCCGGACCTGAGCAGGAGAGCAAAATTTAACTGTAGGCCACTAGACTTTCTTCCCGACTATGAACGCTGTGAGGCTAGAGCTCTGAGAGCCAGGGGAAAGCTGCAAGACACAATATTTGCTAGTGTCCTCAGAACAGCCTTAATGCTCCCCCGTATGCCCACCCATCTGGGTCACCTCTTCCAAGAGCCCACTTTACCTGGATGGTGGTACCAGTGTTTAGCCCCTCCCTGCTGGCCACACCATGTTGGCCTTGCCTGGCCTCCAGGTGGCCCTCCCAACATGCCAGCCCACCAATGCTTTGTCTCTTACATGTCATCTTCTTGCCGAACATCTGTCCAGCCTCCAGCCCACTTTCCCAAAGGGCTTCCCTTAGGACAGGCACTGTCAATGTTAGCCCCTTACTAGCCACAGTGGTCGGGTGCCACTGTTCCCCCTGCATGGGTGTGGTTTCAGTGTTGAGTTGCAGCACCTGGGTCCTGGGATCCCAGCTGTGAAGCCAGGAGAGACTGCTGGTGCATAGGGTGGGCTGGGGAATGATGGAAATGTGACTAAGCCTGTCTGGAGGACGACTGCTGCTTCTGCGTCTACGGGAAGCCTGATGCTCCTGGTGCTGGGACAAGATTTTCCTGGTGTCTTGAGCAGGTTTAACAGAGCATCTCTGATCAACGTCGGCTTCCTGGAGAGCGGCAACGACACCGATTACATTGCCATGCACGACGTTGATCTCCTGCCCCGCAACGAGGAGCTGGACTACGGCTTCCCGGAGGCAGGGCCCTTCCATGTGGCATCGCCAGAGCTGCACCCGCTGTACCACTACAAAACCTATGTGGGCGGCATCCTCCTGCTCACCAAGCAGCACTACGAGATGGTAAGTCCCAGCACAGAGAGGGGTGAGGTCCTCGTCTGTTTGGGGGACGATTCCTTGTTCGTCACTTTTCTCCACCCTGGAAATGTGAAAGGGGCGACACGATGGGGAGGGAGCGACAGGGGTGCATCAGGAATGGGGGCTCATGGGCTGAGCTGGTTGGAGTCTGGCCTTGTGTCCCAGGGTCTAGCCATGGCTCTCCCCCATGGGGCGGCTCTCCATCTGCCTGGCTGCAGAGGTTACTCTGGGTGCATGCATCAGGCAGATGCTGAGGGAGGGGGACATCACAAGCTTCTACCCCTGTGACACACTCTCATTTCAGTGCAATGGGATGTCCAACCGCTTCTGGGGCTGGGGGCGAGAGGATGATGAGTTCTATCGCCGGATCAAAGGAGCTGGCCTCCAGGTAGGGATACTCTCCAGGCTCCTGGACAGAGAAAACACCGTTCCCCAGGCATGGCCACCAGGATCTTTGCCAAGGCCTGGGAGAGGACAGCCTAGCTCCCTGCTGGCCCCTCTGCCTAGCCTCCTAAAGGTCCTGCTGAGCCCAGGGGAGGGGGTGATGGGGTTCAGGAAGCTTTGGGACAGGGCACCTGGCTTCGGGCAGGGACTCCAGTGACTAATGCACGCTCCGCTCTCCCCCCAGCTTTTCCGCCCCTCGGGAATAAAGACTGGATACAAGACCTTCCAGCACCTGCACGACCCAGCCTGGAGGAAGCGAGACCAGAAGCGCATTGCTACCCAGAAGCAGGTGTGAGCTGCTCCCTTGGGGCGGGGCAGGGGCCCTGCTGCCCTCTGCACAGGAGGGGAGGGGAGAAGAGAAGGGGCTCCCAGGGAAATGGTGTCTCTCTGTGAGCTGCAGGCGGCTGCATGGGTCTGAGCCAGCCCAGCCTGTTGCTCTAGCCCTGTCCCTGCTGGCTCCGCCCTGTCCCCTGCTCTGGTCCCATCTCGGCTAGCTCTGCGTACTGTCCTTTCTGCTGCGTGGGAACTGAATGCCGTGTTGTCTTCCTCAGGAGCAGTTCAAGGTGGATCGGGAGGGGGGCCTGAACAACGTGAGGTATCGGATTGAGTCCCAGACGGCGCTGAGTGTGGCTGGAGCTCCCTGCACTGTTCTCAATATCCTGCTGGACTGTGATGCCAGCAAGACCCCCTGGTGCACGTTCAGCTGAGCAGCCTGCCATGCTGAGATGCCCAGGGACTGCAGCGGGGCCATTCGGAGCAGGGCAGGTTCGCTGCGGCAGCTGAGCGCGAGGGCTGGAGCATGGAGGCGACAGACTGGAAGAGGGCTGAGGAGCCAGCCCAGCTCCTCGGTCGGTGAAGCTGGAAGGGCAGAACTGAGACCAAGACGCTGTGGCCCCCAGCACAGATGCCGCTCCCTCCTTGCGCTGGCCATGGCAGAGCCACCTCCGTGCTCGAAGGGGACAATAAAGACCCATCAGGACCATGTGATATCAATGCACTGAGCCTCGCCCTGCTTTCCATGCCAGTGCCCATCTGCCAGCCTTGGTCAGGCACCATTTCTGCTCCTCGCTCCCTTGCTCTCCTACTGCTCTGTGATTCCAAGAGGAAGCAGGGACGGAAGCCAGGCTGTGAGTGTCTGCAGGAGGCCAGTCACTCGGGAGGCTCACAAGAGAGGTTTGGTTGATGCAGTGGGGCCCAGAACCCCATTAACACGGGCTGGGATTTCAACAGAGAATGGGACGTATTGGCTACCATACTGCCCAGAACTTCCCATTCCCCTTCATGTGGCTTCTAGGTCCCGCTGCCCACCCCTGCTTTCTGTGGAGTAAGGTCATGTTTCTGTTGAACCCCAGCTCGTGAGCATGTCACTGCTCACCGGCTGCATCCGCCCAGAGCACCAGCAGTGCCAGTGCCACTTCCCACAGTACACACCATACCCCAGCCTTCTCCATGGGGCTTGAGTGAATATCTGGTGCCTTGGCCTCTAGTGCCCCCTTCTCTCCTGGACCTGCCCTCTCCCAGCTCTAGTTAGGAAATCCTGCACCGTTTTTCCCTGGAATGTAATGGCTGCTCATTTGCTGCAGTGGTGGCATTAAAGCCCGTGGAGCCATGGATGGTGTCCGTGCAAGAATCCAGCCCCTGGCTCCTCCCCAGCAGCCAGAGATGGAGCTTCCTGTACTGCAGGGGGCAGGGTTCTGAGACTCCCTACCCCAGGGAACAGCACAGGCCTGTGAATGTTTCTGGTTAGAGAAGGACCAGAGGGGTGTCTGTTTGTGTGTAATTAACCACAGGAACAACTGCCCCGGGGGACTCTCCACCGCTGACCATTTCTAAATCCCAACGGGCTGTTTTTCTAACCGCTCTGCTCCAGGAATGGTTTGGGGGGAGGTCTCTGCCTGTGCTGTACTGGAGCTCAGACTAGACAATCACTAAGGTCCCACCTGACCTTGGAATCTCTGAACTGAGCTTCCTTCCTGGACCGAGAGGCTGGCCACCCCCTCCAGCTGCGGCCAACAGCAGCTGCTCTGTAGGCTGGGTCATGCTAGCCCAAGGACCTGCTGCCCCATAACTGCTGGCTTATGCGCTGGTAGAGCCAGGACTGCTGGGCTCTGCTCCTGCAGCCTCAGTGCTGCAGAAGGTGGCTTCTTCTACTGGGTCTAAACCTCTCACCCCCAACCTGTTCTCATTGTTGTGAGATGGGGTGAAGAAGCAAATACAGCTCTTCCAGCCCGCAGGAGGGTTTCACTGCCCCCTGCAGCCATCAGGCCAGGCGTGACAGTGTTCTGCTGGGTGCATCACAGGATGCTGAATGCAACAGCAACCTTACAGCTGGAGGTCCCAGACCTGCTGTGGGGCCTGCTCACCCTCCTGCCAGGCTCTGCTTTGGTGGAAAAGTCCACTTGGCTCAGGGCCTGATATCAGCTCTTAGAGAAAAGCCATGTTCTGCTCAGAATGGGGGCTGCACATGGTGGGGGGCTGGGACTACAGGGCTTAGCTCATGGGCCAGGCCCCCACAAGCTGGACTGGCCCCTGGTAATACCCCCTAAAGCAGGGACCTGCTGCCGTCCTGCAGTCCCCTGCAGGAGCATGAAGGTGAGAGCAGAGCAGCCCCAGGGAACAGGACGGCCCTGTCGCTTCATGGCAAACTCAAAAGGTTTTTTCTGCACATCTGAACTGGCACCGGGGGTAGTTGCGGGGGGGGGGGGGGGGGTGTCTCTCCCTGGGACAGGGCAGGTGGGGGAGGAGAGATCATGGGGCGAAGTGCTTAGCTCCACCCTGAGGAATGAATACCAATCTTGGGGCAGATGATGGGACAAGCCTGTCTGGGTTGGACAGAGGGGAAAGCTCTGGGTTTTAAGGGCAGAGTTAAGGGCTCAGAGGATCGCCTCTAGCTCTGGTTGGGCAGAAAGCCTCCAAGTTCCTCTACTGCAGCTGCCTCCTGCCTAGGCCCCTGCCATCGGTGCTGGGGGCTAGGGGGACTGATTGGTAGAGCTTTGGGCTGGGGAATCTCATGCACTATGGAATCACCAGTCTTGCCAGCACCTCCTGCTCCAAATGGTATGAATTTGTAAAGTTCCCAGGAGGGGGAACGGAGGGAAGCCACAGCACCTGGGTCAGGGCTTGAGTCTCAAGCCAAAGCATCTCAAGCAGATATGGCAGCCTCTGAGCAACTGTAGCTGGCTCCTCCAGGTGCAGCTGTGCTCAGAGGTGGTGCCCAGCGGCTTCGTGTGGGTAGGGTGGGAAAGGCTCGTCCTGAAGGTGTGCAGGGTTTGTGACCTCTGTGGGGAGCTGCCACCCTCCTCTGTCCTGCGTAGGGGTGGGCTACTGGCCTGAGGTGTCTCATGTGAGTCCTCCAATGACTCTGCGTTCCCCTCCTTCAGCAGCTGGGATTTCTTCTTGGGGTGCTGCTGCAGGGCAACCCACTGGTCAGGCCGGCTGGGGGAGGAAGCTGGGTACTTGGCTGCGACAGAGGGGGCCTTGTAGGCTACCTCTTTGGAGAGGTAGGTCCTTAGCCACAGCTCAGTGCACGGGGAGGGAGCCATCCCAGCAGGAGCTGCTGGAGAGGAGAGAACCCAGGGGTTACATTGGGCGTGTTCGGGAGGAGAGAGGGGAAGGAACTCGAGCTGGTCACTGGGTTTTGGAGCTGCATGTGCAGAAGCACTGGACGGAAGGAAGGGAAAGCCTGCAATAGGGCTGTGACCGTACCTGGAATGTTGCGCTCCTTTCCCTCTGTGTCATTGTACTGTGCCCATCACCGAGGTATCTGGGTACCACGTGACCAAAGACACCCATGACTAGAGGCAGCGCCAAGAAGAGCAGTAACTGGGAGTTGGGGGTGCTGGAGAGACCAATTCACAGCTGGATGTCCATCTTGGCACAGCAAGGGGGGAGGGATGCAGGATAAATCTACACACCTTACAAGAGGGTGAACCCCTTGGGAGAAGAGGGATTAGTTATGTGGGTGCCTGGGGCTGAGACAAGGAACAAAGGGTTGGAAATGAGTGAAGGAAAAGCCGCCCAGCAGTCCAGGAATGCAGCCATGGAGGTGCGACAGAAAGGGTAGGAACCTGTACAGGTGAGAACATGCCCTGGATGGGTGCTCAGCATGACCCTCTAGGCAGTATAACACAGAGGGGACTTACTATGGCTTTCCCCTGAGGTCTGACAATCCCAGGAGCAAGTCATCTGTGGAGCCAAGTCCCAGGCTGCCTGATCCCACCGTTGTCCAGCTCACGCCTCGAGCTGTCAGGCTCTCCCAAAGCACTCTGGGCAGAAGGGGGGGACCACAGGCAGCATGGGGGCAGGAGTCTGGACTAGAGCCTCCCATAAGCCATGCAGTTCCCAAAGCCAAATTTCATCTCTGAGCGTGAGGGGGCTGGTGGCAGGCCAGAGAGGCGCTCGCCTGTGAAAAAATCGGGCAATGACCCAAATTCTGACCCTCTGCTGTTGGTTTTGGGACCTGTGGAGAATTAACTAATGTCTTGGGGCGTTCCCAGAGGGCTGGTGTCCACTGCCCCCCTTGTTCCCAGGGGCTGAACCCCTCTGTCTTGCTATGGGGGCTGTTGTTTGGCAGAGGGGGAGCTCCCGGTGCTGGCTGTGCTACATGTGGTGGGAGGACAAAGGTCTGCAGGCCTCTCATCAGCCCATCCTGGGATCCCCCAAGGAGCTGAGGGATCGAGGCTGGTTCTAGTGAAAAGGCCCTGCCTGGCAGTGCTAAAGGCCCGTCCTGAGGGCTGCTCCTACCGCTGCTACATCCAGGGGTCTCCCCATCGCCGGATCAGACAGCCACTGGGTCTCTCATTGTCTGGCTCGGGGCATAGCCAATCCCTGGCTCGGGGCTTACTGAACCGACAGGGAGGGTGAGACCCCACATCCACCGGGACCAGGCTGATCCCTTGTCCCCTCCCTGCCCCCGTGGAGCTACTCACCTCCAGTTGCATGTGCGGAGCCCGCGGCAGTGCCCCTGGCCATCAGTGCTGATGGATCCGGTTCAATGGGCAGGCAGGAGGAGGAGACCTCATCGTTGGTCTGCCCAGAGGGAACAAACAGGGTCAGCACAGCAGTCAGATGCCGTGAGCTTTGGCTCCCTAGGCCTGTTCCTTGAGGAATGCTCTGAGCACTGCTGTGCCCCTGGCCTAAGCTTTCATGGCCACCATGCCCTTGTCCAACAGCTGCGTGCAGTCCTGGCAGGCTGGGCCCCTCTCACCTCCTGGCTCCATCATTTCAGTGCCCACTGCCAATCGTGCTGCTAAATTGCTTTCTCTGAGAAGCTCATGGGGCAGCCAGGGTCACCCTTGGGAGCCCTGTGGCATCCAGGATTGCAAGATGTGCCCTTAGTTGAGAGGGAGGCAGGGAGTTCTGTTCTTCTCCACAGCCACTTGCCGGACTCCACAGGTCAAAGTCTCCAGGGACACGTTCCAGGATACAATGCCTATTGCTCCTGTCCCCCAGGCTGAGATCCTGCCCCCCGACACTGAGCTGGGCAATTTAGCACCCCAAAGAGCCCACCTGCTACCTCCAGGGTAAGCAACATGCCGCTAACAACAGCCACGCTCAGAGGCCCAAGATAAGGGGAGTGAAATGCCTGGCTGGCCAGAGAGACGCCACGTACCGTATACAAGGAAGGTGATTGGGAATCAGGATAAACCTTGTTTCTTCGGCCCTTCATGCTGCTGTGGAGCTTAGTGAAGAGGGACCGTGGTCCTTGGATGCTGAATGCCTTTTTGCTGCCAGGAGACAGGATCTGCATGAACTGGAGGTCGAGCTGCAGCTGCCCTCGCACCTTGTCAGGTCTGCCACGCCTGGATTGCAGCCTGAACCATCTGCGCCAGACAACGCCATGAACCATGAGGAAGCTGCTCGAGCCTTCACTGCTCTATTTGTCCCAAACTCACAGGGCTCAGCCCACTAAGGACTGGGGGTAAAGGGAGCTAAATGTTGTGCTGAGTCCTGCTCTTAGAAGTTATATCTTGTGGCTACACCTCACTGCCCCGGGGAAAAGCCCCCTGGCCCTGTCTCGTCCTCTGCACGCAGGCTCCCCAGTCATGTGCAGAGGAATTTGTGCCTTCCAAGTCCCTTGCCTGGTGGGCTGTTTACTTCTGAGCCAGCCTGGGTTCCTCCCTTTTCAGCAATCGGGCCGGGAAAGCCCATCCTGTGTGGTGCAGTGGCTCTGCTCTCATCCACTCCCAGTTCTGGTCTCTAGCTCTCTGAGCCACTTTCTTCTGCCCTCTCCTTTCCCACCAGCCCTTCTCCCTTCCCCTGGTCACAGGATTTCCGCACCCGAGCTGAGACAGCGCTTTCTAGGGGTCTTTTACCAGCTAGTCAGAAAGGCCCACACCCACCGCACACCTGGCCAGGTGCATTTATGGGGAGCTTCGGCTTCCTCTGGATCAGTCCTTGGACCCTGCCAGAGAGGGGAGTCCAACCCCCCCCATTCCGCTGTATGTTGGCACCAGAGAGCCCAACCCCACCAGGTAAAGCTCCCCGTAGAGCTGCTCTGTGCTCTGGGGCACCCCACACAGACCCCAGGAGAGGTGACTGAGCCCTGGTAATGTGTCTGGCTCATAGGTCAACCACAGAAGGGCAGGAGGTAAATGGTTCCCTGGGACACCTCCATTCCCTGGCCCCAGGTCTCAGCCCCATGGATGGGGCGGGGGTGGCTGCAACACTCACTCATTCCTTCTCCTTGCCTTGTTGCAGAACAGCTGTGTCAGGGGAAGGCAGAGCCGGCCCAGGAATTGGTCGGGGCGATGGAGACAGTGGTGCATGGCAGTGAGGATAAGACTGAGCTCCTCTGCATCATCCAGCCTGCTGGGCAGCTGGAGTGTGCACTCCTCCCTCCACTCGGGGGTCAGGCTGTGGGGCACAACTGACGTCATGTATTTCTGCTTTTGCAGCTGAATGACCACGTAGGGGCTGCTGGAGCCAGCACCCCCTTTGGCCCGCAGTGACCGAGCCCTCAGGACGGTCACACGAAGGTGAGTCGGATGCCACTCCTCCGACTCGGCCACCCTGCAAGACACGAGCCCGTGTCAGTCCCCGGTGGCCCCGCGCCCACTACGGGCTGAGAATCCCCATGAACCACCAGGGATCTGGGGGGGACTGTCCCCACAGCCTCTGCCCATGTCCCCAATGCAGACAAACTGGAGACTGGTGTCAGGAGGTGGCGGAGGGCAAGACCCTGGTTCGGGATGGGGGGGCAGAGGGGGTGGGCCAAGCTGCCCTGGAGGGGTGGCGGGGGGCTAGTCACTGAGGGGGAGAGGCTACTTGCTTGGAGGAGGGGAGGTGGGGGGTAGATTGACCTGGAGGGGGTAGGGCGGCCCGGGGGGAGGGGCTAGTCCCGGGGGGGGGCTCTTTACCCCGGGCGGGGGCTCTGGGCTCCGTGCTCCGCCTCCATAGGGGCTCCCTGGCCCGCCCACGTGGCACCGGCCCGCCCCATGCCAACGTCACAGAGCGGCGGGAGGATCCTGGGCCCGGAGCCCCCCAGGGGGCGGGGCCAAATCGGGCCATTAGCCCCGCCCACGGACCTCCTGAGCCTGTGCGAGGCCTGCCCAGGGGGGCGGGGGAGAGAGCCGGTGAGGGGCGGGGCTCGGGGGCGGGGCATAGCCCAAGGGGCGGGGCAGAGCCCAGGGGGCGGGGCGATCTCCGAGCCGTGGCCCGCAGGGGCTGGCCTGGCACCGAGCTCGGGGGAACAGCAGGGTCCGGTGGGGGGGGGTGACTCCCCTGCTGCCCCTCGGGTCCCTTCCCCGGCTCGGGCTCCTCCTGGCTGTCAATAGCCCAGGGCCGGACTCTGGCTGCAGGGAAGGCCCAGAGGGGGGCAGGCGATGGCTGGGGTCGAGTCTGTTGGGCAGAGGGACCCGGAGCCGGGCAGAGCTCTTCCCGGGTGTGGGGAAGGCCCTCGGGGCCCCCCGAATACGAGGTGGGACAGACAGTTTAGCATAAGTAGCTAACACACATTTCAAGGGACCCTTCAAGGTGAAGTGTTAACAGTCACCTGGGGGAAAGCAGCGGGCGAGTCGTTGGCGGGTCACAGATTCAGGGCCGGCTCCAGGCACCAGCTCTGCAAGCAGGTGCTTGGGGCGGCCAAGGGGAAGGGGTGGCACATCGGGCTTTTCGGCGGCTGGTCCCTCGGTTCCTCTTGGAGGGAAGGACATGCCGCCGAAGTGCCGCCGAAGAAGAAAGCGCCGCGGTGGAGCTGCTGCCAAATTGCTGCCGATCGCGATCATGGCTTTTTTTTTTCCGCCACTTGGGGCAGCAAAAACCCTGGAGCCCGCCCTGCACAGACTATTGTAAGAAGCCATAAATCCAGTGTCTCTGTTCGGTCCATGAGTTTTAGTATCTAGCAAAATTCTCAATTTAAGCTCCCAGGCTTGTCTTTTGAAGGTATTGTGCAGGTTTCCTTAGAGGACGAGGACTGAGAGGTCAGACGTGGAGTGATCGCTTTGTGAAATGTGTTCACCCACAGGTGATGGGGTGTTTGTCATCATTTTCCTGTGTGAGGTACACAGACAGCACAGTGATTGTCTAGTTGCACCCTCATAGTTGCTATTGGGTCATGTAGGGCACTGGCTGAGGTACACCACATATTGTGATAGGCATATGTAGGACCCCTGGATCTTGAGTTGGGGGGGGTGTGGCTCATCCTAGCAGTGGAGATATGTCTGCAGGTTTTGCGTCTGTTGCATGGAAGGGTTTGGTGCTGTGTTGGGGTGTCCTGGTCTGTGGGCAACTTGCTTCTGATGATGATCTTGGGAAGTTGTTTGAAGGCCAGAAAAGGGGTTTTGGGAAAGGTTTATTTTGGGATGGGGTCCCCATTGAGTGGGGGGGTGCAGTTATTTGATATCCCATGTGGGTTCCATGTGGGGTGGTAGGTGAAAACTCGGGGTGTGCAGTCGGAGGCGGTTTTAATTCTGTATTGAAGCAGGTTTTCTCCGGGTATTTGGGAGGCTCATTCCATGGGGCGCAGGCAGAATCCTCTGCTGATTGGAACCCTACCATGAGGAGCTCTTATGCCTCAGCCCAGCCCTGGGCAGAAGAAGGAAGAGATGGACTGAGCCAGGAACAGGGAGACAGGCCCATACAGCTCCCCTTTGCCTGGGGAAAACTCCTGTTTGACTACAGGAGGGCAGGAGTCAGTTTGCAGCATTCCTTACCAAATCCGTGGCTATTGCACGAGCTCAGGTTTCCCCCAGAGGGAGCTGAGGGGCCAATGAAATATGCTGTAAGAGCTTCAGGGACCAGCCAGGTGAAGTCCTGGCAGCTAGAGATGGGCTGACTGCGGTGTTCTGCCGCATATTCTGCGCTGTCCTCAGCCTGGCCCTTGCCACCATCTGGGCTGAGTCCTTAAGGAGCAGGGTGCCCCCTGTCGTGCCCGCAAGCCGTGCTCACCCTGCTGCCTAAAAAGGGGAAACTGAGCTAATTAACTGGCACCCAGTTTCGCTCCTCAGCATGGACTACAAGGTCATAGTGAAAGCCATCTCACAGATCCACCCCAGCCACTCTTACGCCACCCCGAGCCAGACCGTCTTCAATAACCTCCAAGAGAAGAGACCTAAAGGACCTGTAGCAGCAGGTCCCAAGTACGACTAGCTCCTTCTACCTGGGTCCCCAAAACCTGCTGAGGCAGTGGGGCTGATGGCATTACCACTTGCTCCAGTACGTACCCCTCCATCCCGGCCCGGCAAGCTGAGGGATACCAAGTGGGCGTATGACTAATGCCCGTTCTGTGCACACATGGGGCTCTAGACTGTACTGCCAGGGGAATGTAACCTGCCGTGAGACTTTACTATTATTGCTCCTACAACACCCCAAACTGGGGCTGCTTGTCACATAACGAGGCAGATCCATGTCCCAAGGGATCACAATTGAAATAGACACCCCACTGATAAAGGCAAGGAGGGGAAGAGATGGCCTTTGGGCCAGAAGATGCATTGGACAGACTGCCCTGCTTTCCAGACTGCCGTGCTACTGAGGTGTCTGCACAAGGTGTAATCAGCATGGGGGTGTGGGAGCACCTGTGTTTGTGAGCACTACCTAGTGCAGCTTTAAACTGTGTAAAGGCTCTTGTGCAAACTGGGTCTCTCAACATGTTATGGCATCAACCCCAGAAAACTATAGTCACACAGAGAGCCAAGACAGAGAGGAGGGAGGGAAGACACATTTTACTGAGAAGATTTTAAAATAGATGGGGAGCTGTTGAGGCAAATTATGTGCACACGGTTGCAAGTGAGTTTGTGTTAAGAGGTTTACAGGCCATTTCAGGTCTGCAGAATCAGCAGGATGTAAGAACACTTTGGCCAGACCTCCTTCCACCCCAGATCCATCCCTCCCTCCTTTGGCTCTTCCAGCCTCAGATGCTTCCTGCACTGGGGAAGGGGGCATGCTGTAGAGCTTGGTGGCAGGGCAGCTCAGAGCCTATGGGACTAGGTTTCAGAGTAGCAGCCGTGTTAGTCTGTATCTGCAAAAAGAACAGGAGTACTTGTGGCACTAAATTTGTTAGTCTCTAAGGTACCACAAGTACTCCTGTTCTTTTTATGGGACTAGGGTATTCCTCAGGGAAGCTCAGGCCTTCGTTTTGCCCCTTGCAGGCAATGCTGATGTGCCCCTCCCTGGTGCCTAATTGAGCATTAGCAACCCCAACCATTTCAAAAGCGAGTCAAGCCCCAGTAAATCGGGCTCTTGGCTTCACAACGATGAGCTGCTCAGAACCGGTAGCCAGTCTCTTCCCGGAGGCGTGCGTGTGTTGCATAGTGCATGTAATTACTGAGTTAGAAGGTGCTGGTGCTTTGCTTGGGTCCTTGTTTTGGAGTGCGCTCGGCTGGTGCTTGCATCCTTGTCTCTGCTGCAACCAACATCACGCCCCAGGATCCCGACTCCCTGAGCTGGTGACAGCTGGGGAGGGGACGCAAAGGAACAAAACCAGGCCTGGCTGGGAGTGAGCGAGTCTGATTCAGAGGCCTTGATTGTGTCACATCTCATGACTAAAGCAGGCAGGGGTGGCAAGGAGAGAGATCATTCCTGTGCTGTGCTCTGTGTAGCTGACACCGGGAGCAGAAGAGGCTCCCTGGGATTCCCTTTGAAACACCTCAGCTGCCTTCCCGTGAACTGGTGAAACCCAGCGAGCCAGGCTGGCTGCATGCTGAAGAATGTTTAGCAAAAAGCCCTTGTGCTGCCCCGCTCCCACCCCCTACCCCACCCCCGTCCAGCACAGCACAATCAGGGCGCTGCATGCAGCCTCCTCTCAGGCAAGGCCAGATTCTAAAATTACTGCTGCTGATTAAAGGGCTGTCACTGATCTCGCCCACATATTCTCAGCACTCAAGACTTCCATGGAGAAGTGAGAGAGGTGCCACTTAGTCTGGTGTTGACAACATGGTCTTTATAAACAGAGCAAAGGGCCTGGAGGGAGCCTCTGCGGTTCCATTACCACGAGACCCTATCATTGCAGCTCAGTAACGCGTGAACAGGAATGCTAGGTGTGCATGGCTGGAAAATCTGGATGCTTCATACAATCAGATGTTTCATCCCTGGCCAGTTCTGTTTCCTGTCATCAACTTCAATGGGTTTCACAATGCGAATCCCGATGATACATGTCCAGGGCCGAGCCCCAGGGCTGGGGAGCAAACAAGTCCTGGCAGCACTGAACTCCTCACGTACACCTTCTGCGGAGAGCCAGGGCCTGTCACCATGCTCCACCAGGGCCAAGCACACATGCAGGTGGCTCATATTGCAGCAAGGTGAGCCGGGCTCTCCCCACAGTGCTGTGTGCTCTTTGAGTTTCCTAACTGTGGGATGGGGCACTTGCTGATTACTGAAGCAGATCACAGTTTCCTGCTCGTGAGGTCCCTTCCCCGTTTAAGCTGCAGATTTTGTTCTTTAGGGAGTGGGTTGTGAGGCCAAGCATCATTTCACCTTGGAACGGACTGTGACCCTCAGGGACATGGGCTCCCTGCTGCTATGGCTGTAATAAAGGACATCGATGTGCAAGGACACACACTGCCCACGAGTGGATGTGGTGACACTGCCCCTGTAAACAGCTGGAGGCATGGCTTGAAGCAGCCTGCAGTGCATGTGTCCCTGCCTAGCTCTGCCTGTACCCTGGCAACCTTCTGTGGGGACAGGGCTTGTTCATGGCAGAAATTCCAGCACCCGTAGGGGATGGGAGCAGCTTTGTCTAACTCCTCCAGTAATAGTACTTGCCCTCTACGCATCTCTAGCACCTGCCGGCCAAGGGTTCCAAGCACATTGGGAATGTCTATTCGTAAAGCTTCATAATCACCCTGCCCTGGAGGGAAGGACCGTTATCACCTTTGTGCAAAGGGGGAAACTGAGGCATGGAGAGGGGATGAGATTTGCACAGTCGTGGTGAGGCAGAGATGGGCACAGAACCCCCTGTAGATACCATCTTTCTGGGAATAGCAGCATCATGGAGGGATGGATCAGATGTTTGTAAGGGGGTGTTCTGGGTGACTTGTTCCAGGATTCCAGCTGGAGCCCTACTCTTTAGGTTGTCTTGAGTCCTGGTGCTGTTTGTGAAACGAGGGGCCTACATGTGTAAAGGGCAATAATCAAAACAGGCCCTGTCAGCCCGCTGGAACCACACCACCCGTTCCAGAGGCCCCCCGTGCCAGAGCCCAGTGTTCTGGTGCAGGGTGTGAGCACGGGGCTGGCAGAGAGGCCAAGGGGGCACTGAGACTGAATACTTGGTTTGCTCCCTAGGGCAGGGGCTCATAGCATGGAGCAGCTGTGGATGCAGCCAGTACCTGGTGGGCTGCCTCTGCTCCCAGCCAAGCCCACCCTGACCCAGCACCTTTGCGCCAACAGCAGCAGTGCTGCCCAGGGGCAGAGAACTGTATTTCTAGCTGCCTTGGATGTGCGGGAGCAGCTGGAAAGAAGGAGCGGGTGCTCTAGGGCCTGCAGCTCGCTGCAGATCCTGGCAAGGACGGGTTAGGCAGGAGAGGGTTCCCCCCCCCGAGGGTCTCCAGTGACAGACGGAGTTAAAGGTTAACCGGCATTGCAAGGTTGGGCAGCAGGAGCTGAGCATGAGCAGGGCTCTGTGGATCAGAACCTCCATGTGCCCCCCCGGGGCGGTGCTAACGGTGGGGGGGCGCTAAACGGGAATATCCCCCCCCCCCCAATAATGAAAAGCGACTATAGGGGCCCCCGGAGCTGCTGGGGCTCTCAGCAATTGCTTAATCTGCTCCTGCCTGCAGGGGGGTCCAGCTGCCGGCCCCTCTCAAACCGCGGCCAGCAGCGGCCCCGTGGCTGGCGGGGCGGGGCGGGCATCGCAGGGTCCCGCCCCCGGGCTGCGATCCAGGCCGGGCTTTGCCGCTCCGGGCTGGGTTCCCAGAGCGGCCGCGATGCGGCTGCGGGCGGGAGCGGCGTCTGGGCCGGGTTTTGCCTCTGCCCCGGCCGAGCTACAGCAGCCGCGCGGAGCCCGCGCCGCGAGCCCGGTGAGTCCCGGGGCCGCCCGCGCGGGGCACGTGTCCGCCGCGCCTCGGCCCGACCCGGCGCCTGGCCCGGGCCCCGTGCTCCGGGCCCCGCATCCGGCTGGGGGCTGGCCCGGCTCGGCTCGGCCCGGCTCGGCTCTGCGCGGGGTCAGGCTGGCAGGACACTGGCTTTGTTCGGGGTGCCCGATCCCGGCCAGGGCGTGGGTGGGGCTGGCCCGAGCCGGGCCGGGCCGGGCCGGGTGGGAGCGCGGAGCAGTTGGGTCGGGCTGCAGAGGAGCCGTGGCGGGGCTGGGACAGCTGCCGAGCGGCGGGTGGGGGGAGCCCGGGGCGGGCGGCAGCGAGGCCCCGCTGCGGAGCGCTCGAAGGCCGGGGTCTCTCACTCGCCTACCCGGGCGCTGGGCGTCTCGGGGCTGGTCTGGGTCGGCCCCGTGTTCCTGGGTTCCCGGGCCGGGGGCGCGGGGCTCCTGGGATCTGCCCTGCACCCAGCGATTCCCGGGGAGCCGGGCTGGACCAGGGCGGGTACTGGAGAAAGGCCGTTTCTCGGTCACTATTGCTGGTGCCCGTGACACGGGGACAGGGGGGCGCCCCTGCCAGGCAGCCGCCCACCTCCCTGCCAAGCGTGTCTGCTCTACTGGAGGGGACCCATCCCCGGCAAAACGGTGCTGTTGGTTTGAGATCGGATTCAGGATTCCTTAACCGGGGTCCCAGGTGCCTGAACTGCGGCCCCCAGGGCCGCCACTGGCTCCGAGCTCTGCATGCCCCGAGCCCCGGGCTGCAAACCCCCCACTGCTGCCTGGGCTGGTCTGTTCAGGTCAGGTTCCCTGCGGCCTCCGCACTGTGATAGCCGAGAGTGTAAGACTTAAATGTTTAAAACAGGTTATTTCCTCTCTGGACACATGAAAGATCCTGCAAATGGGGGTAAACAGGGGAGACCGGTGAACTGACTGTACCAGGTGCTGTCAGACACTCCGAGAACACAACAGGAATGTTTCCTTCTCCAGCTCCTGTGTTCTGAGCTGTTCCTGGCGGCAATAGGACATGAACAGTATTCAGACAAGAGCGTGGCTCTGGAGTGAACGGTGACCTCCTTCAGCAAGAATATGTCTGTGTTTCAGCAGGATTGCTGTCTCAGACGTACCCGCCTGGCCTGTGGGACACCAGCCCGTTCTGCCCCACTCTGACCTCCGCTCCTCAGCCTCTTTGCCTGGGCACCTGACGCTGGATGCTCAGGGTTTGTGGTGTGGACAGTGAGGGTTAGCGGACTTGGGCTCTTGGCTTATATAGCATGTGTTGGGCTTTACTAGGGTTTTATGCTTGAAAACCCCCCCCTCCCCCCATCCCCGCAGGTGTGTTCCTCGTTCTGCGCGCTGCTGGTCATTTTAGAGCTAAGGTGATCTGCGGTCCCCATCAGCCTAATGTTGTCTCCCCGTCACCGTTGTGAAGTGGTGTGTCTATAGACCTCGGGTTACAGAACCTGCTAGTGGGTGTCTGACAGCAAGGCCTTGGCAAGAGGAGGGATGCAGGGTAGCGGCGGGAGTCGTCCTCGGGACGTGTGGTATGAGTATGGGTGGCTGAATGCCCTGTCCGGAGCTTGAACAGTTCCTAGGCTGGGCTGTGCTTTGGGACTCCATGTGGGATAGCAGCTGGGGTACTGCGGAGCTGCTCAGGTGGTGTTCCCAAGCTGTGGTGGTCACCTGCCCTGGGGATTTCACAACCCACAGGATCTGGCAGAAGAAGCCAGGAAACGCCGGCCATTTTCATGGTCTGGCGCTTCTGCCTCCGCTTGCCACAGGCATCTTGTGGCTGCCCAGGGAAGTGCCCATCTTCACTTAGGGGTTGATGATGTTTGGGGGTTCCTGGTTCTTCACGTTGGAGTAAGAAGGGATGGGCGGCCCCGTGCTGAGTATCACTGCTCGGCACCTGGGGGTGGTAAATAGCACCTGGCTCTTGGGGAGCTTGCCAGGGGCAGGGAGGTGGAGCAGCAATTGTCTGGTGCAGGAGTTCTCAAACTGCACTGCACTGAGACCCCTTCTGACAACAAAAATTACTGCATGACCCCAGGAGAGGGGACTTGAAGCCTGAGCTTGCCTGAACTCCGCTGCTGCTGGTGGGAAGCCAAAGCAGAAGCCCAAGGGCTTCAGTCTTAGGCTGGGGGCCTGTAATCTGAGGCCCTCGGGCTATGGCCCTGGGTGGTGGGGCTTTGGCTTTGGTCCTGGGCCCCAGTAAGTCTAAGCCAGCCCTGGCAACCCCATTAAAACGGGGTCGCAACCCACAGTTTGAGAACCACTGGTCTAGTGTTTCCAACCAGTGCTGAGATTCTTGTCAGGTTTTGGAGAATAACCCCCAGCCTCCCTGCCTGGGACAGACTCCCTGGGGCTGCTGGATTCTTGCTGTTCATTGTGGTCAAGGGCATGGGGAAGAAGCCCGGCAAAGCCAGTCTCTAGGAGCCAACAAAGCCCATCTCCCTGGGGTCTGCAGGACTCAGGGGATTGGGCCATTTCCTGCCAGGTTGCTGGCATGAATGCAGCCCAGACTGCAGGCTTGGTGGCCTGTGTGAAGAGCTGGGGGAGGGGGTGTCAGGCTAGTCCCCTAAGCCCTGAAAGCTGAATCTAATTTTCAAAAACTCCATCTTAAGTGTGGGTTGCAGAGCCTGCCCCTGTGGGTAGCCACTGCTTGAGCCCTGCTCTGGGCTCTTCGCTGGCCAGCTCGAAATCCCAGGCTACACTGTACTGGCAGCATCTTCCCAGCTCGAACGTTCCCTGTGCAGATGCCACCGGGCTGAAGTGTTCCAGCTGTGTGGCCATGGGATGGGGCTGCTTTCTCATCCTGCCTCAACGTCTCCCACCCCACTCCCATGCTGCTCCAGGGCAGCTTGTGTAATCACATGGCTGGTCTCCATTTGTCCCTGCCCCCCAAGCACAGCACAGCACTGCTGGGTGGATGGCACCTTCCCTTGGAATGCAGCCCCAGCCCCTCTGTGAGTCGTGCTGTGGCCGTGGCCCTGGGGAGGTGTCTATGGTTTAAGTCCACCCAGGGTCTCTCCCACAGTCCCAGTGCCTGTCCCTTTTGTTACTGAAGACACAGGCTGTGCTGATGCCGGCCTCTCCAAAGCCAGGGCAGGGTACCAGGGCCCTGCCTGCTCCTGATGAAGTCGTGGCCAAGCTCCCATTGAATCCGGCCCGCAAGCTCTGCTGCACTGCGCGAGCTCTTCCCCAGGCTTGTGTTTCTGAATGCGTGTGACCCACCCGGTCCGGAAGGGCCCTTCCAGCCCAGCGGGATTGGAGCCCGGCAGGTGCCAGAGGCTGATTTGAAAGGAACTTCCAGACCAATCGGGATACAGGCCCAGGTCCTGGCAAGACTCTGTGGACTCCAGAGGGGCTGGGGCATGTCCCATTGGCACCTGGAGGGTGCTGATATCCTTGCTTTGTGGCTGCCAGGGCAGTGCTTTGATTGCTGTGCAGTGTCGTGTGCAATGGACCAGCTGCCACCCAAGGAAGGGGCTGGGGAGTCACTCACTGAGCATTCCCTGTTCCCAGGGGCTCCTGGACCAGGTGAGAACGTTCCTCAGGTCTGTGTGTCATGGATACCTTCAGGCTGCTCCCAATCTGTCTGCGCAGCAGGGGCTGGGAGTTAGCCGGGCTGGGAGTTAGCCAGGCCTCCTGCGGCTGTGGTCGCTGCAGTGCTAAGCAGGTCCGGTGTGGCTCACCTCCCAGGAACAGCCAGGTGCTTTGGGGACCAAAGTAGGTGTCTCAGTAACAGGGATGTTCTCCCCTGGCAGTAAGTGCTGACCCCACTGCCCCAGTGTGACATTAGGGGGTGATGTGCTGCTGCAGTGCTCTTCCAGGGGTGATGTCAAATGGCACCACGCTGCGGGATTGAGCGAAGCCATGAAGGAGGCTTTTACAAAGAGACGCTCAGTCTCGATTTAGAGCCTCCAATGATGGAGAATTAACCCTGAAAGCTGCACCAATGGTTAATTCCCCTCCCTGTAAAAAGCTTGTGCCCCGTGTTCAGTCTGAAGTGTTTTATTCCTGTGTGACAGCATGTGGGGTTATCCTAGGGCCCAAGGAGGGTGTCTGTGTCCCGGCTGGGGCTGAAAGTTGCTTTCCAGTGCAACACACCTGGAATCCAGCTCAGGTCCCGTCCCCTCCATGGGGGTGTATACAGGGTTGTTCTGGGGTGGGCCACCTCACTGACGTGGCTCAGCCAGAGAGACTGCTGCAGAAGAGAGCAAGGGGCCAGTGGGCCAAGAGGCCTGGAACTGCATGGTGCCCGCCCCTGCCATGTGCCCCTCAGGCAGCCAAAAAGCCCCTTCTAAGAAGAAGAAGCAGGGGAGGAGGCAGTGGGATGGCACCTGGGCACCACTTGCCTTGGTCTGCCAGAGCTGTGCACTCGAAGGGAGACGCTCACTGGGCACAGGTGTCAGTGGCATCTCAGGTACAGGGAGGAGATTGGGCCCAGGAGCTCCTGCAAGCTGAGCTGCTCCGTGGACCATCCCTGCTCCACAGAGGCAGTTCACTCCTTGGGGTGCTTGTGTGGGTCTTGGGGGGGAGTCGGCTGTGGGGTCTGGTCCCAGCAGCTTTTTCATGGCGTGGGGCCTGCTGCTGGAGACTCTGGTGCTTGAGGTGCAGGGAGCCCTGCCCAGCCTCTGAGGAGCGAGAGCCCTTGCAGACCCTTCTGAGCTCCCAGAAGCATCCAGAGTGGCCCAGCTCCCCTGAGGAGCGTGGATCCCTCCTCCCCAGGTTGGAAGCCAAATGCAGGTGGCTTGTGGGAGCAGATGCTGGGTTCCCTAGGAGGGAGATGACCTTGCAGGGCAGGAGCTGTCAGACAGGTTTGTGCGTGACAGTGATTAAAGGGGAGTTGTTTGTTTACACAGTGCCTGGTGCAGAGAGCTGGGGCGTTACACCTGAGCTGGGAGCTCCCTTGGGCCAGGGCAGTGCCTGACCCAGGGCCCCCAGCAGGGATCTGTCTGGCACTGGCAGTGCTGGGCTTGGAGCAGGCTGAGACCCCCTCCTCCTCCTGTCCCCCAAGCTGCAGTGGTGATGCGACTTGTAACAGGTTCCCAGCTATGGGCCTTGGACAGCTTCACCTCCCCACCCCCATACTTGGCTGTCCTGTTCTCACTGGGGCTCTGAAGGGAAGTTTCCGCCACCCCCCCCCCCCCCCCCGGACGCTCGGGTATCCAGGGCTGAGTGTTCGAGGACAAGTGGGTGAGAGTCATGGCACAAGCTGCGCTTTCCCGACACAGGCAGTACTGCCGCATGGGCAGACTGGCAGCCGTGCTGTTCCCGTGCTTAGCCTGTTCATTTTTGGCTGTCGTGACGTTATTCCAGGGCTGGTTGGTCTTTGCTGGGCAAGTCATTTAACTGCTTTGTCTCACTTTCCCCATCTGTAAAATGGGGCCTCTGCCCCCGCTGGCTCTGCCGTCTTTGGCTGCCTGTCCCGGCGGAGAGCAGAGGGAAGGTGTTGGAGGCAGGGCACAGAGAGCAAGCCCCTGGAGACTGCCTTTGCCAGTGGAAATGTCACTGCCGATTTGGGTGCCCGAGGCAAAGCATGAGCCTGCAGTAAGTGGGCAGCGGCCTTCGGGGGCATTGGGGTGAGGTCCGCAGTCCAGGGCAGGTGGAAATGCTGCCCAGAGCAAGGAGCTCTCCCAGCCGGGACCTCGTGGGCATCTTGCTGGTTCTCAGGCTGGGCTGGGTTCTCTGTGCTCCCTCCTGGTGCGGCAGCAGGCCCCAGAGCTGTCTGGTCTCGCTGAACCCGCTGCTGCCAGGGTTGATGGGCAGGGAGCAGGCAGCTGCTCCCTTGGCGCTGAGTAGAGCATGTTGGGGATGATGCTGGGGTTGGTAGCCCTATGCACTGAGGGGGAGGCCTGACCACTGCCCTGGGTAGCACTGGGGAGGGAGGGGCTGTTCCTGTCCCCTGTGCTTCATGGGAAGGGCAAGGGGCTTGTTAGTTGCTAAGCAGCATTGTCAGTTTCCTCCTGGGCTTCCTCCCAGCAGGGCCCGGAGTGTGCAGCCTGGAACCTGCTAAGGAAACTGCCACTTCCTACCTCACGTCCTTCCTGTTCCTGCCTCCCCTGCTGGTGCCATCGGGCCTGTGCCCCGCAGCCCCCATGCCACAGCATCTGCTTCCGTTCGCTGCCTGGAATGGAGCATCTCAGCCCTTCCCCTCCTCAGGGCTGGGGCTGGGACACTGGCTTCAACCTCTGCTGCTGTCTGGAGGAGCTGGACGCCTCGCCCCTGTGCCCCTCCTCAAGGGGATGGAGTGGGGAGGGGGGGACAGGGAGCCCAGGCCATGGGGCCTTGGGTACGTGCAGGCCTGGGCTGCCAGTTGCCGTGCTCCTCTTGGTGCAGCTGGTCAGGCCCAGAAGGTTGAGGTAGGGCAGGAACCCTGTTCTGAGCCCATGGGACTTGGCAAGAGTTTGTCCATTGAGCGCAGTGGGATCAGGACCAGGTCCCAATGGAAAAAGTTTCTGGCACATGCGGGGAGCTTCTGGCCAGCCAGACTTTCCATCCCAGCTGCAGCAGTGCCCTGGCGCCTGAGGGACTGTCTGGGGGCACCTTGTATCCGCCGCCTGGGGGCTCTGGCATTGCGCCGTCGCTAGGGCAGCACTTGGCACGTTCAGTGGCCCAGCCTCCAGCAAAGGGCCATGTCTCCCCCGCAGGGATTCCCCTGGTATCTTGCACTCGCACCTCAAGGCTGAAAGCTGCTGGGTTTCTTTCCCCCAGCTCCTGAGCTGGGCTCTGGGCCTTCCTCTGAAGGGAAAGGAGCTGCACCAAGGGGGAGGGGAGGCGCTGGCCTGGCAGCCCTGGGGGAGCCAGTCATGCCCACAGTGGGTGCAGCTCAGACAGGGACACTGCCCCCTCCTTGGGAGCCAGGGGGTAGCAGCCTCTGCTGTGGCTGCCAACAGGGAGCTAAGTTGGATGCTGGATTTTGTGCTACTGAGACCCCAGTTTGCCGGCCCCAGGCCTCAGAACAGCCATGGAGGGGTGTCGTCTGCCTGCCTGGTCTGGATCCCCCACACTCCTCTTGACTGCTCTCCCCTGAGCCGGCCTGAGGAGCCCCCCAACGCAGTGCTGTGGCCAGGGTCTGCAAAGGCTCCTGGGAGGGTGGGTGGCTGGGTGTAAAGACCATGCTGCTGGCCCAGGGTCCCGTCTGAGCTGGGAGGAGGCAGCCACAGCCGTGTGGGGACCAATTGTCCAGGAATCAGCCTGGGGACAGAGCCCAGGCGGGCGACTGGAGCTTGCCTGCCTGGCTGGGTGGCATGTGCTTGTTTTGGTTTCCCTCCCCAGCCCCCCAGGCGGGAGGAGGAGCTGGGTGTGGGAACCACCACGTCAGACAGGAGGGAGCAGTTCAGCCTTGGCTGGGTGGCAAGGCAGACTGACTTCCAGCCGGATCCTCCCAGCGTGCTGCTCCCCGGGGCTCGGCTCTGGCTGCCTGGGGGGAGCAGGTCAGTGGCAGAGGACCCTGCTTTATCTCTGGGGAACATGCTAGTGTCTGGCTGGCTTCTGTTGGGGTTCCTAGCTCCAGAGGCTGAAAGAAGGCACCTGCATCCTCAGCTTACAGGCCTGAAGGGAGCAGCTGGCGCCGTACAGACCCACTCCCACCAGAGGCTGCTTGTAGGCAGGGGGTGAGGTGGGGGTCCCTGCATGGGGACCCTGGATGACTCTTTGGGGCCCTGCTGTGAATGCTGGGAGTAGTAGTGGGCTCTGCATGACACAGGGAGATGTGGCCTCTCTGCCTCCCCTCTGGCTGGCTGGGCATCCATGGGGATAGGGGAGGGAGCCCTGCTCTCCCCCTCAGGGTGGGGCTGGTGGACATAGAGTGGCCCCAGCCACTCACGCCCCTTTGCTGATTGTCTGTTCCCTCCTTTGGCAGTGCTGGTACCACACGTTGGTCTAATTCTCCATGGCAACAGCACAGGCCCCTCATGTGACCTGTGACCCTGGCAACTGCCTCCTTGACTCTTCCCTAGCCTCTGCGCCTGGGAGCTACGGCTGCGGCATGGGCAGCGTGGGCAGCTTGGTGGAGAAGCAGGACTTGACGCCTGTGGAGCTGCGGGCGGTGCTGGGGGGCTCGCGGGGGCTCCGGCAGCCGGACGGCCTGCTCCGGAAGGGCCCGAGCCAGCGGGAGCTCTTCAGCTACCTGCACAGCGCCAGGAAGGAGCCCCGGGCCGAGAGGAAGCACCAGGCGCTGGGGGCGTCCTGCAACCGGGACTACGAGAGCGACCGTGAGAACCGGTCCCCTGACCGCTACTCCCGCGAGCACCACCGGGGGGCAGACTTCTCCAAGAGCTCGCTGCCGGAGCGGGGCCGCTTTGACAAGGTGAGGCCCTGGGTGATGGGCTGGGCTGGAGCAGCCCATGTGGCTAGGGATCCGCAGGACTAGTTGTAAGGATGTTTCCCACAAGTGCGTCGCACCAACTGCCCCTGAAATGCAGCTGTCTCTAGAGTGGAGTGCAGCCCCCAAATGGGAGCTGGTTGGCACAGAACACGTGAGGAGGGGGCCCTTATGGACAGTCCCCATGTTCTCGGCGGGCCAGGTGGTGATGGGCCCCTGTAACTGCTGTGACTGCTGGAAGGTCCTTGTACATAAACCTCATCTCTGTGTCCAGGGCAAAGGGGTGGGGCAGCCCTGAGCCATCCTGCAGCTGGGGAGACAGCCTGGGGTGCCTCAGCTCTTCTCCCTGCTGAGTGGAGGGGCAGCAGGGCTGGGTGGTTCTGCTGAGACCAGGTTGATCCTTGGCTCCCTTGTCTTTCAGTGTCGGATCAGGCCATCGGCCTTCAAGGCAGTGGCTGGGAAAGGCCTGGTTTCCATGCAGGGTCTGGCCTCATCTAAAGGGCAGAAGCTGTCGAAGAGCAACGGGAGCCTGCACACCCTCCTGTCCCAGAGCAGCACCAGCACCGGTGCCTCCTCCCAGCATGGCCACATGCGCACCCACCTGCTGCACACCATCAGCTTAGACGAGGCCTCCAATTCCAGCCACAACTCCATCCAGAGCTTCACCATCTACCCTCCCCACTTCAAACCTGCCCAGGGCCAGTTCAGCGCCTCCATGGGCCACATCAACCACATTGGGGGCTCCCTTGACAGGGCCTCCTGGGGCCCCAGAGACCCCCTGGCAGTGGAGAAAGCACCTCTGTACTGCAAGAGCATGGCCACGCTAAGCCGTCTGCAAAGCTCTGGGGAGCCCCCACCCCCCTACGAGTTCACCTACTCCCTGGAGGACGTGGTGAAGCAGCTGGAGGACCGGCTGCAGGAGAAGAGTGGGGAGCTGTGGCAGTTGAAGAGGAGCCTTAGCGAGACTGAAGACCCCTTCACGCAGGTGAGTGCAGTGGGGTTGGTCTGAGGGTGCAGGGCCCTGGCCTGCTTCCCCCCCCATCCTAGCCCCCCCATCCCCAAAGCAGGGATGCTAGTGTCTCATGTGTTGCCCCTGTGGTGTTGTCTTGGAGCTCACTGCATGTTGGGGTCTGTGCGTGGTCCATGATTCCCTGGAGTGCTGTGCTGGCAGTAGTGTGCTGGTGTGTTGTGTCTGGTGCGAGCAGAGCGGGGGAAGGGCACGTTCACCTCCAGAATCCAGTGACCTGTTGGGCAATGGGGAGCTTGGGCCCTGCTGCTCCCAGTGCCAGAGCATCGGGCTTGCTCCAGAGAGATTGGGCTTGAAAATCTCAGTGCATGAGGAGCCTTTTCCCCCTTGCACCAAGGGAAGGTGGCGGTGGGTGGCCCATAGGAGCAGCTGCCCAGCCTGTATGTGCTCTCTTGAGAAAATGGAGACATTTATGTTTCCGAAGCTCGTACTAGGGTGGGAATGGTCCAGTGCCAGGAGGTGAGCCCTGCTGTCCTGACTGAATCCTGCTTGGAGATGGATTGTGTGTTGCTGCAGGGTGGCCCTTAGAGCTGCTGCTTCCCATTCCAGTGTCATGGGGCCAGGCTGCTCCCTGTGCTAGTGACTTCCTTTCACTAAGCCACCTCTAATCCACCATGGAGTTGGGGCAACTGCTCCCCGCTGCAGGGCTGGGATCCGGAGCAGCCTCAGATACTAACAAGCTGCTGGAGGGGGCTGGGCTGCCTGGCACTTCGCCCCAGGAGCTGGGCACAGACCTCTGCTTGTGCCAGCAGGTTTTCGAGGACAAACAGCATCTGTGGATGGATGCACTGGACGAGCTGAAGCAGATGTATGTCGCCAAGCTGCAGCAGGTGACCCAGCAGGCCCAGCGCAGCCAGCGGGCACTGCAGCTGCAGCTCTACAAAGCGCAGCAGGAGAAGAAGCGGCTGCAGGAGGAGCTGAGCCTGCACCAGGGCCAGTGCGAGGAGCTGAGGCAATGGCAGCAGCAGTGTGAACGTGTCAGCCCCAAACTAGAAGAGACCAGGTGGGAGGTGAGTAAAGCAGAGCCCTGCAGCTCTCCTTCACCCTTCTGCCCCAACAGCTGTCCTAGTGCCCCTCAGTCCCAACCCACAGCCTCAGCCCTCGGCACAGGCGCCAATTGTACCATGCTCTGGGGTTTTGGGGGAGGAACTTTTGGCTCAGGACGAGGCAGAGAGAGGCTGAGTCACTGTCATCTGTGACTTAATGCAGCTGTGGACCTGGGACTACAGCCAAAAGCCTAGTGACCCCCCCCCCCCCGCCTCCAAACCATCCCTCACACCCCTACAAAGCCTCCATTTCCTGCTTGTGGGAATCCCGAGAGTGCTGCCTGGTATGGCTGCCCCATGGCAGGTTTAATGCTCTATGCCCCTGCCTGGCAGAGTTGGGATTGAATGGGGCTTTCCTCTCCAGATTCACCCAATGATTCTAAACCCCACCCCCCCTTTTCCTGTGCATCTCATATCTTGCTCTGTCCCTCTCCACCCTTTCTCTGCCTCTTCTGCAGGTTTGTCAGAAGGCAGCTGAGATCTCACTGCTCAAGCAGCAGCTTCGAGACTCCCAGGAGGAGATGGCCCAGAAAGTCAGTGAGATCTTCAGCTTGAAGACCCAGCTGCGGGAGGCCCGGGCAGAGGTGCAAGCCAAGGACTCTCAGCTGGCCCAGCTAGGGGACTCCTTCCAGGCCCCACCAGAGCCCAGCTCCTCCCTCCCTTTGGGGGATGCTCCCATGCCAGTCTGCCAGGACTTCTCTGGCTGTGAAACTGACGACTCCAAGTCTTGGGGTCTTCACAGCGAGAGTGGTGAGCCCCCGGAGAGGCAGGTGGAGTGGCTGTGGGCAGAGCTGCTGCGTGAGCGGCGCCAGGGCCAGCTGAAGGCTGTGAACTTTGAGCTGGAGCGGAAAACCTGGCAGGAGGAGAAGGAGAAAGTGCTGCGCTACCAGAGGGAGATCCAGGCAAGCTACATGGAGATGTACCACCGCAGCCAGGCTTTGGAAAGGGAGCTGCGGCAGCTGCGGGCTGAGCCCAGAGATGCTGACGCAGACTCACCCTGGATAGAGAGAGTCGAGTCTTCAAAAATCTGAATGGGAAGCCAGCAGCCTGGACTGGAAAGGAGCGAGAGCTCTTGGGATGGTACCCAGGCTGCACCATGGACTGACTGGGCTAGCCAAGGGGGCTTCTCCATTCAGACCGATGATGCTGTGAGCACTGCAGGTCCATCCCTGGGGAAGTCTCAGGAGCAAGTGTTACTTCTGCCTCTGCAGCAGGGGCCTGTGCTCCAGGGCAAGTTTGCACCATGATTTTTACTGTCTGCCAAACAGAAGCCCAGCATCAAGTGGGATTTCCTGTTCCTCCTCCCCCATCCCCTGCTGCTTCCTACCCCAGCAAGGGCTCTGGCCCCGCTGGGGAGATGCCCAACTTCCTCTCCTTACACTGTCCAAGCTGCATGCCTGCCAGTCTTGCTGCATGTCCTTCACACTGAGGCTGCACTGCTCACTGGCCCCAGCAGAGAGCTGCGGCAGAGTAAACCTGTCCTGCTGTGCCAGTGCTGGGTGCCCATGCAGGTAGCCTGGCCTTGGGGCTTGAGGCCTGGGAAATGTGAAACACGGATGCTGTGGAGCACTTCCTGCCGGGGCTAGAGCTGCCCTGGCACCTGGCTCTGCTGGAGTCTCTGCAACAGGAGAAAAGGAGAGCCTAGAGGGCTCATGCCACGGGGGACAGGTGCAGGGGCTTTGCAGACCACCCAGGGCTGTGGCCTCTGTGCTGGGGCTTCTCGTGCTGCTTCGGAGCTGGGTCGGTATCCTGACCTAGAGAAGGGGAGATGGAAAGCAGCTCCTGCCAGAGAGCATGCACCATCGCTCAGACCTATCCTTGCCCACCCTCCCCCGTTCTGGCCCAGCTGATGTCTGGGTATGAAGCTTTCCCGTGAGGCAGTAACACATGCCTAGTGAGATGAGATAAATGAAGAACCTTTTCCCCCACCGGCCCGGCCCAGCCCAGGGTGAGGGGAGGGATGGGACCTGCCTGTGTAGAGCGAGAGCCCACAGGAGAGCACCTGGTGGGGTCACAGGCACAAGTGCAATCAGGGGGAAGTGTGGTCAGCTTTCCCCCCATTCAGCTGCAGAGCACAGCCCAGAACGTAGGCTGTGGCTTGGTGCTGAGGGGTGGGCAGGGGCAGGCTAGCACCATGGGGTGGGGCAGGGGGCTGGCTGCTGGGTGCTCTGGATATGAAGGTCCAGGCCTGGCACGGCTCTGCTCAGCCTCTCCTGGAATAAATCTGAATTTGGTACTTCTGGCTCCTGTGGCTGCTTCTTTCTCTCCCTCCATGGGGGTGACCCCAGCGGCTATCCCTGGGTGCTCACGTGGTGAGTTACAGGCCTCCCAGCTGACAGGATAGGGCAGCAGTGAAGCTGGTATTTACTCTGCACCCCAGGAGGTTGCTGCAGCCAAAACTCCATTTGCTGCTGACCAGGGATGTTGAGCTAAAGGCAGGTGTCTGGGAAGGGGAGCAGTGCTCCCAGCGTGGGGACCATGGGCCCAGTTTCTGAGGATGATGCAGACAGGGCTCCACGTGGCCTGGCCCCTGGCTGTCCAGTGCTAGCAGCGGGGCTGGGCCCCACCTCCAGGAGCTGCTTGCTCCATTGTGTGTGTTCCTGCTGGAGTGGGGGCTCTGGTTTGTCTCTAATGGGCTGGCAGCAACATGCTGCTCTTTAAGGTCAGACACAAGCCCCCACGAGCAGTCCTGGTGCAGTGCCACTTGCCTCTCCCAGCTGCACGTTATCTGATGGGTGGAGAGGAACCAATCTACTCAGTCCTGCTGGACACAGGTGCTGGGGGCTGGCAGGGTCAATCTCTCTGGCCTCATCCTGGCAGCACCCTCTGGACTCTGCTTGGAACTGAAATACACAAGATGCCAACAGCTGTTGTACCCTCAACCACTGGCCAGTGTCTCCTTTTAAATCACCTCTTGTCATGGTGGTGCCTGGCACCTGTCCATGCCATCAACCTGGCTTGGCCCTGCAGTGCCAGGCTGTGCACACACAGCAGTGCTCCTGGCTGCTAGCCCAGTGGGGCTTGGCTCTGAGGAGCTGGAGCCCGAGTCTGGGATCTGCGGCAGGTTGTTATTCTGGGCCAGCTGGCTGTTGAAATCTCATTTGTTTGCTGGTGCCCACATCAGGCCAGGGCTCTGTGGTGCCGGGCTCTGATCCTTGCAGCAGGTTTACACCCAGCAATTAGAGCCATGGGGAGGTGAGGTGGGACCCAGGAGAGGGCGGCACCAAAACTTGGCAGGGAAGCCAGAAACCAAGCTCCTGCCGCAGATGCCACAGGGCAGAGTTGTGGCGTCTCAGGAAGAACCGAGTGTTTAGATTATTGGGATGGTGGTGAAACCGGTTTCCTGAATTCCACAACATTGATTCACACTCAGAGAGATGGCGGCCCGGCCGGGTGTAACTGTCAGGGCTCTGCTGCAGGGGCCCTTCTCCAACAGCCCTGCCGAGCAGCTCGCCCTTGCTTGAGATCCTAAGACTACGACAGCCCTTCCTCTGCATGCTTCTAGCCTGTGCAGACACCCTCATATTGCCACTGTCTCTTTGACCCAAGCACCATCACTGAACCAAAGGGACCCTGTGGAACCCTTTCCAAACCACCCCAGCCAAATGCTCTCTTCTTAGGGCTGGTGTGGCCAGGGCAGCAGTGACTTCTACAGCATTGTTCAGCCTGACAACTCCATTGCCTGATTCCAGCCCCTCGCTCCTAATTACACCCCTGTCTAGCTCCTATACAACTCCCCTCCCCCCTCAGGTAGGGTGATGGCGGGTGGAGATGTGAAGTCATATATCTGTCACTGAACCAAGCTGCTAAGCAGCTCCCTCCAGTCTGGATGCTGCATGTCTCCTCTCTGAAAACATACCCAGACCTGCATATGCCACTCCAGGCCTGCTCCTGGCCAGGAGGGTCAGTGCAGGCAGCCGGGCCCCTCGTTGGGCTGGTGCTCAGACAGGGGCATGTGCAGCACCGTGAGGCACTGGCAGCTGGAGCTCTGCATGCCCCCAGAGAAGCCACTAGTGCTTCCTGGGGTTGGCCTGGCAGCCCAAAGCTCTGAGCTGAGAGGTGGGCCCACTGCAGAATCCTGGGCCCCTTACCAGCTCCTGTGTTCAGCTGGGCCCAGGGAAGCCTGGTCACTGTCTCACCCTTCCCCAGGGCCTGGCATGAGGCGGGAGCCCCTGAGTGCAGCTGCAGCCCCTGTGCTGTGGGCTGAGGCAGGGAGCAGGGGCCGGGGGGAGCCAGGGACACCCCGACTCCAGGCATGTGGGGCCAGTACGAAGGGCACGAGATCACAAATGGTATTGTGGGTTCCCTGCTAGGTGCTGACCCAACAAGCTTTCTTCCCTCCCCAGGAGCAGAGCCAGCCTGGGCCTTGACCCCCCCCAGCACTGACCCCCCCCCCCCCGGCACCGTTCCCACCCTCCTGCACTGACCCCCCTGGTCCCCCTGCACGGTACCCTCCCCCCAGCACCGACCCCCCCCAGCACCATTCCCTCCCCCCAGTATTGACCCCCCCCAGCACCGACCCCCTTCGCAGTTCCCTTCCCCCATCATTGACCCCCCCCCGCACCGTTCCCACCCTCCCGCACTGACCCCCCTGCACGATTCCCTCCCCCCAGCACCGACCCCCCCCGCTAGGAGCCGCGCGCTGCACGGCAGTTTGGGCGCCCAGACGGCGAGGAATCTCGGGCTAAACACCCAGGAAATGGTACATTCCAGCGCTCTCCCCTTCCCCCTGCCCGGCGAGGATGGTTTGCCCGCACTGTGGACGGGCGGTACCAAGCTCGGGAGACCAGGGGGCGGCGAGTCCCTAGGTAAGCCCCTCCCGCAGTAATGGGCCAGTCTAGCCCCCTCCCACGCCGGCTGCCGTAGGAACCTACCACTGCGCGTCTCCCGGGGAGGGGGATCCCGCCGCGCAGTGGGACAGTCCGGGCCCCGGACGCGGCAGCTGCCGGAAGCGCTGGGCTGAAGCCGCCCCGGCGCCGGGTGAGTGGAGCGGGCCGAGCCCGGCGGCCTCGGGGGCTGGAGCCCCAGCTCGGCAGGGTCCGGGGGGCCGCGCGTGCGGAGGGGGGGCCATGCTGCGGGGGGGGCGATGGAGCCGCGCGCCTGTGCGGTGCGCTGCCCCCGCAGGGCCCGTCGGGGGATGGAGCCATTGGCCTGTGCGGTGCGCTGCCCCCGCAGGGCCCGTCGGGGGATGGAGCCATTGGCCTGTGCGGTGCGCTGCCCCCGCAGGGCCCGTCGGGGGATGGAGCCATTGGCCTGTGCGGTGCGCTCCCCCCGCAGGGCCCGTCGGGGGATGGAGCCATTGGCCTGTGCGGTGCGCTGCCCCCGCAGGGTCCGTCGGGCGATGGAGCCATTGGCCTGTGCGGTGCGCTGCCCCCGCAGGGCCCGTCGGGCGATGGAGCCATTGGCCTGTGCGGTGCGCTCCCCCCGCAGGGCCCGTCGGGGGATGGAGCCATTGGCCTGTGCGGTGCGCTGCCCCCGCAGGGCCCGTCGGGGGATGGAGCCATTGGCCTGTGCGGTGCGCTGCCCCCGCAGGGTCCGTCGGGCGATGGAGCCATTGGCCTGTGCGGTGCGCTGCCCCCGCAGGGCCCGTCGGGCGATGGAGCCATTGGCCTGTGCGGTGCGCTGCCCCCGCAGGGCCCGTCGGGCGATGGAGCCATGGGCCTGTGCGGTGCGCTGCCCCCGCAGGGCCCGTCGGGCGATGGAGCCATGGGCCTGTGCGGTGCGCTGCCCCCGCAGGGCCCGTCGGGCGATGGAGCCATGGGCCTGTGCGGTGCGCTCCCCCCGCAGGGCCCGTCGGGGGATGGAGCCATGGGCCTGTGCGGTGCGTTCCCCCCGCAGGGCCCGTCGGGGGATGGAGCCATTGGCCTGTGCGGTGCGCTCCCCCCGCAGGGCCCGTCGGGGGATGGAGCCATTGGCCTGTGCGGTGCGCTGCCCCCGCAGGGCCCGTCGGGGGATGGAGCCATTGGCCTGTGCGGTGCGCTCCCCCCGCAGGGCCCGTCGGGGGATGGAGCTGCGCGCCTGTGCGGTGCGCTCCCCCCGCAGGGCCCGTCGGGCGATGGAGCCATTGGCCTGTGCGGTGCGCTCCCCCCGCAGGGCCCGTCGGGGGATGGAGCCATTGGCCTGTGCGGTGCGCTCCCCCCGCAGGGCCCGTCGGGGGATGGAGCCATTGGCCTGTGCGGTGCGCTCCCCCCGCAGGGCCCGTCGGGGGATGGAGCCATTGGCCTGTGCGGTGCGCTGCCCCCGCAGGGCCCGTCGGGCGATGGAGCCATTGGCCTGTGCGGTGCGCTCCCCCCGCAGGGCCCGTCGGGCGATGGAGCCATGGGCTTGTGCGGTGCGCTACCCCCGCAGGGCCCGTCGGGCGATGGAGCCATGGGCTTGTGCGGTGCGCTCCCCCCGCAGGGCCCGTCGGGCGATGGAGCCATGGGCTTGTGCGGTGCGCTACCCCCGCAGGGCCCGTCGAGCGATGGAGCCGCGCGCCTGTGCGGTGCGCTCCCCCCGCAGGGCCCGTCGGGGGATGGAGCCATGGGCCTGTGCGGTGCGCTGCCCCCGCAGGGCCCGTCGGGCGATGGAGCCATTGGCCTGTGCGGTGCGCTCCCCCCGCAGGGCCCGTTGGGGGATGGAGCCATTGGCCTGTGCGGTGCGCTGCCCCCGCAGGGCCCGTCGGGCGATGGAGCCATTGGCCTGTGCGGTGCGCTCCCCCCGCAGGGCCCGTCGGGCGATGGAGCCATGGGCTTGTGCGGTGCGCTACCCCCGCAGGGCCCGTCGGGCGATGGAGCCATGGGCTTGTGCGGTGCGCTCCCCCCGCAGGGCCTGTCGGGCGATGGAGCCATGGGCTTGTGCGGTGCGCTACCCCCGCAGGGCCCGTCGAGCGATGGAGCCGCGCGCCTGTGCGGTGCGCTGCCCCCGTAGAGCCCGTCAGGCGATGGAGCCATGGGCTTGTGCGGTGCGCTACCCCCGCAGGGCCCGTCGGGGGATGGAGCCGTGTGCCTGTGTGGTGTGCAGCCCCCGTGGGGTCCGTTGGGCGATGGAGGCACGCGCCTGTGTGGTGTGGTCCCCCCGCAGGGCCCGTCGGGGGATGGAGCCATGGGCCTGTGCGGTGCGCTGCCCCCGTAGAGCCCGTCGGGTGATGGAGCCGCGTGCCTGTGCGGTGCGTTCCCCCGCAGGACCTGTTGGGCGATGGAGCCATGTGCCTGTGCGGTGTGCTTCCCCCGTAGGGGCCCTCGGATGATGGAACCGCACGCCTGTGTTGTGTGCTTCTCCCCATAGGGTCTGTTGGGTGATGGAGCTGTGCGCCTGTGTGGAGCGAGAGCTGGACAAAGTGCTGCACAAGTTCCTGAGCTACGGGCAGCACTGTGAGCAGAGCCTAGAGGAGCTGCTCTGTTACGTGAGCCAACTGCGCCAGGAGCTCGGCAGCGCAGGTACCACAGCTCACCAGCATGATGTAGTGACACAGCACAGTGCTGCTTCTGGAGCCGGTCCTGTTCCCAAACCGCAGCTTGGTACTTAGGAGCAGAGCGCCGTGTCCGGGCGGGGTGGTCACTGATGGCAGATCTATGGATGGAGACTGACCTCCACTTCCATCTGCTGAGCAGACAGCCCTGTGGCTCAGCCCTCGTTCTGACTAGGGAGGCTGTAGGCCAGTGTGGGGACACGCCTGCTCTTGGGGGGCGGAATCCTAGCAGAGCTTTCTGTCCGGGCGTGCGCTGTGAGGCATCTGCCTGCAGAGGGTGCTATTGAGTATCTGAGGCTGTTGCTCTAGACCAGACGTGGGCAAATTACGGCCCACGGGACCGTCCTGCCCGGTCCCTGAGATCCTGGCCGGGGAGCCTGTCCCCCCACCCCCGCAGCCACGCCGCAGTGCGGGCCGCGCTCTGGCCCGCTGCTCCCACTGGGCAGCGTGGGGAGCGCAGCTGGCTCTGGCCAGGTGTCGTGGCTGTGAGCTCCTGCTGCTGGTAAGGGGGCGGGGAGCAGGGGGGTTGGGTAAGGGAGCGGGGAGTCCTGGGGGGCAGTCAGGGAGCAGGGGGTGGTTGGATGGGGCAGAGGTTCGGGGGGGGCAGTCAGGGGATGGGGAACAGGGAGGGTTGGGAGTGGGAGTCCCGGGGGGGCTGTCAGGGGGCGGGGGTGTGGACAGGGGTCGGGGCAGTCAGGGGACAGGGAGCAGGGGGGGTTGGATGGGGGCGGGGGTCCCGGGAGGGGGTGGTCAGGAGACAAGGAGAAGGGGGGGTTGGATGGGTTGGGGGCTCTGAGGGGGGCAGTCAGGAGGCAGGGGCCAAGCTGTTTGGGGAGGCACATCCTTCCCTACCCGGCCCTCAATACAGTTGCACAACCCCGATGTGGCCCTCGGGCCAAAAAGTTTGCTCACCCCTGCTCTAGACCAGCACTGGTCAAAGCCCTCAGCTGCACCACCCATTTCCAGCTGCTCCCATTCAGTTCTGCATTATCTCGCCCCTGGGCGCTCAGGCTGCTCCGGATCCCAGCCCTGCAGCGGGGAGCAGTTCCCAAACTCGGGTGGATTAGAGGCGGTTTAGTTAAACGGAAGTCACACCGCAGTCTAGCACAGGGCTCGTTGTTCTGGCGGGGGAGGGGGAGTTTTGGTGCATGGTGCAGAGTTTGGCAGATGTAGCTCAGAGCTACTGCTTTTCTGGTGCAAAGCCTTGGCAGTAAGGGCCTTGCACTTCCTGGAATAGGCTCCTGGCTAGTCCGCGCAGCCAGGTCTGAAGAGCCTTTCTGCTGCAGCCCTGCAGGGGGCACCGCTCTCTGCCACGCTCTCTCTGGTGATGGCCCAGTGCTGTCGGAAGATCAAAGACACGGTGCAGAAACTGGCCTCGGACCATAAAGATATTCACAGCAGTGTCTCCAGGGTGGGCAAAGCCATCGATAGGGTGAGTACTCCCTTTCGTCTAGAGTCCAGGGGCTGGACCCGGGCCCCAGATGGGAATCCCTGCCTTAGTGATGGCTTTCACTCCCATTGGTTCTTTGGCCCTCGGCAGGCTGGAGCATGGGAAGATTTCCCCTAAGGTCTCCCTCATCTGCTGGTGCCCAGTGGCATCATGGTGGGAGCCAGTTTTCATGGTGTTGGGCTTTCTATGGTCCTGAGCATCTCCTGCTCCTGTGCGTTCATGCCTGTTATATGTGCTGCAGTCAGGATCGGGGCCCTCCCGTGCTGACGTGTTCTTGGCCCTAAGGAGCTCACATTCCACCTCTGTGACGGGCTCCCCGGGGTACAGCTGGAACTGGGGTACTGCTGTGCCCCCTTAACTCTCCAAACTGGGCTGTCTCTCACAATGCTTTGCTAGTGAAAAGCAGCAAACCCCTCCAGGCGCTGTTATCACTCAGTACAACAGCATGTGGAGCCCCACCCCCAGCTAAATGCTCCCAGAGACACTCCTGAATCACATGGAGAAAAGCACCAGCAAATCTTCCAAGCCCCAATCTTGCACCCCAGAGCTGTTCCGTCTTGCCCTGGTCAGAAGCCTGACCAGTGTACGTTTATTACCCAGTCCGCCCTCCCTCGATGTGGAGAGGACAGACACTAGCCTTTGTAAACTGAGCTGAGATTTACCAAGCACTTCAATTGAAACACACTGTTTTAGGTAAAATATAAAACAGATTTATTAACTACAGAGAGATTTTAAGTGATTAGAAGTGGTAGCCACAAAAGGTCAGAGATAGTTACCAAAGGAAATAAAAGATAAGTGTGCAGTCTAAATCTTAAACCTTATTACATTAGGCAGTATTGGGATGAAGCAGTTTTTCTCACCCCACTGGATGTTGCAAATAGGTTATAGTCCTTAACACACAGGCTTCCCCTTTAAGCCTGGGACCAGTCTCCTCAGTTCAAGTCTTTGTCTTTCCAGTGTTCTTGTTGCTTCCAGCGTAGGTGGGGGAGGCGAAAGGCCAAGGCATGATGCCGCTGTCCCCTATTTTATATCCTCAGTCCCTGTGCCTGGAAAACATTAGCCCAGGTGGACTTTGCTGAGTCATGGAGTTGAGCAATCCCCCATTGTGTGATTCTTGTGCAGCTCTCTTACTGTACTTGTATTGTAAATCCCTTGTTTACAACTCCCCTGCTGTTTAGTGGTCACTTAACACCTTCCTGGGTGGGGATCACCTCCTCTGTTGTCACTAGAGAACTAGTAACAACCATACAGCAAAATCTCACAACTTTATACACACAAATGGCATACATATTTGGACAGAACAATGGGTTTCTGCAGATCATGACCTTTCATATGATTCCTTACATGGCATGCTTTGTATGAAATAGATCATAATTATATGATGGGGTGAATATGGGGGGTCCAGGGTGCTGCTTTGAGGCACAGAGCGTCATGACCTCCTACTGCTGTGCCACCACCCACCCAGAAATGCGCTGTTGTGGCTCTGAGGCTGTGATCCAGCCAGCCAATTGAATGCAGCTCCATGCAGGGGCCGCAGTGGTTTGGGTGGGAGGGTGCTGTTGTGGGGTGGCTTTGCAGGCAGCTGCAGGGGGTTTGTTTGTTAGCATGTGATCAGGCCGGGAGGTGATAGATGGGGGGCTGTCCCCTCATTCTCAGGGACACCACTGACTCCTCTCATTCATCTCCCAGAACTTCGATGCCGAGCTCTGCAGCGTGGTCTCGGATTCCATCTGGGAGTCGCGGGAGAAGCAGCAGCAGATTCTGCAGATGGCGATTGTGGAGCACTTGTACCAGCAGGGCATGCTGAGTGTGGCGGAGGAGCTGTCCCAGGTACCAGGGCTGCCGGTCATGAGACTGGTGCTAGCTTGCCACACAGCAGCATTGTGTGAGGGAGGGTTGTGGCCTCCCTGGGGCAGGGGGAACCAGGAGTGCTGTGGCCTGCTCTCTGGTGAGTGGGCCTTACTCAGCATTAGCCACTGGCAAGGTTCGCTCCAGGCCAGCACCTGTAGCTGACCCAGGCCAGTTGGTATGAGGCCCTGCCCAGCTCTGCAGGGACCGAATTGCAGCTGCCAAGTCTGCTGCTCTCCTGCATGTGCTCTGTGCTCCAAGGTGGGGGGCCTTTCTCCATCACGCAGGGTAGGAAACCTCGCCCATCTCTGGCTGGGGAGCCTCTCCTGGCACCACCCCTCCGCCCCGCCCTCCCCAAGAGGATGGTGGGATGTGACCACTGGCTCTCATTCTCCACAGGAGTCCACCCTGAATGTGGACTTGGACTTCAAGCAGCCGTTCTTGGAGCTGAACCGGATCCTGGAAGCGCTGCACGAGCAGGACCTGCGTCCTGCTCTGGAGTAAGAACCAATCATCTGGGAGTGCCGAGCATCCAGTGCCCCTCCTCGCCCACAGCCTCCCCACCCTTACTGAAAGTAGCCCCTCCCCTTCTGCTAGACTCATGCACCGAGTCTGGGTTGGGGTATGGGGTGCTTTGGCTGGTCAAGGGAGAGCCCGGTGCACCCCAGCTAACGTGTGATGATCTCACTCACCCTGCCTGCTGGAGCATGCACCTTGCACCCCTGTTGGAATGAGACCTACAAGCACGATGCTCCTTAACACCCCCTGACCAGCCCTCCTGGGGCAGCGCCATCTGCAGGGCCTGGCACACCCTCTTGCCCATGAGCCACTTATGTTCCTTTTTTCACCCCAACTGACTCTGGTGCTACCTGGGCAGTCCCTGGAATTATAGACACTGGAGGGAAAGGAGCCCTCTAGGCCAGCCCGGCCAGGGGCATTTCACACAAAACAGTCTCCAGGAACGGGAATAGCCCCATCCTCATCTTGTCAGGTTGGGCATCAGTGAGAGCTTCCTGGCTGTCCTGGCCCACCTCCCCAGGACAGCCAGGACTTAGCTGCCCCCTGTTCTTTCCTATCCAGCTGGGCAATCTCAAACAGGCAGCGTCTGCTGGAGCTGAACAGCTCCCTGGAATTCAAGCTGTATCGTCTCCACTTCATCCGGCTCCTGGCTGGTGGCCCTGACAAGCAGCTGGAGGCCCTGAGCTACGCTCGCCACTTCCAGCCCTTTGCCCGCCTGCACCAGCGAGGTGAGACTGTGCCAGGTGGGGCCCTGCCACTGGCCTCCCTAGTGGGGCACAGGACTGCCCGGCTGGGTAGCCCCGTTCCCAGGCTACAGGGGCCCCATCACTAGCCCCGTACTGGAGGCAATGGCTGGTTGGCAGGACAGGGTGGGGGCTGGGGCCATACTGCTTCTTGAGGCCAACCAGGTGTTGTGTTGTTCAGAGATCCAGGTCATGATGGGCAGCCTGGTGTACCTGCCCCTGGGCATTGAGAACTCCCCATACTGCCACCTGCTGGATGCCCGGCACTGGACAGAGATCTGCGAGACCTTCACCCGCGACGCCTGTGCCCTGCTGGGGCTCTCGGTGGAATCCCCTCTCAGTGTCAGGTAAGCCCCAGGCCAGGGCCGGTGGGGTCCCCCCTTAGCAGCACCACCAAGTGCTAAGGCCTCTCCCTCTCACGCAGCTTCGCGTCTGGATGTGTGGCGCTGCCCGTGCTGATGAACATCAAGGCGGTGATTGAGCAGAGACAGTGCACGGGTGTCTGGAGCCACAAGGATGAGCTGCCTGTAAGTGCCATCTTGACGGGGGGCGGGGGGGCGGGGCGAGGCAGTGAGGCTGACCTCCCTGCGCTCTCTTGGCAGATTGAAATTGAGCTGGGCATGAAGTGCTGGTACCACTCAGTGTTCGCCTGCCCCATCCTTCGCCAGCAGACGACTGACTCCAATCCGCCTATCAAACTCATCTGCGGGCATGTCATCTCCCGGGACGCACTCAACAAGCTCATCAATGGGGGGAAGTAAGTTTGGTTTCTTGACATGCTCAGGCCGTGGACCCTGCCCCACCTCCGCCCTGCAGCCCCTGTCCTGCAGGCTTGGCCCTCGCCTGGCATCACTTTGTGTGATGCAGCCCGGTGCCATGGGAGTGTGAGTGCTCTGAAGATCCCTTGGCCTGTGCCCTGTACCGCCAGGGTTCCTGGCTGGCCTTGTGCCTTCCCGAGCTCCCCTGCTCTCCTGCAGCTGGGTGCTGCGGGTAGCAGTGAGCCTGAACGGGCTGGGTGCCGTGCATGCTGATAAGCAGGGCTTGTTATCTCTGGTGCTGGGAAGTAGGGTGCACAAGCAGTGCTGCTGCCTGCCTACGGCCAGCCCCAGGCCTTCCTTAGACTGAGCCTTGAGGGCTGGACTGTGCCGGGAGGGGCAGACTTCTGCTGCTGTCGGCCCCCTGTGGCTGTGCTCCCTGCAGTGCCCCAGAGCTCTGCCGTTTTCTCTGTGTTCCCTGGCCTTCCTGCCTGATGCCTTTGTCTCTGGACCTCTCCTCAGGCTGAAGTGTCCCTACTGCCCCATGGAGCAGAACCCGGCTGATGGGAAGCGCATCATCTTCTGACGCTGGTGGGGTTGGAAGGGCTGTGGCAATAGGTCACTGCTCTTCCCCTTAGATGGCCTGTCCCACCCTCGCAGTGCGAGAGGCGGTGGTGCTGCCCACGGCAGGGCGTGGGCTGCCTGTTAGGCTGAGGGTCTGAGAGCAGCTCTGTCCACTGCAGCCCCATTGGGGTCTCTTCCTTCTGCTGAACCTAGTGCAAGGTCCAGAGCAGTGGGACCTGAGCCTGACCACCCTCTGAGAATGGACAGAGCAGCAGTGTGATGTGCTTGCTGCTGCTGTGAGCTCCGGGAGGCCGTGCTGCCTCAGTGTGTGCTCTCCTAGTGATCTGGCTTCTGCTGCCCTGCTCACTCTGCCTGTCCGGAGTGCCGGGTAGCTGTCTGCTCAGTACTAGGCAGACCCCCTCCTGGCCTCGAGCGTGGCTACTGGAGCGTTCCGAGCCCTCTGCCAGGGCAGTGGCCGTGATGTACAGTCCCTTGTGCATTTACTGATATTTTTGGCATTGTAAATATTAAAGCAGGAGCTGCCTGGAGCCATTTTATAAATTCCAGAAAATAAAGCCTGTTAGCCTTTCCTCCTTGCTCTCGGAGCTCCTTGGGCAGCAGGGAAGGGCCTCCTGGCTCAGGAGGCAGTGTCAGATTTAACCTGGGAGACAGGAGGGCTGGGTCCTTAACAGCTTGGGGCCAAAGATGACATGAACCCCACTGTAAGAGGGGGCACGCTTTCTGGTGTGGGGGCTGTGGCTATGTCCCTCTCTGGGTCCTGCCGGCCCTGCATCAGTCTACGAAATAGGGCACAGAAATGAGGGGGAAGAGCTGCTGTTAGATCTGAAAAATGGAGGGGTGAGGTGGGGTGCATGTGGAGGGGTGGGGTAAGGAGACAGAATGGGAGGGGGCACATGTGGGCTCCAGGACACTAAGCCTGGGTGGGGTAGCAGCTTTATGACAAACAGACCAGTGTCAAGATAAACCCTTTATTCTAAACAGAACCAGGTAACAAATGTCCTACTGTGACTGGCCTGTCCTAGGCTCCTTTGGTTCTTCCCCAGCCCGAGGGATCGCGGAGAAACCCAAGACTGGATAGTGGCTAGCTGTCCTGGAGAACTATAGCACGTGGTCCCTCTTTTAGATCCCGTTACTGAACAAAAACAGTTCTCTTTAAACTAGAACCAATACAGTAACTGATGTAACCACCTTCAGGTTGCTTTAACACAACTTAACACGGCTCAATCCGTCCCTGAGGGCATTTCAGCAATCTTCCCCATCTGCAACCCAGGTCTGTAAGACTGGTCCACCTCATGGTCAGTTTGTGACTTGTTTCCATCTTGTGTCTGCTCTCACTTCACTTGTCGTGGCCGCGTTGTCGGGTATCGTGGCAGATGCTTACAATTCCGGGGTAAGATTTTGCCTTTGTCTGTGCTCCTCTTTGGTCGCTGGTGCTTTGACTGGCCAGTGCCCATCTTGCCAATCTCTCACCAATCTTCTTTCCCAGACTCCTTAGTCGTCCTTTGTCCCATAGCTGCTGAGTATGCCGAAGAATCGGAGAAATGTGGGGATGGAAGGGACTTTGAGGCCATCAAGTCCAGCCCCCTGCGCTGAGACAGGACCATGCCTGGCAGGTGATGGTCCAACCTGCTTTTAAACCCTCGAATGCTGGAATTCCACAGCCTCCTCTGGAAGCCTAGTTAGGAAGTTTGTCCTAATATCTAACCTAAATCTCCCTTGCTGCAGATTAAGCCATTTCTTGTGATCCTACCTTCAGTGGACATGGAGAACAATTGATCCCTGTCCTGTTTGTAACAGCCCTTCACAGTGTGTGATTGGGTCCCCCTCAGGCTTCGGTATCCTTGGTGATGCTTTTCAAGCCTCTTTATGTGTATTGCAATCAGTGGTTTGTGGTCAGTTTCTACTTTGAAGCTACAACACTAGAGAAAGTAGTGAAATCATGTACATCCATACGCCAGACCTAGTGGCTCTCTATATGTAGACAGCCTTTCTGCGGCTGTCACAGCCCTGGATGCATAAAAGACTGGCAACCAGTCAGTCCCCTGCCACACCCAGCCCTCCTTTAGAAGCATCGCTGCAGATGGGGCAAAATATCGCAGCACTGAAGCGGAAGTCCGAATGGGCTTTCAATCATTGACCAAGTGCCTGAATCCCGGCCATTTCTTATAGTCATGCTGGTTTCCAAATCACTGACATCATTTTCTGCTTCCATTTTTCTGTCCCTGCCCAATTTTAATTTCTGACCTTTGGCCTTGTTGATTTCACTATGGTATTCAGTCACGTGCTCCGTGCCTTTCTTTAGGGTGCTTTTGTGTACGTTCTGCTGCTTGGGATGTCAGAGCCATCACGCTTAGTAATCCTTCACAGACTCGCTTTCTGTTACGAGTGGGACACTCTGGTCTTTGAGTGTTTACAGTCCTGTGCCAAATTCCTGTTTTCCCTTCGCTGTGTTCTTAGCCTGATCAGCTCGTTCCAAGTAACACGTTTTCTAGGGACACACTGAGCCTCAAACATTTTCATTATTTCTGCACCCCTTTCCTGCCTGCTCACCATCTGCATGGGCTGCAGCGTGCACAGTTGGGGCTTCTGGGCCTGCCACTGCTGATCGCAGCGCCATCGTTTGCTTCGCTGCCAGTGGCTTTCCTGCTTCCAGGCACCGCATGTCCACAGATTCTTAGCGCTGCTGCGGCATTGCTGGCAGTTGCCCTGGGGCTGTAGCTGCCATTGTAATACCACCTCTCCCAGCTCACGGTGGCTGCCCTGCTGGTATCAAGGTAAAGGGCTGTGCCGCTGTGGTGCCATAACATAGGCACTTCCTACAGCAATGGCAGGGGTTTTTCTGTTGCCTAATTTACCTCCCTGAGCAGCAGGAATCAGGTTAATGGAACAATTCTTCTGTTGACCTAGCTGCATCTAGACCAAGGGTTAAGTTCGCCTGAGCTATGTACAGAAATGTTCTAGTGCCCTGTGTAGCTGCAGCCTGTGTGCCCTCGCTTGGGCTCCTTTGATTCTGCTCCAGAGGCAGTCTCCAAGGCTGCAGAGTGTACAGAAGTGGGGCATGATGGCTACCCCTGGAGCTCAGGGTGCTGGGGCTGTTCTGGGGGCAAGGCTGGCCTGGCCAGCAGGGACTGGGCTGTGAGCCTGGTGTGGACTCTGCAGTAGCGCTGCAGCCCTGTCTCCCGTCACCCATATCTGGCAGTGACGGCTGGAGTCCAGTAGTGATGGGGTCCAGCCTGTACATCCAGGATAGCTGCCAGTACCTGCTGCTACGAGCAGAGCAAGTGGTTGCTCATCCTTGTTTGTTTGCCCCCGTGGTTTTCAGATCTGGATCAGAGCGCTGTCTGAAGCGCTTCCAGGCACATGGAGCAGCTCCCTGCTGCTCCAGGGTACGAGGTGCCTGATAGCTGGTCAGTACCTCACCCCTGGGCTCAGCAGCCCTCAGGGAGGGAATCTGTTGCTCTTTGGGCCCAGCTGAATGAGAGGCTGGGGTGGGTCATAACTCATTGTCATTCTAGGCTGCCCCCAGTCCCAGCCAGCACAGCAGTGGGGCACAGCGGAGTGGTGGAAGGAAAGGGTGGAGGGTTTTTTGCACCAACTAGGATAGAATCAACACGTGCGACAATGCTGCACAATCACCTTATGTGTGGCTGACTGCAGCTCTGAGACCTCAGCCTCACTGCCTGTCAGACATCCCACATGCTGGAGTCATCTCCCCACCAGGGGGAAGGGGGGAGAAGAAATGCATACTAGTCCTCAATACCTCTCCACCCCCCCTCAGCGGGCTGGGCATAACCAAGGGTTGTGGGGACTGGTCACAAGCAGCTGCCCCCCAAGGGCTGGAGAGAGGAGTCCAAATTCCTCTCCCCCCACTGATATTTTTGATGCAGAGAGAGGCCATCAGTCAGCCATGCGCCATGGCTGGGGAGTGCATGGTGTAGTAGGTAGGCATGGGTCCTGCCTTACATTCATTTAGCCAAATTCACTGTAGTCTTTTGTTCATTTAGCCCAGGCTCCACTTTGCCTCCTAACATGGGGTCCAAGCCCCAAACACAATGGTTCCCACCTAGCCATGGCTGGGCTTGACTGAAAGGGACACCAACCCTCTCTAGCCCCTTCTGCACCCAGCGCAATGGCCTCTATTTAGTCCAGGGCAAATGCTGGTGGACCAGAAAGAAAGCCGTTTCTGTGCTGTCAATGTCATTTCTACACAGTCATCCTTGTTCCTCCCCCACTTTCCATTATCCAGCCTTCAGGCCCAGCCCTGCTGGTGATGGCACATCAGCCGCCTGCTCAGAATGTAGCCTTAAAGCCAGGGTGCCTCCAACAGCGACTTTACTAACAACCCCCACAAACAGCTGTACAAAGACGTTTATTTCATCCACCACAGAACAGGTCTGACTCGCTGCTCATGGCTTGGGCTCGTCCCCCACAGGATTGCTAGCCTATCCAGGAAGCCTGCTCTCCCCCCCCTTCAAGGGGGAGGTTCATCACCATCTGCCCCCACCCTCAGCAGCTGCTACTCAGTTCTTTCAGAACAATTTTTTTTGGTTAAATGTAAAAAGCCCAGGGTCTGTGCAGCCCCCTCTCCCCCAGCAAGTCGCTGCAGGACCAGCGCACGTTTCATTTTGTAAAGTCCTCGGAGGCCAGCGAAAGTTGCTGGGGCAGCGCAGGCCCAGCCAGCCAGAAGCTCCAGAGCAGGCACTTCACAGGGGGACAGGAAGGGACACAACCTCCTCCCAACACTCCTCATATGCCTCCTGGTACTCCTCATGTGGCTTGATCATTATCACACAGGTTGGGCGCTTTGAGCCTCCAGCTGCTCCCAGATCCTGAACAAGAGGAAGAGGATATCAGGCATGTCCAGGAAAGCTGCTGGTGACCTCCATCAGCAGATAGCCCCACCCACTGGGGGGAGTGGGACCCCTACCACTCCTCTGGAGGAGAGCAGACCCCCTGCACTCCACCCCATGGGGAGAATATGGCTCCCCTGACCCTACAATCACCCCCACCCTCAAGTGACTGAACCACGTTGTAAAGCAACCTTCCCACAGCTGAGCAGTCTCTCCCCCTCCCATCCCGCGAGGTTAGAGCAAGGGTTCCCAAACTTTTTGTGAGACAACCCCATTTGAATTATTTCCTCCTGGGACCCCCAGAGGGTACTGAGTACATCATTCTGAAGAGCAAAATGTCCTCCTCCACACAGCCTGACCGCGTAGCTGTGCGGTGTGTGAGGTCATGCTGTGTCGAGGAAGCCATTTCATAGAACAAAATGGCATCATCAATGCACCGTGACCGTGCACAGACCACAGAGGCGAGGTCACGCTGTGCAGAGCAAGACAGCACCTGTTGCATAGGAGGGATTGCCAGGGTACGACCCCATTTGGGGGTCTTCTGTATTAGAGGGACTTCTCTTCCCCAACTCCTCTCCCAGCCTGTCCTTGCTGATCCAGGAATGTCTGGCCTCACGGGGCCCAGCTGTACTCTACAAGGATGGTACGAAGTCAGCAGGGCCAATGTCTTGCCGGGTCGAAGGCAGGTTAAAGCCCTAAGGATGCCAGCTGGAGACACCCCCTTAGAGACGATTGTGTAGGGCTCCCCTTGGGTTTTTTGTTTTGTTATTTGGACAATTTAAAGGAGCTGCCAGATGAGAACAGAACATCGCTATCTCCTGGCTGCAGCTGGGCAAATAATGCTTTAGGAACAAAGGTGAAAGCTCCTTTGGCCCATAGACTAGCGCACACTTCACAGTATTACCCCAGGCAGCTTAAAGCATTTGCCTGGCTGTGTTACCTCTGGCAAAATAATGGCTTCAGTGGTAGGCAGTGTCCCCTCTTCAACCCCACCCTTGAAGCAGGATGACAAACAGCCCATAGAGCAGAGGTGGGCAAACTACAGCCCCTGAACTCCCATCCAGGGAGGCTAGCCCCTGGCCCCTCCCCTGCTGTCCCGGCTCTGGCTGGGCTATGAGCTTTTGCTGCTCTGAGCCGCATGGTAAGGGGGCAGGGAGGTTGGATGGGGGCAGGGGGTCCTGGGGGGCAGACAGGGAGCGGTTGGATGGGGGCAGAGGTTCTGGGGGGAGGGGCTGTCAGGGGACAGGGAACAGAGGGACGTTGGATAGGCATGGGAGTCCCGGGGGGCCTGTCAGGGTGTGGGTAGGGGTTGGGGCAGTCAGGGGAAAGGGGGGTTGAATGGGGGGGCTCAGTCGGGAGACAAGGAGCAGGGGGGAGGAGTTGGATGGGTCAGGAGTTCTGAGGAGGGTAGTCAGGGGGTGGGAAGTGGCGGATAGGAGGCAGGGGCCAGGCTGTTTGGGGAGGCACAGCCTCCGCTACCCGGCCTGCCATACAGTTTTGCAACCCCAACGTGGCCCTCAGGCCAAAAAGTTTGCCCACCTCTGCCGTAGAGTGTCACTGCTAGGGATCCCTTAGCTCAAATGGGTGATTTTACGGAGTTGTGGGGGAGCAGCAGCAAAGACCTGGGTTTTATGCCCTGGACAAGAGCTTCTTAGCACCAAAAAGAGAAAGGGGGGCAAAGGAAGCACCACCTAAGCCATCACTTGTTATCCTGCTAGAATGTTTCATGCCCCCTTGGTGCCCAAGAAGGGTTGATTCCCACAACCCCTGAGAGCCCCCCCGACCTTACCGACTTGGAGGGGATGTAAGCATAGGGGAGGGACCTGTCTTCACACATGACGGGGATGTGGCAATAAACTTCAATGGGCAGCGTGTCTCCCGCAAGGACTATGATCCTGAAACAGCAGAGCGAGAAGACCGATCAGTAGCTGTAGAGGGAGATGGGAACACGGAGCGCTGAGGAGGTGATTGGTCACAAAGGGGGCCCAGCGCTGCTGCTGTCTCGTATCTGGCCATGGGGCACAGGACGAAGTGCTAAAGGCCGGTGCGGTGCGGTCAGAGCCGAGTGCCCGGACAGCGCCTGTCTGGGCAGAGGCTGCAGCAGCTCCCGGGGCGCCAGGGCTGGTGGGTTCTTACCCTTTCTCGCCCTTGTTAATGAATTTCTGAACTTCCTTCACTCCCCGCCGGATCTGCTTGTGTTTCGCCGCTGGAAGAGAAATACGAGGCCCTCAGAATTCAGCCCGGGCTCAGCGGGGCTCCCGGCCCCTTTCCCCCGCTCCCCGGGCCCGTCCGCTGGCCTGTGTCCCGCCCCCCCGTGGCCTGCCCGGCCCCAGTCCCGGCCCCACCTTTCTTGACGCACTTGTAGAGCTTGCGGGTGAGCTTGCGGGAGGCCAGCGGCCGCGCGATCGGGTTCAGGTTCCCCAGCAGCTCCTGGTACGATCGCTCCGGCGCCGCTTCGGGCTCCGGCGCCGCCTCCGGCGCCTTCTCCCGAGCCATGATCGACAGACACGTGGCCCGCACCCCTGCCGCACTTCCGGGTGCGCGCAGAGCACTCTGGGAAGGACCTGGTTACAGACTCCGCCCGCCTCCATCCCAGCCAATAACAACCCTCCCCTTTGCCCCGCCCCCCACGTGCCCCGCCTGCCGGAAGGGAAAGGACGCGCGTGACCGTCCCGCCATTCTCAGAGACACGCGCCTGTTAGAGCCGCGTGCGCGCGCTTGTCCCGGGCCTCTTTGCCCCGCCCAGCCCGGGCTCCGGCTACCCCCCCCCCCCAGCTGCAGCCCGGGCCACTGGCGGGGGGGCCAGGCGGGCCCGGTGCGGGCAGGGCGCGGCCCCGGGCGGTGGGGATGGGCCCCAGGCGGGCCCGGTGGGAGGGGGCAGGGCGCGGCCCCAGGCTGAGGGAAGTGGCCCCGGTGGGGGGCAGGGTGGGGCCCCAGGCGGGCCCGGTGGTTGTGGGGGGCAGGGAGGGGCCCCAGGCGGGCCCGGTGGTTGTGGGGGGCAGGGAGGGGCCCCGGTGGTTGTGGGGGGCAGGGAGGGGCCCCAGGCGGGCCCGGTGGTTGTGGGGGGCAGGGAGGGGCCCCAGGCGGGCCCGGTGGTTGTGGGGGGCCCCAGGCGGGCCCGGTGGTTGTGGGGGGCAGGGAGGGGCCCCAGGGCGAGAGGGAATCTAGACCAGGACCAGCTTCCCTAACTTCTGGACACAGACGAGGCTTTTCACCAGAATTCAGGCATCAAGTCTGGACTCCAGCTTGTCACCCCAGCCCAGCCTCTCTGGCTCCTCAGCCCCTGCAGGGGGGACAGACTAAGGCCGGGAACAAGCCCTGAGGCGATGCAGAGCCGGTCCCCCTTCCCGGGACGTTTCATGGCAGTAGCTGGCTGGGATAGGACCTCAGGGCTGAGCCTGGGGGGCGGGTTCCAGAAACTTCCCCCTGTAGCAGTTAAGGAGTTCTTTCTGGGGACAACTGTGTGAGATTACCACAACTTCACACACGAGATTTATTAAAAGCAGAGAACATGGAAATAAAAGCAGAGAAAAGGATGGCTTTGCCCTGTTTACAAGCTGACTTAGAGTCCAAGTCAAAAATGCAGTTAGAAGCAAGCATACATATCCGCGATGGAAGGGTAAAAACATTTACAGAGCTGTTGTAACGATCCCCAAACCAAACATTACAAACCCAGGAAATTCAAGTTTAGATTACACTTAACACATTTGGATTTAAGGGCTGGAAATGCACCATTAAACAGCCTTAACTCTGCCCTGTGGTGACATCATGCAATAGCCATATGATTATGATTAAGGCAGTTTAGTGTGTGAGACCTCAGATTAAACAGATTGTTAAAGGTCTTGTAGCTGTTTCCCCTCATGTCCTCATTACAGGGATTACGTTGTAGAAACAAAGAGCTGTAACAGACACCTTTCAAAGGCTTAAATGACCTTACTCAGAGCCTGCATTTCACAAACAGTCTGTACAGCTCTACCTCAGCCAATTTCAGTATTGTCCTTTCAACTATGCAGACAGACATCATCGTCAATACACCCTCCCTTTCTCCACCGTGCTAAAGGGTAAATTAGGGACAGAGGTACAGACCCCATCACAGGTCTTAAAGGGACCAAGGGCTATACAGCTCCTTTCTTTGGGGACAGCATGTTTCTTTACTGCCCTGGGAAAGGTCCCCAAACCTGGGAACATCACCACCACCCCAGCCAAGGAAAGGGGCATCCAGCTCAGGGCGTGTGTGCCCGGCCCCACCCCAAGCCAAGGAAGGGGATGTCCTTTCCAGGGCAGAGGAGGCCCCAGGAATCTAGAAATTGCATTTAGTTTTTTTAATCCAGTTCCTGGCACCAAGGCGCAATAGCTGCCATTCTCATGCAATGTGAGAAATGGTTGCTAGTGCAGGGCAGGGGAACAGGGTTTGGAACAGAGCTGGGGGAGGGTATTACCCCCAAAACAGGCCCCTCATCTGACCATCTCCCTACCTCCTCCCAAAGCCCAGCCTCTCCTCTGAGCACAGGAGGGCCTCACCCAGCAGCTGAAGCTGCTCCAGGACGTCTCGCTGCATCTCCACAGCCATGCGGTGCACGTGATGGTCAGAGCTGTTATACATCACTGCATTCTGGAACATCAGCATGAGGTCGCGCTGGAATTGGGCCGTGGTCCAGATCTGGCCCTTGGACAGGCGCCTCTTTATGTTGGTTAAATCCATGGGTCTGAAAGGAGGCATGAAACTCAACTGTACATACCTAAGGACTCCCCTAACCTTGTCTGGATGGGGGTGGGCACTCTCTCCCTGAGATGGAGGTCTCCCTGCAACCCAAAACACTGGAATTCTTGGGCCCAATTCTCAAGAGGAAAATGTAAAGAGCTTAAGAAAGCTGGAAAGAAACTGTGGATTTGGGTGATATGTATCACATGGCTAATTAACTTGCCAAGCCACTAGCAATTATTTCTGAAAAAACAAATGTGACACTGAGCAGAAAAGGAAAGAGGCGTGATCCTGGTAATTAGTACCTGTCAAATCAACCCCAATTCCCTTGTGATTAAAAATGGCACATGTTAAGAAAAATATCTATAAAGAACAAGAATCTAATGGTGCCAGGGGAAAAAGCCGTGGTGGTGAGGGGGCATGTTATAAGGACTAAATCTTATTTACTTTCTTTTGAAATCATTACAGAATTGATGGGTGAAGCGGGAGGTGGAAGAGGATGACCATGATTAGAAACGCGGGCCAGAAATAGAATAAGCTTCATCTTTAAAAAATGTACTTAATCCATCTGGGGGAAAAAGGATCTGAAACTCAGCTCCTCACTGGCAAGGGGAACCTTGCAAAACGGGAGTGATTGGGAGACTAAGGAGAGGGGAACCGCAAATGAGAAGTTTACAACACAATATGACGATACAAGAACATCAGTGTGATTCTAGGCGGCATCAGCCTGTAACTGGCCCTCCCCATACAGCCCTGGAGCCTGCACTTGGCGTACTGCTGGCAGTGCTCGGCACACATTACTAGAACTCCAGACAGACTGGAGGGAGCACAGAGAAGAGCAACCATACACTGAAGCAGTGAGGCGGTGAGAGTGCAAAACAAATCATGTTCAAAAGGCTAGATTCACAAAGCGACTTTGGGTGCCTAAGTCCAACACCTAGGCACCACTGAGTGTCACAACAGAAGAGGTCACTCACTCTGTGCAGTAATTGTTGTTCTTTGAGATGTGTCCCCCTATGGGTGCGCCTCTTCAGGCGTGCAGGAGCCTCGCAAACCCTTGATCAGAGCTTTTCCATTAGCAGTGTATGGTCGGCCCACACATGCACTCTGTACAACTTTGTGCTGCACACCGAGGGACTATAGGGCTGCACGGGTGAACTGCCCCCAGTTCCTTCTCTATCCGACTGGCCAAAAAAGAGAAGAAGGAGGGTGTGTAGTGGAGCACCCATAGGGGGACACATCTCAAAGAACTACCGTTGCTGTACAGGGTGAGTAACCTCTTCTCCTCTGAGCAGTGTCCCTATGGGTGCCCCACTTCAGGTGCTTCCTGAGCAGTACCCCACAGGGAAGAGGGAGCTTCAGAATTGAGTCCAAGGCTGAAGCAGTTCAGGAGAACCAAGTGCCACATCAGCGCTGACGCTGTGGACCAAGTGTTTAGACACGCTATACACTGAAGCCCAGTAGCAGCTCTGCATATCTCAGTGTTTTTGAGCAAAGCTGTGGAAGTTACCTGTGATTGGGCAGGTAGGAGGCAGAGCACCACTTGCATTGTAGCAAGCAACCACACACCCAGAGCGCCATCTCAACAGTCTCTGGGTAAAGATGATGAAACACTTGGTCTTTCTGTGCTGGAGTCAGTCTAGGTGATTTCCAAAATAGCTTGATCCTATCTAGATAAAAGGCCAGTGCCCGTCTGGTATCTTAAGTATGAACAGAGGTTTCATGCTGAGATTTACGTCATTTGGGGAAAACACTGGTAGACGAATCTCTTAGTTAAGACGAAATCCAACAATACTTTAGGTAAAAATTTAGGGTGCAGCCATAAAAGGATCCAGACTTGAATATCCTGTGAGGAATTTGAGAGTCCAGCTCCCATTTGTAGTCCTGGGAGAAGTGCCAGCTGATCATATTGGCTGTGACATTCTGGATTCCAGGAAGGTAAACGATTGAGATATGAAGAAGTTACTCACCTTGTGCAGCAGCGATGGTTCTTCAAGATGTGTGTTCCTATGTGAGTAACTTCCTCTTCTTCAAGTAGTGTCTCTATAGATGTTCCACTGTAGGTGGCTCCCGAGCAGTATCCCGCACTGGAGGCTGGGGCTTCGGAGTTGAGTTTGTTATGGCTAATAGCACTAGTGGCCGTATCTGGCGTCTGACTGCAGCAGAGTCCCCCAGGATGGCATAGTGTTCTGCAAAGGAATGTGCAGATGTCCAGGTAGCTGCTCTGCAGATTTCGGATATAGGGATACTCTTGGAGAAGGCAACGGACGAGGAAACCAATCTGGTAGCTTGTGTGTGGATTGTGGATGGAGGTGCTAAATTATTAATCTGATAACAGAGTTTGATACAGTTCAAGACCCATTTGGAGAGATTTTGAGCTGAAATTGATGTGCCTTTAGACCTGTCCATGATAGAGAGGAAGAGTCTCGGAGATTTAATAAAAGTTTTTGTCCTGTCCAAATAGAAGTCCAAGGCTCTCTTTACGTCAAGTGTATGGAGGATGGCTTCCCTGTTATCCTGATGAAGTTTGGGATAAATGATTGGAATGTGAATGAGCTGGTTTATGTGAAATGCTCAAGTCACTTTGGGGGGGAACTTCAGATGTGGTCTGAGGGTGACTCTGTCAGGGAAGAATACTATGAAGGGGGGGAATGTACCCTCAGAGCCACTATCTCCCCAATCCTTCTTGCTGAGGTGATGGCAATCAGGAACACCATCTTCATGAAAAGGTGAGTCAGAGAACAAGTGGCCATAGATTCAAAGGGTGGTATAGTCCTTTTAAAAGTAGACTGAGATCCCATTGTTAGGTAGGAAGCCTGGGTTGGGGAAAGAGATTCGCTAGCCCTTTGAGAAACCTCTTTGTCGTCAGGTGGGAGAAAATTGAGTACCCTGCTACTTGCAGGTGGAAGGTTGCAACTGCAGCTAAGTGTACTTTTAGGGAGCGAATAGAGTCCCGATTTCTTGAGATGCAGCAAATAGTCTAGGATTACAGGTAGAGTGGCTGTATCCAGAGTGACTCCTATGGGCTGGCACCAAATTCGAAATCTTGTCCACTTTTGTAGGTAAGTATGCTGGGTAGCCATTTTCCTGCTGTGTAATAACACTTCCTGTACCTCTTCAGCGCAATATGCTTCTATATGCTGGAACCATGAAGGAGCCAGGCTTTGTGGTTGAAGGGCTGCCTCCATTAGGAGAAGCTTAAGTCTCACTTCTCTAGCCTTTCTGGATCTGAGCTTCAGTGGTTGGCATATGCCACACTTATGTGGTTCTCTCCCAGACAGTAGATGCACTGAGAGTGTCCGTCAGTCACTGGGATAGATTCCTTGCAACTGAGACACTTCTTAAAGCCTGGTGAACCAGGCATACCCTGTCCATGGGGGTCCCCGGACGGCGAGTAGGGGAGTTGAAGAAAAGAAGTCTAAAATAAAATTTTGTGTTTTTTTGTAATCAAAGATAAAGGAATAAAGAAAAGAAAGGGAAAGTCCAAAAAGGTAGCTAAAATTAACAATTCTGAAGACATTAATGATCTGCTGACAGCTAAAGCTCTAACAACGAGGAGTCCTTGTGGCATCTTAGAGACTAACAAATTTATTTGAGCATAAGCTTTCGTGGCCTAGAGCCCATTTCATCATATGCATGAAGTGAAAAATACAGGAGCAGGTTTAAATACATGAAAGTGTTGGTGTCACTAGGCATTATCCTAGGTAATTCGGGAGGGGTGGAAGACCACGAGAGTTGATGAAGCCCCCCCGCTCTAGGCCAAAGTGAACCAAAGCCCCTCCATGTTAAACTTTACTAACCTCACAGGCCAGCAGCTGGAAAACGGTAGTAATAAGGGAAACCTACATGCTTCTAGCTGAAGAACAAAATAACTTGCAGAAGGGAACATTGCGAACAAGCTACACAGCCAAGGTTGTTTAATGTAACTGCTACAGAGGGAGGAAGGAGGGGAGGTAAGGAAGGAGGGGGGGAGGGAGGAAGAAAAGAATAAAAAGGGAAAAACTGGTTGTATCAGGGCGTTTGATTTGAAACATGCTGGTCTCCTAGTGCCTATTCAGAGCTCTTGAATAAACTTTGTCTGCTTCTCCATCCTGGTGTGTTCATTGGCGTGAAGCACACCAGGCAACGAACCCCACTGTTGCCCCCCTCGGGCCCTCTGTGCCGGCAACAAAAGGATGGGGGTTGCTTTATCAAGTGTGAGGTCAGTCTAACGAGATAAATCAATTAACAGCAGGCTACCAAGGGAGGAAAAATAACTTTTGAAGTGATAAGAGAGTGGCCCATTACAGACAGTTGACAAGAAGGTGTGACTAACAATAGGGAGAAATTAGTAATGGGGAAATTAAGTTTAGGTTTTGTAATGACCCAACCACTCCCAGTCTTTATTCAGGCCTAATCTGATGGTATCCAGTTTGCAAATTAATTCCAGTTCTGCAGTTTCACATTGGAGTCTGTTTTTCAATTTTTGTTGTTGAAAAATTGCCACTTTTAGGTCTGTTATTGAGTGACCAGAGAGATTGAAATGTTCTCCTACTGGTTTTTTAATGTTATGATTCCTGATGTCAGATTTGTGTCCATTTATTCTTTTACGTAGGGACTGTCCGGTTTGGCCAATGTACATGGCAGAGGGGCATTGCTGGCACATGATGGCATATATCACATTGGTAGATGTGCCGGTGAACGAGCCCCGGATGTTGTGGCTGATGGTCCTATGATGGTGTCCCTTGAATAGATATGTGGACAGAGTTGGCAACGGGCTTTGTGCAGGGTTTGGTTCCAGGGTTGGTGTTTTTGTTGTGTGGTGTGTAGTTGCTGGTGAGTATTTGCTTCAGGTTGGGGGGCTGTCTGTAGGCGAGGACTGGCCTGTCTCCCAAGGTCTGTGAGAGTGAGGGATCGTCTTTCAGGATAGGTTCTAGATCCTTGATGATGTGCTGGAGAGGTTTTAGTTGGGGGCTATAGGTGACGGCTATTGTCATTCTGTTACTTTCTTTGTTGGGCTTGTCTTGTACTAGGTGACTTCTCAGTACCCTTCTGGCTCTGTCAATCTGTTTCGTCACTTCACCAGGTGGGTACTGCAGTTTTAAAAATGCTTGATAGAGATTCTGTATGTGTTTGTCTCTGTCTGAGGGATCGGAGCAAATGCGGTTGTATCTTAGAGCTTGGCTGTAGACAACGGATCGTGTGATGTGGTCTGGATGAAAGCTGGAGGCATGTAGGTAAGTATAGCGGTCAGTAGGTTTCCGGTATAGGGTGGTGTTTATGTGACCATCGCTTATTAGCATTGTAGTGTCTAGGAAGTGGACCTCTTGTGTGGACTGGTCCAGACTGAGGTTGATGGTAGGGTGGAAATCGTTGAAATCTTGGTGGAATTCCTCAAGGGCCCCCTTCCCCAAATGTGAAATAGTTGTGGGTGAGGACAAAGTCACAAAGTTCAGCCACCAGGTTTGCCATGACAATATCGGGGATACTGTTCCTGACGGCTTGTAGTCTATCTTTGTGTGGAACGTTGGTGTAGAGGGCTTCTATATCCATAGTGGCCAGGATGGTGTTTTCTGGAAGATCACCAAAGGATTGTAGTTTCCTCAGGAAGTCAGTGATGTCTCAAAGATAGCTGGGAGTGCTGGTAACATAGGGCATGAGGAGAGAGTCCACATAGCCAGATAATCCTGCTGTCAGGGTGCCAATGCCTGAGATGATGGGGCATCCAGGATTCCCAGGTTTATGGATTTTGGGTAGCAGGAGAGTCAGAGGGTAATGGCCTATAGAATGTGGTGCCAGAGAGTTGTCTAGCAGCCTCTTGTTCGTATTCCGACCTATTCATGATGACGACAGCACCTCCTTTGTCAGCCTTTTTTATTATGATGTCAGAGTTGTTTCTGAGGCTGTGGATGGCGTTGTGGTCTGCACAACAGATTGGACTTCTACATAGAGTGCGTCCGTCGACATGCACAATCTGAAATTGTGGAAAAGCACGTCATGCACGTCGATGGAAACACTCTATGTAGAAGTCCAGTCTGTTGTGGAAAAGCAGCATCACTTGCCCATAACCTTAGCCATTACCCTCTGACCCCACTGAGGATTACCAAAAGAAACTACACCATCTGCTCAAGAAACTCCCTAAAGAAGCACAGGAACAAATCTGCACTGACACAGCCTTAGAGCCCCGAACAGGGGTATTCTACCTGCTACCCAAAATCCATCAAGGGCTCGAGAGGCACATGCGCGCCTGAAGTGAAGCACTCATTAGGACACTACTCAAAGAACCACTGCTCTGCTGCTGACTAACCCGGTAGGCACCTAAGTTTCTGCTGGTGGGGATGTAGGTCCTGACACTACCAAGCTCCTTGGCCCTCTAGCACACACCTAAGCCCCAGCAGGATTCTCCCGCAAGGCACTCCCCTACCTATCTCAATGTGGTAGGTGTGCTTTGAATATGCCTACCCTACACAAAAGACTGCTGGGGTAAGAGTTTTTTGGGCAGGTTGGCTGGTACAGGTATCCCAAGAGCTCAGAGGTTAGGCCCTCACCTGGAATGTGGGAGAGGTAGGTTCAAATCCGTGTGCCAAGAAATTAGACATACAAATTAGAACATTGCAAGCCGGAGAGATTGGGAGACCCACCTCCAAACAGTGAGTAGCCCAGCAGTTAGGGTGCTCCCCTGGGATGTGGGAGATCCAGGCTTGAATCTCCATGCTGCCTGATTTGGAGCTGTGACTTGAATCCTGGACCCTATAGCACAGGTGAGAGCTATCACTACTGGCCTATTGGCTACAAGGGGTGTGTGTGTTTCCCTTTATCTTCCCCCACCTGCCACCTTGCCTGCTGGTTCCTGGAGGCCACAGCGGGGGATGGGGCTAAGAACATGATAACAGCTTCAAAGTATTTGAAGGGTGTAAACCCGCAGGAGGAAGTGGGAGTATTTTAGGTGGGCCAAAGATGCGACATTTCAAAAAGGAACATGGATGCTGAAAGGCAAAATGGAGGCTGTATATAAGAAAAAGTTTCTGGAGTGTGAGGCCTATTCAGGGAGAGTCTCCTTGGGAGAGCTGGGGCAGGATGGGAGCCCCACCGCTTTGGACTAAGCCTTGGAGAAGACACTGTAGGGAACCTTCCCACCCTGGTCTCTGATGGGAGGCAGATATCATGGTGACGGGCATGGGATAGATGACACAAAGTTGCCCCATAGCTTTTTCCTCTCTACATGCTGGGGCTCTCGGAAGGTGGAGGAAGCAGATGAAAATGCTTTAGAGCAGCCTTCCTACCTTCTCACCACATCCTTGTACCCAGGAGCCTGCTTGTCTGACACTGGCTTCAGGAATGGGCCACAGTACCTAGAGGGACAAGCCCAAAGAGACAGGAGAGAATCAGGTTTGTCCCCCACTGTTCACGTGACTCTTGAAGAGGGGGCAGCAGGCCCACTATTCCTCTTCCCTGGCACCCATGAAGGCTGATGTGGGGCCAGTGACTAGCAATCCCCAAGGGAAATACGGGAAGGATGGCAGGAAACCTCGGAGTCCACTGTTGGTGGTCGCTAAGGCAGGAATCTGAACTCATTCATTCCTGCTACAGAGACTGGTGTGGGTGAACCCAGCGAGAACTGACCCATTTTACTCTTGCCCTCATGGAAGGGCCCTGGGGCTAGAGTTAGGGACAGTGTGGACAGGGGCCATGCAAGTTTCACTCCCAGCTCTGCTGCTGCCCCTCAATCCCAATCTGCAGCCCCTCTGCTATTCTAGCCCTGGACTTCTCTCCCACTCCCCCCAGCTCTGCCACTGCCCTCAGCCCCCAGCCCCCAGCCCCCTGACACTTCAGTCCTGCTCCCCACACCTCAGCTCTGGTGGCTCCCCTCAGTTCACAGATTCAAAAAGTCCAAGGCCAGAAGGGACCATTGTGACCTTCTAGTCTGACCCCCTGTATAACACAGCCCAGAGAACTTCCCCCAGATAATTACGAGCTGTCCCCCAGAGATACACACCTGTGGCTGGCTATCATTTTCCAGATGGACAGCAGTGTCTTTTTGAAAAGCAAATGTCGCAGTGGGTTAGTACAGCTGAGTGGCACCCTGTACAGAGGAGAGGTTATCAACTCATCATGCCAGATAAGGAGCAGGGGGATGTACTGCCACTGCTGGCCTCCAGGACACTCAGGAGGAGGGAAGGTCACTGCTCTTTAGCTTGTGGTCTAAACAAAACACCTTCCAGGTAGCTACAGGGCAAGTCTCCCCATCACGGCTCTATGGGGAAGTATTTCCCAAGCCACTTTGTTTGGGTCCCTCCAGAGACTCTCATTTTGGGGTTCAGCTCAGTCGCAACAGCTGCCATTGGACCCACAACTCTCAGGCTAGAACAGGTCTTTGGCAATGGCTCAGTGATGGCAGAGCCACCAAGGCACCATGTGATGCCATGTGCGGAGTTTACTAAAGGCACAAAACCTGGGGAGAAGTCACTGAGCGCCTGCTGGAGCCGTGGGACCAGGTCTCTCTCTCGGTCTGGTGGTGGAAGGTCTCTTTTGCTCAGATCCACAAAGGGACTTTCGGCACTGCTGTGATCCACACAACTCCTGCTCAGCTGCTATCTAACCCTCTAGGTGCCTAAACTCACCAGGTTGTAAAAGTTCCCTCAGCACTGAAGTTTCTGCCTCTGGGGATGAGCTCTGCTGCCTCAGGCAGGTGTCTGGAGGCCCATCTCATGTTTAAGCCTCAATGAAATCCTCAAATGGATGGAAACAGGCACTCCTCTGTTTAGCTTGCCTGCAGGGCCCAGGCTGGCAGGCATGCTCAGAGCATGGCTGCCCTGCACATCATGGCCAGGAGGGAGAGGGTAATAGCCTCTCTTATGGCCTTTAGCTTAGTGGCTAAGGTACGCACCTCGGAGGTGGGAGACCCAGTTTCAGTGCCCCTTTCTACTTGGTGAAGCAAAGGGCTTTGCTTTCAGGTAAAGCCCCTCACCACTGGCCTGTCGAAGAGCCCAAGGTAGGAGTCTCTCAATTTCTCTGTTGAGGCCATTACACTTTTTATTAATGAATTAAATATGAATGAAGTCAGAGCACAAGTGAGCATGACTCTGTAGTCCAGGGGTAAGGGTCCCTATCTGATGAGGGAATCCCTCTTCATTCTTTAGAGTGGGGACAGAACAGGGGTTTCCCACATCCCAGGGAGTACCCTGAGATTAGAGGTTTTGTTAGATCTGCTCTAGGAAGCATTTTAGGAAGTTCTCTCGTTAATTTGTCATGGCGCTATGCAGCAGGTCAGACTAGATTATCACAGTGGGGCCTTCTGGCCTTGGAATCTCTGACCCTATAAGGAAGGTCTAAGCCACTGACTCCAGGAGAGGGCTCCTGGCTGTGGATCGCAAGCAGAGACAAGTGCCTCCCAACACCCTGGATTTAGGAACTGAATGCTGTGAGAGGGGCGGGGCTTAGGATACTTCCCTCTCCTCAGCCTCTCCCATTGGCCAGTTTAGGTGGTGCCTACATAGTGTGCTGATGTTCTGTGGATCCAGTAGCGGGGTAATCACCCACTCCTGCCCGGGAGGGGTTAAAAGTAGCCCTGGAGAGGGCTGTGGCAGGGAAAACAGCTAATAGGCTGATTAGGGAAGCAGCCGCAGCTGGGCCACGCCCCAATCAGACCACAGCTGGCCCTATATAAGAGGCTGGGAGCCAGGCGCTCAAGAGTCTCTCTCTAGCTATAGAGGGAGATGGACCTGGTACTCTGCTCAAAGTGGAGCAGGGCTAGGGACAAGCTGAGGAACTGGGGAGGCTCCAGCCTGGGGGTTGCAGAGGGCAGCCCAGGGGTAGGCAAAGGCAGCAGGTCCAAACCCCCCTTGCCAGTGATGAGTGGCTGATACTGCCGTCTGCCCCAGGGAGCGGGGCTAGACAATGACTGGCAGTAGCTGTATACTGAGGCGAGGTGGGGATAAGGGGTGGGGGTTCCCCTGGGAGGGGAAACCCTGAGACAAAGGGGTTACTGCCAAGGGGCAGCACCCCAGATAACAGGGCATCGGGTCTGGGAGGGACATGGGGGCCAAAGGGCAGCAGGACACCGGCCTGCAGAGGGCGCTCCGGAGGCTGGACGAGCTAATTCCCAGAGACAACCAGCAGGAGGCGCCGCAGGGGTGAGTCCCGCATCGTTACAATCCTATTCTTAGGCTCCTCATTGTATAGGGACCCTCGGCACCCAATCCAGGCTTTGTGGGTTCCAATGCTATTCTAGGCACCTAAACATTAGTTGTTGCAATGTCTAAGTCCCTTTGTGGATCTAGGCCTTGTCCCTGCTGCAGCCCTCCAGTTCCCATGTTCCATCCCACGGCCCTACATCATACCTAGCCTCCTGCTCCCCAAGTGCACAAAACTCACGTGGGAGTCTATGAGATGGCGGCCTGTCACATTAAGGATGTCTGGGTCCTTGTGCTACAAGTGTGGGAATGGCTGTGAAATGAATGAAGCAGGACAAGGAGTCCAGTCTTTTGTCTTTCTCTCTGCAGAATGAGACGCTCTAATCAGTGTGAATATCCCCATAAGAGGAGGCAGTGATGGCTCTGACCAGTGGGTGTCCGGTATGCAGTGTTAGTAGTGGTCTAACTGTACTAAGTCACAGTGTAGCAAACTGGTGATCAGCCAGGACTTGAGGCACAAGAAGACACAGGGTTATAGGTAGCAATCCTAGAAGGTGAGGTGAGCTGAATCAGGGCAGCTCTGAGGAGAGGCCAGGAAGCTGGGTCCAGGACTGGGCAAGAAGCCACAAACCACACTGGAGCAAAGGGCTTTATTGTGGTGACTTTTGTTCTCGTTCCTGTCCTGAAGGGATAGATTTTATTTTATGTTCTGCTGCATCCTTTTCTTTGGAAAGCCAAACTAGCTTCTCCGGTGTGTAACAGAGTCTCTCTGTCACACACACTCTCCCACCCTCCCCATGGCAGGGCTGGCTTGGCTGCCTCAGCATATCTCCACCTGGAAGTGGGACTGGACTCTTGTGCCTGGCAGAGCATGCCAGGTAACTCCGAAAGAAACACTGGGGTTTCCCGTACATTTGGTTCCCACCCCCCCAATTTCACTTTACCTGCATTAGGACTAGCATCCAAAGGTTAGAAGCTCTATCGCCACCCAGGCAGCCAGGGCCCTCTCCTTCCCTTTCCCTGGTGTTCGCTCACCTTCCCTGAGATGACCCCCCTCCATGTACATGCTCTCTGTCTTGGGCCCATGGAGACATGCAGGTGGAGCGAAGGGGCCACAGCATCAGCAGCACCTACCAGACCCAGGGCTGCACTACTCACAACTGTGAGGAGGCTGGGCTCATGAGACTGGAGTCCACCAGGGACGCTCTAGAAGGACTGCAGCTAGCGCTGTCGTAATGTGGGAAGAGATCGTTGTCTTCCTCCAACAAGTGGCTCTCGCCCTGAGCATGGTCTTTAGGCTGCTCCAGAACATCAGCCTGGGAACAAACAGAAAGGAGGAATAATGCCTGCAGGGCTGGGTACCTCAGTGACAGACCAGCGGGAATCCCCCAGTAAGGGGCCAGGCTTGTTGCATGTGCCCTTATTACAGCCAAGCTTCAAGGCAGGGCCTTCATGGTCTCCTGGAAGCTGTTCTAGCGGGTGGGCAGAAAGGGAGCCTCCAACCTGTAGGAGCTGTGCTGAGCTGTGAGTCTCCCCCTGTGCATCTGACACTCACTTTCAGCCTTTCAGACCAGTGAAGACTGGTGGCCAATATCCCCTCACCACACCTTCCTCGTGTTACCAGAGCTCAGAGTGATCACACTCAGTCCATCAATGAGGCAGTCCCCAAAGAACAGCCCAGATGGATGTTACCTTCCGCTGGTCAGTCCAGAAACTAGGAGTGGCGTACAGGGGAGGTCCAGGGATAGAAAAGAAGCAGAATGATTGGTTGCTAACAGAGTTTAGCAAGGGAAGGGGCCTGACCAGTAGCAAAAAGAAAATGGCTATGGAGGGAAAACTGTGCCATAGGGTGTTTGTGTGGTCTCTTGACCCAGGTTTGAGCTGGTTCCTGCTCTGGAGGAAAAGGTTGGGGGCTTAGATAACCGCTTCAGTCACCAAGAAAGGCCATGCTGGTACTGAAAGGGAGGCGGCAGCAGACACATGGCAGGCGGAGATGATGATGTACTAGTTGCGGAAAAGGAAGATGGGAGGATGTGGTAACTAAGGCACGTGGTCAACAAGGAAACAGGTACCAGTACCTTGGCAAGGAGGGACAGCAGGCCAAGGGGGCTGTAGCATAACTAGTGATCAAGAAGCTACTAAAAGAGCCCACCAGGAAACAGATCTGATCCTGATTAGTCAGAGAACAGTGAGGTCACTGGCCTGCAGCCCACAACGGAACCCTGAACTTTGCTGACCCTGATCGTGCACAGACAGGAAGGCTTCTCAAAATGCATGGGCCCTCTCCTCTACAGAGCCGCTTGCACTCCCAGAGTCAGGGCGGTCACACCTCAGGAAGTTCTGAACACCATAAAAGAATCTAGACTCAAGATGTGTGAATCTGAGCCAAAACTTTCCTGGCTGTTGGAAGAGAGTCATGGGCCACTCCTGACCAAAAGAGCCAATACCAAATTCAGGGAAGGAATCTTCCCTTCCTCTTTCAAACTTGCAATAGTCCAACCAACACTGAAGAATCTCATCCTGGATACATGAGTTCTAGCCAACTACCAGGATCAGGATCCACACCAAACCTTCGGTTCCTGAGCAAGCTCACAGAGAAGCTAACCAAAGGCCAACTACAAGCTCACCTAGGATCACAGGAATCGCCATATTGGATCAAACCCAAGATCCATCTAGTCCACGGTCCATATAGATCAGAGAGAAGTGTTACTTAGGGTGCTAACTAGGAGTGGTGGACTGACTTAGAACAGGGCACCTTGGAAAGTGCCAGAGGGTGAGATTTGAGGCTGTGGAACAGGCTCCCCAGGGAGATGGAGGGCTGCTCCATCAGATGGGACTTTGGAAACTGGACCGAGTCCTGGAGTTACATTGCCAGGACACCCTTGACCTGACTGTACAGGAGAAGCAGGTGGACCCGCAAAGGCATTTTTCATCTCTCGTATCTGACTCTGTGACATGGCAAAGCAAAGAGTTTGGCCACAGATAGCAAGGGCACTGTCCTACCCAGCATTATCATCTTTTATTACAGTAACACCTAGAGGTGTGAAACTGAGATGGTCTGGCCTGAGCCCTGCATGGACACACAGGAGACAAAGAATCGAATACAGAAGACAAAGTAAGGATCATTATCCCCATTTTACAGATGTTGAACTGAGGCCCAGAGAGATTCAGTGACTTGCCTGAGATCACACAGGCAGTCTGAAAGGAACCCAGGTCTCTAGAATCCCAGTCCAAAGACTTAACAACAAGAGTAGGTGCTTTCATGCATTTACCTTCACACTGCCTGGGAGCGCCTCCTCCAATGCACTCATGTCTGAGGAAGTCTCATCCAGAAGCAGCTTCCTGTTCTTCTCTTCCTCCTCCAGTTCTCCTGCATTCTCCACTGGAAACTGCAGCTCCCTCTGCTCTCTTGAATCCCCTTCCTTCCCTCCTGGCACCTGGGGCTTTCCTGTCTCCTCTCCTAGAATCTGCTGTTCCTCAGCTTCTCCAGCCTCCCAGCCCAGGACATGCAGCTCTCGTGAGACCTGTGGTACCCACTCCTCCCCCACCTCTCTTCCTTGGACATGCAGTTCCCCAGCCTCTTCTATCAGGAGCTGCAGCTGCTTTTCCTCCTCACTTGGGACTAGTGGTCCTGCCACTTCTTCCTTGAAGCTTAGGACTTCCCTTTCCTCTTGCTGCCCAGAGCCACAGAAAGCCCAGTGATTCTGTCCAGAGTCTGTGCCACTAATGCAGAGGGGTTCCATGAGGTGGGTCACCTGTAACACAGAGCAATTTATTACCAACTTCAAACTACGAGAGCACGAGTGATTAGGAGGAGGGAGGGATCAGCAGCACGAACCCCATAGGGCTCCTCCATTTCAGCCGCTTTTTCACCTTCAGGGACTTCTAATAAAGCATAGTGTCTAAGTCAAGAGCCTTATTAAAAGAGCGTTAGCCCATCGCCTTTTAAATGGTCAGCTCTACATCAGGATCAGGAGACCCATAGGCAAGACAACCAGCCAACCACCGTGCGCTCTTTAAATATGGCAAAGACTTGGACTTTCCTTTGAGAATACAATCATTCATCGAACAGGGCTCTAGGGGTCTCTGTTGCTCCACACTAACAGTTATACATGGCAGAGATGCTCAGAGCATCAGTGTTTCCAAGGCATTGTTCTAGAGGGATGGGTCAAGCAGGCTCTTCTCCTGCTACCCACTGCAGCAGCCCTACCTCCAAGAGGAACTGCAGAAGACTGTCTTGTTCACACTGTCCTGCCTCTTCCTGGAGCTCTTCACTGCCATCCTCCCATACCAGAGGTTCCCTGGATTCCAGCCTGCGATCCTCTTCTTCTTGACTACTTTCCTCTTGTTCCTCTACAGCAGCCTCTTCAGTCATCCTCCAGCTCCCCACCTCCAGCTCCAGGCTGGAGTCCCAGGAGCTGCTGAGAGACAGGCAGCCACTGCTCTTCACAGACTCAATGGGAGACTCTCTATTGGACTCCAACCACAGCCATGCACGACCCATCTGCAGACACACACAAGGGGACAGGTAAAGCCATTAGTTTACAAACTAATCCCAAACTGCACAGACTCCAGCTCATTCCCTTGCATGCTCAGAAAGCCAAACACTGGAAAAGTCACATTCAGAGCAGAATCTACTCCTGAGCCCAGATGTCACAGCCTATTTTCTGCTGCAATCAAAGGCCCCCACTGCACCACAGAAACTGTAATTTCTGAGTGACTGAACCTAGGTTTTTATACTACACTCCTCTCTGGCATCTCAGCACCCAACCCATGAGGGCACTCATCCTACTGCGCTCAGAGAGAACTGGGCAGGAATGCAGCTTGCACCTTTGTCTTGTACAGAAGGGGTGCATTTTGGAGTCTCTTATTAGATGGAGAAGGTGGGGTCATCTGTGCCAGCCCTACGGGAGTTAAAACAGAGAAAACATAACCACCTGTTTGTACTCCATTGGGGGAGAATCTTATGGGCACTTTAAGAAGATGAAAACATTAGAACTATTTTGAAAAGGTGAAAAACCATTTCTTCAGATTCTCCTCAACAGCACAGACCCTGCTCACTTGCATGGTGTAAATCCTGTATGATGCCAAAGAAGTCCATGGAGTTGCTCCAGATTCACATTAGGGTAACAAACAAGACTAGCCTATCCTCAAACCCTGAATCCTTGCCATGTAATTTTGACCTGACAGTCCATCAGAAAAACACTCCCTTCTAAGCTCTTCTGGAGGGACCCTATACCAATGCAAAGCAGCCACAGCTCCCACTTGCTGCTCTAGGCACTGGCAGTGCTCACATTCTGCAGGCCAGGCCCATGCACCCATCATGCCATGTGGCCTTGGCACCAGGAAAGCTGTTTTTTACTTTCTGGAGATGGCAGCAGGAGGCGTTTGCTACTGAGACCCTCCTTCAATTTTACTGTTGGAGGAAACAGATGGAATTTGATTCTTGAAATGACAATGAGACATGATGACTCAAATTGGTGCTAAGTAAGTGGAAAGGCACAACACAAACTGTACTTATCTCTTATTAACAGTCTGGACTCAATGTACAGGAAGGCTGAGCTAGATCTAAATTTCTGCAATGTGGCTAGGTTACTGCTACTGCACGAACTTTCACTTTAGCGTTGTCTGACTTGTGCATTTAAAAATATAGTATTGCACAAATCTGCTCCTGAACTAATTTAATAAAGTTTATGTACATGTATAATAATGCTCAGGAAAAAGGCCTGTTAAACATGATATGCTTGGAAAAGAGGAGACTAAGGGGGGATATGATAGAGGTATATAAAATCATGAGTGATGTGGAGAAAGTGAATAAGGAAAAGTTTATTTACTTGTTCCCATAATATAAGAACTAGGGACCACCAAATGAAAGTAATGGCTAGCAGGTTTAAAACAAATAAAAGGAAGTTCTTCACACAGCACATAGTCAACTTGAGGAACTCCTTGCCTGAGGAGGTTGTGAAGGCTAGGACTATAACAGGGTTTAAAACTGGATAAATTCAGAGGTTAAGTCTATTAATGGCTATTAGCCAGGAGGGGTAAGGAATGGTGTCCCTAGACTCTGTCTGTCAGAGGGTGGAGATGGATGGCAGGAGAGAGATCACTTGATCATTACATCTTAGGTTCACTCCCTCTGGGGCACCTGGCATTGGCCACTGTCAGTAGACAGGATACTGGACTGGATGGACCTTTGGCCATTCTTATGTCCCTGCTGCTTCCTTCATAGAATATCAGGGTCCGAAGGGACCTCAGGAGCTCATCTACTCCAACCCCCTGCTCAAAGCAGGGCCAATCCCTGACAGATTTTTGCCCCAACTCCCTAAATGGCCCCCTCAAGGATTGAACACCCAACCCTGGGTTTAGCAAGCCAATGCTCAAACCACTGAGCTCTCTGTTGCTTCTCTGGGGGAACCTAACATTCTAATACATTGTTCCTGTCTTGCAATCTGCTTAACATCCAGGTCACACAATGTACAACTCCCATTAGAAGGAGACACAGCCGGTGTCAGATGAGTTCTATTTTTCCTAGGTTTGGTTAAACTAGACAAACTTCAGTGTAGTGTTTCCTGTGCCCTAATGTATTTGCAGCAATACTTTCCTATTTGCTATCATTTGAGACATATTTAACAGGTTTCAGAGTAGCAGCCGTGTTAGTCTGTATCCGCAAAAAGAACAGGAGTCCTTATGGCACCTTGGAGACTAACAAATTTATTTGAGCATAAGCTTTCATGGGTGTCGTCTGTCCGGGGATAGGTCCCCATATCAATGGAACATTTGAAAAGACAATGGCAAAGCTAATTGACCAGACACTGACACCTAGCAACCAAGGACCCCAAGGGATTTGGATCTCCCCACTTCTCACCAGGGAGGCTGAGCAACACTCCCCCTCTGGAGAACAAAAGACTGGGAAGGTGTGAGGTGGGGGATCAGAGTTGGGGGCTGGAAGGAGATAGGGGTCTCCCTGGAGTCTGAGGAAGGAGGTTAGATTGAAAGGGTTCACTACAGCTTGGCTGGGCTCTGGGTTGACCAGAATAGACTATTCTTTACCTTCATTCCTCTGTGCTACCCTAAGGACTTCCTGTGCTGTGTTCCAGTTAATGAAAAAAACCCTGCTGTTTTGACAATACTGTGTGAGCCTCGCTGCAAATGCTTGGTGAGGTGTATTAATCCCGGAGGAGCGTACAAGTCTCCAGCAGGGTCTGTCTCAGCTGGACTCACTGAACGGAGCTCACATTGTGAAGCAGTGGGGCTGAAGGCCCAAAGGTCCAATCTAAGGAGGCAGTGAAGCCCCATGGCTTACCCTGGAAGAAGAATGAGATGCCTAAGGGGTCTGGCACACTGAAGGGGGTCCTCCTAAAGACAGTTTCAAAGCACCAATCCTCTGGCTCCATGACACCAGATTATTGATAAAAATGTTAAATACCATAGGGCCTAGAACCAACTTGTGCAGGATCCCCTATGAAACACAGCTGCTTGATGACCATTCTCCATTTACAATTGTATTTTGAGAGCTGGCAGTTAGCCAAGTTTTTAATCCATGTAATATGCAAAATATTAATTTTATGTTTTAGTTTTTTAATCAATATTGTGTAGTACCAAGTCAAATGCTATACGGAAGCCTAAGCATATTACATCAACACTATTACCTTTATCAACCAAACTGGTAATGTCATCATAAAAGATATCCTGTTAGTATGACAGGATCTATTTTTCCATAAACTTGCTTACCTAAAGACTAGCTAGAGCAGCTAGGTGACATTAAAACAACAACATAAGGGGAAAGTGACAGAGTCCTGTGGCACCTTACAGACCAATAGACATATTGGAGCATAAGTTTTCGTGGGTGAATACCCACTTCGTCAGACCCACGAAAGCTTGTGCTCCAATACGTCTGTTAGTCTATAAGGTGCCACAGGACTCTGTCGCTTCTTACAGATCCAGACTAACACGGCTACCCCTCTGATACTTAACATAAGGGGAAGGTGCTAAGAAGTCACAGGTGATATAAATTCAGTGTGTCACAAACAAATTGAACCGATGTGACAAAGAATGAAGAAATCTTTCAGGTGCTTACATACCCAATGCCAGAAGTCTGGGTAACAAGCAATAAGAACCGGAAACTCTCATAGATAAGAAGAAATGAGATATAATTGGCATTACTGAAACCTGGTGGGACAATTCATGGCCGGAATGTTAAAATCCCTGGTTATAACCTGCTTAGGAAGGACAGAGAGGGTAAAGGGTGTGTGTGTGTGGGGGTGACATGCTACACTAAAGACATTACATGTTTAGCATTATTGATCATTCAGGTGCAGGATCTTGGATACATATAGACCCGGGTGCTAACAAACAAAGCCCAGGAGGGGCTGTTACAGACCATCAAATCAAACCAGAAAACAGGATGAATCACTTCTTAAGCACTGTCAGTGTGTGGAAAGAAATATGGTATTATGGGGACCTTCAAGTTGGAAGATGTATGCTGGAAGTCTCATGCTGCCAGTAATAAAACATCATTTGAGTTTCTAAAAATGGTAGATGACAATTTTCTAGCACAAAAAGGTATTGCACCCAAAAAAGTAACTTTTGCACCTCATTATGATGGATAAAGATAATTAATTACTGGACAGGAAGTTGGTGGTTGTCTCAGGACCAATAATCATAAGCAGATTACATTCAGTGTTAGCAAATAGAGGACAATCCCAACTATCTATCTATATTTAGTGCTACAAAAGCTCATTTCCCAAGGCTGAGGAAAACTATGAGCAAAATTGATAGGGCAGAAAAAAAAACTCAGAACAATATGAATGAAAATCGGAAGTGTGTGGAAGTGTTTATTAAATGGCAAAAAAGCCACATTTGCACGATCCAGAGAGAAGCAATGTTGGCTAAAAGCCCATCCTGGTTCAGTGGTGAAATGAAGGCAGAAATTACAATACATAAATGGTAAAAGGGGAAATACATAGCAATCAACATAAACTAGAAGTTATGAGCTGCAGAAAATTGATAAGGGAAGCTCAAGACATCAGGAAAAAAAAAATCTATGACTGGAAGAACGAAGATCAAAAAGGAGGTTTTAAAAAAAGTTTATAAGGAACTAAAGGAATCTTAACAATGGTATAGACCCTTTACTAGATGGTGACATTGTTAATAATGATGCATGCTGACCTATGATCTAGTCTATCTTTGAGTTACATTACAGGACATTGGCTGACAAATAGTATAATGCAAGTAAGGGGTAGAATACTGACTGGTTTATAATGCTTATTAGAGTGAAATATTCCACAAAGTAAATGGGAGAACTAAACTAGTAAAAATATAAGGCTTTGCTATAGTATAAAGGTAACATTTAGTGTGAGGGCTAGTGCAGCAGGTTTAATTTTCAGTTAGCCAAAGTAAGCCTGAGGGTTTGATCCTGAGATCATATAATTGTGCACTCTCATACTATCACAAACAAGTTCACTGCAGAATATAGTACACACGATAATTGCTTAAATAAATTTAAAATAGACGTTTAGGTGTTTTTGCAACTAATAATGGAAATAATTGTATTGATGCAAATGATTTATTAAAGACTTTACTGACATGTTATTTGAGTCAGTAGTCAGAAACCTAAGTATGGTCACATGGAACACCACACATGAACAAAGGGCAGGCCCTGTGTTTATTACGGTCAAATCTAGCTGTTGATCCATATGGGTTATATACCCTAAAGGTACAGGACATTGAAATATTTGCTTAAATTCTTGGGTGCATTGACTTTGCCAACTGGCATCAACTGAATCAGGACTCGCTCAATGATGTGCTCTACTGAATGATTTTGTCTATTGGTGTTTTCCATGAATCTTAAGAGTATGTTCATAACCTTAAGAGCTACCTTTTTGGGTGTAGCTTGAAGTTGTTTGGTTATATTAACAAGTGGACTTATTGGGATGTTATGTAAAGCATTTACCTATATCTGACATAACTGCTTGGGAAAATCGTGGGGTAGTAAAATAGTGAACTTTTCCCATTTCATACACTGAGCAGGCTACATGTAGAAAAAGCAGAAGTGTCGATAAATATTTCTGTTCTTTATTTGGAAAGAAGCCAGATTATACTAATATTAGACAAGGATATTGAAATAAGTTCCAGTCCACTAGTAATTAAGGAGTGTGACGTTGTGCAGTCTATATGGTTTTATAAAAACTTGATAATAAGTCAATATAATGTAACTGAGCTGGTTTTAGAGAAAATACGGTAATAAGTGAATGTAAGTAACTGGGATATGCTTCATGCAAAAGGTCTCTTGTAAGGTATCATTACAAAGCTTATAATCTACTGAGTATGATCATCTGATTTGTATAAATGTACCACTCTTGTATCTAAAACTAGAAATATAAAATGTAACTCTGAGGGCCTATTGTAATTGTGTAAAGTGTGGACCATTAATGATGGTTTGGAATCTTGATGACTCCCATTGTCTGCAGATGGCTGTATTTACCTGTGAGTCTTCCTGTATATGTGTGTGCTGGCAAGTGAGTAATGAAGTCTTGCAGTGACATGTGATCATGTCACCTGAACTGGAATCCATCTTTAACCTGGTGCTTTTCCAGTGAGGGGGGGTGGAAACCCAGAGAGACAAAGAGTTCCCGCCTTATGCAAAAGATATATAAAGGGGGGGAAGAGAAGAGAGAGGGGGAGAAGCCATCATGAAGAATCCCCTAGCTATCACCTGAGCTGCAACAAGAGCTGCACCAGGGGAAAGAATTGTGCCCAGGCCTGGAAGGTGTCCAGTCTGAGAAAAACTTACTGAAGCATCTCTGAGGGTGAGATTATCTGTATTCAGTTTGATTAGGCATAGATTTGCGCATTTTATTTTATTTTGCTTGTGACTTACTTTGTTCTGTCTGTTACTACTTTGAACCACTTAAATCCTACTGTCTGTATTTAATAAAATCACTTTCTATTTAGTAATTTACTCAGAGTATGTATTAATACCTGGGGGAGCAAACAGCTGTGCATGTCTCTCTATCAGTGTTATAGAGGGCGAACAATTTATGAGTTTGGCCTGCATAAGCTTTATGCAGGGTAAAACGGATTTATCTGGGTTTAGACCCCATTGGGAGTTAGGCATCTGAGTGCTAAAGACAAGCACGCTACTGCGAGCTGTTTTCAGGTAAACTTGCAGCTTTGGGACAAGTGATTCAGACCCTGGGTCTGTGTCTGGAGCCAAACGGGAGTGTCTGGCTCAGCAAGACAGGGTGCTGGAGTCCTGAGCTGGCAGGGAAAACAGGAGCAGGGGTAGTCTTTGCACATCTGGTGGCAGCTCCCAAGGGGGTTTCTGTGATCCAACCCGTCACAAGGAGGATGTTAAACAATTATCTACAAGAAATAAACAGTGTTAAAACAGGTCTGGGTGACTTGCACCCTCAAGGAGTTGGCTTAGATCTCTGGTTTATTACTGTTAATTTTCAATTAATATTGGCATAGAGGGAAGTTCCAGAAGACTGGAAGATAGCTCCTGTTATACCACTATTCAAAACAGACAAGTAGGATGATGCAGGTACCTATAGGACAGTTTGCCCAATATCAAATCACAGCTAAAATAATTGGGAAAAAATATATTCATAAAACGAATACCAGTAGTTCTATAGAAAAAAGGTCCTGTCACACCAAATGCCATTCTTTGATGCGATTACAATTTCCACTGATAAAGGAGCTAACTGTGTCAATGTAATAACCTTAGACTTTTGTAAGGCATTTAAATTAGGTCTTTGACTTAGGCAGAATAATTATTCTTTTCTGGAGTCACTCTTGTTCTGGAATACAGCATCCACACAAGGAGTTATAACAGTATAATTATTTCACTACACGTACACCAGTCAATTTCCCCCATGTAGACAAGTCCTTAGTACTGTACAAAACTGATTAAAAATTAGCTCTATTGAATATCAATAGAACACATGGTAAAAGGAGTAAGAACTGGTTAATAAAAATAAAAAAACCTCAATAATAATGGGGGATTTCAATTGTACCCACATTGACTGGGTACATGTCATCTCAAGACAGGATGCAGAGATAAAGTTTCTTGACACCTTAAATGACTGTTTCTTGGAGCAGCTAGCCCTGGAACCCACAAGAGGAGAGGCAAGTCTTGATTTAGTCCGAGGTGGACTGCTTGATAATAGTGAGCATAATATAATGAAAGTTAACATCCCTGTGTCGGGGAAAATACCACATCAGCCCAACACGGTGGAATTTAATTTCAGAAAGGGGAGCTACACAAAAATGAGGAAGTTAGTTAAACAGAAATTAAAAGGTACAGCACCAAAAGTGAAACAACAGCAAGCTGCATGGAAACTTTTTAAAGACACCATAATAGAAGCTCAATTTAAATGTATACCCCAAATTAAAAAACCTAGTAACAGGACCAAAAAATTGCCCCTGTGGCTAAACAAAGTAAAAGCAGCAGTGAGAGGCAGAAAGTGGAAGTTAAAGTCTAGTGAGGAAAATAGAAAAGAGCATAAATTCTGGCAAAATGCAGTGTAAAAAATATAAGTAGGAAGGTCAAAAAATTTGAAGAACTAACAAAAGATTCAAAAAGTAGTAGCTTTTTTTTTTTTTTAAGTACCTCAAAAGCAGAAAGCCTGCTAAACAACCAGTGGGGCCACTGGATGATTGAGATGCTAAAGGAGTTCTCAAGGATGATAAGGCAGTTGCAGAGAAACTAAATGAATTATTTGCATCCGACTTCATGGCTGAGGATGTGATGGAGATTCCCAAAACAGCCATTCTTTTTAGGTGACAAATCTGAGGAACTGTCCCAGATTGAGGAGTCATTAGAGAAGGGTTTGGAACAAATTGATAAACTATACAGTAATAAGTCACCAAGACCAGATGGTATCACCCAAGAGTTCTGAAGGAACTCAAATGTGAAATTGCAAACTAATTGTAGTTTGTAACCTACCATTTAAATCAGCTTCTGTACCAAATGACTGGAGGAGAGCTAATGCGACGCCAATTTTTAAAAAGGGCTCCAGAGGTGATCCCGGCAATTACAGGACAGTAAGCCTGACTTCAGTACCGGGCAAACTGGTTGAAACTCTAGTAAAGAACATAATTTGTTGGGGAAGAGTCAACATGTTTTTTAAAGGGAAATCATGCCTCACCAATCTACTAGAATTATTTTAGTGGGTCAACAAGCATGTGGACAAGGGGGATCCAGTGGATATAGTACACTTAAGATTTTCAGAAAGTCTTTTACAAGGTCCCTCACCAAATGTTCTTAAGCAAAGTAAGCTGTCATGGTAACTGGTTAAGAGATAGGAAACAAAGGGTAGGAATAAATGGTCAGTTTTCAGAAAGGAGAGGGGTAAATAATGATGCCCCCCAGGGGTCTGTACTGGGACCAGTCATTCAACATATTCATAAATGATCTGGAAAAGGGGCTAAACAGTGAGATGGCAAAATTTGCAGATGATACAAAACTACTCAAGATAGTTACGGCCCAGGCAGACTGTGAAGAGCTACAGAAGGATCTCTCAAAACTGGGGGACTGGGCAACAAAATGGCAGATGAAATTCACTGTTGATAAAAGCAAAGTAATGCACATTGGAAACCATAATCCCAACTATACATACAAAATGATGGGGTTTAAATTGGCTGTTACCACTCAAGACAGAAATCGTGGAGTCACTGTGGATAGTTTTCTGAAAAGATCCACTTAATGTGCAGTGGCAGTTAAAAAAGCAAACAGAATGTTGGGAATCATTAAGAAAGGCACTGCCTCTATATAAATCCATGGTATGCCCACATCTTGAATATTGCATACAGATGTGGTCACCCCAGCTCAGAAAAAGATATTGGAGAAGCTTCAGACAAGGGCAACAAAAATTATTAGGGGTATAGAATGGCTGCCATATGAGGCGAGATTAATAAGACTGGGACTTTTCACCTTGGAAAAGAGATGATTAAGGGTGGATATGATAGAGGTCTATAAAATAATGATTGGTGTGGAGAAAGTAAATAAGTGTTATTTACTCCATCTCATAACTCAAGAACTAGGGGTCACCAAATAAAATAAATAGGCAGCAGGTTTAAAACAAAAGGAAGTATTTCTTCACACAATGCAGTCAACCTGTGGAACTCCTTGCCAGAGGATGTTGTGAAGGCCAAGACTACAACATAGTTCAAAAAAGAACTAGATAAGTTCATGAAGGATAGGTCCATCAATGGCTATTAGCCAGGATGGGCAGGGATGGTGTTGCTCACCTGTTTGCCAGAAGCTGGGAATGGGCAACAGGGGATGGATCACTTGATGATTACCTGTTCTGTTCATTCCCTCTGGGACACATGGCACTGCCACTGTCAGGAGACAGGATACTGGGCTAGAGGGACCTTTGGTTTGACCCAGTATGGCCATTCTTATGTTCTAATAGAGCTCAAGAAGCAGTTGTCAATAGGGAATCATCGACCGGAGGTGTTTCTAGTGGGGTTCCACAGGGATTGGTACTAAGTCTGATGCTATTCAACATTTCTTCAGTGATCTGGAAGCAAATATAAAAATCACAATTTTGTAGATGACGACAAAGATTGGCAGAGCAATAAACAATGACAGGGTAGTGAAACAGCTATCCAGATACCTCAGTAAACTGGACCTATTCAAACAAAATGCATTTTAATACAGTCAAGTACAATGTCATACATCTGTGAACAGCGAATACAGGCCATACCTATAAAATTGGGGACCACGCTGGAAGGTAGTCACTCTGCAAAGGACAAGCAACTGAACATGAGCTTCCACTGCACCGCTGTGGCAAAAAGGGCTAATGCGATCCCTGATGTATCAACAGGGGAGCAGTAGTTGAGAGATCTTGCCTCTGTGTATGGCTTTGGCACCCATACTGGAATACTGTGCCAATTCTGGTGCCCATCTCTGCAAAAAGGATGTTGAAAAAAAATGTCGAGGATGCACAAGAGAGCTACGAAAGTTATTTCAGGACTGGAAAAATGCCTGAGCTCTTTGCGTCTCACTGTAAATCTGTCTAGTTTATCAAAAAGATTGAGAAGTGACAATTACAGTCTATAAAGTACCTTCAAAGGGAGAAAATACATGATTCTAAAAGACTCTCTAATTTAGCAGAGATGGGCATAAAAAGAACCAGTAGTTGGAAACCGAAGCCAGACAAATTCAGATTAGATAAATTTTAACAGTGAGGTTGATTAATGATTAGAACAAACTACCAACAGCAGTTGTAGATCTGCCCTCTCTTCATGTCTTCAAATTAAGATTGGATGCCTTTCTGGAAGTTATGCTTTAGTGAAACAAATTATTTGATTCAATATAGGGGTAACCAGTGAAATATAGGTGGCCAGACTAGATGATCTAGTGGCCTCTTCTGGCTTTAAATTCTTGACACTTAGGGCTGGTCTACACTACCGGGGTGGGGGGAGAGGGGAGGAGGGAGGGGAAAATCAATTTAAGTTATGCAACTTCAGCTATGTGAATAACGTAGCTGAAGTCGACATACTTAGATCTACTTACCGTGGGGTGTGTTGACAGGAGACGCTCTCCTGTTGAGTCCCCTTGCACTTCTCGTTCAGGTGGATTACCAGAGTTGATGCTAGAATGATCGGCGGTCGATTTATTGTGTCTACCTATACTAGACATAATAATCGATCCCTACTGGATTGATCGCTGCCCATCAGCCGGTAGTGTAGACAAGCCCTCTGGCTCCTGCATCCCTGGGTGAGAGGACTAAATGCAGTGCACGCTACAGGGTGGGTAAGTGCGTAAAGTAGCCCATTCCCCTACCTACTGCAAACGGAGGAAGCAGCAAGTACAGTCCAAAAGAAAACCTGCAGAAGTTACGGCCTATGGGGGTCACATGAGGAATGTACATTTACAATGTTTAAGTCTCAAATTAGACTTTAAATTCTGAGGTTCTGACAATTTCTTGCAGATTAAAGAGCCTCTGGTCCTCTTCATAAGAGCAAGGTCATATCCTGATGCACTTGTCCAAATTTCCTCTCCTCCCTATGGTGCAACATTTCGGGCATTAGATGCTGTTCTCCAATCCAGAGGTGGCCACATTTCAGCCGCTGGTGCTATATGCAAATAACTGGAAAGTACTTCAGGGTCCATGAATACGAGAAGTGCTGTGCACGTGATTCTAAATCAGTTTGATTTCCTTCAGCAGAGGTCAGTGATGCACACAGACATGAGTCAATACAAATACATTACACACACAAACCCTGGATTCTCATCCATACTTTATTATACACATTTACACTTCACTAATAAAAATCTGTACACTTCACATTACAGTATGTCCTAGCCACCAGCTAGCTAGCTAACACTAGGACACAGACGTGGCCGGAGACTGCTGCCCTAGAACAGGCAGTGGGGGCTGCTCTTCCTTTCCAGAGAAGTTTCTTCAGCTTACACTTATCAGAGAGGACATTGTTTTCCATGTAGATGAGCCAGGACAGTGGAACAGGCCTCAGCAAGAATCCTGCCTGCATTCAGCTCTTCCCCTGTTCTGTGAGATGGGCAGGCATGGTGCTCCCGGCAGGCATGGTGCTCCCGCCTTGGCTCAGGATGCCAGGTGGTGTCTTGCCTCCTGCCTACATCCTCATTTCTTCATCTTCATGTCAGCCTCAATGGCACAGCGACGCCCTCTGGTTCCCCCATCCTAATCAAGATGCAAACAAAAGGAAAAAGGTCCAGTATTAGCAAGGATGGAAAAAGCTTCCTTCTCTACTCAAGGAACTGGGAAACTCCACAGATGGAAGACACAGCTCTCTGCTTACAGAAAGCTAGGGGAGGGAAAGTACACTGCTGTCTGCTGTAAGATAGGCAGGGGAGACTTCCCTGAAGACCTTCCTACAAGAGTCAATGTGGGTCTAAATATACGAAGTCCCACTGGGGACTCAGAATCCCAATGCATCTATGGTCTACTGAAAGCAGGAAGAGAAGTTCGGCTGCGTCTCACCTGGAGAAGGGCTTTTTGGGGCCAATACAGTGCTGCTTTTTATTATGTGAAACATTCCAGATGATCTGTTCAAGTGGCGAGAGGGGACTGCGGGCTAACATACCTGACCAGCTGCTCATCCCTACAGGAAGTGTTCCTCCAGCAGGGTGACCCTGGCTCTAGCTCCCTAGCTTCTCCGCACAGCTACTCTCCATGAATGCAGGGCAACTGGAGGGCTTCTTCTCATCGGATCCCCCTCTCTCTGGCTGACATGCTGCCTCTGCTGAAATGCTTCTCTATCTAACAGATGTGTGAGAAAACAAACCCTCAAAACTTTTGTTCCCAGCTCAAGGGCTTGAGCTCCCAGGAAAGGAAGTGCTTTTCCAGGCTCTCCCAGATAACCAGAGTGGCACAGCAGAGGTGCCTACAGAGGACTGTGGTTGCTTCCTGATCCATGCAACAAACAGAAAGATCAGACCAGATCCCCCCCGTCCTGTAGGCTGCTCACAGTGCACACTGTCCTGGACGGGAGGAGTGGGGCTCCTATATGTGCATGAACAGGTGTGAAGTGTATAAGAATCTGCAGTGCTGCATTTGACCCATTGTAATAATTGGGGTCTAGCAGGCCCATCCCAATGGGGAGCTCAACTGGGGAAGATTGCATAAACTTTATTAAATGTTCCAGTCACCCATAAAAAGTGTGTATAGGAAAAGATACGAAAGTCTAAACAAAAAGGCCTACTGTATTAACATCACGTTTGGTAAACAAGAGTTTGGGACTGGAAATCAATGGACCAAAACCGATGTGTGGGAAATTAGGCCTAAGTGGTGTAAAAGACCACAGGGGACCAGCTATTCCGCCCATCACTCCCTCTTGGGTCCTTAAAAAAAGACCAACAACGGGAAGAATCAAGCTGGCTGGCTGCCGCCGCCACCACCACCGTCTCCTGGAACCCTGGGATCCACTGTTACGCCTGTGTCATCTTGATCCTGAGGGGTGTTCTGATCAGACCTGGCCAGGGAGAGCGACCCAGATGACACTGTGACCTCCACCAGCTCCAGCTAAATCCTAAACCCCACCTGCTATGGGAGACTTTGGTTCCTTTTGTCAATTCTCCTCAGGTGTCCTTATCCTTCCCCACCTCATTTCTTCTCTTTCCTGTCCATTTCCTTTAGTCTTCTGTTTAATAGACTGGCTTCGCCGGCCAAGAGTGCATGTTTTGTAACACTGTGATCAAAGGTAGCTAAAAGCAATGCCCTAAAGAGCCCAGAGGTACAAGTTTGCCAGGTTTTGGAATGGGTGATAAGACCACATGCAGGGCCTGTGTTTCTCTAGCAGTAAGGCTGCAAGTCAGTCAGCACCAGAAGCTGCATTTCCAGAGAGGTTGGTTCACATAACTATCTCAGAGCTATTCGAACCAGTGTCTCCATGCACCCCGGTGTCTCGGAGTATCTGACCCTCTTCTGAATTTGCTGTTCTTTTCTCTCTGTCTTGTTCTAAAGGAAGCAGGATCGGACTTTAACAAGAACTCCAGCCCATCTCAACTAATTTTCTCTTCCCCCCAAAAAGGACAATTATTACCATTCTTTAATACCAGATAAAAGACTGGCAGTTTTCCTTAAACTCTACTGCTAAAGGGAAAGGGAATATTGTTAAACTGACATCCCTACCTAATACTTGACATGTTTTTCCTTCTTTATTGCATCTTTAATAAAAATGTTAAAAAGATTTTTAATGAACTAAGGTGGCCACGGTCGTACACCCCAAGCCTTGTTTAACTGTTTAATATCATATTATGACAGGGTCTCTAACACCTTTGACTCTCTAGGCCCATGTATTCCATAGAAATCAGCACAACAGATCTGTCTTCACATTTACGTGGGGAGAAACTAGGACAACAATTATGGGAGAAAAGGGAAGGAGATGACAGTGCTGCAACCCCGCAAACCAGAAGGAAAGGCAAAAAGCACCTCCCAACCCTGAGGACAATGGGATTGAGAAGTCTCTTATTTGATGACCCTAGATGTACATCCACTAGTTTAACACATTGCTACAATCCCCCAGATTCTGTGACAGTGCCACAATCCCCCAGACAAGGAGCCAGCAGTACCTTCCAACTCACAGTTACCTACCGCAGTCAGTCACTCAATACTTACAAAGAGAGAGAGAAGGAAGGCAGGAGAGCCCATGGGGACGCTGTCCTGTCAAAAGGCCAAAGAGATTTACTGATCAGATTGTACAGATATGAACATGAACATTCTCCAGAAGCCATGCAACCTGCATACTCATAAAGGCAGAGAAGCAGGCAACCCCAAGTTCCCCTCCCACAAGGTATCACACACAAATAACTAGGGGAAAAGGAAGGACCAGCAAGTGAGGATTCTGTGACAGCAAGAACGCTAGGACAGGCGTTTCCCTTCACTCCACCATGTCGTTTCCAATCAAGGTCTGCTGTGTCCCAACACCATTTCGGTGCTCTGTGCACTCAGCCTCTATTTCCCAGAGCAGCTATGTAGCTCCCAGATGACAGGATACATCAGTTGCTACCATTTGAGATGATTTAATCAAGCCTGGATGCCTAACTAAGATACACATTACTTCAGCCACAAGTTAAGCTTGATGCAAGAATCCCTGGGTGAAGTTCTCTGGCCTGCATCACACACGAGATCAGACTAGATCACAGTCTCTTCTGGCCCTAAAATCTGCAAACCAGACCATCCAAGGAAGGGACACTGGAGTGATTCTCCACCCCAATCTCCCTGCCAGGCAGGGACTCCTCCAAAAAACCCCTGCTTCTTTAAGGTTCTGATTATTACTTTAATACATACATAGGACAGAACTATCACAACTGCTGGGGTGATTCACAGAAGTTGTGTCTGTGGTAACCTACAGCTGCCACTTCTAAACTCTAACTGAAGGTCACATTTCCAGAGAGGTTTGTTCACATAAGGATCTCAGAGTTAGTCTAACCCCAAGTGCATTCATGCACCCAGTGCCTGTGATTAGGTGACCCTCTTCTGCAGCTCTGTAGGATCCTCCTGAAGGAATCACTCTCACACAAAAGCATGAGTCCCAGCCTCCTTTTCCCCCTCACCTTCTCTGAAGCATCTTGTTTCCGAGTGGAATCTCGCCCACGCAGGCTCTTTGCACTGATCCCGGACTCTGATGTCTGCATGATCAGCTGTGTGGCCAGAAATTGCTGCATGAAACCACACATTCAGTTATTACGGTATCAAGTGAAACAAGCTCAGTTAGTGGCATTACTCCCACAAACCATAAGGTTGAGAATGACCAGTTTGGAGGTGGCTTGAATTTCTAGTTTGCTTCTCAGCATAAGCTCCCCCACTTGCCCCAAAGACCCACAAATAATTCTGAGGGAGAGTAAAAAAGCCATACAAACTCATCAATTTAACTTTGATTCTTATCAGCTGGGACTTGCCAACCCAGTGGGAAATTCTAGATGGCACAAAAAAGCAGCAGGCACTCAGAGCTGAGTAGCCTCTTCCTACAGATCTGCTCAGTACTTCCCATACCAACCAGTGGATGAGTTCTGTCCAACACTGCGCCTCAGCTCAAGCCTTTACCTGGATTTGCTCTAAGACGTCTCGCTGCATCTCCACAGCCATGTGGTATACGTCATGGTCAGAGCTGTTGTACATGACTGCATTCTGGAACATCAGCATGATGTCACGCTGGAACTCAGCTGTGGTTCGGATCAGCCCATTCTCAATATTTTTCTTAATGGTAGATAAATCCATTGGCCTGTGAATGAAATGCAGTTAGAAGCAGCAGTAAGAGAAACTAACATTGTTTATCCTTTACAACTCTTCTCTTCCAGACAAGCTTGGTCTAGATAATTAGTCCTGCCACGAGTGCAGGGAACTGGAATAGGTGACCTCTCAGGGTCCCTTCCAGTTTTATGATTCTATGTCAGGAATCCAATCACTCCAGCTAACCTGTCTAGCACCATCATGGTCAGGCCTTCTCTGATGTCAATGGTTCTAGACGCAAGACACGAAATGAGATGAGATGTCTTCTGAATGAGTTTGAAGAGCGCGTTAATCCATAGCAACGCTGGAGCTGGACTGTGGGGTGTTCAACAGAGGTGTTTGCTTCTGGCATTAGTGAAAGGGGAGGAGGGGAGCTAGTGCAGAGCCCACATATGGTGCAGGAGACACTGCTTGAGCTGGCAGGTGGTTCTAGTAATATATTTGAAGAGACAGTTGTCCGGCAGTATGTAGATGACAGTAGATCAACTCTTTAAAGGAGCTAGGTTTCCTGCAGAGAGAGTTCAGTCTGCCCCTCCACTAACTATTGGGTTCATTCAGATTAAGTCATATCACCGGACAGGAAGTGGGAGTGTGCCAATAAAATCTGCAGATGACACAGCGTTAGGAAATTTTGCCAATACGGAGGACTGGAATATCATATCATACAAGAAGATTCAGATGACCTTGAAAACTGGAGCACTACAAATGGAATGAAATTTAATAGTGCAAAGTCAGGCACTTAGGGACTAACAACAAGAATTTTTGCTATAAGCTGGTAATTTATCAGTTTGAAGCAACATAGGAGGAAAAAGTCCTGGGTGTGTGGGTTGATCACAGGATGACCACGAGCCACCAATGTGATGCGGCCGTGAAAAAGGTTAATGCAAATCCAGGCGGATCCTTCAGATGAATTATTTCTAAATAGAGACTGGGAAGCATTACCATTGTACAAGGCACTGGTAAGACTAGCCCGGAATACTGTGTGCCATTCTGGTGTCCCATTTTCAAGAAAGATGAACTCCTGACTGGAATAGGTGAAGAGAAGAGCTACTAGGATGATCAGAGGAATGTAGAACTTGCCTTACAAGAGGAAACTTGAGGAGCTTGGCTTGTTAAGTCTAACAAAACAAAGGCTGAGGGGAGATATAATTGCCAACCATAAATATATCACAGGGATAAATATGCGAGGAGAAGGGCTAGTGTTGGCACGAGAACTAATGGATATAAAAAGGCTATCAACAAGATTAGGCTTGAAATTGGAGGAAGGTTTCTAACCATCAGAGAAGTGAAATTCTGGAACAGCCTTTCAAGAAGAGCAGTGGGCACAAAAAACCTAACTTGTTTCAAGACTGAGCTTGATAAGTTTATGGAGGGGATTGTGGCACTACGCTCCATATTCTTCATAGAGATATGCTTATGATATGAATATGGCATAACTAAGATATGTTTTATGCAAGATGGGTCATGTGCTGGAGGAACCAACTAGGGGCAGAGCTCTTCTTGACCTGCTGCTTACAAACCGGGAAGAATTAGTAGGGGAAGCAAAAGTGGATGGGAACCTGGGAGGCAGTGACCATGAGATAGTCGAGTTCAGAATCCTGACACAAGGAAGAAAGGAGAGCAGCAGAATACGGACCCTGGACTTCAGAAAAGCAGACTGACTCCCTCAGGGAACTGATGGGCAGGATCCTCTGGGAGAATAAAATGAGGAGGAAAGGAGGCCAGAAGAGTTGGCTGCATTTTAAAGAATCCTAATTGAGGTTGCAGGAACAAACCATCCCGATGTGTAGAAAGAATAGTAAATATGGCAGGCGACCAGCTTGGCTTAACAGTGAAATCCTTGCTGATCTTAAACATAAAAAAGAAGCTTACAAGAAGTGGAAGATTGGACAAATGACAGGGAGGAGTATAAAAATATTGCTCAGGCATGCAGGAGTGAAATCAGGAAGGCCAAATCACACTTGGGAGTTGCAGCTAGCAAGAGATGTTAAGAGTAACAAGAAGGGTTTCTTCAGGTATGTTAGCAACAAGAAGAAAGTCAAGGAAAGTGTGGGCCCCTTACTGACTGAGGGAAGCAACCTAGTGACAGAGGATGTGGAAAAAGCTAATGTACTCAATGCTTTTTTTGCCTCTGTCTTTACGAACAAGGTCAGCTCCCAGACTGCTGCACTGGGCAGCACAGTATGGGGAGGAGGTGACCAGCCCTCTGGGGAGAAAAGTGGTTCAGGACTATTTAGAAAAGCTGGATGAGTACAAGTCCATGGGGCCGGATGCACTGCATCCGAGGGTGCTAAAGGAGTTGGCGGATGTGATTGCAGAGCCATTGGCCATTATCTTTGAAAACTAATGGCGATCCAGGGAGGTCCAGGATGACTGGAAAAAGGCTAATGTAGTGCCCATCTTTAAAAAAGGGAAGAAAGAGGATCCGGGGAACTACAGGCCAGTCAGCCTCACCTCAGTCCCTGGAAAAATCATGGAGCAGGTCCTCAAGGAATCAATTCTGAAGTACTTAGAGGAGAGGAAGGTGATCAGGAACAGTCAGCATGGATTCACCAAGAGCAAGTCATGCCTGACTACCCTAATTGCCTTCTATGACGAGATAACTGGCTCTGTGAATGAGGGGAAAGCAGTGGATGTGTTATTCCTTGACTTTAGCAAAGCTTTTGATACGGTCTCCTTTAACTTGCTGGCAAGAATACTGTGGAAGTATGGACTATAAGGTGGATAGAAAGCTGGCTAGATCATCGGGCTCAACGGGTAGTGATCAATGGCTCCATGTCTAGTTGGCACACGGTATCAAGCGGAGTCCCCCAAGGGTCGGTCCTGGGGCAAGTTTTGTTCATTATCTTCATTAATGATCTGGAGGATGGCGTGAACTGCACCCTCAGCAAGTTTGCAGATGACACTAAACTAGGAGGCGTGGTAGATACACTAGAGGGTAGGGATCGGATACAGAGGGACCTAGACAAATTAGAGGATTGGGCCAAAAGAAATCTGATGAGGTTCAACAAGGACAAGTGCAGAGTCCTGCACTTAGGACGGAAGAATCCCATGCACTGCTATAGACTAGGGACCGAGTGGCTAGGCAGCAGTTCTGCAGAAAACGACCTAAGGGTTACAGTGGACGAGAAGCTGGATATGAGTCAACAGTGTGCCCCCTTGTTGCCAAGAAGGCTAATGGCATTTTGGGCTGTATAAGCAGGGGCATTGCCAGCATATCGAGGGACGTGATCATTCCCCTTTATTCGACATTGGTGAGGCCTCATCTGGAGTACTGTGTCCAGTTTTGGGCCCCACACTACAAGAAGGATGTGGAAAAATTGGAAAGAATCCAGCGGAGAGCAACAAAAATGATTAGGGGGCTGGAGCACATGACTTATGAGGAGAGGCTGAGGGAACGGGGATTGTTTAGTCTGCAGAAGAGAAGAATGAGGGGGGATTTGATAGCTGCTTTCAACTACCTGCAAGGGGGTTCCAAAGAGGATGATCTAGACTGTTCTTAGTGGTAGCAGATGACAGAACAAGGAGTAATGGTCTCAAGTTGCAGTGTGGGAGGTCTAGGTTGGATATTAGGAAAAACTTTCACTAGGAGGGTGGTGAAGCACTGGAATGGGTTACCTAGGGAGGTGGTGGAATCTCCTTCCTTAGAGATTTTTAAGGTCAGGCTTGACAAAGCCCTGGCTGGGATGATTTAGTTGGGGATTGGTCCTGCTTTGAGCAGGGGGTTGGACTAGATGACCTCCTGAGGTCCTTTCCAACCCTGATATTCTATGATTCTATGTGAGGTATCATTGGAAAGGTTAGGATGTACTGAATACGATTATCCTATTATATGCATGTATCATTTTTGTATCTGAAGTTAGAAATATTAACTATGTATCAATTACAAAAAAGTGTTTGCATCTGGGGAACGCCCACCAGACAGAATGCAATCAGTCTGGCTGGTTAGTCAATGGGCCATTAGGGAGGACAATAGGACTTTGAAGATGCTAATCTCCCACCTTTCTGAGAAGCTTTTTGGGATGCTGCTTTAACACTGCAGGGTCATGTGATCATGTCATCTGATACTGGACCCCATCTTGGCCTGCTAGTATTTTTCCACGAAAGGGATGGATACCAAACTGGGGAACAATGGATTCCTGCCATATGTAAATCCTATTTAAGGAGGGACATGAGTTAATCATGGCTACTTCTTCACTGAATCCCCACTTAGGACGACTGTTGAGAAGATCTAAGAAACAAGGACGGGGGGGGTGAGGGGAGAGAGGGAGCTGAGCCTGGGCTGGGAGAAGGTGTCCAGCCTGTGAAAGAAATGCCTAAAACATTTAGGGTGAAAAATTACTACTTGTAACCAGTTTGGTTTGGTGTATTGAGCTTTGTTTGCATGTTTGTTTGCTCAGTAATCTGCCTTGATCAGTTTGCTATCCCTTATAATCACTTAGATTTTTTTTTTTATCCTTTGTAGTTAATAAACTTGTTTTTGTTTTCTTTAAACCAGTTTGTGCAATTCATAATGGGGGCGGGGGAGGGGGAAAGCTGTGCATATCTTCTTCACATTGAGGGAGGAGGCGATTTTCAGGAGCTTGCGCTGTACAGATTTCCGTGCAGCACAAGACAATACGATTTTGGGTTTACACTCCAGAGGGGGAGTGCACTTGAGTGCTGGGCAATTCCCACACAGAGCTGACTTCAGTGACTTTGTCTTTCTGCAGCTGGGCGTGTCCCTACCAGTGTGTGTGTGCTGGAGAAGGCTTAGGACAGGGTGAGGGAGCCCAGGCTGCTGGAACAGGTAGGCTCAGTGGTAACCCTGTATATCAAGTGGCACCGGGGGTTGGGTGGGGGAGAGAAAAACCCATCACGGGGATGGTATGAGGAGGTGGCCTATAATGGCATATGGCTCATCCAAAACTGCTAACTGCAAGTATCTCTAGTGGCTGGAGACAGCATACTAGAGGGGGAGGGCTGTCAATTACTACAAAGAATTCTTTCCTAGGTGTCTGGCTGGTGGGTCTTGCCACATGTTCAGGGTCTAACTGATGGCCATATTTGGGGTAGGAAGGAATTTTTCCCCAGGTCAGATTAGCCAAGCTCCTGAGCAGTTGTCACCGCCCTCTGCAGGGTTGGGCATAGGTCAGTTGCAGGTTTGAACCAGAGTAAATGGTGGATTCTCTGTAACTTGAGGACTCAAATAGCTCAGCCAGAATTTATGGGCCCATGTCAGGAGTGGGTAGATGAGCTTCTGTGGCCTCCGTTGTGCAGGCAAGACTAGATGATGATGAAGATGATGATGAAGATAGATTCATATATTTTAAAGCCAGAAGGGACTAAAGGCCTAGTCTACACTGGGTGGGGGGAAGAAATCGATCTAAGTTACGCAACTTCAGCTACGTGAATAACGTAGCTGAAGTCGACGTACTTAGATTGACTTACCGTGGTGTCTTCACCGCAGTGAATCGACTGCGGCCGCTCCCCCGTCGACTCCGCCTGTGCCTCTCGCGGCGGTGGCGTACAGGAGTCGACGGGAGAGCACTTGGGGATCGATTTATCATGTCTAGACTAGACGCGATAAATCGACCCCAGCTGGATCGATCGCTGCCCACCGATCCAGCAGGTAGTGTAGACATACCCTAAGTTGGGACAGGAAGGCAGTAGCCATTTAGTGTACCACTGACACACTGTTCTGAACACCCCATCCAGTCTGAGACCATAGACACTTCTGTAAATGAACATATACCTGTACTGGGGAAGCCCTTTTCTCACGGACTGACAATGGAAATGAGCTTCTTTTCCCACCTTGCAATCTTAGTACTCCCCTAACAGACTCCAGTACAGACACGTCAGACAGAATCTAATGGCAGACGACAGCTGGGCACTTACCTCTGCACGATACTGTGGTAGCCTGGTGCTATATCATCGGTCACAGGTTGTAGGAAGACATTGGCATATCTGCAGGGAAAAGGAGGCAACTGTGAGCAGCCAGTCTCCTCACTGGTAACAGAGTGAACACCTGGTCAGAGGCTGGAGCATGCTCTGCACGGACAGAACCACTAAGCACTTGTTTCACACACACATGCACTTCTGGTCAACGGGGAGTGGAGAGTCCCTCACCCAAGCACTAGTGGAGACCAGCCTGGGGCACAGGAGAACAGATAATGCCCCTCTTCAGCTTGCTGGGCACAAGCCACCTCTTCTTGCCAGTCCACATGGGATCAAGTTCACTTACCTGTGATTAGCTGCTGCTCTCCAAACTAGCATAATAGCTTTTTTCCAGATCTTCTGGGCTTGAATTGCTTCCTGGTCCTCACTGCAAACAGAGCTAAGGAGATAAGGATGCCTGTCAGAGTGGGCTGCACTGAAGCCCCTAGCCAAATGCACAGGGTCAGTGCCCAGTGCAAGACTTCCTTCAACAAGCTCCAATGCTGCCTTGCAGCAGCAGCCTAAGTTCAGTCAGCCCTGGATCTACGCACATTGCTCTGTGCAAGCCAGAGGAAAGGAAGCCGAACCGGTCTCCTGGGAGCTGGCTCGATGGAGTTGTCTACACAATGCTCCTGGGAGTAAGGAGACCACAGGAGCCAGAGAGCTCAGCAGCCAATCTCCACCACAGGCCCATTTAGCCAGCAACACATAGAAATGAGACAATCCCATACTCTTTCCTCAGTGTGGACCGAGATTTGCATTGTGGGTGGCTGAAGGTTTCACTGATACTCACAACTGCGAGGAGGCAGGGCTGCTGGGGATGGAATCAGCTAGAGTGTGAGACTGCAAAGGTGCATTATGGATACTGAAGCCATCATCACTCTCACTCACGGGGGGCTCATTATCCATTTCCGATAGGTACCCCTCACCCTGGTCTTCCTCCTTGGGTTCCTCCAGACTGGCAGCCTCACTGGCACCATCCTCATCATCATCTTCACCCTGAGCATCCTGAGATATAGGATCAAATTCCATCAATTTACCTAATCAAAATGCAGCTATCAGTAACCATGCCTGCATCACAGCCTCCAAAAATGACTGTTTCAGTAAGCAGAGTGGAGCCCTTTATCACAGCTGCTAGCCAGTTCTAAGGGCATTTGAACAAACACTTAAATCCCTGCCACAAAGCATTACAAGGGCCTGGCGTGAGTTCCTCTAAGCTATAGATATCAGATGCAGATACATACTGGCGCCCCCTCCTACTCAGCACAAGGGTGGGCCACTGGCTTTCCTATCCACTGTGTGGGAGCTGAGAAGCAGCAGCAACATAATGGCATCAAACTCATTTTAACCACTGGACTCAAGAAGTTCAAGGCCAATTACCTTCCCAAAGACAGTGCGGGTCTCTTCCTTCATTGACTCTGGGAGGAAAAGACAAAGAGCAAAATTTTCATTCCTAAGAGCAGTTTTTAGAACATCCCCTCCTGCACCAATACCCTCCCCTTCCAAATGAATTATTCCCTATTTCTGCATAGATTATCTTCACCCCCATGCTGAACCAGACCACTAAAGTCCATTCAGCTAGTAAGCTGCAGGTAAAATATATCCTAGCCCAGTTAAGTTACCTGACAGCTCAAATTTGTGCTGAGCATCAGCCTGTGAGGAGTCGTCACTTGCATTTAGGACATTTGGAGGGGATGAATCATCATCAGGTGGCGTCTGGAGGGAACAGAAATGCACAAATTTAAGTGTTTGTGTCAGCTTCCTTCAGAGCATGGTGTATAGGTGAGTATCTCACTACCCCAAACCCAATCCCAGAGAGCAGGTTTTCACAGAATGCCATGACAACAGCAATTCTGCACACGGACTGGCAGCAGACAGCAAAGAACTATCTATTATACGTCGAGGGCTTCAAAGATCTAGCACAGCAATAGTCATAACCCACAAGGAAAGAGTCACTGCTCTGCTCCAAGCGTACTCACTGAAGAGACATCTCCAAACCCAGGGGTCCATCCCTTCTCTGAACTGCTTTTCCTTGCCTGCCAACTGTTACCTGCTTTCAACCACACCAGTCCAAGACAGCCTCCCCACCTACATACCTCTATCTTCACCGTACTGTGTGTTGCTGCTTCTCCCTTGGCTGATTCTGTCTCCGTTTCAGAGTTCTCTCTCACGATAGCAGCCGCTTTCTGCTGCTCCTCCGTCTCTCGACTCCTGAGCTCGGGTGTTTCTGCTATTTGCACGGCTCCTACCGTGGCTTCCTCAGAGTCCAATTCATTCTGCTCCAGCTCTGCAGATTCTGTCTTTATTTCCGAGCCCAGCTCCCCAATACTTATTAGGTCTTGGATTTCCTTTGCCTCTGGTTCATCGCAGTCTCGCCTCTCCTGCTTCACAGTCACTGCCACATGGGGGATCTGTGCCTGTTTCTCATGGTCCTGCTGAATCGGATGCTCCCATGGGCCAGTCAAGGCCTGGGGGTCATCAGTCTCTTCACAGAAAGACAAAGCAGCTTCAACTGCTGCTACATCCAGGACTTCAGGATGGTCATCTACCTTTACCAAAACAAAGACATAGCAGCACAAGCAAAGGTCAGCAAGGAGAGCAGAGCCCCCTTCCCACCCCAAATACATCTCTACCCAACAGGCCAGGGCCAGTGTCCCAGCGCTGAGAAAGCTGCAATGGCTGCACCACTTTAATTCCTAAACAATAAACCAACATGCATGAGCGGCGGGTACCATAGGCAGGGGTAGGCTATGCCTCCCCAAACAGCCTAACGTGGCCCCACCCACGCTCTGCCCGGAGGCCAGTCCCCTTCCTGCGGTTCCCAATGCTCTGCCCTGGTTGGCCCAGGCTGGCTGGCCGGCCTCCCGCAGGGACTCAGGGTGGCTGGGGCCGCGCTTGGCCCAGCGCTCTGGGGCTGGGGCCTTGCCCCTGGCCGCCCAGCGCTGGGGGCCACGTGGGGGTGCTCTTGGCTCCTGCAGGGGAAGGGGGGCAGAAGGGGGAGGGGCTAGCCTCCCCCCAATGGCTGGGTCACCAGCCGCCCATGCTAACATGGCTTCCCAAAACCACATGAGCTGGCTGTTAAAACGGGGGTAATTAAGGAGCTGGGAAGAGCCATTATGGAGATTTCAGAGTAGCAGCTGTGTTAGTATGTATCAGCAAAAAGAACAGGAGTACTTAGAGACTAACACATTTATTTGAGCATAAGCTTTCATGGGCTACAGCCCACTTCTTTGGCTGCATAGAGTGGAACATATATTGAGGATATACATATATATATATATATATATATATATATATACACACACACACATATATACGTACACACACACACACAGATAGCATGAAAAGGTGCGAGTTGTCTTACCAATTCTCCATTATGGAGAAGAAATTAAACAGGTCCTTACACCCATGGAGGGGCCATATATATTCTGTCTTCAGATGGGTTGTTCCCACTTTGGACCAAGTGCATCACAGATTGCTAGCAAGGATTAAAGGTTCCCTACTAACCACTCAGTACCGGGTTCCTCGGTCTTGTCAAGTACTGAATGATATGGAGAAATAGGACTCACCTGTCTGTACTTGAGGCCTAGGAGACTCCTTGGCAGAGCTTGGGGCCTTCATTTTCAGAAACATGGGGCTTCTGGAATACACAGTGCTAGTAGCACTCATCTGTTAGCCTGTCTGGGATCTGTCCCCCATTCAATGTTGGTGCCAGCTGAAACCCAAGGGTTTCCTGAGTGGAACACCACACAGCTGTTGCCAGCGTACTAGGGGATTGCCAGGGGACTGGAATGTAATAACTTGGACAGAGGGAGAAAACAGGCAGGTGAAGATTGTCCAATGAGCAAGAAATACTTCCTAATCCTGCATCCGTGTAACAACTGGGAGATAAATACATCCAGGCCCTGGAGAGAAATGCAGTTGGCTTCCCAGCCTGCTTTGACATTTACCTTGTCCTCAATGATGGCTATAATATCTCCAACAGTTTCAAAGTCCAGCTCTTCCCCAGTATAGGAGACTGCAATGTCCATCTTCTCAGCCAGATCCAGATCTTCTTTCCCATCCATGCTGTGATCTTTGGAAGGCCCAGCAGCACTGCCAGTACCAGTACCCAGACACTCTTTCTTGATGGAATCAATGATCATGGAGATTTCACTGCTGTCCATAGACACCGTCACTGTGTGGGGATCAGACACTGCCTCCATGGAAACACAAGTGTCTGACTGGCTCACTGGATAAGGATAAGAGTGACAACTCAGAGACCAATCAGGTGAAAGCCTACCAGCATCAGTGACCATTAAGGTGGAAAAGATCATCAGCCTCTCTCAAACCCACCCACAGCAGTTTGGCCAAAAAGGACAGACACACACAGGGCAATTTGCTTGCTACCCAATAAGGGATGCAAACCAGGAACCTAGCTCTTGCATCATGATCCAGCACACTATGCCAGCAGCCAGCCCACCCAGCATATTCCCTTGTAAACCCCATCCGTCACCCCATCCAGCACCTCTCCTCAGGAACCCCAGCTCAGTCACCCATCTAGGAGTCAGCTTTAAATGCCCATGCTCCCTCACCCCCTTCTGGGAACCAGCTTCTGAGGTGAGGTAGAAGCCCCAGCTCACATCTTCCTATCTGTAGAGCCTGAGGGAAGCGCTGCTTTCAAGCACTAAGCCACCCATGAGTGCGTAGTTCAGGAACGCACCTGTCACTACGCTCTCTGGAGTTGCAGCGGGTGGCACAACGGATGGTGCTGACAGCGTGGGCATCATGACAATGGTTGCCTGGGACACAGACTCTACAGGGGGTGGCAGGAGTTTAGCTGGAGGTTCGCTGGCAACAGCGGAGAAGGAAGCAAGAGGTGTGGTGAACTGTGCAGGACCAGCTTCTAGAAGCCGAGAAAGAGTAGGAGCACCTAACAGAGTACAGAGGGAAAAAGCACATGAGCAAGAAGCAACAGCCATTGAGCTCTCCAATGCAATCACCAGACTCGACTGGCTGACTGCTCCCTCCTGAGGCCAAGGTACTGTAAATGACCTATGAACTGAGAGCGCCATGCTGGTAGTCTGTGTCAGAAATGTACGGCTCTCTAAGGTATGCAGTCTGAGCCAGAACCATGCACAGACTATGGGAACACCATGTGTTTAGTGTAAAGACTGTAGAGGCTACACCACACATGCAAAAGATGTTAAGGGCCCTCTTTAAAAAACTTGCAGCAAACAGAGAACCACACAGTGTGAACTAGGAAGAATGCAGTTCCTAGTGACCAGAGCGGGGGAAGAATAAAAGAGGGAGATTCTCTTTGCAGGGTATCCCTGACGGCTGCCTCCAGGTTCAAGGGCTGCTATGCATCTTAAGTCCTACTTCCAGCACGGATTTACTGAACCACTTCAGCTCCAATAGCAGGATTCAGAAGATCAGACATTCAGAAAGCAGAATGAGAACATTCAAATTGGATAGGATAAAACATGTATAAAAGGCATAAATGCTCCTGCTTCAGAAAGCAGGAGCAAACCAGTAACTGGCAGAGGGCAGGAGGAAAGCTTCCCACGGACAGGTTGCTCTGTAACTGTTCACTGCAGATATTCTTGCACCTTTTTGGTCTACCTGCTCACCCGGCCCTCAGCACCGTAATATCCAAGTGCCTCACCAGAATTAGTGTTTTTTTCCCCACATCACAATACCTTGGAACTGAGGCAAAGGGCAGATTAAATGACTTGCCCAAGTTTACAAGAAGTCCGTAGCTGAACCAGGTACTGATCCAGGTTTCCTATCTACTAGACCATCCTCCCTATCCTGGAGCTTCTGGTGTTGGCCATTGTTCGAGACAAGAGAACAGACTATACGGACAATGATCTGATCCACCCTGGCAATTCCTATCAGCCCATGTTTTTGCAGCTCTTTCTCTGCCAGGATTAGAGTCATTTTAAAGAAAGCAAAGAAGTGTCAATGGATCTCTTAATGGAATGTCATGAGCAGACAGCCTGGCTGTCTTTGGTCCCATTCTGAAAAGAGCTTATTATAGAACAGTCTATGAAACTATATTTTGCAGACAAAAGCCTCAGATGCCCCAGAAGAGAGAACTCTGAAGAGAGTCTGCGTGGGTTACCTGAAGCAGCAGGTGATGCAGGGACAGTACCAGATGCCAACTGCATTTCCCCACCATGCAGCACTGGAAGGACCCCTCCTACCTCCAGGAGGACTCCTGAGCTATTCATGTGACCAGAAGCCACTGCCATCTCGCTTTCACCAACCTGCCAAAGGAGGACACAGATGAAGCTCCTGGGCTGGAGACATGTTCACATCACTGATTCTCCCCTAGATATGCACCCCGTTAATATATCCATCAATCTGTGAATCAGAGCCTCTTCTACACATTTCAACCCAGTCCAGCCCCTGACTGAGGTGTATCATGCTTTCACACAAACATGGCTGGTTCAAATATTTGATTACAATCATCTGAAACCGATGCCATGTGGCTGTTGCCTGGGAAGTCAGACAGAGTGCATGATTTGCTCTGCTCTAGTCCCTCTACCCAAGGATCCCAAATTGCTTTACAAGTGTCAGTGTATTTAGTCTCACAACCCCTTAAGTGGCAGGGAAATAGCCTCTCTTTGCATGTGGGGAAACTGAGGCACTGAGAGGGGAAGTAACTTGCTCGAGGTTACACGATGAGCCAATGACAGAGCTGAGAAGAAATGCCAAATGGCATTGTTAATGCAAGAAACCCCCTGTAATACTTAAACTGCCACACGCCTAACTCTGTTTTCCCCATACCTTAAGTTGGCATACTGCTGCTTGAGAACTCCAGAGAACAGCACGGAATAGTTACCCAAGCCAACTGCATTTCTGCAAGTGGAGAGGGCTGGTAGTGAGGCAGCAGCAACACCTGCCTCTCTGATAGAGAAAGGGGTAAGACAACCTCAAAGCCTCTCACTTCTTTGTAAGCCAAACTTCTCCCCACCTGTCAGAAGTCCTCAGCCTCACTGGCCCCCATCTCCATGAAGGACAGTTTTTAGAAGTTTCCCATATTAACACCTATTTTGCTCCACCAGGGTTAACATTAGGAACCACAGCGCAGATAGGCTAATGGCTGCTGACTCCACATTTTCAGAACAGATCTAAGAGACAAGTTACTGAGGAGTGTCAACAACTGGTTGTCCCTCTAACACTAGGGCTCCCAACATCACTAACACCAGTAAGGTTGAACTGGTGTTAGCAACAGGGTGATTTTAACAACTATCTAGGCTATGGACATGAGCCATTGAGGGATAAGTCCAGGACAGAACAAGCCAGTGTGAATCCTAGTCTCTCAATTTTTAAATGCATAAAGGGCATTTATTTGACCTCTCTACTTATAAGTTAACCTGATTTTGTTGAAAATTAAAATTCAACTTTGGGCTGAGATGCAGACAAGCAAGATCACCCCAAAGGGAAACAGATACAAGGCTGTAAAAATCAAACCTCCAAGTAGACTAACCAGGGATTCTGCTCTGCTCTCCGTTCCGAGTGCAGTGTCACTCAATGGCACAGTCTGCTACTCCAACTCTTCAGGTCCCAAAGGGGATAATTAACTTTCAGAGGGCTTGTCTTCACTACCAGGGTAAGTTAGCCTAAGTTACACTACTCCAGCTACGTGAATAATATAGCTGAAGTCGAAGTAGCTTAGGTCGACTTACTGTAGTGTCTACACTACGCTGCATCACTTATCTCGGAGAGGTGGAGTATCCGGGTTGACCAGAGCGCGCTCTGCCATTGATTTAGTGGGTCTTCACTAGACCCACTAAATCGACAACCGCTGCATCGATTGCAGCAGCTGGTAGTGAAGACAAGCCCAGAGTTACCTAACCTCTTCAGTCCTGAATTCACAGTACCACAAAGAAAGAGTTCCACCTTTGTGGCTCACAGGGTTTAATTACAGCTTAAGAATTCTCCCTGTGCTGGAATCTTGCAAGATCCGGATGGTTTTTGAAGCCCTTTACAGCTCCCCTATTCAGTACGAGAGTCTGAAGCATAAATTCATCAGTATGCTTGTATATGCGAGCAGAGCGCTCCATACCAGCCTGGGGCTTGTGGGAAGGAGGCTGCCCTTCTTCAGTAGCTCCGAGAGCAGAGGGGAAGGAGGCGGAGTTGCTTTCTGTCCTAGCATCTTTTTCTGGGGTGACTCATCAGTGACTAGGGTTATGGGGGCATCCAGGGGAGCTGAACCTGGAGGGGTGTCAGGGATCCCAATGAAGGAGGCAACTGGGGTGCTGGGCAATGTCCCTGGAGTTACCTGAGAAAGAGAAAAACCACACTGTTCAAAGCCACACCTTCACCATACTGACTAGACCCATTTATTCCTTCCCCCAAGGCCACTGACCCAGCACACCCCAGGGACCTGCTCCATTCATTCACTGCACCCGCTCCAGGCATGTGCCTTCACCTTTTCACTCCCTGCCTTTGCCCCAGATACCTGCTCCACTACCTCATCACAGAAACTGAAGGGAATTTGTATCCTGGATGTACACAGGCCATACTACAGCACTAAGATAGGGAAAGCACCAGCAAGGCAAGGGGCCCTCCCGAGCTGCACAGAGCCCCCCAGTCCCTGCTCCTTTCTCTCTTACCATTGGAAGCATCCTTACCCCTGGGCTGGTCTCCTCCACATTTTGCTGAGACAAGTCCCCCAGAGCATAGTCCCTTCCAGGGGAGGTTGAACCTGCAGGAGAGCGGACCATCACACCGGTCAACCTTCGAGGGGGGTTCTTAACTGCCTGACGAGCTGGAAGAGAATGGAAAGGAAGTGAGACCCCCAAAGCGCCAGCTGGGAAACTTCTTTGGAATCAGTTCTGCTTCTGGCCTAGCAGACACCACCAAATTAACCACTTCAGTTACAGTGACTGCCACAGAATCATCTAATTCAACTCCTGCACCACGGCAAGGCTGACCATCCCTAATGAATGGCTGATGGATCCCTGCTTTGAACCTGTCCAGTGGCAGGGTCTGCACAAGCTCCCCTAGCATTGGTTCCATGGCTGAACTGTCTCGAAAGCTACTAAGTTGTTCTGAATATTTAACCCACCTTTCTGCTGCTGCACCTTCAGGCATGAACGCAAGTTTTATCTTCCAGGACTACTGAGAGTCTCTTATTCCTAGTCTATTTCTAATATTCATTATCAGGCCATTCTCCTGCTTTCCCTCAGGTGCCTTTTCTGCAAAGGAGTGCATCCAGGTCTCCCCCTTGCCTAATGGGGCATTTTTACTCTATGGGTTCCTCCTTGAACTCTCCTAGTTTTGCCTTTTTACAAGATGCTGTTGAAAATTGTGTGTAACCCTCTCCCTCCTAACCCTGAGCCAAGGAGAGCAGAGTACCCAGGTCCTTCCTACCTGGATCTCTGCAGGTTCCTTCCTTTCTCAGGGCTCCAGCCTTAAATTCAGCCCAGATTTTTTTTTTTTTAAATAAGCAAGAGTTTGTGTGTGTGTGTGTGTGTGTGTGTGTGTGTGTGTGTGTGTGTGTGTGTGTGGGTGGAGAGGGGTGGTGGTGGGGAAACAAACATAGTCCTATCTCACCCTGATAAGCAGCATCTGTAGCCTTCCTCTTCATCTCCGCCTCCTCCTCTTCCATTTTTTTCTTCCTGAACAAAGTAAACAAAGTACTTGGTGGCACAATGCCCCTGGAACCCAAAAGCCACCTGGTGCCTCCCCCGGGGCCATCAGGTCACAGACACCTGACTCATAGCCTTCATATGTCAATGAGACATCCCTGCTAGCTAAGGCCCAATTGCCCTGAGCAAATGGGTAGTCAGGTTCCAGTCAGGGAATGAGACATTCCAGGGAATCTCACTCTCAGCTCTACACCCAAGATGATGCCAACAGGACACTGCAAGCCTGCACCAGGCTCCTTATGCCAATGCTGGAGAGCACCAAGAGACACTTCATAATGGGTGGCGCTCCCATTCCAAATGTAACCCTTAAAAGCCAGAGCATCTGTCCAGCTTAGCTGTTCCTCCCAAGCCTCGGAGTGCAATGATTGAGAGACACACAGAGAGAAGGGGGAATATCCCCCAGCCCAAGGGCTCTGAGAAGTACAATCTCAGGGGGAATTGGAACAGGGAAATAATAAGATAACCCACACCACAATGTCATTGCACAGCTCCTCCAGTCTGCTATCCATGTGCCCAGCCTGGATCAGCTCTGCATCCTTCTTCAGCTGCCTGCAAACAGACACAGCACCACCTCAGCTCCACACCAAGCCTGCAATATACACCCTTTCGTTCCCTCTACTTTTCCCTGCTGCACTCTCGCGCGCTCAGGGCAGCTTTGCTGACCACAGCCTTCAGTCAGACCAGAGCCTCTAATATGTACCTATACTTCTCCTGTGTCTCCTTGATCACTTTCTTCAACTCCTCAACTCGTTCTGCTGTCAGTTTCCGCACGATGACATCTTCCACAGTTTCCACAACCTCCCCTTTCTCACCACGTTTTCTCCTACAGAACAAGGACAGGAAAATGATATAATCACCAACCACAGGAACACCCCATCCTCCTATAAACACCATCTGCTGCCCACACAGCCCCACCAGTCCAGCCATGCCCCAACAGCTTCTTCCTTACCAACTAACCTAGTCCCCAGCTCACCTCTTCCCCTTTTTCTTTTCCCAGAAAAAATACTGGAACTCACACTGCTCAAACACCCTCCTTCTGACCTAGCCAGGTCTCCTGTCTCTGACAGTGGCTAGCACCAAATGCTTCAGAAGGTGCAGAAAACCCCATCACGGGGCAAGTTTATTCTTATCGTCAAACAAAAAGTGGATGACCCATACCTCGAAGCAGGAGGGTTTGCCTTCCTGTCAAATTTTTACCCTAGTTAATATAACTTCAGATAAGATTCTTCCTATCCACAAATGCTCAATCCTTCTCTTGAATTCTACTCTTTGATTCAGTAACCTGTGTGATGAGTTCCACATGCTAATTATGCATAGCATGAAAAAAAATTACTACTATGAAATGTTTTCCCTCTAATTTCATTGGGTGTCAAGGGCCAGCATAAGCGCCCTAGCTCAGAACTTGGGCCTAGGACAAGCACAGACTGAAACATTTCAGCCTGAACTGTTGCAGTGTTACTATAGAGAGAAAGAACAGGAGACTCAGTTGCTCCTCCCTGCACAATCCCAAAATGCTATGGGTATATAAAGAGCAGCATATAATGAGGAGTGAAAAAAGCTTGAACTTGCTGGATAACATGCACTGACTTTTATACTCCCAGATTCCTTTCTTATTCTGAGCTGTAGTTTTATGCATAAAGCTTTTGGATTATAAGGTGCAATGCATGTGATCAAGGCTTTTTTGTATTAAAAAACAAAACTATTTTGGTGCACCACCAGTGCCATATATTTTATGAAATACATCCTTGTTTAAATATTACTATTTAATATTGCTGTCTTACTGGAGTGACATTATGTTACATCATCTTTCTAACTGGGGACCGCAACTACCCTAAAATACTACTTTGGGGAGCTCTGCTGGGAATTGTGGGCAAGATAATTCAGGAGCCCTACAATGCACTATATTATAAAGGTTGCAGGGAGTGATGTATAGGAATGAACGGAACCATTTCAGGAATAAATGTTACAGTAACCAGTTACAGAAACTTTTAGATCTGAAAGGGTCTAGTCCTCTAACGTAGGAAACTGGATGAACAGAAAGAGCATTCTAGGTGAACATTCCTATGCTTACTTCCCAGCTGCTCCTCCCTTGGCAGCAGTCACCCTCCCTGCCCAGATATCACATCCAGATTTCCCTGTCCCTGCCTGCTCTTCCTTTAACAGTTCTGGCAAATGCACTGCCAGATAAACTGTTGAGCCCTCCAAGAGCTGTTGCAGAAACCACATGCCTCATCCTTTGCACTCACTTTGGGGTCTCTGTGGTCTCCAGAAGCTCCGAATACTGAGATGCACAGTGCTAGGGAAAAAACAGAGGGAGTTAGAGCACACACAGAACAGTCATCACATGCAACTCTATCAGCAAAGCTCATGTGGGCACTGGGCTCCACTCTTCAAAGATCTATCACCAATTGAGTGTGTTTGCAGAGGTATGGATGGGGACACAACTGCACACACTGGAGTCACATTTATGACTGCAAGTGGGTTCATTGTACCAGGGTTTATTTCCACTCCACTCTCTGCTGTCCATACTGATCTTCAGAGAAAAGAAAAGCAGATTCCCCAGCCTAATAACGTATGCATCTAAGAAGGGAAATACTACAGTTACGAGCAGCAGCTGCAGGATGTTCTCAGAGTTGGTGCAGCCAAGAATATCTCAAGGTAGTGGGCTGGCTAGAATTGTACCAAGACCAGTTCTTCATAGGTCATAATTGGGACTAGAAAAATGACAATATTAAAAAAGTGACTCCCCTTCTCCTCCAGATAAACGCCTCCTCCCCGATATCTCAAGTTACTGATCTTCAAGCAGCCATACCACCAGAAGCCTGTCTTAGCAAGAGTTGTAGCCCCTTTCCAAAACTCAAAAGCCAGCATCTTACCTTCTGAGAGAACCAGTCAGGTGGGCGGCCTGGCTCTGCAAAGGGTTTGATAGCTCTGCTGACTGATACCCTGCAAGAAAGAGCAGGTAAATGACTGGAAACTTGCCTTCCTGTCCTCACCAACACATGGGGGAAGGGTGCTAGCCTGTCTCACTGCTCGCTTGGACATAGAACTTTCCTAGCTACTTAAGAGTATAAGCTCTTTGGGAAAGGTACTGTGTTTGTACAAGACCTAGCAATCGCTAACACAAACAAGTTTGTTTATATTTACAGGAGATAATGCTGCCCGCTTCTTATTTAGACATGGACACACGTCCCCTGGAATGGTGGTTCAAGCATGAAGGGACAAATGAATCTTTAGCACATCTGGCACGTAAATATCTTGCAACGCCAGTTACAACAGTGCCTTGAGAACACCTGTTCTCATTTTCAGGTGACACTGTAAACAAGAAGTGGACAGCATTATCTCCTACAAATGTAAACAAACTTGTTTGTCTGAGCAATTGGCTGAACAAGAAATAGGACTGAGTGGACTTGCAGGCTTAAAATTTTACATTGTTTTATTTTTGAATGCAGGTTTTTTTGTACATGAACTTACAAATGTAGAATTAACTTCCATGATAAAGAGATTGCACTACAGTACTTGTATTGGGTGAATTGAAAAATACTATTTCTTTTATTTTTTATAGTGCAAATACTTGTCATGAAAAATAAATAGAAAGTGAGCACTGTACACTTCGTATTGTGTGGTAATTGAAATCAATATATTTGACAAATAAACATCCAAAATATTTAAGTAAATGGCATTCTATTATTGTTTAATAATGAGGTTAATCACATGGTTAATTTTTTAAATCTCTTGACATCCCTAGTTATAAGTCTGGAAAGAAACAGTTGAGTGATCCAGCCAATTGCCATTATGGACAGCCGTTCAATGCCCAGGCCGCTACTCCGCTCTCACTCCTTCCCGGACACAGCCAGCGGCTCAGTCGCTGCTGGTCCTTACGCCTGTAGGGAAGATTTCCAGGAGCCACGCTCGGTGCTCGCTCACAGCAGGAGATCTGGCCGGAGCAGGTTGTTTCTATGAACAGCAATCGCTCAAGTGACCCGCTGGGCTCTCCTAACGGAGCCCTGGGCCATGTGGATCGGTGCTCTGGTCGGTGCGAACTCTACCAACCCCGCCGCGGGTCGGGTTCCGGAGCGAGCGGGGCTGCGGCCCGCCAGGCCCGGCGTGCGGGGGGGGGCAGCCCCCGGGAGGCGGGGTTTAGCGACTCGCCACTTACCAGTTCTGGTCCCCGCTCCGCATGACGGAGGAGGCGAGGCAGAGCTTCTCCCGGATGGACCATGGCTCCGTGGGGCCGGCGCCCAGCAGCTTGTGCTCTGCCGGGCAGAGGGGAAAGGCTCAGGGTCCAGGGGGACAGGGGGGCCCCCAGAGGAACTCCCCTCCCCCCTCCAGAGCCCCGCCCCATTCCACCCGCACCCAGGCCCCGCCTGCCCCGCGCGGAGAACCCGCCCCCCCAGGCGGCACCTCCCCCCGCGCGCCCCTCACTCACTCCCTGTCCCGGCCGCCATTTTCCCCGCTAGACCCCCGACCAGAAGGGGCCTGGGGGTGGAGTCAAGCGCAAAGCTCGCCGGGAAACACTCGCTCCCCAGCCTCCGGGCCCCCGTGGGTGGCTGGGAAATAAACGCGCTCCCCTCGCCCCGCCCCCAGCCTCGCTCTGACTCCCTCAGCCCCGTCCCAGTCTGTGATTGGCGGTAGGGCTGCTCGCGCTCTGATTGGTTAAGCGGGCAGACCGCGAGGTTTGAACAAGCAGCAGGACAGAGTTGCCACCGAATCTAAAGTGAGTGAGGGGCGCGCGCGGGGGGGTCAGGGTCTGGGCCGGAGGGAACGGGGGGGTCGGGCTGGGCCGGAGGGAGCGGGGGGGGGGTCAGGGACTGGGCCGCAGGTGGCGAGGGGGTGGGGGCTGGAGGGAACGTGTATGTGTGTGGGGGGGCGTCGGGCTGGGCCGATGTGGGCGGGGGGGAGGGGCTGGAGGGGTGGTCAGCGGCTGGCGGGGGCCTGGGCGGGGGTGTAGGGGCTGGAGGGAGCGTGTGGGGGAGGGGGTGGGGCGGGGGAGAGGGGCTGGAGGGAGCGTAGGGGGGTGGTCAGCGGCTGGGGGGGCCTGGGCCGGTGTGGGCGGGGGTGTAGGGGCTGGAGGGAGCGTGTGGGGGGAGGGGGCGGGGCTGGGCCGGAGGGGGCGGGTCAGAGTCTTGGGGTGGGGCCTGGGCGGGAGGGTCAGGGAATTGCAGTGAAGCTGATCTTATCTGTGCCCCTTCATGGTAGGAGCCACCTGTGGGTACCATGGCCCAGGGACTCCTCTCCCCACAGGGGCTGTTCTCTGATGAGGAGGTCACAGCCTCGCCCCTGCTCGAATCCACAGCGGCGGAGTTTGGGTCCGGCCTGCGCAAAGATTTGCTATCTGATTTCTCTGCTATTTCCCCAAGCCTGGGGGGATCCCAGCAGGTGAGTGGGTTGTAGAAAGGCGGAGTGTTGTTAAGGCTGCTAAACTTGCTTAATGCTTTTGTTTTTGGAGCTTTGATGTTCTCACCACTAGCAGGGAGCATAGCCTGCTAATTTAGCAGACCTCCATGGTTCTTGTAGAGAAAGACCACAGGCGCAGTTCTCTGATAAAGACACTTTTCCAGGTTTATTGCCCTTAGTGCACAGTTCTAATGACTTGCACAGGTACATTAACACAAGTGCCCCGTGTCACAGGGTGACTTAGTCAGCAGTGAGAATTTTTGCTTCTCCCTTGGCCACACAAAGAATTAAGACAAGGTACCCTGACATTTATAGACTGAGACAAACAACTTATGTGCCACCTTGCGTGCTTTATGATGTTTATTATCTCCCGTTGTTCCTGATAGTTTTTAAAAAACTTTCTTATATATTGTTGTCAAACCATCTTTTTAGTACTAGATTGGGATGTACATGTACTAGCTTTTTGAAATGTATTTACATAAATATTTAGTGCCCAGTACTTCTTAAAAATGTCTGTTTTAGCAATCCTAGCAGCAACTTTGCCAAGTTTATGTATTGGGCAGTAAACTTGTAAGCATTTGCTTTAACACTGCTTGAATGGCCTGACTTTTGTTTACAGCCTTTGGTTCCAGCCTCAGCAGGCCTAGTGCTCTGGGCTCTCTTTCTCTAGTTCATGGGTCAGAGATCTGACCTACTGATGACTCACTTGTGGATGGGGCTACACATTGAGCTTTGGCTTGTTTTCTGCACCAACGGGTTAAAATACCAGCCCTACAGAGGGGGACCCAATCCAGGGGTCAGAGCTGGAGTCGTAGTCCAGAAACCAAGCCAGGGGTTTTTTAACCTTTATGATGAAAGTGTTCCCAATTAATAAATATTAAATGACTAAGATAAGGGTGTAATCAAACCCAACTCAGTTTTCAGGTTCAAGCCTCTCAGTTGGTTACCAAAAACTTATTTAATGGAGGACCACTAAGTGACACTTTGAATTATGCAGCCAAAGTTTGCTTAATTAATTTTTCTTTTTAACAAACAGGCATGCAATTACCACGTATACTAATGATACTGTTTTACTCTCACTTAAAGATAGAATGGTGAACCAATGCGTGATCAGTCCACTAACAGTGAAGTACAGCCTTATAAACCTGGAACCTAACAGTACCATTTTGATAACTGGGGCTCCTTGCAATTTAGCAAGGCTACTCCTTTTATACTGTAATAGTAATTAGTATTAAACAGCTCTTTACCATAATTCTATTTCTATTATCTTCTTATTGGCTTTTTTTTATTACACATTATTTAAATTAACATCTGCACCAATGTCCTTCCCATACTATCAATTAAATAGCATTTTAATAAATTCATAATTCTCAAAAACCTTATAACCAAAACATAACCCTGGGTCATACACTTGCTAACTTTTATTTTCCCCTAACTGTTTGTCTCCAGTTTACTTCTAGCTTTCTCACAGTAGCAACTTCAGTTTCTCATACTCCTCTACACTTATGCCAAAAACCTAACTTCTACTTATTTCTTCATCTAAACCGTCCTACAGGCCAGAGCCAGAATAAGAGTCCAGGGATCAAACAAGAGTCAGATCTGATACACCCACCAGTCAGGAAGTCCTTCAGTTGCTCAGTCAACTTCCTGTGCCTCCTTCTGGCTTAAATAGTATGGTCTGGCCACAGGGGCCATCATTGTCCCCAATCAGGATCCATGTGGGTGGTGCCTCTGGTGGGGTGAGAGTTGTGCTAGTCCCTCACTTCCAGTCCTGCTGGATGAGCTGCCAAGTGGCTGCCTGGGGACCCAGTGGATATGCCTGAGCAAGTTGATTTTTTTGAGCTTCTGGGGCACTTGAGGCTGATGCTGGAGCAGGTACCAGTAAAGTGCCCAGAAGCTTCTGAGGCCTGGGTCCTATGAGCTACCTGTGCCGCATGCTGTGGTTCCCATTGGTGCACTGAATTTGACAGAACTTTCTGGTATGTCCACTGTGGCTGATGTTTCTAATCTGTGTGGGGTTCTGCAGGCTGCATCTGAGGACAATAATGGGAAAGTGAAGGTGTATCTGAGAGTTCGGCCCCTGAAGCCATCTGAGCTGGAGAAACAGGAAGATCAGGTGAGAGCCTGGGGCCAAGGAGGAGCTGCATGTGGCAAATACACAAATCCATTTCCCCAACCTACCGGGAACAGGGTGGTGGTTCTGCAAGTGGAGGATTCCATAACCTCATGCCGTGTCTGTGTGGTGATGGACTGGGGGGAGATTTCTCTTCTGAGCCACTGTGATGATGGAGTTTTATTTGTACCCCTCAGGGCTGCGTCTGTATTGAGAATTCAGAGACCCTCCTTCTGAGAGCGCCCCAGGACTCTTTCACCATGCGGAGCACTGCACGGGGGGTAGGCCAGGCAGTGCATAAATTTACCTTCTCTCAGGTAGGTGCTCAGGCCCAGATCATGCAACCCGCCTTGGAGGGGTTTGTTTCTCTTTCTTTAAAGAACCATGTAACTATAAATGTACTGGATCAAGCATAACTGGCAGCCTGTGCTGAGAAAAGACTGGGACTGGAATAGCTGACAGGGCTGTGTGTCAGGCTTGAAGGGTATTGGCAAAGAGGAAGGAAGGGAAGGGCAGCCCTGGAATAGCAGTGGGTGCTGCAGCCAAGGGAGGGAAGCCATTATGTGGTGTCATTCTTGCTCCCCTGTGGCATTTGTGGTTGCAGATCTTTGGGGCGGAGGTGGGGCAGAAGGCATTCTTTGATGAAACGATGGGCGAAGTGCTGAAGGATGTACTCCATGGGCAGAACTGGCTGGTTTACACCTATGGCATCACCAACTCTGGGAAGACACACACCATCCAGGGTAAGAGGAGCCCTTGCTGTGCAGTCACGGGTTGATGATGTCTGCCTGTATGTGTGCTCAGCTTGCTGCTGCTCTCTCCTCCAGGGAGCAGCAAAGATGGTGGGATCCTGCCTCGCTCCCTAGCTGTCATCTTTAATAGCGTAGGGGATCGGCTCTACCAGGCTATGGATCTGAAGCCCTCGCTTTCCAGTGAGGTGACCTGGCTGGACAGCAAACAGGTGCATCAGGAGGAGACCAAGAAGCTGGCCCTGCTGTGCGGGGGGCTGCGGGAGGTGAGCATCCCGTCTGGGTCTCAGGGCAGGTCCGAGAGCATGCTGGTTGTGTCTGACTCACACTGTCCATGGTTTTCCAGGAGGAAGTGCTGACTCCACTGAAGAGGAGCCACAGTGCCGAGTCCCAGCTCCAGGCTGCCACGAGTGTCAGTTTTGACAGTGGGTTTGGTGGCCTCTCTTCTACCAGCCAGTTTGCCAACCAGTCGAGCAGCAGCCAGCTGGAAGGTATGTCTAGCGCCCTGCTGTCCTGTGCCACCCATTCCTGGATTAGGGGAGGAGTGGATTTTGCACCCTTGTTATTGGATAGTTGCAGTGTGGGAGGGGCAGTACGGCTTCTGCATTCTCTGGGGCTCCCTGTTTCTTTGGGGGGAAGCTCTGTGTTTGGGGAATTTTGGGCTGTGAATACCTCTCTTCTCTGTTCTGTACGTTGCCCACCTGTGTCATCCTGGGGCAACGATCAACATGAAAGAAATAGACAAGCCCCTCCCACAAGGGGATACCCACCTGAGCAGCTGAGTGTTCCACTACACCTAGCTGGCCAATGGCTTGGGCTCTGTCAGGCTACCAAGGAAGTAGGCTCTGGAGCTGAGGGGCCCCACTGAAAGCATTTGTCCCCTAGACTGGGAAACCTAGGGACAGTCAGCTGATCTCATCTGATAGACTTGAACACAAGGAGAGTAGGGAGTCTTAGGTAGCCAGGACCAAAGCCATAGAGGGATCCAGTATAGAAGGTTGTGTGCCCAGCCGTTTCTCCAGATCAGAGACAGGCATGTAGGAAGTTCTTGACAAGAGAAAGATGTGCGAGCTAAGGGGATACCTAGCATATCCTGGCGTGAAGTCCATGTTGAGGGTGGGGAGTCCCAGGCAGGGCATATGGAGTGCATTTGGGGCTGGGGTAAAGAGTTTCTGTTGGGCGAGGGGTGTCTGCAGCCTCTCCCAGTCCCAAGCTATTCAGCTGGGACATGCTGGGCCCTGCTGCAATCATTACCATCCTTTTTACCTCTCCCTCCAGAGCTGGGTCCTCGCTGGGCTGACCCAGACCGCATCTTGCTCCTCACCCCAGGGGATGTGCAGGTCTCCATCTGGGTCTCCTTCTTTGAGATTTACAATGAGCAGATCTATGACTTGCTGGAGATGCCTTTGCCTGGCCAGAACCGCAAAAGGCAGACGCTGCGGCTGTGCGAAGACCAGACTGGCAGCCCCTATGTGAAAGGTAGATCTACCCAGTCTCGCCCTGGGTTGGGCTCTGGGGACATCTAGGGAAGGGCCCTGCCAGCTCAAGTTTGGACTGAAGGAGCTGTAGCCTGAGGGGATGACAAAGCAGTAACTTGGGTGTGGAGGGTGTGATGTATGTGGAGAGGGGTACTAATGGGGAAGGGAGCGTGCTCTGTGGTATCTTATACCCAGTCAGCTGCTCCTCTCGGTTGGGCTGTCGAGTTAATGTTTCGTCCCCTCAGTGGAGAATGTTGGAGCTCAGACTGGCTCCTGGTAATGGAGCCTGGGCTGAGGTAAGTAGTTCCTCCCTGCTCTCTGTCACTGTCCCACTTGCCTGGCATGACCTGCGTCTGCTCTTTCAGATCTGAACTGGATCAATGTCCAAGATGCTGATGAGGCCTGGAAGCTCCTGAAACTGGGTCGGAAAAACCAGAGCTTTGCCTGCACCCACTTGAATGAGAACTCCAGCCGCAGGTCTGAGACAGGGAAGAGGATTGGTCTGGTGTGGTGGTGGTCTTATTCTGAGGCTGGGAGCTATGGGACTGGAGTGTTTTCCAGGAGCATTTGATGCATGTTCCTTTCACACTTCTTTTGTCCTTGCTCCCTGCAGTCACAGCATCTTCTCCATTCGTATCCTGCATTTACAGGGAAGCAGCAGTGAGATGCTCCCCAAAATCAGCGAGTGAGTCCTGCACTTCTTTGTATGGGGCAGGGAGGTTGGGGGCTCCTGTAGGCTCAGAGTTCTCGCATCTTTGCTGCTGTTAAGGATATCTGGGGTCTTCTGAAGGTCACTCGGTGGGGTTACTGGGAAGGAGCTCTTGTTCCCATTGCACAGCTTGAAGTTGACAATGGAGGGGACACAGGGGAACTGCTATGAGAGGTGTTGGAAAGCACCATCTGAGTCACCGGGACCCCACTGAATTGGTGTGAATATGGGTGTCTTGCTCCCATCTCCGGGGTGTGGGGTTCCCTGTGGTTGAGCTGCTGTTAATGGATTTGCCTACCAGCAACATAATTAACTACAAATGCGAGTTGGTTCTGTGCTTGGAAAGCAGCTGCCAGCTGGGGATCAGGGATTTCTGGCTGTCTTGGCCCCGCATCCGGATTTTGGTGGCAGTGTTGACTGGCCCAGTTTAATAGCCTCTAGGTTTGTGATGACAGCTGCCCAAGCAGCTTCTGCACCTACTCAAGGAGATTGGAAGACGGGCTTTTAAGGGGAGGGTTAGCTTAGAGCAGGGAGCATAGAATGTTTGGAGTGTGGGGTTGGGGCAGGGCCAATGGGACCAGATCACAGATATCTCCCTGGGCTTCCTTCAGGTTGTCCCTGTGTGACCTCGCTGGCTCAGAGCGCTGCAAGAACCAGAAAAGCGGGGACCGCATGAAGGAGGCAAATAATATCAACACCTCCCTGCACACACTCGGCCGCTGCATCGCTGCCCTCCGCCAGAACCAGCAGTCCAAGTGAGTGTGCACAGGAGACCGGGGGAAGAAGGGGATTCCCCAGGAGCTTGGCTGTTGGGCTTAGCAGGTTCTCCTCTCTCCCTGCAGGCTGAAGCAGAGTGTTGTTCCCTTCCGGGACAGCAAGCTGACCCGTGTGTTTCAAGGCTTCTTCACGGGGCGTGGGCGTTCCTGCATGATTGTCAACATTAACCAGTGTGCATCCACTTATGACGAGACCCTGCATGTGGCCAAGTTCTCGGCCATAGCCAGCCAGGTCAGTGCCTAGGGGCCAGGGTGCCCAGTAGTGCAGAAGTCGCTCTGGATCTTCCAAGAGCCTGAGGGTTAAGGTCCTATGGGAACAGGTTACTTCCTTTCACCTTTGGGGGCGTGGGGAGGGAAGCAATGTACCTGGTGGAGTACACTGCCTCCAGAGCATTCCTAGACCCTGCTAACCTGAAGAACAGGACAATGGCTGGGGAAAACAGTCGCCTATGGGCCACTCTGGTCCACAGTCCTTGTGAGGTCATAGCTGTGGACTTTTGTTTTCTCTTCAGCTTGTTCAAGCTCCTCCCACAAAGCTGGCACTGCCGTCTATCCAATCATTAATCAAGGAACACAGCAGGCGAGACAGTAGGAGTTTAGGGGCAGGCTCAAAGCAAGAAGTGGAGCCTGATGAAGAGAGCGAGGACGATGCAGAAGTGTCCATGTATGATAGGGAGGTGGGTGATGGTTTCTCTCTTACCCTGTGAAGCCACCCTGACCTGCAGGGATGAGTCTGTCTAACCCCCAGCCTGTGGGAGCAAGGAGGTGGGTCTGGGGCTCAGGCACTGTAAAATTGGGAACGGGAACTTTAATACCGTATACCTATCTCATAGAGCTGGAAGGGACCTTGAAAGGTCATTGAGTCCAGTCTCCTGCCTTCACAGCAGGGCCAAGCACCAACCCTGACAGATTTTATTTGCCCCAGATCCCTAAATGGCCCCCTCAAGGATTGAACTCACAACCCTGAATTTAGCAGGCCAATGCTCAAACAACTGAGCTATCCCTCCCCCCAGCTCCAGATGGTTGCTAGCACAACTATTGAATCAGTGAATACGGGAAGGTCAGAGAACCATTCATACTAAGCCTCAGGCTCTCTCAATGAACAAAGGACACTTGCATCTGTGTCTCAAATCAGCTTGGACATGACACGGTCCCATAAGTGGAGTATCTGCTGAAGGGGAAAGGGCAACACCTGACAGTGAAGGGCTACTGGAACTTGTGGAGTTGGCTTCATTTAACAATCTGACCATTGGGAAAAGGGTACTAAGCAGCAGATCCACTGACTCCAAGTGACGTGAAATTGGGAGGAATTGCAAATCCTAGTGAGGACAAATAATGCACAGTAAGAATGATACTCTGCCCTTCACAAAGCGGGGAGTGAACGGTAATTCAGTGGCAGAACCAAGATCAAGGGCCAGCCCAGTGAAATCTCTACTGTGCCAGGGAAACCTTTTCTATGCTTGGATTCCCTGATGCACAAGCATAAGTAGAAGGCTCACGTTTTGTGCCCTCCTTGCAGGATCTCCCGCGAGCAGTGGAGGTCCTGTGGGATCTGCTGGTGCAGGAGCGGCAGGACAGGCTGCACCTGGAAATGCGCCTCCGTGAGGAGCTCTGCAATGAGATGCTAGAGCAGCTGCAACAGAAGGAGCAATGGTGCAGGTACTGTCATACTGCAAGGGAAATGGGAACTCCTCCCTGCTAATCACCCCTCAACTCTGAGCCTCCCGTATACATCTCTGATCTGGTACACATGGCATCAATGTCACATTGTGCCTTCTCTCTGCAGCCAACACTTGGACACGCAGAAGGAGCTACTGGTGGAACTATATGAGGATAAGCTGAACAATCTGAAGGAGTCAATGACTGATTATTACCAGGAGAGGATTCAGGTATGTGTGTGTATGTGGGGGGAAATAGACCCACTATAGAGAAGGGGCATGAGGAAACCAGGCTTGGGAGCAGAGCCAGAGATGTGAGAAGAGCTTGTCTGAGCCCAGGAATCTTCTGCTGTGACTCTCAAACTAGCAAGGCTTTCCAGCCTCCCATTTGGTGCTTTTATGTGACTGCTCCAATTGTATCTTCTGCTCCTCCCTACAGGCCTTGGGCTCTGGCTAGAGCCCTCTAGTCCCCAGTTCCAACTTCTTGGCTGCTGGTTTACGTAGCACAGCGTCAAGGTCTGCTTGGGCCTAATTTTTGGGCCCAAACTGGACCGAAACTTAAGCAAGTTGAGTTACCATTGGACTGGACCCTGAACTGGAGTTGCATTCACCACTATCTCCTGCCCTGGAGTCAGTATGCTAGGAGCTGCTGTGCATGCTCTGTGAAGTGAGAGGCGCTGAGACTCCTTGGTACACTCGCTCCATAGCGCACGCAGCGCAGCAAGGGGGTCGCGGTGGGCAGGAGCAGAGCACACAGCTGTCACTGACCCACACTTGAGAGGGTCTAGTTGTTTACCCACCTGAACCAGACTTGATACTTGTCGTCAGGTCCCATTTGGTTGCAGGGCTCTAGCACAGCCACTGCTGGGCAAGGGCTCACAGGCAGCCAGTTGATGAAAACCAGCATCTTTGCTTCCTGTGAGCATGTTGCAAACACACCCTCCATTCTTAGTGTAAATTCTGGAGAAAATAGTAAAATTGACAGATTGTTAAGGAGTGGTAGATTTTTTCCCCCCACCTATTCTTATTGGTGATGGTGGGCAGCTACAGAACTGTTTGGCTTCATTCCATGGAGCAGGCAGGTGTTGGGGATATGCTGCAGACCCCTCTAAGGTGCAGACCTTTAAAATGCCCAGCTGGGAGTGTTTATTACAATTTAGTGAACTACAGCCCACATGCCACTTCGGCTTCCTCCTGGGGAAGTCTGGCACTCTTCCCAGTAAAGGGGCTTGGCTCTGAGCTAATCTGCCCTTCCTCCTCAGGAGCGGGATGAAAAGATTGAAGAACTGGAGGCTGCTCTGCAGGAGGCAAAGCTGCACTCAGAGGCCCTGGAGAGGACGCAGCAGGAGCAGCCCCTGCGCAGATCAAAACGAGTGGTAGCTTCATCCACTCTGCAGCAGGAGCTGCTGGAAGTTAAAGCCAAGCTGGAGCAGTGTCAATCAGAGCTGACCACTACTACTGCAGGTGTGGCATGGGTAGCTCCGAATTGGGCCTGGGCTCTCCTCAGAGCTCGGATTAGAAATGTGCTCAGGGCAGTGGGACTGGGAGTCTTGAGACCAGAGTTCTAGTCCCAGCTCTACCATGTGACCAACCACTTCACTTCTCTCTGCTGCTACTTCTCCACCACCCTTGATTGATTTAGATAAAGATGGCGTTTGGAGGCAGAGACTCTCCCTATATGTACATATAGTGCCTAGCATATTGGGGCCTCTCGACACTGCAAATAAGAGTTGGGGGCGGGGGGGTAGAGTTAAGAGAAGAAATTTCCCTCACCCAAATAAAAGGAGAAGCCAGGAGTATGAGGAGTCTCAAATGGAGCACTTCTAGATCTGAACTGCCTGACCTGTGCACTTCTAAAGTTTTGGTTCAGTGTACCTGTGGCTGCCTTCAGTTGTTTCACAGGGCCTTGGATTATACACAACCTAGATCTCTGTGCTGGGATATGTGCATGACATGTTCTTTTTTCCACTCTGCTCCTGGTTGTTTTCAGAGTTGCACAGGTACCAGAAGCTGCTGGAGCCACCTCCTTCTGCCAGACCCCTCACTGTGGATGTGGACAGGAAGCTGGAGGATGGACAAAAGGTAACTGCACCCCTGTGAGGATATAGGAACTCCTTTGGAGGGCTCTTACCAGTTCATAATGAGCACTGTTTATTTCACTATCACCTGTTTGGCTTCCATAAGGGTGTGGCTGAAACTAGTGTTCTGCTGGTAACATGCTCCTCTGGGGTGTGGGATGTATTGCCTCCCCAATTGTTCAGGGAGCTGCTGTACTGACCCCTGCTCCAGTGGGATCTTTGAGGGGTGAGATGTAGGTCAGGGCTGCTGTGGTATGGCTTTTCCTCGAGGACTGGGTATGTCCTGCTTTGCTAAGTCTCTTTCTTGGACTGAATTTCCCACCCTCCTGCAGAATGTGAAGCTGCTGCGGTCAGAGCTGCAAAGACTTGGGGAGTCCCTCCAGTCTGCAGAGAGAGCATGTTGTCACACCACAAGTGCAGGAAAACTTCGAGAAGCCCTCTGCACCTGTGATGACATCCTGGCTAGACAGGTAATGTGACAATTGCTCTTTGTGGGGACTGCATGGGATTTGGCCTAGGCACTTGAATGTCACCAAAAATGTGGCTGCTTAAATCTACGGAAATATACGTTTAGTGGGGGCAGGATGGGGAATAGAAAGGAATTCCATGTCCATTTCCCCCTTTTCTCAGTTGCTGGAGGGCAGATCAGGATAAAGAAAGCCATCAGTTAGTACTGTCCCTTATTAACTGGTTGCTCTACTAACTTATTTTTTTCATGGGATCTGTGTTTGAGCTGCTACATACCCAATCTGCTGAAAAAGTCCTCTGTTTTGTTCCCTAACCATACAATTTCCCCCTTGCAACTCAGCACAGTAATGGATAGCAACTGTTCCTAGTCCTTTTTATTTACTGGAGGCCCTGGCAAGAGCTAGCTATGGTAGAGGTCAACCTGAGGGCAGGGAGGGAAAGTCAGAGGGCAATTTAACTACAGCAGAATGTTGGCAGTGGGGTGGATTCAGCTTTCCCCAGCTGCACTGCCCTCTTGGGCCAACCCAGGGATTGTCAGCTTGCCAAACTAACTGCTGCATCAGGGCCAGCAGGAGCTGCTTGGCACTACCTACTTCTCTATAACTGTGAGTGGACTGTTCAACTTCTGGGTGCTTAACAGGGAGTTCCCATCAACTGTGATGGGACCATCAGTGTAGGAGTAAACATTGCTGGCTTCCCCCTCTCAGGACCAAACATTGGCAGAGTTGCAAAACAACATGATGTTGGTGAAGCTAGATCTGCGGAAGAAGGCAACCTGTATTGCGGAACAGTACCATACTGTGCAGAAGCTCCAGGCCCCTTCAACATCTACTTTAAAGAAACGCTTCTGTGCGAATAGGGAAAACCTGCAGCCAAGTCAGCCTCCTGGCAAGAAACCCTTCCTGCACGGCTTTCTGTCCCGCTCCCCCGCACATCCTCGGATGGCAGAGGGCAGCCCCTATAGCCGCATCCTGCGGGGCCGGCGATCACCAGCACTCAAGGCCTTGCCCTCTAGTAAAAAATATTAAGTGGGTGAGTTGACCCACCAGCGAGGAGTTACTGTCCCTGTCTGTGTGTATAAACTACCCTATTTAGTAATTCTTCACAGGCTTGTGCAAACACTGCATGTGACTCCCAAAGATGGTTTCAGGTAGTCAGGCCAGCTGCTACTCCAGTCTATATGGAACAGGGCCTCAGATCCAACCTGTAACATTACCTTGCCTCTCAACTTGTGTATTCTGTAACATAGGCTATGCATGACAATAAATATATAAACTTAGTGTTTTACTTGTGCAAAAATCTGCCTGCACTAAACCCAACCCTACGATCCTCCAGGAACATCACCTGTTTTAGCCTTTCTACAGCCATGTCAGCATAATGTACCTAAAGTAGATCTGAGCTGCTGCTGTCACCCTGTAGAGACAAGGCCAGGACATGAACCCTTCATCTATGTCTACAGTGGCATGAGGTGCCTCTGGCTGGCCTATGCCACCTGACTGGCTGAAAGTTTAGGGGCTAGTTAATTGCAGTGTCGATTTTCAAACTTGGGCAAGCTGTGGGACATTCCACCTACAGGATCCTAGAACCTAGGCCCAAACAGTGATACTGCAATTAAACAGGCCCTTAGCCAGAGCCACCTGTGGGCTTTTAAGTGCAGCATAGATATACCCTATCAGTCTTACATATGTAATTGAAATACCTTGCTTCACATCCAATGAGTACTTAGTTCTCAGATGCATTACCAGTTCTTTATTTTCACTTGGAATAAAGGGGGGCCCTCCTTTAAGTATTTTTGATGATGCCAGAGTGGGCTCTAACCCTCATGAATAGCTTTAGGCTCTCAAAATGAAATCATGACTAACACAGATATCCCCACTTTGCCTATAGGGCAACTCAGTATGAGTCAGGAGGAGATACCAGGAAGAATTTGAGGGGAGCAAGGAAAAGATCAGGACCTCACAGAGATCATTCCCCTTCATACACCCATTTCCCCCCCCCTCCCCCTCCACTATTTCTAGCTGTATCTGCCCTGGCCCTACCCCCTGGGGTATTCAGCTTTACTGCAGGAAGCCAGCTTCACCGACTGTACCAGGCTTAGGTCTCCCTCACCCATGAGGGAGGGATTCATCCTTCAGCTGCTCCTACTAGAGAGGAGAAAAAAAAAAAAAAAATCAGATCATAGATTACCAGGGACCATTGTGATTGTGTAGTCTGACCTGCATAACACAGCCCATAAAACTTCCCCAAAAATTCCCAGAGCATCTTTTAGGAAAAGGCAAACTGGAATATTCTATAAGAGTATCCAGTCCCCATCTGCAGTATCCTCATCTTCTCTTGATGAAGCAGCAAATGCACTTGTCTGTCACTGCAGCTGCATAAGGTTTTCCAGGACTTAAAGTACATGGTGGAAATCTTAACCATTCCCCTGAAAGCTCTTCAAGAAGAACTCCATAAGCTCTTAAACATATTGCATTCACTAAACAGCAGGGAGATTAGACATCCCAACAAACAAACGTCGGTCTACTGGAACCCACCAAATCCCTCTGCTATAGGCCTACTTTCATCTCAATTACTTCTAATACAGCAGACAGAAGGTAAAGTCCCCGTAAAGGGATTTGAACAGTTATTCTCATCCTGCAGCTGGCTCTCTTGTACAAGGAGTACAGGAAAGAACAAAACAGCAAAGTCACCCCAAGGGGAAAAATGCCCAAGAACTGGATCTTTTCAGCAAGCAATCACATCCTACTCTACATCTTGAGACATTGTCTAATTTTGTTGATCAGTTACCTGAGGAGCTGAAACAGTTTAAGGCCTGCTGATTGCTCAAACATCTCTGCAGGCTGCACTGGTCACATGAGACTGCAGGGCATACCAGGGCTACTGCAATGGGCAGGAGGAGGCGGTCATGGCTTCAGTCCTTTGGCTTGCTTACAGAGGTACAATCAAGGGATAGGCAAACCTTTTTGCCCAAGGGCCACATCGGGGTGGGGAAATTGTATGCAGGGCCATGAATGTAGGGCTGGGGCGCAGCAGAGGTTGCAGGAGGGGGCTCAGGGCAGGAGCTTGGGGGCAGGCTTTGGCCTGGTGCTGTTTACCTCAAGCAGCTCCGGGTTGGCAGCTGCGTGCAGCGGGGCTAAGGCAAGATCCCTGTCTGCCCTGACCCTGCGCCGCTCCCAGAAGTGGCCAACATGTGAAGCAGTGGCTGCTGGGGGTGGGGCGGGGCAGGCAGCTCCACCACATGCTGCCCTTGCCTGCAGGCACCACTCCTGAAGCTCCCATTGGCCTAAGCACCAGTTTTAGGTTCCATGGTGATGCAGTGCCATTGCATCAGTTAGGAGGTTAGGGGAGATTCAGGCCCTTATGCCAGATCCCCCTGATATGGTGTTTCAAAAGGACAGAGTTACTCTTCGACCTCATCCAAAGTTCCCGTTGAAGGTTATTTCAGAGTTCCAGTTAACCAGCCCATTCACCACCTGTTTGATTTCCTAAACCTCACTCCATCCCAGGTGAAGTGAAGTTTCACACATTTGATACAGTGAAAGCATTCTGTCTAGACAGAAGATCATTCATAACATGCCCAGGGCAACCTATACCATTATTCTATGTTGTCACAGGTTATCCAAAAGAGGGTCTGGTTGCATAAGAACACGTTATGACTTAGCTACGACAGGTGCCCCAACCATTTTAGAACACATTCCTCTAGGGCAGGGGTGGGCAAACTCTTTGGCCTGAGGGCCACAGTGGGGAATAGAAATTGTATGGTGGGCCACGAATGCTCACAAAATTGGGGTTGGGGTGGGGCTAGAGATGAGGAGTTTGGGGTGTAGGAGGGTGCTCTGCTGGGACTGAGAGGTTTGCAGGGCAGGAGGGGGATCAGGGCTGGGGCAGGAAGGGGTGCAGGATCCGGCTGGGGGTGCAGGCTCTAGGGTGGGGCTGGGGGATGAGAAGTTTGGGATGCAGGAGGGTGCTCCGGGCTGGGATCGAGGGGTATGGAGAGCAGGAGGGGGATCAGGGCTGGGGCAGGGGGTTGGGGCATGGGGAGAGGCTCAGGCGGTGCAGGCTCTGAGCGGCGCTTACCTCAAGCAACTCCCGGAAGCAGAGCCACGTCCCTTCTCTGGCTCCTATGCGGCGGCTCCGCACGCTGCCCCATCCGCAGGCACCGCCCCTGCAGCTCCCATTGGAGCGCATAGGAGCTGGAGGGGGACCATGCCGCAGCTTCTGAGAGCCATGTTTTGCATCCCCCACCCCAGCCAGAGCAGGGCTGAGCTGCTGGTGTGGCTCCCGACCCTGCGCCCCGGCCAGACTGTGTGGCTCCCGACCCAGCGCCCCAGCTGCTTGGGGAATACTTCCCTAACTGACATATACACAGCAGCAATGTGGAGATGAGCTATATATTTACCAATGACTGTTCCTTCCTGTAGGCCTTCAGCTTGGATGCTCATTTTAGAAGGGCTATCCTGCAATCTCTATTCAAGTAGGACTCCGAGTCCTCAGACCCACCCCTAAGAACAGACACCTGCTTGTTAGTCACCAAGTGAGGAATCTGTGTGGACAATCACTCAAAGAAGAACAATTCCTTACCTTACAGTAACTGTGGTTCATGATGTGTTGTCCACTCGGCTTCTAGGGCCTACCCTCCTTCCCCACTATTTCAAAGTCCTATTCCTATGAGATTCCATAATGATGAAGGAACTGAGACAGTTGGAGTAGTTCCACCCTTAATGCCCTTAGATTGGAAGGGCACAAGCTCACCCAGAGAGCAGCCCCAATGGACACTGCTAGCCAAAAAAAACCTGTTCTCATGAGCATGGGGCACATGTGCACCAAGAGTGGAATCTGCATGGACAATCTCCAGAAGAACCACAGTTACTGTAGGGCAACTGTTCTTTACAGCTCCAGACCGCAAAAACAGGTTTGTTTCTGTTCCAACAATCTTCCCCAGGCTCTGTCCAACAGAATGCCAAGATAAGATGTAAGTGAAGATACTCTACCCTTCTCAAACCTTTATCTTCTGGAATGTGCATAGAAATTCCAACCATTCAGACAAACCAAGCACCTGTAGAAATAGCTCCATATACTCAGTTTAGAGAATGAAACTGAACAGCAATTGAGTGACTTGGCTGAAGTCAGACTGCAGGTCAATGGTCAAATTGACACTGTTCCAGGCCCATCTAACCACCACTTCTGCCCCAGGCAGTTGAAGTCTAAACAAGTTGCTGCACTAGTTTGAAGGACTAACTGCCACACAGCACATTGGACAGGGCTACTCAAATCTGAGCGAGGTAGCTACTAGCCACCTTTCCCCCCACAGTGAACTTATGGAAAATTGGATCTTTTCTATATTTAGTTCAATTGTGTTTGTTAGAATGGGAAGGAAATTTGTGCCAAGACAATACCCAGGGACAGTAACATGCCTACCAACATTTAATGATGTAATTCCCACTAGCTGGTTTGCCACTCACCAGCAAAGCCAAGACATCTATCTGAGCCACAGACCTAACAGCAACCAGTTACTGGGTGAGGCCACTTAAGACTGACACCACCTCTCAATCCCCAAATGTGGTTTCCTTTCATGGCAGCAGTGAAGCTGAAACGTCCCTCTTACTGTGCTTGCTTGGGTGCAGCTGCAGAAAAATGTCCACAGAGAAACCAGCAGGGGACAATTCTTGCAGTAGGCAGCAGCAGTCCCTCTGAGGCCCTTGAAAGGAGTTCAGCGTTAACAGAGCAGAGACAACACTTTCAAACACGTTTCAACTCAGGCAGACAAAACCCCCTCATCTAGGGAGCAGTTGCTTCTCACACACTTGGAGCGCAGCCGTGAGAAGCATAGTGGTTTCTGACATCTCAGCAGAGGCACTTCACATTAGTTCCACAATGATCTTTGCCTGCATTGACAACAGCTAGCTTCAGCTATGGGTTCTCAGGATGTCTGCCTCCAACGGAAGGCTGTACCAGACCGAAGCTTCGCGGGAATGAGGTGGTTGTTTCTAGAGGATGGGTTCAAGTCCCCACTTGCCCTAGGCTGGCCCAGAGAAGTACCAGCACAATTCATGGTGTAACTGAAGACAGGTTGAGTGGGGATACTCTCCGTGTGGGAGTGTTGTTGGACGACAGAGATGCAGGGAGGAAGAAGGGAGCAGACATCTCTGTGGAGGAGGTTTCCCCTTGGTTGCGTAGTTGTAAAATCTGTCTCAGTAGGGCCTTCCCTTCTTCTCTTGTCTGAAAAGAGTCAGAATACTGCATTAGTAGGTCAATTCCATACTTCATGTAGATTGGGGCAAAGAAGCTTCAGAGTCAAATTCAGCAGCAATGTGAACAATCATGCAACAACACTAGATTGGCTTTCACTGGGGTTGCAAGACACCATATCACATAGTAAAGGATGTTGGTTTTCCAGCTATTAACAGCAAGGTTTAAGGTAAAACAGATCCTCTAATATCCTCTTCCCAGCCCTTTGACGTGTAGGTTACTTGCTTTGCACACCTGATTATCTTACATATCTATACTGCCACGTCACCATAACATCTAGGCACCTTCCACAAAATAGACTGGCAATAGCAAAGACTTTAAGAGACTCAGGCTCTGGTCTTCTCTTCTCAAATTCTAGACAGCTTTGCTTGAGAGAGGCGGCAAGTTTTAGGCTGATGTCGTCCACAACATCCCCTCCTGGGCTGACATGGAAATCCAGAGTGCCCAACTATGGCCTGAGAGAATCTCAGATTCCACACATGCCAGGATACCAAGTACTTCTGTATTCTTTGCACTGTCAATGGGAAAGATCACAGATAACAAGAAACATGGGAGATTCCAGTAGCACATTGTACAGTAAGTCCATTAGTTCCTGCAGAAAGATGGTGGGGTTTCCTGCTAGAGATCTGCAGACCACTACAAGTCCTAAGTTATTTTTGTACTATTGAATGCCAAACCAGTGCAACCCTTAGCCCCAGAACTTCAACTAGTTACTAAGAAGCAACAGCAGGAAATAGGTGAGCAGCAGCACTGGGGGTCTTCTCACATAGATGAGGATCATCCACTCCAGGTGGATGCAGCCCATGCTCCTTCAACAGAAGGACTGCTCTGACTCCCAGAAGAAACAGAGATCAAGGTAAGACTCCCCCTAAGAAAGGGAGATTGGCTACTCACATCATTGAATGCACAGCATTTCTGAGCACAGGCAGAGGCTTCATCCCAGAGTTTACACTTGAAGTAATATTGGGCTAGGTAGCGGAAGGCAGTGCTCACCTCCAGGTGCTCCACTATCTCCTACAGCACAGTAAAGAAACAGCAAGAGCTGATCTGGAAGATAGTTCTACATCATTCTCCCTCACTTCTCCCTCCTCTCCCGCTACCACTGACTCACCCCACAGGAATAGATATCCTGGATGTATTTGATGTAGCACTGAGCAGCCTGTTCTGATTCATTCAGCTGTTCATGCAGCCTGGAAAGGAGAGAAATTGGGTAAAAAACATAGCATGGAAGAGACCCAAAACAAGAATTTCTGTCTGTCCTGGACAGGCCTTTAGAAAGGGCCTCTCCCAAACACGAGCAAGTTCTGGACCGTGCTTTACTAGCTGCAGCCAGGCCCAGGCCCCTAGAAGCAGACAGACAACACCCCATGCCTGAGGGACAGCGTAACAGACCACCCACCAGCATAGCAACTAGTTACTAACACTGCCTGCCAGAGTTACTATGGGTTTCTAGGTTCCTTAGCTGACATCACATGCAAACAGAGGCTCTTTTTCAGAGCTGAGGCTGGACATTAGGATAGGAGTTGCAGTTTCCATAGACCTAGGGATACCACGAATAGCACATCTAAATAATACCTAGCCCTTCAGATCTCAAAGTGCTTTTCACAGAACACTGAGAATAAATGCTGAGCCATACTCACTTGGCTAGTTTCACCAATGCCATTTTCTCCACATCTCCCACAGCATAAGCTCTCCAATAACACTGCCAAGAAGGGAAAAAGTCACACAAGCACCTCAGCAAAATGTCTTCTCTAGCATGCAGTGGTTTCACGCCAGTCACATACAGACCCAGTCACTGCAATGCCCTCAAGCAGAGATGCATGAAGAGAGCTGGTTTTCTGGAAGGCCGCAGCAGACAAATTCACCAACTGCTCAGGGCAGATGGTTAGTGCAGAACTTCCCCTGAAGTCACAATTATAACAGGAACCTGCTAAGATTAGGCCCAGACTGCACACAGCTCCCCACTCCCACCCTGGGATCAAGTTCACGACTGAAGAGGACATTATGAGCACTATCCCGCATCCATTACGTTTTAGGTATGCAGAGGAAGACAGCTCAGGAGGACCGGAAGTACTAACGAGACTTGTGCCTCTGCCTGCTTCCCTGGCAGCCACCTGGATGCCCTGCCTGCCCCACAGCACGTCTGAGCCCTCACTTACCTTTTTGGCTTCCACCAGCTGATTGAGTTTCTCATAACACTCTCCCAGAGCAACCAGCATACGGGAATCGTTGGGTCTGTGAGAAACAACAGCCAGTCAAGCTACCTCAGAACATGGTATTGTCTCAAGCTAACTGAAGGATGGACCCTACCACCAAAATCCAGCCCTACATACACTACCTAACCACACTCTTCTATACCCTGCTGATACATGGAGTACTAAACCTTTATTGATGCCTCTAAAGAGGCTGAATAGAATCTCTACAGAACGTAATCACTTCAACGAGACTGCATACACTAAGTCATTGATACCTCCTGCAACTCAGCTTATAGCGGTCACTCTGAACTGCCAACAGTTATGGCTACGTTCCCAGCTTTACCTGAGCTGGTGGGCCCGTCGGTAGTAATACAGACAGTAAAATGGCATCTTGAGGATCTCATAGGTTTGTCCCAGTCCATACCAGGCTCTGTAGTCCCTCTTGTTCACCTCTATTGCATGTCTGCCAAAGAAAAGAGAAAGCGGTGTAAGTGTTCGGAAACAGGCAGGATCCAAAGCAAGTCGGAGTTCACGGGGTTACGAATCATAGAATATCAGGGCTGGAAGGGACCTCAGGAGGTCATCTAGTCCAACCCCCTGTTCAAAGCAGGACCAACCCCTACTAAATCATCCCAGCCAGGGCTTTGTCAAGCCAGGCCTTAAAAACCTCTGTGGATGGAGATTCCACCACCTCCCCAGGTAACCCATTCCAGTGCTTCACCACCCTCCTAGTGAAATAGTGTTTCCTAATATCCAACCTAGACCTCCCCCACTGCAACTTGAGACCATTGCTCCTTGTTCTGTCATCTGCCACCACTGAGAACAGCCGAGTTCCATCCTCTATGGGAACCCTCCCCATAGAGGGGTTGGAATATGGACCAACAAAAGAGGGCTCCTAACAAGGCCACACAAGATACTCCTCCCCTTCCGCCCAAACCTGTCATTACTTCATGCACTCCCAGAGGCCATTCTCTGCCTTGCATAGCTCCTCCACACACACCTATAAGCCTGGATAGCTGCAGATGTGTTCTTCATTTCCATGTACTCATGTCCCATGAGAGTCCAGGCTCCAAGATACCGAGGATTCAGTTTCAAGGCTCTCTGGAAATAGAGTGCTGCTTTTTCATGCTGAGAGCGTAGACTATAGTAATTCCCTAGAGGATGGTCAGAGGAATAAAGTGAACAGGAAAAAGAAGCAGGAGATTCGGAAACAGATACAAGCTGCGGCATCTATTATTTTTTCCATATAAATTAGAGAAGGGAGAAACCTGTTAAGTCAGATCCAGTTCACTGCATAACTCCAAGCCCCAGTCTGACCTCACTTTGGCCAATCCAGTGTCTTGTCCAATCCATTTCATTTGTGCAAACCAATGAAGCTCCCACCCCTTACCTTGGAAAACTATTCCACAAATTAATAAATTCCACTTATTTATTTGGGTACTAAGTGCCCAGAACCAAACAACAGTATTCCAGTATCTCAAAGCTGCATAGAGACCCCACCACCAATCCACCCTACCAAAGGCCTGCATCATCATCTCTGTGCACTGCCAACACTGCATTGACTTCTTTTGCTGCTACATCATTTCATCTGCTGTTTTACCATGAGTGAGAGCTGCTTCAGCCAGCCTAGCCTCAACAGACCTGCTAACAATTCCTGTGGAGAGGGATCAGTAAGCTGCCTTCCCACTCCCTGTAGCCTGGGTGACAAACTAGTAGAAGAGTTGCCTCTCACCTATCACACAGCAGGTCTCCACACGATACTTGTCAATCTCACACAGATTGTGAGCCAGATAGCTCAGCTCAGGCTTCATACTCTGGTAGAAAAAAAGAAAAAGATTGCTGGGGGGACAAGTGTGACACCACTTCAAAGGGAAGAGGGATAGGGAGATCAGAAATGCACACCAAGCATACCAGTCCACGGGGAGGAGGGGGAAAGAAGACAGCTGCAAATTTATGGCCAGAGAAACTCGTTAGCATTCATATGATTGGATAGACTTAACTCAGGTATTCTACTAAGAAGCCATAAAATGCTTGCTGTGTGAGCTGGTGTAATTTATTGCAGAGGAGTGTGGGTGAAAGAAAGGGTGCTCACCCGGACATACAGCAAGTTGGAGAAGGTGTCCATGTTTTCTATCCTGTATGGATCTTGTTTCCTTAGTTCATTGAAGATAGAGAGAGCTTTGTCTATATCTACAGACAGAGGAAGGCAAACATCAGTGAGTGCTACTGATTGATGCAGAGTTTGTAGCAGGAGGCTCCCCCCTTAGCTGAGTTCACTGACCTCTGATATTGTGGTAGGCAACTGCGATCTGGGAAATGATGTAGGTGCTCTTGGAGAATCCTGCATCAATGAGACTCTGGTACTTCTGCAGAGCCTCTTCTATCAGCTGCAGCTCTGTGTAAATGTGCGCCAGGAAAAACTCCTTCATCCAGGTATCTGGCAAGGACAGGCACTTCAGCTGGCAACAACCAAACAAAAAACATACTAAGAGGACAATCCACATCACCTCAATGCCTCCTGCAGAAAAGGGAAAACATCAGCTCTCTCTTCACCCAGTGGCTGGATCTTTAGAGGACAAAGGGCAACACTTCCCTCCTCCCCCAACAAATCCTTCTTTTTGTCTAAGGAGAACAGGAGTACTTGTGACTAACAAATTTATTTGAGCATAAGCTAACTCCACCCAGTGGTGCAAAGACCAAGAAACAAGAGTGTGAAGTAAAGGATTCTATCAACTTAATATCAGACATTCTATAGAAGGAATTCAATCCTGACCACAGATTAGTAGATTTTTTTAAGGCCAGAAGGGACATCTAGTCCAATGTCCTATATAAAACACAAGCCATAAAATGTCATCCAGTTATTCCTGCACTGAGCCCAATAACTTATTTGGCTAAAATATATCTTCCAGAAAGACATCCAGCATTGATCCGAAGATTTCAAGAGATGGAGAATCCACAGCTTCCTTGGTAGTTTGTTCCTATGTTAAATCATCCTCACTGCTAAAAACGTATACCTTATTTCTAATTTGAGTTTATCTAACTTCCACTGATTGTTTCGTGTTTTGATCATCTCCAGTAGATTAAAAAGCCTTTTAGCACGTGGCATTCTCTCCCCAGTAAGATATTTGTACACGATAATCAAGTCACCACTTGATCTTTTTGATAAACTAACCAGATTGAGCTCTTTAAGTCTCTCGCTCTTAGGCATTTTCTCCAACCCTCATGTCACTTTTGTGGCTCCTCTCTGGACCTCTCAATTTTTTCAAATACTCTTTTTAAAATATGGCCACTACAAAAAACAAAAACATACACAGTATTCCCATATCAGTCTCAGCAATGCCATATACAGAGGTAAAATCATCTCACTACTCCCTTGTTTACACAGCCAAGTATCACATTAACCCTTTTTGCCATACCATTGTCCTGGGAGCTGATGTTCAGTTACTGGTCCATGTGATGGGGTGTACCAACCCTGCCCTGGGCTAATGGGGATGGACCAATCACTGTGGGCCCAGGAGGCCACACCCTGCTGCGCATGCTCGAGGTGGAAGAGCCAGATAAAAGGAGGCAGCACAGCTCAGTCAGGGCTGGCTGCAGAGGAGGAAGGATGTGTACTGCAGGTTTCTCCAGAGGGTCTGGTGACTCTCCAAGCAGCGGAGCCCATGGACCTGGACTATGCTATGGGCAACTCGCCGACTGCGGAGACTGACAAGGACGCCAAACTGCTGCCAGCCAAGGAGATGCCTGGGATGCAAATTGTGGTAGGACGTGACCCAGGGGCTGTAGTGGAAGCAGATGCCTAAACCCTCAGCGGGGAAGTCCTTGGCTTTATAGGACCTTGGGTCGGAACCCAGTGGAGAGGGAGGGGCCGGGTTCCCCTACCACACCCCACAGATCACTAGGTGTGGCTGCTGTTTGCTCTCGGTCCCAGCCCGGGAATTCGGGGACCATAGACTGTTTGTTCTGACCCACCCAGGGGCTATAGACTGATTGCTGTTCTGCCCTGCCCCAGAGGCTGATTCCCCAATTGCTACTGTCTGCCCCATCCAGGAAGCTTACAGGCTACAGACTAGTTTTTTGCCCTGCCCCACCTGGGGGCTATAGACAGATTGCTGTTCTGTCCTACCCAGATGACCACAACCCCAATTATTTCTACCTGCCCCAGCCAGGAGGCTTGGACACCATAGACTATTTGTTTGCCCAGCCCTGCCTGGGGGCTACAGGCTGACCATTGTTCCATCCTACCCAGACGGCCAGAACTCCAACTGTTGTTGTCACACGTGCTGGAGAATGCGGGATCAGTCAGGTCCTGCTAAGACGAGTAATACGAAGAGAGCTGAGTGAGAAAACCCCACAGCCACTATGGATACCGACAAGATATTAAAATGGATGCTGGAAAGCCAGCAGCAGCAGGCTACCCAGCAACAACAAGCCCAGTTGCTACACCAAATGGCCGCCCAACAACAACAGATGGCTCAGCACCAAGAGCAACAGCAGCAGTGGATTAGAGAGCTGGCAGCACAGCACCAATCTCAGCAAAAGCAGCTAGTTCAGCAGATGGAAGCGCTCCTGTAACTGAGGGGACCACCCGGACCTGCCGGGTTGAGCCAGGGTTTGGAGAGCACTCTGACTGGGTTACCAGTGAGGCTGGCCAAGATGGGGCTCGGATACGACCCGGGGGCCTTCTTGGTCACATTTGAGCGGGTCGCCACTGCAGCCCGTTGGCCTCCAGAGCACTGGGCTACCCTAGTGGCTCCATAGTTAACTGGACCTGCACAGACTGCCTATCGGAGCCTAGACCCTACGGAAGCTCTCGATTATGCCAAAGTAAAGGCCATCATCTTAGACCACACAGGGGGGTGAGCCCCGAAATGTTCGGTCAGTGATTTAGATGGGAGAGGTATCCCCCTGGAGCAGTGGGCCCAGGCAGTGACTCAGCGGCTCCGGGATTGTTGCTGGAGGTGGTTGGAATCTGAGAAGTGGATTGGGCCTCAAGTGGTTCGGGGAGGTTATACAAGAATGGGGGCACCAGCTGCCAGCGGAAACAAAAGAGAAGAGGAAGGACGAGAGGAGGAACTCCCTGATCCTTTACAAGGTCCTGGACCATGTCCCACGGGAGGAGACACGCTGGAGGAGGTGGAGCGTGAATGGCTGATGATTGACAGGGACTTCCTGAGGGAGCAAAGGGAGGACCCCACCCTGAGTCGTGCTTGGGAGCAAGTGTCCAATGCTGAGGAGGAAAGGGGCATCAACCTACAAATACCCCAAGAACTCCACTTCGAGGTTCACAATGAATGCCTATACCAGATGGCCAAAGATTGCCAAACCCAGGAAGGATCCAACAACAAGTTCCAAAGTGACTTGCTGTGTCTGGCTCAATCAGTGCCCTGGGCCAGACACCTCAGGCAGGAGAAGACTACACCGAGTGGCCCTTAGGTTTTTCTGGCCAGGCATCCATAAGGAAGTGAGCAACTTCTGTGCCTCCTGTCCAGAATGCCAACGTGCTAGCCCCAAAGGGATATGCAAGGCGCCCTGAACCCCCTTCCAGTGGTAGGAGTATCATTTGAAAGGATAGGTATGGACCTGGTGGGACCCTTAGAGAAAAGCAGCTTGGGGTTCCGCTACATACTGGTGGTGGTAGACTATGCAACCCGATGTCCTGAGGCTGTCCCCTTACGTTCAACAACCGCAACCGCCATAGCAAAAGAACTTGGAAATGTTCGGCCAGGTTGGGATACCAAAAGAGACAGTGACCAACCGGGGAGCCAACTTTTCGTCCCGACTAATTGAGGAGCTGTGCAAACTACTAAACATCCAGGTCCTGAAGACTTCTGTCTACCACTCCCAAATGGATGGCCTCATTGAGAGGTTTAACGGGACCCTGAAATCAATGCTCTGCAAGTTTGTTGAGGATGACCCGAGACATTGGGATGAACTGATACCCGCCTTGCTGTTCGCAGTGCAGGAGGTACCCCAAGCATCTACGGAGTTCTTCCCGTTTGAACTGTTGTATGGTAGGCAACCCAGGGGGATCTTGGACCTCCTCCAACAGACCTGGGAGGAACAAGAGTCTCAGGTTATGGGGTCAGTTCCATATTTATTGGAACTGTGGGAGCACCTTAGGAAGCTCGGAGGATTTGCTCATGAAAATTTAATGAAAACGCAATGGACCCAGGAGCAGAGATACAATCAGGGAACCCGTCTCTGGACCTTCGAACCCAGTGATTGCAATCTGTTACTCCACTCATCCCCGGCCCAACAACAGGGTCCCCCGTCACAGTCCACTATGACACTTAAAACCTTTTCAGAGTCAGGCGTCCAGGATACAGTCCCCTATTCTGTAGGAATGACCTGCATTCATTGTTGCTAGATATATGACCTTATATTTGACTTTAATAAAATGCATTTTGTTTGAATGGGTCCAGCTTACCAAGAGATCCAGATTGCTCTACAAACAAGACTGCCCTTTCCTTATTTACCATTCCATCAATCTGTGTCATCTGCAGATTCTATATTTCCAGATTACTGATGAAAACGTTGAATAGCATCAAGCCTCATACCAATCCCTGTGAAACCGCATCAGAAACACCTCTATTTGATGAAGACTCCCCTTTGACAGCTACATTTTGAGATCTGTCAATTAGCCAGTTCTTAATCCAGTTGTGATGGGCTTTACTGACATTGTACAGTGCTCTTTTTTTAAGATCAGAATGTGATCTAATATCAGACACCTTATAGAATTCTAAGCACAGTGCCACCTTTTCGTTCTGTTTGTAGAGCACGTAGCACAATGGGGTTCTGGTCCATGGCTAGGGCTCTGAGCAGTGCTTAATTTGTGCCAGGGCTGAGCCCCGGCAGTTCATAGCCCTGGCACCTCTGTGCTTGCCACATCAGTTATGAAGTAAATCATTTCTTGAGCCCCGGAACCTGTTTCATTACAAATTAAGCACAGGCTCCAAGGCACTACAGCAATACAAACAGTGAACAATAAGTTATATCTATCTATGCCGTTACCTTCATCAACCAAATTTATTATCACTTCAAAAAAATGAAATCAGCTTTGTTTGACAAGACATTTTCCATAATACTATGTTGATTAGTTTAATTATTGAATCGGATTTTCCATTATTTTGTCAGACCAACTGGCTTACTACTATCTAAGTCAACAGACAGGTACTTTTTGAATATTGGCACAACATTAGCACTCTTCCAGGCTTCAGGAACTTCCCCACTATGCCAAGATTTATCAAAAATTAACATTAACAGGCCAGAGATCACCTCAGACAATTTTTGTAGGACTCCTGAGTCTAAGTTATCCAGGCCTGCTGATTTAAAAATATTCACCCCTGGCAGATGCTGTTTAGTATCATCCTTAGTCATTAATGCATTGGAAAGTACAGTAGTTCATCCTCATTCAATATGAAATAATTCTGCTTCTTTCCAACAACAGAACAGAAAACGTATTGAGCACTTCTGCCTTTTCACTAACAATTTTACCACTGCCATCTAGTAATGGGCTTAGGTGTTAGGATTTCTTTCATTCCTGATATACTTTAAAAAAACTTCTTGATGTTCTTGCTCTTGACAGCCAGAGATTTTGCCTTGAAGTTATTAGCTTTCCTTATCAACTTTCTATACTTCAATAACTTCTAATTCATATTGACTGTCGTCTACCTTTCGATTTGTTATTATCTTTTGTTTCTAAGTGCTGCCTTCACTTACGTAGGGGGTTGGACTCAGATGGAAAAGTCAGAGATAAGAAAAATCGGTTACCAGATCCTGCCTGCAGTAAAGCATCCCAGACTACATGGCAGTAAATAGGTGCAGCATAGCAGCGGTTTCAACAAGATAAACAATGTAAAGGTTCCCTTGCCTATCTGATGAGCTTCTGAACTAAGAATAAAACAAAGGGTAATGCCAATCCCAGGACATTATTCCATCAACCGTTGTCTTGTACCACAAAATTAACGCTAAATTTTACCATCTCTTTATCTGTGATCAGATTACAGAGCTCCAGCCAGGCTCCCCAGTGCAAAGGCAAAACGTGGGCAGCTTCAACAAACACATCAATGGCCTCTTTCACCAGGTCCAGCTTCCGCAGCACAACGCCATACCTGAGTAGAGAAAGATACCAGTATAACTCTTTGCATCACCCACCTCTACTAGCTGTACCCATCTAGTCATAACCTCAAACAAGTGACAGGGCTACAAGAAGGGAAAAATCAAATTCCCCAGTGACAAATTCCCTATTATGGTGCAGCAACAGCACTAGAGTTCAGTTTAACAGGAGCCTTACATCTTTATTCTGTAAAAATCAAATTGAAATAGCAAAAACCAAGCCACAGAATATAAACCTTGAGCCCTATTTGAATTTTTCAGAGTGGTTTGAAAAATGGTACAGAGAGAAGCATTAAAAAGTCACTCTTCTGGCAATTTTTCATCAGTCTCACTTTCCTCTGTCCCCCATTTTGCAAAATACCTATTTTATGCCGGGACCTGTCTTTTGGCCACATGGTTGCTTCTCCCGTGTTGATTCCTTTAATACCAGTTATACATAGGTAATGTTTGTCTATAGAAACGTTCATAAAATTTTAGCAGATAGCTGTGAAATAAGAGGCCAGGAGTTCAAATCCCATGCCTAACTGGTTGAATTCTCATGCAATTAACTAACCTTGTTATTGACTAAGGCCATAAACCCCAACCTAAAACCCAGGGAAGAGTTTCTGAACACACCCCATTTTTACAAATAAGTTAGCAGAGAGCTTATGCAAGGTCACTGCAGACCCACAACTCAGGTCTCTAACAAGATTAACCCCAATTTTATCCACTGCACCACAGAGCCTTTCAGTGTAACTTAATCAGTTTTGGTTATCCTGTCTTTAACCACTGTAAACCACACTCCTGTACCAGAGCCAGGGATACAATCTAGAATTCCTGAACATCAGCGTTCTACAGCTGACTAATAAGTGCTTAAGTAACCCACAGAGAAAGTTTGCATCAAGCCCTTCTCCAATGACTGGTTTAAAAGGGCCTGCACTTCAGCAAGTAGTAAGAGACTAAGCCATGGATCTGAAGGTCAAGGGGGTTCAAATCCTGCTGCAGTTCTGTGGGGATAGGGGCAACAGTATGGTTGCATCTAATTCAAACAGAAGGAACATAAGAATGATCATATTGGGTCAGACCAAAGGTCCATCTAGCCCAGTATCCTGTCTACCGACAGTGGCCAATGCCAGGTGTCCCAGAGGGAATGAACAGAACGGGTAATCATCAAGTGATCCATTCCCTGTCACCCATTCCCAGCTTCTGGCAAACAAAAGTTAGGGACACCATCCCTACCAATCTTGGCTAATAGCCATTGATGGTCCTATCCTCCATGAACTTATCTAGTTATTTTTTTGAACCATGTTATGGTCTTGGCCTTCACAACATCCTCTGGCAAGGAGTTCCACAGGTTGACTGTGCGTTGCGTGACGAAATACTTCCTTTTGTTTGTTTTAAACCTGCTGCCTATTAATTTCATTTGGTGACCCCTAGTTCTTGTGTTATGGGAAGTAGTAAACAACACTTCCTTATCTACTTTCTCTACACCAGTCATGATTTTATAGACCTCAAGCATATCTCCCCTTAGCCGTCTCTTTTCCAAGCTGAAAAGTCCCAGTCTTATTAATCTCTCCTCATACAGACGCTGTTCCAGAACCCTAATAATTTTTGCTGCTTTTGTCTGAAGCTTTTCCAATTCCAGTATATATATATTTTTTTTTGAGATGGGACAACCACCTCTGCATGCAGTATTCAAGATGTGGGCATACCATGGATTTATATAGAGGCAACATGATATTTTCTGTCCTATTATCTATCTCTTTCTTAAATATTCCCAGCATTCTGTTTGCTTTTTTGACTACCACTGCACATTGGTTGTATGTTTTCAGAGAACTATCCACAATGACTCCAAAATCTCTTTCTTGAGTGGTAACAGCTAATTTAGACCCCATCATTTTATATGTATAGTTGGGACTGCGCTTTCCAATGTGCATTACTTTGCATTTATCAACATTAAATTTCATCTGCCATTTTGTTGCCCAGTCCCCCAGTTCTGAGAGATCCTTTTGTAGCTTTTCACAGTCTGCCTGGGTCTTAACTATCTTTAGTAATTTTGTATCATCTGCAAATTGTGTGACCTCACTGTTTACCCCTTTTTCCAAATCATTTATGAATATGTTGAATAGGACTGGTCCCAGAACAGACCGCTGGGGGACACCACTATTTACCTCTTTCCATTCTGAAAACTGACCATTTATACCTACCCTTTATTTTCTATCTTTTAACTAGTTACCAATCCATGAGAGCACCTTCCCTCTTATCCCGTGGCAGCTTACTTTGCGTAAGAGCCTTTGGTGAGGGACCTTGTCAAAGGCTTTCTGAAAATCTAAGTACACTATAACCACTGGATCCCCTTGGGCCACATGCTTGTCGACCCCTCAAAGAATTCTAGTAGATTGCTGAGGCATGATTTCCCTTTATTAAAACCATGGTGACTCTTTCTCAACAAATTATGTTAATCTATATGTCTGACAATTCTGTTCATTTCAACCAGTTTGCCCGGTATTGAAATCAGGCTTATAGGCCTGTAATTGCTGGGATCACCTCTGGAGCCCTTTTTAAAAATTGACGTCACATTAGCTATCTTCCAGTCATTTGGTACAGAAGCGGATTTAAATGGTAAGTTACAAACTAGTTAGTAGTTCTGCAATTTCACATTTGAGTTCCTTCAGAACTCTTGGTGAATACCATTTGGTCCTGGTGACTTATTACTGTTTACTTTAGAGAAGGGTATGGAACAAATTGATAATGACTCCTCAATCTGGGACAGTTCCTCATATTTGTCACCTAAAAAGAATGGCTCAGGTTTGGAAATCTCCCTCACATCCTCAGCCCTGAAGACCGATGCAAAGAATTCATTTAGTTTCTCCACAATGGCCTTATCATCCTTGAGTGCTCCTTTAGCATCTTTGTCATCCAATAGTCCCACTGGTTGTTTAGCAGGCTTCTCTATATCCTAGGGGATTCTCTATATCGTAGTAAAGAGGAGAGGACTGAAGTTGATTAAGCACAGGTAGGAACTGAAGCGAAACACTCAAATGTAATTGAATGGGATTCTTTTTCATCACATGAAGGCAGTAACTAAAACATGACAAATTTTATAAGTGCTCATATACAGATGCTAGAAGTCTAAAATACTAAGATGAGTGAATTTGAATGCCTGGTATTAAATGAGGATATTGAGATCATAAACTTGGTGGAATGAGGACAGTCAATGGGACATGGTAATACCGAGGTACAAAATAGACAGGAATGACAGTAGGTTGTGCTGGTGGGAGAATGGCACTATATGTGGAAGCGAGCATAGAGACAAATATACTAAAAATCTTAAATGAATCTAACGATACCATAGAACCTCGATGGATAGAAATTCCATGCTTGAATAATAGGAGTATAGCAGCAGAAATATACTACCAACCACCTGACCAGGATGGTCATGGTGACTGTGAAATGCTCAGGGAGATTATTATTGGGTTTGTTTTTGTAGCATCACTAATGGGGCATTTCAACTATCCCCATATTGATTGGTACATGTCACCTCAAGACAGGATACAGAGAAAGTTTCTGGACGTCAATAATGACCACTTTTTGGAGCACCTAGTCCTGGAACCCACAAGGATAGAGGCAGTTCTTGATTTAGTCCTAAGTGGGGCACAGGATCTGGTCCAAGAGGTAAATATAGCCAAATTGCTCAGTAATAATGACCATAATATAATTAAATTTAAAGATCCTTAGAGGAGGAAAATACCAGTAAAGCCCACCACAGTAACATTTAACTTCAGAAAGGGGAGCAACACAAAAGTGAGAAAGCTAGTTAATGGAAATTAAATGGAACAGTCACAAATGTGAAATGCCTGCAAGCTGCCTGGACACACACACACACACACCTAGGAAATTAGCAAACAAAAAAACCTAAATTCAGTGGCATTTACTATTGCAGCAGGACATACTATTGATCCCAAACCTTAAAAGTGTGGAAATAAGTTAAGGGGAAAGACTTATCAATATGAAGATGCAAAGGAATACACAATGCTGTCAATAACACATCCACACACATAGTAAGACATTCCCTTCCATCTCCAGATTAGTCTTTCCCTTTAATGTGGATCGGGCATGTCCTGCTGCAATCTTACCAGTCACTAAACAGGATGTTTGCTAATTCTCCAAAAAGATACTATTTCTCCCTTAGGAAAATGGCAGAGGAAGAACAGAGTGCTCCAGAGGTTACTGCATCCCCATCCCACCTCCTCAGGCGAGGGTTCATATGAAAACTCCCAGACACTTACAGATAAAGGCCAAAACCATCCAGCTCCTGTGCTTTGTGTTTCTTGCTAAGCTCCACCCTTAGCTCTCTTAGTGCTTCATTCTTCACCTGTCCTTTCTCCAAGGGGCCTGCAAAAAGAAGCACAACTGGCTTTCAGTGATTGCCTGGCTTTCAAGATCCTTCATTGGCTTGTGGCTTCACCAGTTTAGAGAGTCAGATTTTTGAAGACCAGAAAAGTACCATTGCAATCACCTAGTCTAATCTCATGCATAACAGGCACAGAATTTCACCTAGTAATTCCTGTATCAAGTTCATAACTTCTGGTGGAACTGAAGCATCTTTTAGAAAGACATGCAGTCTTGATTTAAAGACATCCAAGTAATAGAGAATCCACCACATCTTTGCGTCTGACGAAGTGGGCATTCACCCACGAAAGCTTATGCTTCAATACATCTGTTAGTCTTAAAGGTGCCACAGGACTCTGTTGCTTTTTACACATCCTTTAGTAGTTTGTTCCTATGGTTAATCACCTTCACTGTTAAAAAATAATGGTATATACTAATCAAGTCACTTCTCAATATTTTTGGTAAACTAAACACATTTTAAAATGTTGACACCAGTATTGAACATAGTATTCCTGTACTGATCTGACCAGTACTGTATACAGGAGGTAAAAGTCACCTCCCTACTCCCGTTTATACATCCAAGGATCAGATTAGCTCTTTTTGCTACAGTATCACAGTTGCTTGTTTATTATGACCTCTAATCCTTTTCAGTCACAGGTGTGTAGACTTGATAGCGTCTAAGGCCAGATCTCCTGTACAGCACAAGCCATAGAACTTCCCCAAAATAATTCCTAGACCATATCTTTTAGAAAGACACCCAATCCATCCCCCTTCCTTTAAGGGTGACCTACATTCTTTAGGAATGGGTCAGCCATTGAGAATCTGTGGCAAATGCCTTTAGGAATATACAACCATGCATAGGCCCAGCAGACAGAGCTACACTGCCCAACCACAGTCTCTCAGGCCACAAAGCCATTATGGTTTGCATAAAGAGATGATGTTGGCAGTTCTGTTTTCATTAGCTTGGGTTCTCTATTCCCACTGAGAAAAGCAGATCCTTACCCAGACTATCCACTGTTTCATCATCTTTCTTCTTTTCTCCTGACTGTAAAAAGAGAATACATTATTCCACAGGTTGCAGTATAATTCTGTTAACAGCACCTGAGTCTAGCTCCCAACAGCACCAACAAAAAATTCTGTTAGGTTTAGCAAGGAAACAAGGGATTAACCTGGCTTTCTAGATTGTTGCTGGGAAGAGAATAAGTGGAAGACTATAACCCGCAAGGCTCTGTGGGAAGACAGAAGGGGCAAATTCAGTATTAAAGGATGTCTTTCCTCGTTGTCTTACCAGGTATCTGGAGTACATGTACAAGAAGTAGGCCTTCTGGCTCTTGCATCCCCGCAGAAAGTATGCAGCCCTGTCATACTCCTTCAGATCGAAATAAGACTTAGCTAATGTGTAAGCATCCAAATCACGAGCATCCTCCTAAAGTGGAGAGAGTTCATGAAATCAACAGTTTTGTGTTCCTTGGAAGTCTTCTCATGGTGACAAATGGTTAGGAAGGAAAAAAGAAAAACACTGCTCTGGAAGCTCAGATTTAATATTCTCTGCCACACCAAATAAAAATTGAATACTTTCAGACATTGTCCCCCACTCCTCATCCCAACCACCCAGTCCTTTTATGTAAAGAAGATTTAAATCTTAGTTTGCAACAACGTATGAAAACAGTGAAATTCCAGAAAATAAAATATTAAATGATCAACCACTAGAATAGATAAGTTAGCTGAATGCCGAGCAGAAATGAATGCAGAGTATATATTTAGGTGGGGGAAGGGAGAGACAGGGGAACGCAAGTAATTTAACTGAAAATTTAAACAAAGCCAGAGAACTCTAAAATCTCCTTCATTATACTGCCTCCTTACAGCCTCACTGTAAGACTTATATTTAGCCATGCTTTATAACGCATCAATTACAAACTAAATTGGTGTAGTCAGAAACCAGATTATCTTTTGTAGAAGCACATCTTTAATCATTGCCCAATTATTGCCTCATTCTCCCTACAAAATGGTGGAGGCCTGTACACAATTTGTTTCTTGCAGAATGGTCTTGAGCTACTGAAAATGCTGGTTAGTAACATTAGTCTACAAGTTTCACATTAGGAATTTGTTCTTGGATTATACTGATTTGGGCTTTTAAAAGAGTGGGAAAAGTTGTGAATAATATTAATAACCATGATTTCCAAGTTCAGTCTGCATGTGATTTACTAGGTCATTTTATAAATCAGTGGTATGCCCTCACTTGGAAAACTGCTCAGTTCTGAACACTTCATATTAAAGAAAGATACAAAAGAAACAGAAGGGGTCTAGAGTCAAGCCAGGAAAGTTATCAGAGACCAGAAGGCTTCCATGTCAGAAATTAAGATTAGAACAGCTCAGAGATATGACAGGGATTAGGGATTATGTAGTATTAGGAAGAAACTTGCTCTGTAGTCAGGTATTCCACAGCTGTCCGTTACAGAGATTATAGCTTCCTTTGAAGCATCTGGTATTGATCCCTGTAAAAAACAGGATACTGTACTAGATGCATCCCTGATTGGTTACAGCAATTACTACATTCTTGTTTTTATGATTTTAACTTTGCTGCCTTAATGCTGTGTTAACAGTTTTTTTATTTTTGCATTTGGACGACCTTGAAAACTGAAGTAATAGATATGAGATGAAATTTAATAGTGCAAAATCATGCACTTAGGGACTAACAAGAATTTTTGCTGTAAACTGGGGACTTACCAGTTGGAAGCGACAGAGGAGCAGAGAGACTTGGGTGTATTGGTGGATCACAGGATAACTATGAGTCAACGTGATGCGGTCGTGAAAATGACTAATACAATCTTAGAATGCATCAGGTGAGGTATTTCCAGTAGAGACAGGGAAGTGTTAGTACCATTATACAAGGCACTGGTGAGATCTCATCTGGAATACTGTGTGCAATTCTGGTCTCCCACATTTAAGAAAGATGAATTCAAACTGGAACAGGTACAGCAAAGGGCTACTAGGATGATCAGAGGAATAGAAAACCTGTTTTATGAGAGGAGACTCAAGAGAGCTTGGCTTGATTAGCCTAACCAAAAGAAGACTGAGGGGAGATATGATTGCTCTCTATAAATACATCAGAGGGATAAACACTAGGGAGGGAGACAAGTTACATTAAGCATCAATGTTGACAAAAGAACAAATGGATATAAACTGGCTACCAACAAGTTTAGGCTTGAAATTAGATGAAGTTAACTATCAGAGGAGTGAAATTCTGAAACAGCCTTCCAAAGATAGCGCGGGGGGGGAGGGAGAAGAAAAAAAAAAACCTGATTTCAAGACTGAGCTTGATAAGTTTGTGGAGGGGATGGTATAGTGAGACTACCTACAATGGCATGTAACCGATCTGCGACTAATAGCAGCAAATATCTTCAACAGACAGTAATGGGACACTAGATGGGGAGGGCTCTCTGTTACTACTAGAGAATTCTTTCCCAGCTGTCGGGTCTTGCCAAAATGCTCAGGGTCCAATTGACTGCCATATTTAGAGATGGGAAGGAATATCCCCCCAGGCCAGATTGGCAGATACCCTGGGGGGTTTTCACCTTCCTCTGCAGCATGGGGCATGGGTCACTCAGAGGTTTGAATTAGAGTAAATGGTGGATTCTCTGTAACTTTAAGTGTTTAACTCAACCAGAGGTTATTGGTCTATTACAAAAGTGGGTGGGCGAGGCTCTAAGGCCTGCAACATGCAGGAGGTCAGACTAGATGATCATGATGGTCCCGTCTGGCCTTGAAGTCTATGAATCTACTGTTAGATGTATGGCTTAATATATTGTTACAAAAGAAAGACATAAAATTCTGGGAAATCACGCTATGGTTCCCAGAACAACTTTCAGCCACTGTGCATATACATACTAAAGCAGTGGTCCTCAATCTTTATTGCACCATGACTCCCTTCTGACAACAAAAATGATCTTGGGCTTCAGCTTCGGCCCCAGCGGTGGGGCTTGGGCTTCAGTCCTGGGTCCCAGCAAGTCTAACGCCAGCCCTGGCGACCCCATTAAAACGGGGTCGCGACCCACTTTGGTGTCCTAACCCACAGTTTGAGCACCACTGTACTAAAGCATACTCTTAAGGCAACAGTATACATTGCAATTAAGTACACATAAATGGAGGCCAAGTTATGATTATTATGGGACTCAAGTTTGAAATTTCTGATTTTTGTGGAATGCACTTCTATAATGTTGTTTTAACACAGATTTTTGCAGTATCTGGATACTGTCCTTAGTGTGACTTTAGATCATCAAGGATATCAACTAACAGTGCTAGTTCCAACCATTTATATTTTATTTTACAGCCCTAGCAAAGTATATTCCTCAGTAAGGACTAGGAAAAGGCTCAGGTTGAACTTGACGTTGATGAGTTTTTGGGTAGCCCGATACAAATAAAAACACCTGAAATGTTCTTGAAGTGAAAGACTCCATCATCTTTCATATATACTTACAGATGAGTAAAGAGCTGAAGAGAAAGCTAACAACTTTCCAATAGAAATTCACCTTTGGGCAGAGAACAAACTTCCCCAAATTTGAGCTCAAAGAGTAATTGTTTTGAAAAGTTTAACACCCATCTGAGAAAGGGCTCTCAATGCAAAGCCCTCTACACTACAGGGAGCGGTCCTCAATTAGTTATAACATTATTCTATTCCGCAGCACAGATTAGACCTCAATTGTATTCCCTAAACCAACACTTTTAAACTTATGTCCGGAGTTTTATTGTAGTTCAGAACATAGTTGAGGTACTATCTATGCTACAAACTTGGATGGGATTGCGACCAGCTCAAGGAACAACAGTGTGATAAGATGGTCCCCTGCTTTGGTCGTAATACAGCAAGGGCAACACCACAGCAGTCCTAATGCACCCGTAATAAAAATGGAGTTGCCTCTGTCAAATGGAGCATAGCAGGATGCACTGCTAGGCCTTGAGGTCTCCTCGCACAGGACCATTCACATATTAGAGGCAAAACATTTTGGGTGTAAGGGGAGGTCACCCAAGAGAGACAGCCCCTTCTGCTCATTTCAGGCTGGTGTCATTGTCTTTGCCATCCATACCTCTGTGAGCACAGGAGCAGCAGGCAGCTCGCTCAGGGGCAGAGGATCCAGGGCAAATGCCAGCTCAGAGGCCCTGAAACCAAGAGACCTCAAACACATTAACACCCCACAGACCACACCGCACACACATCCCCAGCCCTCACGCAGGCCCCAGGCCCCAGGCCCCACCCCAGCTGGGATAGTGCCCCCCACCCCAGCTGGGATAGTGCCCCCCACCCCAGCTGGGATAGTGCCCCCCACCCCAGAAGCAGCTGCAACGCTCAGCAAGGACCCAGGCACCTGGCATGCCCAAGAACCGGGGAGGAGGTATTGGCAGCAGGGCAGACGCACACCAACACCATCCCCATTACGCCCCGGGCCCCCCCTCACCCTCTCCCGCCGTGCCGCGAGCCCCGCTCCCCGGGCCCCCCCTCACCCTCTCCCGCCGTGCCGCGAGCCCCGCTCCCCGGGCCCCCCCTCACCCTCTCCCGCCGTGCCGCGAGCCCCGCTCCCCGGGCCCCCCCTCACCCTCTCCCGCCGTGCCGCGAGCCCCGCTCCCCGGGCCCCCCCTCACCCTCTCCCGCCGTGCCGCGAGCCCCGCTCCCCGGGCCCCCCCTCACCCTCTCCCGCCGTGCCGCGAGCCCCGCTCCCCGGGCCCCCCCTCACCCTCTCCCGCCGTGCCGCGAGCCCCGCTCCCCGGGCCCCCCCTCACCCTCTCCCGCCGTGCCGCGAGCCCCGCTCCCCGGGCCCCCCCTCACCCTCTCCCGCCGTGCCGCGAGCCCCGCTCCCCGGGCCCCCCCTCACCATTTCCCGCTGTGCTGCAGGCCCCGCTCACGGCTCCGCTCCGCCACACTCAGAAGCTGCTTCTTGATCTCGCGCAAGTCAGAGAAATCGCAGCTTCCCAAACCGGGCACAACCGCAGTAGCCGCCATCTTGCCCATACCCTCTCCGACCAATCACAGCCCGACAGCCACAACGCGCTTAGCGGCACTAACAACTATTATTCCTATTGGGTAGCAGCCCGCGCATCTCATCCAATCAAAGCGGGAGACAGATTCCTGATTGCTGATTGGCTGAGAAATGGAGTGGTGTGTGCGAGAGATCTGAAGGGGGTAAATTGCCGCCCTTGGGCGCCTCCTTCCCTCGCTGGGGAGTCGGAGCTATGGCTGGACTAGGGCTTGTCTGGCGAGTCATTGCCCCCCTTCCCCCCTGCAGCGTGACCCTGCGCCCCTCAGAGCCCCCCCGTGACCCCACACCCTTCCTGCGGGGGGACCCTGCAGCTTTCATTGTTCCCCCACAGGGTGACCCTGCGCCCCTCAGAGCCCCCCACAGCGTGACCCTGGACATCCCCCACAGGGTGACCTTGCACCCCTGAGTGCCTGCCCACAGTGTGACACCCTGCCCTTCCTGCAGCGGGACCCTGCAGCTTTCATTGCTCGCCCACAGGGTGATCCTTGAACCCTCTGCATCCCTCAGTGGCCCTTTCACAGGGTGACCCTGCACCCATAGTTCCCTCCCCCACAGGGTGATTGTGAACCCCCAGTTACCTCCCTCACAGGGTGACTCCTGTATCCCCACAACTCCTATGGAACAGCCCACCCAGGGATCTGTTTGGGGGCTTGAGGAACCCAGCCCAGGGCCTTTCTCCAAGCATTTTTCTCCTGCTGTCTCTGACTGCTCCCTCTGTCCTGTGTGTTCATAGCTGTCTCTTTGCCATCCTCCCTTCCCTGATTACCTCTGTTTCTCACCTATCCTCTCATGCTACCTGCCAAATCATTCACCCCTCCGTCTGCCTGGCCCACTTAATCATTCCGTCCACCCCTTTGCCACCCTGTGCCCCTCAGTCACTGAGTTCCCCTGGTGCTTTGCTGTTGATGGTTGCTTGTGTCATCTCATGCTACGGTCATCATCTCACCACCCAGCTTAGCACTGAGATGATCTTTTCAGGGTAAGCTTTAGTCCTCATTTTTCATATTTAACTTGTCTTAGTGTTGGAATAGTAGGGTACAGATGTGCAAAAGAACATGAAAATACTTAAAACCGATAAATTTTTTTTACACAACACAAGTGCTGGGACTCACTCCCACAAGATATCATTGGGGCAAGGATCTTAGTAGTCCTCAAAACAACATTTTATGGATAATGAGACCATCTACAGTTACATTAGACTAGTGAATATAAGATGTAAATCCTCATTTTTCAGGGCATAAACAATCATTAGCTGGCTGCAGTCAGGAAGAAACTTCCCCTCTGGGCAGGTTATTCCAAAATTGTCTGCTGCAGGGTTTCTTGCACTTTTGTCTTCTCTATCTCCCCTTCCTCCATCATCTCTATTTCTCCCCCTTTCTCTCACCCTACCTACCAAATCACTTCTCTCTCTCCTTTTGCCAGGCCTGCTTGGTCACTCCATGCACCCCTTTGCCATCCTGCTCCCCTCATTTCCCCTGGAGACAGGATACTAGACTGAATGGACCACTGTTTTGCTTTAGTATGGTAACTCCTGCATTCCTCGTTTGCTCAGCCTGCTGGTATCCTTGGAAACTAGTAGTAGTTATGGAAGCACTGATAGCAGTCAGGACCAACACCTGCAACTCTGGCCTTGTTTACTCAGGAAAATTGCACCCTTTCAACTTATGTCAGTTTTTAAAGCAGTTTAGTTAAACTGTAGAAACCACCTGCATGAACACTTTTCTTTTGGTTTAAGGGTTACTTATTTCAATTTATCTTAAATCTATTCCAAATCAAATTAAGTTAAACCAAAATAAGGCATGCTTAAACTGAGATAAGTGTCCACATGGTGATTTGCACCAATTTAACTATAATAATTTGAAATTGCTCCTTAAATTTAACAGATGCAACTTTCTTGTGTCAAGTATCAGAGGGATAGCCGTGTTAGTCTGAATCTGTAAAAAGCAACAGAGGGTCCTGTGGCACCTTTGAGACTAACAGAAGTACTGGGAGCATAAGCTTTCGTGGGTAAGAACCTCACTTCTTCAAGGCTTGCATCTGAAGAAGTGAGGTTCTTACCCACGAAAGCTTATGCTCCCAGTACTTCTGTTAGTCTCAAAGGTGCCACAGGACCCTCTGTAACTTTCTTGTGTAGACATCTTGTGTATAATTTTACTCTCCCCATATTATTCAACATATATATATATATATATATATAAAGCCATTGGGAGAGCTGGTGAGACTGAAAACAATGCCCAGCTCTACATTTCCTATACACAAAACACAAATAGCATTCTATCACAGTGTTCTCAATGCCTAGTTAATATTAGCAATTGGCTAAAGATGAATCTGGGCACAACAGAGGTGATGTTGCTAAGGAGAGAGCAACTGCTTTGAAGAACATGCCTCTATAGCATTCCCCGCTATCAAAAGCAGAGTAAATTGGTTCACACCCTAGGGAAATTTTTGGATTCCTCAGTACTTCTGGATGCCTAAATAACCATGATAACAAAAAAGCATCCACTTCCACTGTGACTGGTCTGCTTAATGTACCAAAACCTGTTGGACACAAACCTATCTTCAACAAACCAGCTTTTGCCACCTTCAGGCTTAATTATTGCAGTTTGTTATAGCAATAATACAGCCACAGTCTGAAAAAGCTCTAAATAATACAAACTACAGTAGTTTCTCTGTTTAGCAATATGCATTGCTGTGAATGCAGCACCCTGGTGCTCCGTTCTCAGGACCGGCTCCATAATGAATACAGAGTCAGAATCAAGATGCCTGCCTCCTAGTATTCAAAGCCCTCTGTTGAATTGGCCCTAGCTACCTGAAATCTCTTCTCCTTCCATGAGCATGATCTCCCCTGGCAGCTATGTTCCACTAGAACAATTAAACTGTTGATTATAGAGGGAGACTTCTGAGTTTTGGAGACAGAACTTTAATGAAAACTGGATCTAAACTATAGAACTCATTCCTTTAAGGAATAAGAATGACCATAGAGCTTATTATGTTCAGAAATAAATACAAAACTAATTTTGAACCCTAAATTCATACACATAGACATGAGAGAGGTTGTCTCTTTTTTAAGGTACTTGGTAGGCATTTCAATACTATGGTGATTGGGAGAGGCAGATGTATATAAATACAGAAAAGCAGGTCAAACAGACTTTCCTGTTAAAATTAGTTTGGATAAAAGGAGAACAGAATTATTTTTGTACGTTCTTGATTATGATGTAATACCCAGCACTTATGTAGTGCCTGACAAATGTTAACAAATGAATTCTTGCCCTCCTGTGAGATCTGTAAAAGGAAGATATTTACTTATGGGGAAATCAAGGCACAGAGATTAAATTTAACTGAGGGCACAGAACAAGTCACTGGGAGAGCTGGGATTAGAATTTGGGAGCTCTTGTTGCCCTGCTGTGAATACAGACCAGTAGAACATGTGGAGTCTCAACTCTGTTGTAGGAGGACCAGTAGCAACTGCCATAATTTAGGATGAAATGCAGCCTCCAGTATACTGCCCTTGGCCATTCATAGCATTCCTAGACAAATTTATTTTGGATTGAAGTTTCCACGTCTGGTCTTAGCTTAGATACACTAGAGTAGAGGTCCCAAAGACGTGGCCCACGGGCTGCATGCGGCCCGCAGAGTTATTTCCTGTGGCCCGCCATAGGCACCAACTCCACCGGCAGCCAAGCTCCCCTCACCCCCAGCTCCCCCACCACAAGTGTGCCGTGTCCCCGCTGCTCCGCCTACCTCCCAGTGCTTCCCGCCGCCAAGCAGCTGTTTGCCGGTGCTTAGGACTTTCCAGGAGGGGGGAGGAGCGGGGATGTGGCGCACTCAGGGGAGGAGGTGGAGAAGAGGCCAGGCTGGGGCAGGGATTTGGGGAAGTGGTTGGAATAGGGGCAGGGAGGGGGCGGAGTTGGAAGAGGCGGGGCAGAGGAGGGGCCTCATGGACTAGACAAGTAGTCTGATGTATGAAGTTCAGAATGTGTGATTCTTTGTTGTGAGTAGTTGGGAAGAATATTTGTTAAAAGTGGCAATGTATTTTATATGAATAGTTACTTTAAAAAGTTCCTGCCATTACAGCTATGTTGATAGACTGTTAGTGTAGGTCATCATCAGTGTTACTGACCACTGACCACATAAGGAATAGTTACATGTGTTTATATTTTATTAAAACCCCTCTTCGCATTACAGTTTTAAAAAAGTTAATACATTGACTTTTAATAGCATACTATATTACTCTTCATTTTTTACTATACTTTTGTATCGTTGTAGGAAAAGGTTTCAGTGATGCGACCCTCAGGCCAATGTACTGTCGGTCCTCATGTGGCCCTCGTGGTGATTTGAGTTTGAGATCCCTGCACTAGAGGTTAATTTGGCCTAGCACATTTTTTACGTTGGTTATACCATTACAGAAATGTGAGCTGTGTAAAGCAGATGTTTCCAAACCATTCTAACAAGACTTCCACTGCACCAGCATCTTGTTAGCACTTTCTCTAAGAAGGGTCGTCAGTATGTTAATGTGCACAGGCTGGCCTAGCTTCATGGAACAGCAGCTTTGCTTATTTTCTAAAGAGAGGTGATAAAAGAGTATTATGGAAATACTTTTTCCTGTTTGGCTGCAGTGTCGCATCCTAATGTGGTTGCTGCCATCTCTTTTCATGACCATGAAGGCTCCATGTTATCTGTGTCAGGGGAAGCATCGGTTCCTTGACTCTGCTCACGTATCCTTTCTATCATAACAAAAGTGACTTCAGTCAGAGGTCACAGAACATGAATTGGTGATAAAAGGAGAATAATTGATTAGCATGATGTCACCATACTTTATTCATAATTATCATAATGGGGGAATTTTTCTGTGATCCTTCGTAAAGCTGCTATTGCTGAATGTCATCTGTTTCTTATTGCTGTGAATCCAAATTAACTTCTATGACCGCCACCACCAGTTATTGAATTGTCTGTTGATGAGAACTGTACAGAGATATCGCAGTTGTAATTGTACAGTGATTCAGGCCCATGTCATCTGGAGCTGATTGCTGAAATGAGGGTTGTCTTGTCTTTTACAGATTGACAGAAATGGATAGGTAATTTGTCTTTAAAATGGAAAATTATGAGGTATTTTTAGTCTCTCTTGTTCTTTCAAATAGACCAAACAAATCAGTCTGGTGGATGATGGGGTCTGTTTTAATACTACATTTTTGTTTCTATTTCAGATTAGTTCCCATGTCTGATTGCTGTTAAAGATTTAACAGAACTTGCAACGTAAATATTTGTATTTCTTTCCAGACTCTTTCAGCCTATACATTGGAAATGTAAATGGAATCTTAAGTGCTCGTGGACTGGCACATATAACTCTAGTACAGAGAGTACCAAAAGATCTGTTTCAGTCCCCCCACAGAGTTTTTTTAATAATATATTTATTTGGGAATGTGAAGTTTAAGAAGTTGGTGTTATATTTTGTTCTGTAGGTAATTAATGTTGTCATTCTGCTTTCTGCTGTCTCTTCACAGTGCATTCCAAAGTCATGGACCACGTGCTAGGGCAGCTCCCATGCTCAGAAGTTTGAAATTATCTAACTTGAGAGTTATAGTTCTAGAATAGATGGCTTACAAATGGCTGATTTGAAGGAGCATGAATTTTGACTAGTATGGCATGTATAGATGAATTTAATAGAAAACCTTTTTTTCAGTTGACAACCAGATAGATCAATTATGTCAGCAATTCTCCTCAGGCAGAGTCCGTTGCCTGCATCATTAGGTTTGGTTCCAGTTATTGAGCAGAAGGTGGTGCTCTGGTCTTTTATTTGGAGCTGCAGTAAGAGGGTGAAAGGGTACTGATTGCTAAGAGTTCAGTAATTCAATTTCTCAAGACTGGCTTCATAATGAGAAATCATAATTCATTCTGTCACTCCATTGTGTAATAGATGCATCTTTTAAATGCATGGGGCTGGCTTTTAAAGCGGGAGGCTAATTAAATACTCTGCATGACGATGATAACATCTCAGAGAGCTGCAGATTAACTTAGCTGACACTAACTGAGGGACTGTTGGAAAAGCAGAAGTTTTGTTCATCACATCATTGCACAATTGCATGATTTAGACTAATAATCTAGTCTCCCTTAGAAAATCTGGTAACAAAAATCTACTGGAGATCAATGGGAAAATGAAGGCTAATGTGTCTGTTAGAGAAATATATTGCTAAGAACACAGTAATTGTCATGTTACAAGTCTTCAAACCTACAGCGTTAGCTAAAAGAAATGCAACTGAGTGAGCTTTATAAGTGGTAAAGAGCATTTTGCAGATATGGGGAGCATCATACAGTTATAAACATGATTCCTAGCCTTCTTAGAGAATTGGAAAATTGTGTTCTTTTACTGTAGCTAATAATTCACATTTATCTACATTAGGATTGTTTTGTTAGTTAGGTGGCTTACATTGTAAAGGGTTTTCTAACCTGTACAGAAAAACTACAGTGAATGCAATTTCTTGCTTCATCATACCAGATTTCTCAGTGTGAAATTACACATAATTTTTTGCCTGATAGTGTTTGCATTCCCTGTTTGGTACAGTCATGTGACTGTTATCGGTACTTATAATACAGTGTCTGCCAGGATACGATTCAGATTAGATCTTGGAAACCACATGACCCTAAATGTAAGGGAAACCATTTGTATTTGATTTACACCCTGACTGAGGAGCAAACCCTCATAGATCAAGGATGGTAGCTACAATCTACTGTCTCTTGTGAGCCAGAGCTGAAACAGGTCATTTGGGAATCTATGTCAGCACTTTGAAAATTGCTATTTTATGGAGGGTTATTTGTTTTTAAAGGGGTGAGATTTTTCAGGTTTTTGAATCCATGGGGACAGGTCTTTTCTTTCCCACTGCCACCACTCTAATCTGCCCCCATGTGGTGGGGCTGCTATTTTTCCAAGAGGAGGCTGTGGGATATGTAGCTATACATACATAGTACATTTGTACTAGCCCTTCCCCAAGTTGGGAGATGTTAGAGTTGGGAGTTGTGCTGGTTTTACCAGGATAGTCCTGATTTTTTCATATGATGTCCTGGAATCTTCCTTTGGATGTGTGAAATATCCTGGTTTGTAATTTCATCAAACTACAAAATGTTTTAACCAATATAAAAAATATTGTGTTCACTCCCATATCACCCTCATGACAGAGTGTTTTTTGCACCACCCATTGTTCAAGGCCGGAGCAGGTCATAGCTTGTCAGGCTTAAGCACAGTGGGGCTCCGCCATTCATTGTGTGATTCCTACTTTCGACGTCTCCGACTCAAGGAATATTTCCAACACACCACTGAACAGCACACTAACCCACAGAAACCTTCCTACCAACACTTCAAAAAGAAGAATTGTGTGTGGACTCCTCCTGAAGGATGAAACAACAGACTGGATTCTACATAGAGTGCTTCCGCCGAAGTGCACGGGCTGAAATTGTGGAAAAGCAGCATCACTTGCCCCATAATCTCAGCCGTGCAGAACACAACACCATCCACAGCCTTAGGAACAATTCTGACATCATAATCAAAAAGGCTGACAAAGAAGGTGCTGTCGTCATCATGAATAGGTCGGAATAGGAAAGAGAGGCTGCCTGGCAGCCTCTCTAAACACCACATTCTACAGGCCATTACCCTCTGATCCCACTGAGGGTTACCAAAAGAAACGACACCATCTGCTCAAGAAACTCCCTGAAAAGCACAGGAACAAATCTGCAGACACACCCCTAGAACTCTGACCGGGGTATTCTATCTGCTACCCAAGATCCATAAACCTGGAAATCCTGGATGCCCCATCATCTCAGACATTGGCATCCTGACAGCAGGATTGTCTGGCTATGTAGACTCTCCTCAAGCTCTACGCCTCCAGCACTCCCAGCTATCTTCGAGACACCACTGACTTCCTGAGGAAACTACAATCCATTGGTGATCTTCCAGAAAACACCATCCTAGCCACTGTGGATGTAGAAGCTCTCTACACCAACATTCCACACAAGGATGGACTACAAGCCGTCAGGAACAGTATCCCTGATATTGTCATGGCAAACCTGGTGGCTGAACTTTGTGACTTTGTCCTCTCCCACAACTATTTCACATTTGGGGACAATGTATACCTTCAAGTCAGCGGCACTGCTATGGGTACCCGCATGGCCCCAGAGTATGCCAATATTTTTATGGCTGACTTAGGGGACACCATCAACCTCAGCCTGGACCTGTCCACACAAGAGATCCACTTCCTGGATACTACAGTGCTAATAAGCGATGGTCACATAAACACCACCCTATACCGGAAACCTACTGACCGCTATACTTACCTACATGCCTCCAGCTTTCATCCAGACCACATCACACGATCCATTGTCTACAGCCAAGCTCTAACATACAACTGCATTTGCTCCAATCCCTCAGACAGAGACAAACACCTACAGGATCTCTATCAAGCGTTCTTAAAACTACAATACCTACCTGGTGAAGTGAAGAAACAGATTGACAGAGCCGGAAGAGTACCCAGAAGTCACCTACTACAGGACAGGCCCAACAAAGAAAGTAACAGAATGCCACTAGCCATTTCCTTCAGCCCCCAACTAAAACCTCTCCAGCACATCATCAAGGATCTAGAACCTATCCTGAAGGGTGATCCCTCGCACTCACAGACCTTGGGAGACAGGCCAGTCCTCGCTTACAGACAGCCCCCCAACCTGAAACAAATACTCATAAGCAATCACACACCACACAACAAAAACACTAACCCAGGAACCTATCCTTGCAACAAAGCCCGTTGCCAATTCTATCCACATAGCTATTCAAGGGACACCATCATAGGACCCAATCACATCAGCCACACCATCAGGGGCTTGTTCATCTGCACATCGACCAATGTGATATATGGCATCATGTGCCAGCAATGCCCCTCTGCCATGTACATTGGCCAAACCGGACAGTCTCTACGCAAAAGAATAAATGGACACAAATCAGACTTCAAGAATTATAACGTTAAAAAAACAGTCGGAGAACATTTCAACCTCCCTGGACACTCAATTACAGACCTAAAAGTGGTAATTCTTCAACAACAAAACTTCAAAAACAGACTCCAATGAGAAACTGCAGAACTGGAATTAATTTGCAAACTGGACACCATTAAATTAGGCCTGAATGAAGACTGGGAGTGGATGGGTCATTACACAAACTAAAAAACTATTTCCCCATGCTAATTTTCCCCCCGACTGTTACTCACACCTTCTTGTCAACTGTTTGAAATGGGCCATCCTGATTACCACTACAAAAGTGATCTTCCCTCCTGCTGATAATAGCCCACTTTAATTGATTTGTCTCATTAGAGTTGGTTAGGCAACCCCCATCTTTTCATGTTCTCTGTATATGTATGTATCTTCCTACTGTATTTTCCACTCCATGCATCTGATGAAGTGGGATTTAGCCCTCGAAAGCTTATGCTCAAATAAATGTGTTAGTCTCTAAGGTGCCACAAGTACTCCTTGTTCTCTTCTACCCTGTGGTCCAACATGGCATGCAGCTGTTTCACATCGTCTCCCACATCTTTCAGTGGTGGCTTAAAATTCTCTCTCACCTTTTTTCCCGGCTCAGTCTCTATGTAGTGAAACATCAAGTGCGTCTGTCCTGGCCCTGCTGAAAAGACCACAGAAAAGGACTGTGCAAACTTTCGGATCAGACATTCTTGTTCTTTCTGCAGGTCTCTCCCACTGGCACTTGGTTAGAGGTTGGGGATGTGGTGGCCTGTGGCCCTAGTTCCGGGGAAAACACTTTTACCAGGAGCCATTCTCAATCCTTCTGGGCCTTTAGCAAATGGACAAAGAATCATAGAAACGTACAACTGGAAGGGACCTTGTTAGGTCACCTAGTCCAGTCCCCTGCACTGAGGCAGGACTAAGTATTATCTAGACAAGCGGTTCTCAAACTGTGGGTCAGGACCCCAAAGTGGGTTGCGACCCTCTCTAATGGGGTCGCCAGGGCTGGCATTAGACTTGCTAGGCCCAGTGCTGAAGCCTGAGCCCCACCTCTAAGGGCCAAAGCCGAAGCGTGAGGGCCTCAGCTCTGGGTGGTGGGGTTCAGGTTACAGGCCCCCAGCTTGGGGCTGAAGCACTTGGACGTCTGGCCCTCCTCCCGCCTGGAGCGGTGGGGCTCGGGCTTTGGCCCCCTCCTGAATGGGGTGGTGGGGCTCGGATGGGCTCAGGCTTCGGTCTCCCCTCCTGGGGTCAGGTAGTAATTTTTGTAGTCAGAAGGGGGTCGCGGTGCAATGACATTTGAGAACCCCTGATCTAGACCATCTGTGACACGGTGCACCTACCCCACACCAGCCCCAAAAGGGTTAACTGTGCTTTGCAGGTTGAGGAAGCCCCACCACTCCGACTCTGCTGCACATGGTCAACAGGCAGAGTATAAAAGGAAGCAGCCCAACTCAGTCTGGGCAGCCTGCTGAAAGGGGAGGATGCAGACTGCATGCTCTCTCCAGGAAGCTGCTACAGGCTCTGGCTACAGGGCCATGGCATGCAGAGTTCCAGATGGACTCCAGGCTGCCTGACAAGCCCAGAGAAGGGACTGCGCCGGCAGGAGCTATGCCACTTGAGGACTCCAGAGACCCGGGGGAATCATGGAGCCTCGCCGAAGGAGAAAGGGTAGCAAGCAGCCCAGAGGACTTAGACTTTTCTCTGGTGCGTGAACCAGTCAGCATGTTTCAGGAGGATCCCCGCTGACTTGGTGGTGAGCACCCCCACCACTGCCAAGGACCTGGGCTGGGATTCGGAGGAACAGGGAGGGCCTGAGTCCCCCTACCCTGCGTGCCACACATCTGAGTGACGCCCCACTTCCCCAATCGGCCACACAATCTTTACTGACTCCAGCCATTAGGCCACACAACCCGAGTAGAAGGGCTGCTTTATGGACTCTGGCCATGTTTTATAGTCAGGGTCATGAACACAGGACTTAACTGGCTGCTATACAGTTTTTTCTCTTCTTCTCACCGTATGTGACCTGGCACATGGGATGGAGTGTACCTACCCCGCAACACCATCCCTGACATGCCTTTGTCTAACCTATTCTTAAAGACCTCTAATGATGAATATTTAACTACCCTTACAGTTAGGGATTTTTCTTATTGTCTAACCTACATCTTCCTTGCTGTAACTTAAGCCCATTACTACTTGTCCTGTCCTCAGTGGTTAAGGAGAACAAGTTATCACAAGAACCATTTATGTACTTGAAGACTTATCATGTCCCCCCTCACACTTCTCTTCTCCAGACTAAATAAACCCAGGTTGTTGTTGTTTTTTTTTTTCCAATCTTTCCTCTTGGGTCATGTTTTCTAGACTTTTAATCATTTTTGTTGATTTCCTCTGGACTTTATCCAATTTGTCCACATCTTTCCTAAAGTGTGGTGTCCAGAACTGGACACAGTACTCCAATTGAGGCCTTGTCAGTGCTGAGTAGAATGGAAGAATTATTTATTGTGTCTTACTTACAGTACTTCTGCTGATACATCCTAGAATGATGTTCATGTTTTTTGCAATAATATTACATTGTTGACTCATTTAGTTTGTGATACTGCTTCTTAGGCAGTTATTTCCTATTTTGTATTTGTGCAATTGATTATTCCTTTCGAAGTATAGTACTTTGCATTTGTCCCTATTGAATTTCATTCTGTTTAATTCAGACCATTTCTTCAGTTTGTCAAGATCATTTTGACTTGTAATTCTGTCCTCCAAAGTGCTTGCAACCCTTCCCAGCTTGGTATCATCTGCAAACTTTATAAGTGTACTCTGTGCCCTTATCCTAATCATTTATGAAGATATTGAATAGAACCAGACGTAGGACAGATCCTGGCGGGATCCCACTCAATATGCCTTTCCAGCTTGATTGTGAACCATTAATAACTATTCTGAGTATGGTTTTCCGGCCAGTTGTGCACCCACCTTTTTGTAGGTTCGTCTAGACTATATTCTGTAGTTTGTTTATGAGAAGGTCATGTGATACAGTATCAAAAGCCTAAATAAAGTCAAGATACCACATCTACCATTTCCCCCCCTCCACAAGGCTTGCTACCCTATCAAAGAAGGATATTAGTTTGGTTTGACATGATTTGTTCTTGACAAATCCATGTTGACTTTTACTTATTATTAAAGCCCTACAAGAATTGCAGGATGATTGTCAAAAAATTGCAGCTGAATTGCGGACAAGCCATGGAAGATTGTGGAAAAGTAATAATGGACCTTATTATTGGTGGTAATAAATTCCATTATTACTTTCCCGTGATTTTCTGCTGTCGGCCATCCGGGGCTGAGAGCAGGGGCTCCTGCTGTTACTGAGGAATCATCACTGAATGAGAGGTTTCTAATGGGGTCCTGCAGGGATTGACATTAAGCCTGACAATATTCCACTGTTTCATCAATTATCTGGAAGTAAATATAAAATTGCTGAGGATAAAATTTTGGATGACACAGATTGACAGAGTGGTGAATAATGATGAGTATAGGGATGTAATAGCAATCTGGATCACTTTGTAAGCCGGACCCAGTCAAATCAAATATGTTTTATTACAGCCAAATGCAGAGTTATATATCTAGGAACAAGTGCACAACGGGGGACTGTACCCTGGAAAGCAATGCTTCGGAAAAGGTTTTGGGGTCATAATCCACCAGCAACTGTACATGAGCTCCCAGTGCAATGTTGTGGAGAAAAAGAGTTAATGTGATCCTGGGATGTATAAACAGGGGAGTAATGAGCAGGAGTGATTTTACTTCTGTATATGGCTTTGGTGAGACTGATACTGGAATACTGCATCTGGTTCTGGTGTCCATATTTTAAAAAAGAATATGGAAACACTGGAGATAGTGTAAAAAAGAACCACAAAATTATTTGAGGGCTTGAAAAAATGCCTTACAGTGAGACACGTAGAGCTCAAGCTGTACAGCTTATCAAAAAAATTAAGATGTGACTTGATGACAGTGTCTAAGTACCTTCACGGGCAGAATATACTGGCTATGAAATAGTTATTTAATGTATAACCAGGAGCTGGAAGCTGAAACTAGACAAATTCAGATTTGAAATAAGACATACATTTTTAACAATGAGGATGATTAATCACTGGAACAAACTACCAAGAAAAGTGATGGATTCTCTCCATCTCTGATTTCTTCACAGAAAGACTGGATACCTTTCTGAAAGATATGCTTTAGCCAAAATACATAATGCTTAGTCAGACAAGCACAAGTTATTAGTCTCAATACAGGGGTACTTGGATGAAGTTTAATCGACTGTGATATACAGGAGGTTAGACTAGATGATCTAATGGTCCCTTCTGGGCTTAAAATCTATGAATAAATCCCAACATGGCTTTGACATTAACAGGTGAATGGGATGGGGGAATACTTCAAATCTTAATTAAAATATTAGGATTATTTGCCTTAGGAGACAAATAAGAAGGTGCATGATTAAGGTATACAAAATTATGAGTGGCATATAGAAAGTGGATCGGGCACTGCTAATCACCCTTTCTTATGATACAAGAACAAGGGGGTGTTCAAGTAAATTGAAGGGGAGAAAATTTAAAACTGATAAACAGAAATACCTTTTCACACAAGGCATAATTAGCCAGTGGAGCTCATTTCCTCAAGATATAATTGAGGCCAAGAGCTTAGCAGGATTCCAAAAGAACTGGGCATTTCTATGGATGACAGGGATATGCAGAGTTGCTATAGAAAGTTTAAGAAAATAGTTTTGGGTGGGATCTAAATCATCATGTTTCAGAGCACAAACCAAGCTCTAACTAATGAGGGTTTAGGGTTAGAAAGAAATGTTTCCTCTGGGCAGGTCATCCCATAACTGCCTATTGCAGGATTTATTTCACCTTCCTTGTGGCAGCTGGTCCTGGCTATTCTCCGAGGCAGGATACTGGACTAGATGGACCACTGACCAGTATGGCAATTCTTGTGTTCCAGAAAGTCCTTTACATCATGATATCTGCACACTATTTTCTCACCTGTAATTTGTTTCCCTCCTGCTTGTGGCCCAGTCCTCACTGAGCAGTGAAAGTTGAGAATCTGAGTGTCTGGTGTTAATGAGTGAGGTAAACAGTGAGAATCCTTCAGCTCAAATGTAATGAAGGCTCTGAGAGAGTTTCTTTGTGATTGAAAGGGGTGGGGACATAATGGTGAAGAATGTAAACTCCAGACAGGGTGAAGAATTTAGGGTGAGTAATAGCATGAAATTGAACAAAAGTTTAAAATTAAGGAGAATACAAGAAAACAAGTCCTACTGGTGAGGTGCATTAGCTTGCGTAATAATCTCTCTATGGGAATAGTGGAAACCCTGTCATATGGGACACTTTAGACTGGAGAAGAGACTGTAGGGAACAATCCCACATTCACCTCAGGCTGAATGGAGCAGCTGATTTAGTATGGCATTTCCATCTCCAATTTGTGATTCATTCTCCCTTCTCCATCTGCCCCCTGCCTGCACCCCCACCACACACATGCACACTTGTTAATTGTTACCTTGTAAATCATGGGCTCTGCATAACAAAACAGAGGTTCTTTCACTTGCTATTGGCTGTTGCCTGGAAGATGTCCCATGTGACTGAAGGGCACAGTCAGCAGTGACTCTCCATCTAAAATATCTAATATCTAGAGAGCCTGTTAACATGAGTAATAGAGCACAGAGTTTGATTTTCCAATCATTAGATGCAGTGCTATCTAGTCTCCAGCCCTTAGGGGACAATCAATGATAGAATACACTTAAGGGAAAGCATAGAACAGCCCTGATTGAAAACAGACCATTCCTTATTACAGAAATGGCAGGAGCAAACCATTAATTACAACAGTTTGTTTATTCTTGTCATCTTTTTCTTATACAAGGTAAAAGGTGCTGGGCTGACAGCCCTGGAGACCAAGTCCTCCATCTGCAGAACTGCACCATGGGTAGCAGCAAAGCAAGCTTTCCTACCCCACCACTATGTGTCTGCCATGTTTTAGAGTGTTCACTTGTATGTGTGAGCAGAGAAGTCAGGCCTAGGATACAGTACAAAGTTTTGTTGATAGAAGTTGCCTTTTGTTGCCACAGGTTTGCACACTTCCATACACAAATTTAATTCCAGCCTGTCACTAAAAAACACCATCTCTCTGAACAACACAAGTCCACCAATGGAGAATTGTTGGCTGAGGGATGCCAGTATGGAGGCCACTGCATTACCTGCATCAGTGAAAACAGTCCTCCAGCAATAGCCCACAGCATGCCTCTTCTCACTCTCACAGTTCTGACCTTTCCTGCCCAGAGGTCAATTACCAGAAGCCCAGCCCTCCTTACAACACCCAGCACGTTTTAGAAATGCCTCTTTTCCTATTAGCCCACCTTTGTGAGCACACAGGTATAGCTCAGCATGAAGAAAGAGCTCCAGCTAAACTTCATGCCACTGCCTGGACTAGGAAAGAAGTCCTGGATCTTCTCAGCCTGACAGGAGCAGAGGCTGTGCAAGCCCAGCTGCAGGGCAACCACAGGAATAAGGAGGTCTGTGTGAACATTGCAATGGGGATGCAAGTCCAGGGCTATGAAAGGGACAAGAAGCAATGCAAGGCAAAAGATCTTCAGTAGGCATACATGAAGGTTAGGGAGGACTACAAACAATAAAAAATTGGGGGATGGATAGCTCAGTGGTTTGAGCATTGGCCTGCTAAACCCAGGGTTCTGAGCTCAATCCTTGAGGGGGCCATTTAGGGATCGGGGGCAAAATCAGTATTTGGTCCTGCTAGTGAAGGCAGGGGGCTGGACTCAATGACCTTTCGGGTTCCCTTCCAGTTCTATGAGCTACGTATATCTCCATATATTAAAAAAAAGCTGGGGCCACCCTTAGCCCCCAGAGCTGCTGCTTCTACAGTGAGCGCCATGTCTTACTTGGTGGGGACCTGACCGCCACCCTCAATATGATGGTGAGAATTTCAGCAGCAGTCAGTGAGGACAAGCTGACAGAGGGAATGGGATGTGGAGTGGGAAGCAAAGAGCCAGGACCTCTTCGAAACAGCTGGATCTGACCCAGCTGAGCCAAGAGAATGAGCCCAGTGAGGAAGGGGGCTTAGATATTCATATTGATGCATGAATCTTTAAAAGTATTTTTCCCCCCTTTGTGTTGCCTGCCCTTGCCTCCATCCCACTTCTCCCCTCCTTCAAAATGGCACCTGTTTGCATAGTCAAAGAACTAAGGAATTTACTTTTGAAGCAGCTGGTTGATTTTTAAAACGTGTACTGGCAATAAAAGAAGAGACTATTGCCGTCATTTAGTGGCCAACATGTTCTGGCATGCAGATAGAAATTTCAGCTAGCATACAATCCTAGCAAGTTAGAAAATCAGTTCATTACAAGCAAACAGAAAGATACACCAATACCTAATCATAAAAATAAAGCACTTTAGTGGCTGTCTAGGCTACCTATTTTTAACAGTTAACTTTTAAAGTAAACATGTAATGTAAACATTGCAAAAGACAGTGCTTCAATTTAAAGTCCAATTTCCCCAATCCAAAATAAATCACTCTTATGCTGTGATTGGATGGAAGTAGAAGAGTTATTCCTGGTTCAGGGGGTTTACTTTTCCTTGCCATGTGGTCTTAGGAAAGGAGGATTATCCCCACTACCTGGTGGAAGCATGTGTTGATTTGTGCACAAATGCCCCTTTTGTCCTCTGGAACAATCTCAACAACTATTTCCTGGAGATAACTAAGGATTGCAGCCTTGTTTCTCTCACCCACCTGAGAGGAGACTTTCCCGCTGTAACGATCTCCATTAGCATTAGCTAGCTTGATTATCACTTCAAAACATTTTTCTTCTCTTACTTAATTGGCCTCTCAGAGTTGGTAAGACAACTCCCACCTGTTCATGGTCCTGTATGTGTGTATATATATCTCCTCAATATATGTGCCACACTATATGCATCCAAAGAAGTGGGCAGTAGCCCACGAAAGCTTATGCTCTAATAAATGTGTTAGTCTCTAAGGTGCCACAAGTACTCCTGTTCCATTAGCACTAATCACTGCAAAAGGCCTGGCAGCATACAGGCCAGGATGGCCTCAAGCCTTGTGGAGCAGATGCCTTCTCTGGGCCTTTGTCACTCTCATGAACAATATATCACCCATAATTAGCACTGCGTGTAACAATTTTAGCAATATTTACTGCAATGTTCCTACATTCATACTCTGGAATATGCAGTAGGCTACTCCTCCCCTTAGAACCACAGGTTTACAATAACAAGTTTCAGAGTAGCAGCCGTGTTAGTCTGTATCCGCAAAAAGAACAGGAGTACTTGTGGCACCTTAGAGACTAACACATTTATTAGAGCATAAGCTTTTGCATCCGAAGAAGTGGGCTGTAGCCCATGAAAGCTTATGCTCTAATAAATGTGTTAGTCTCTAAGGTGCCACAAGTACTCCTGTTCTCTTTGAGGTTTATAATAGAATCCCCATGTTACTTACAATGTCAGCACATGTAGAGTGCTTCTGAATCAAGCTGTCCCAAAGGTACACTGACTCTCTGCATATTTTTATACATTTCTTTATGTATTAAGGTATCAGTAGAAGAGATTTTGGAACAAATTGATAAATTAAACAGTAATAAGTCACCAGGACTAAATGGTATTCATCCAAGAGTTCTGAAGGAACTCGAATGTGAAATTGCAGAACTGCTAATTGTCAGATGTAACCTATTGCCTCTGTACCAGATGACTGGAGGATAGCTAATGTAACACGGATTTAAAAAAAATAATCCAGAGGCAATCCAGGCAGTTCTAGGGCAGTGAGCCTGGCACAGGCAAATTGGTAGAAAGTATAGTGAAGAACAGAATTATCAGATGCATGGCTGAACACAATATGTTGGGGGAAGAGTTAACATGATTTCCCTTTACAAAAGCCAAATCATGACTCACCAATCTATTAGAATTCTTTGAGGGTGTCAACAAGCATGTGCACTAGTGTACTTGGACTTTCAGAAGGCCTTTGGCAAGATCCCACAACATAAGCTCTTAAGCAAAATAAGCAGTCATGGGATCAGAGGGAAGGCCCTCTCATGGATCAGTAGCTGGTTAAAAGATAGAAAACAAAAGGTAGGAAGAAATAGTTTTCACAACAGAAAGAGGTAAATAGCAGGTCCCCAAGTATCTGTACTAGGACCAGAGCTGTTTAACATAAACTCTTTACCAGATAATTTATGAGTAACAGTGAGGTGGCAAAGTTTGCAGACGATACAAAATTATTCAAGACAGTTAAATCCAAAGCTGACTTTGAAGAGTTACGAAGGGTTTTCTGACAAAACTGGGTGACTGGGCAACAAACTGGCAGATGATGAAATTCAGCATTGATAAGTGGAAAGTAATGAACATTGGAAAAAATAATCCCAACTATATGTACAAGATTATGGGGTCTAAATTAGCTATTACCACTCAAGAAAGAAATTTTTGAGTCCTGGTGGGTAGTTATTTCTCTGAAAATGTCTGCTCAATGTGCAGCAGCAGTCTAAAAATCTAACAATGTTATGAACCATTAGGAAAGGGTTAGAAAATAAGATAGACAATATCCTAATGATACTATATAAATCCATGGTTTGCCCACACTTTGAATACTGTGTGCAGTTCTGGTCACCCCATTTAAAAAGAAAATATGTATTTGAATTGCAAAAGATACAGAGAAGGACAACAAAAATGATTAGGGGTATGGAACAGCTTCCATATGATGAGAGATTAAAGAGTCTGAGACTGTTCTGCTTAGAAAAGAGACAACTAAGGGGGGATATGATAGAAATCTATAAAATCGTGGATGGTGTGGAGAAAAATGAATAAGGAATTGTTATTTATCCCTTCACATAACACAAGAACCAGGGATCACCCAATTAAATTAATAGGCAGCAGGTTTAAAATGAACATAAGGAAGTACTTCACACTGTACCTAGTCAACCTGTAGAACTTGTTGCCAGGGGATGTTGTGAAGGCCAAAGGTTTAACTGGGTTTAAAAAAATAGAACGAGATATGTTTTTGGAGATTAAGTCCATCAGTGGACTTTCTCTCTGGCCAACATACCTGCAATCACAGTCTTTTTTCAGGGCAGCACCCACCTCTCATGGGCAGTCCCCTTTGGTTGGTTGGTGTGAGCATGCTTTTGGTTTTAGTTCTTATATTGGGGTGATTCTCTCTGTGGGTCTCCAGCAACTCCAGGCAAGCCTTCCGGGGTATACAGTCCAAGTCCTTATCTAGGCCTTGGTATGGGGCCATAGCTCTAAGGCTTCTCCCAGAGGCACTGCCTTCTTCCACCACCCATCTGGGGCCTATCATGGTACCTACTGTTGGTGGCGTTTCAGCAGGCCTCCCGGGGCTCAGTCTTCAACCAGACCAGCAGGGCCCATCTTGGTACCCTCACCTGGTCTGGCCAGGTCCTGGGCTCAGTCCCCTGGGCTCAGCCTACCCACACTGACCTTTTCATGGTCCTGCTGCTGCTACTCTATCCAGCCAGCCAGGCACCTGGTCTTTGGCAGAACTTCCCCGGGCTCAGTTCTGTCTGCAGTGAGCGCTCTGCAGTGAGCTGTCCATGGTACTGCTGCTCTTTCAGTCAGTCCTCACTCCTCGAGCTCCACCCAGCAACTAAACTTCTCTGCTCTGCTGCTTGTCTTAGATAGGGTCTTTCTGGCCCCGGTTTGGTCACTCCATCAGCCCCTCTGATTGGCTGCTCTTCTGCAGCCACGCTAGGCTGCCTGGAGGACTTCTCACTGCTCTATTCTGGAGCAGGGTGATGCAGGGCCACAAGGCCTCCAGCAGGGGGCCTCTGGACCTAGTCCACCCTGCCACATGGCACAGTGTTGGTATATAACACTAAATACTTTTATTGATTACAATATAAACCCCACTCACTCCACATTCACACCCCAACATACTGCACCAGAGTTCGAAGATTAGAATGAAGTCCCGATGGCCAATCGAGGTTTGATCTAATCATAAGGCATGGGGAGCCGGCACTGCACACCTCTTCAAAATCAGGGCTCTGGATTGATACCTGACTCCAAATTTCAGATATGTCAGGCAATTATTTATGAACCAGTCCGTCGCGTCATCAGCTCTTTGTCTCTGTTTGCTAGGCCTTTCACCCATAACTTCAGGAAAACCATTCCGGGCAGGCTGCCATAATCCCAGATGTTCCATTTCACCCAATTTTTATCCACAGCTGTAACGGATACATTGTCATGACAACACCAACGATGTTATTCCCTTATCTGCTAATTCTTCATATTTCCCATGGACACAACAACGTTGTTTTGCAAGAACAGTTCTTGACCGCTCATGACCTTAATTCCTCGCTTCAGTTGCCAACATGCAACTCAAGTACAGTAACTCCTCGCTTAACATTGTAGTTATGTTCTTGAAAAATACGACTTTAAGCAAAACGATGTTAAGCGAATCCAATTTCCCCGTAAGAATTAATGTAAATGGGGGGGTTAGGTTCCAGGGAAATTTTTTTCGCAAGACAAAAGACATCATATACATATACAGTATACGTTTTAAACAATTTTAAACAGTTTAATACTGTACTCAGCAATGATGATTCTGAAGCTTGGTTGAGGTGGTGGAGTCAGAGGGTGAAAGAGGGTGGATAGTCCAGCTGCTCCTCTTGCTGTTCTTTCCAAAGTGCTGGGTGGGGGGTGCTCAATCCCTGGCTCTGCCCCAGGCCTGCCCCCACTCCACCCCTTTCCCCAAGACCCCACCCCTGACCCAACTCTTCCCGCCCCTGCTGCACCCCACCCCGCCTCTTCCTGCCCCTGCTCCACCCCCTCCCCTGAGCATGCTGCGCCCTCACTTCTCTCCCTCAGTCTCCTGAATGCCACAAAACAGCTGATTGCTGCGGGTGGGAGGCATGGGGAGGCTGTGCACCTTCCGCCCGCAGCAGTCAGCTGTTTTGGAGCATTCAGGAAGCTCTGGGGAAGAAGGGGGTAGGCTGCGCATCACGTTCTTGCTCCTTCCTCCTCCCTCCCCACCCCGAGCCTCCTGAACACCGCAAAACACTGATTGCTGCAGGCGGGAGGTGCGGGGAGGGAGTGGGGAGCTGCTGATCCGCGGGGCCGTGGCGCTGGGGGGGGGGGGGTTGAGGGGAGCTGATGGGGGGTTGCTGGCCCACCGTGATTCCAAGCCCCCACGGCCAAACAACGTTATAAGCAAACATTGCGCAACTTTAAATTAGTATGTTCTCTAATAGATCAGCGACATAACAACGAAACCACTTTAACCGGGACAACATTAAATGAGGAGTTACTGTACTCATGTCAAGCACACTGCATTCATACTAGGCCTCAATGGCCTATAACATATTACAACGTATACTACTATATATCCCAACAGGACCATTGGTCTGACACAGTATGGCCATTCTTATGTTCTTAAAAATTTCAGGAGTTTTGAGACTTATCTTTTCCTTTCTGCTACCACTGTAATTCAAATAATGGCTCTATCACTTTATCAGCCTCCTCGACCAGCATAGCCCTGGGAGGTGAACCCTCCACGACTAAAAGATTGGCCCTGATTAGGAAATTAAAGAAGTGGGTAAGGGAGGATATGTTTTCAGAGCTTCTCCAGTCCTCAGAGGCTGCTGATTGAGAGCAGGGAATGGAAGGACTGCATGCTTGAAGAAAAGCAGAGAGACAGAGAAGAAAGGCAAAGAGACTAAGAGATGCATGAACAACAGAGCAGGAAGGATAGTCCAGTGATTAGGGTGCTGGCCTAGGCTGTGGGGAGACCTAGGTTCAATTCCATACTCTGCTATGAACTTCCTGTTTGACCTTGGTCAAGTCACTTAGCTTTGGTGCCTCAGTTCCCCATCTGTAAAATAATGTCCTACCTCACAGGGATGTTGTGAGTATAAACACGTTAAAGATTGTGAAGCATTTTGAGATCTACTAGTGAATAGCACTATACAAGAAATAGTCATTATTATTACTACAAACAGGCACACTAGACTATAATGACAGTGTAAGCAACAAAAACAATTTTTGCAGAACATTTATGGAGCAAAATATCCAGAAACCTCCTACCAGCAACTTTTGCACTCAATGGACAATTTGATTAACACTGGCCCCGGCACTCAAGGCACAAACATGTCCTTCAGACTTATAACTACCACTCCACGGTAGTTGAAAATAAGGAGAACTACAACTGTGCATACATTGATCTGTGAATAGTGCAGGGTCAGACAGCAAACATCGAGCGCTTTCCTTCTTTAGTATATGTAATAAAGGTCCAAATTTTAATAAGTTTGTGTTTAAGGCTTTTTAAGGTTTTACAACTGTTGATTGTTGGCTGTTAATGAAATATATTTGCACTCTTGAACTAGCACTCAGTAAATTTTGTTTTTGAAAATCATTGTTCACTTTATTGGGTGTTACCAAAAAGATATGTTACAAAACAAACCTCTCCCCACAACTACCAAATTCTTAACAGTCATAACCCCATAATTAAGCCATCTACACAAAGTACACAAACACAGCACACAACAATGTTCTGTCATACTGTTAAAGTAATCTTTTAAGGCCTCTCTCAGCTGTACAGCTACTCGACTGGCTCTGGGTTAATGCCCTTGTGTCTTGCTGTTCAAAATCAGCAGACAAGCTTTCCCTTCCACTTAGCCCCCTACCAGTTATGTTTCCCAGTGCTTTGCAAATACACCTCTACCTCCATATAACACAAATTTGGATATAATGCGGTAAAGCAGTGCTCCGGGGGGGGGGGGGGACGGGGGACGACGACGACTGCGCACTCCGGCAGATCAAAGCAAGTTCGATATAACGCGGTTTCACCTATAACGCGGTAAGATTTTTTGGCTCCCGAGGACAGCATTATATCGGGGTAGAGGTGTATATGCCATCTATTGCCCCATCACAGTTCAGGAATCTCATTGCTTTAAATCCCTGTATTTCCTGCACATGCCCCAGACCCACAATCTTGTGTACAAGGAGATATTTTGTGGCCTTGCACACCTGGATGATAAGCACCCCCACTGTGGATTTTCCAACACTGAACCGATTGCCCACTGACCACTGGCAGTTACAAGCTTTCAGAGCATGATTGCCACCTGTTTCTCCACTATCAAAGCAGCTCTCTTTGTGGTGTCTCTATATAGGATGGCTAGGGCAAACTTGGCATTCCACATCCAAAAGTTCTGCGCTCACACTTGATCTTCCTAGATTTGCATCATAATGCAATCCCACCAGTTAGTACTTGTCTCTTGGGCCCATAAATGTGGAGCTGATCATCTAATGTGTACAGCACTCTGAATTTTATGCACTGTCTGCAGCATTCACTTCTCCTCAGTGTGTCCTATCTCATCTTCATCACAGCACCACTGGCCACTGTTGTAGTGGTTATTGTAATGGTAGTCCAGGAATCGGCAGTTTGCTGCTCCAAGCCAGTGGGGGCTGCGGGAAGCGGCGCGGGCCGAGGGATGTGCTGGTCACCGCTTCCCGCTGCCCACATTGGCCTGGAACGGCAAACCACGACCAGTGGGAGCCGCAATTGGCCGAACCTGCGGACGCGGCAGGTAAACAAACCGGCCCGACCTGTGAGGGTGCTTACCCTGGCGGGCTGCGTGCCAAACGTTGCTGATCCCTGTGGTAGTCATTGATGTTCTGCAAATATAGAATTGTGACTCCCGTCTCTAAAACAGACATGAGAACTGTGCTTTTCTGTGCTTAATTCACGCTTCTGATGGCAAGATGACAGGGAAAATAAAAAGTGGCATGACCAACTGGTAATTTTTAAGAATAACCCATCTATGGAATGGAAGAAACATGGGATGGAGGAAAGGCAAGTAGGAACTTGACCTTGAACTCCCATCATTCCCTGAGCCCAGTGTTTATATCCCACAAAGCACTGCAAAAATGTCTCAGAAGGCATTGCATTGGAGAGTGATGCAGAAGACTCTAGGTTCCCTATCCACAATGCACTGCGTCTTCCGCCAACAAACCTCTGGTGTTGAGGATGCACAGCACTGGCAAAAGCAGCCAAGGGTGCACATGCTCTAGCAACATAGCAAAGTCCGTGTCTGTAAGCTGACAAAACTTCCGTCAATCAAACTTTGTAGGGTAGACCTGGCCTAAGTTCCTGTGGCCTATTCAGCACCTCAATCTCTCTACTTAAGCTACTAGTGAGGTAGCCAATTAATGCTAATAGTGATCCTGGGTTTTGTAATGAGGGTACCTGTGCAGTAGGAATTGAGAGGCAGCCAAACTTATCTCACATGGGGGGCACTGAATGGCAATCAGGTTGGAACAAATTGTAGCTGAATTTGACTTTGTGACCTAGAAATTAAAAGCTCTGTTTCCCCCATTCTCAGTTCCCTTAGCTATGTTGTCCTCCTGCATTTTCCATTTGTAAAGGTCTGTGCACAAACCTGGACAGTACATTGTACTCGTCTCCCTCTCACACAGAGCTTTTAAATCTTCAAAGGCTGGTATTTTTCAGACTGAATACTAGGATGTATAAATGTCTGCAGCATCTTAAGTGTTAAATTCAGTCGCAGCTGTCTTCAGACATTATCATCATTTAACTTTATTATCATTTAGCTTGAAGTTTGTAGCTTGACTGAAAGTAATGAGTTTTCTTTGCATGGATAGAAGTGTTCAAGACTCTGTACTCAGCTCAGACACTGCATCTAATTCTGCCTTCTCATCATTGTTCTAGAACAGAGACTCCAGGTTTAGTTAATCAGAAAGCATTCCAGCACATACGGAGATAGGAGAGAAGGCAGAACAGTTGTTTTAGAAATGTATACAGAAGAGGAAAGGGGAACATATGAAGGCTAAATCCTGTGTTAAGAAGATGCTGATTAAAAACATTTTTTACTTGCAATAGAAACAATGACAACCTCATCAAGGGCTCATGAGTTCATCCCTGTCCTGATTCACTGCAGCCTAGGTGGCTCTTCCTCTGTCTCTCTCTTGGATCCTGTTCATTTCTACGATTCCACTTTCAGCACTTAACCACCGGCAGCCAGTGGCCCCTCTATGACTTCAGCATTACAGCATTATGACTTCATGGGAGGCTTTTTACATGTCATCAATATTATAAATCTTCTCTGTTTGATTCCAAACTGCTCCCTGGTGAGGTGAGTGATATAGTTAATGTACTGAGACAGTAGTGACATAAGAGCTGCCTCTGGGGACCCATGAGTCATGCAATACAAGGGCACTTACCATATCTAAATTATTCCATTTAAATATCTGAGGTGAGTGAACTAGTCAGGAAAGAGACTTTGTTACCATCATCACCATTTATAGTGAGTGCTCAGTCTAAGAAACAGACAGATTAGCTTCCTGAGGACAGCCTCAGTGGGCTCTACTTGCTCAGCATTTTGCCCACCAAAAAACGTAGCATTATAGAAATGGAGGTCTGGAAGGGACCTTAAGAGGCCATCTAGTCCAGTACCTTGTGCTGAGACAGGACCAAGTAAACCTAGACCGTCCCTGGCAGGTATTTGTCCAACCTGTTCTTAAAAACCTCAGATGACGGGGATTCCACAACCTGCCTTGGAAGCTTTTCCAGAGCTTAACTACCCTTGTAGTTAGAAAGTTTTTCCTAATATCTAACCTAAATCTCCCTTGCTGCAGATTAAGCTATTACTTCTTGTTCTACCTTGTGTGAACATGGAGAACAGTTGCTCACCATCCTCTTTGTATCAGCCCTCTCAGGTCCACCCTCAGTCTTCTTTTCTGAAGACTAAACATCACTGTTAAAACAGTCCAATATAGTGGTCTCACATTGCTGGATCTTAGTGGTACTGTCATGCCCTGTGCTTGTCCCTCTATGCCCAGGCTGCCTAGAATGTTGGTGCAGCTGGACAGTCTTGGTCTTTGTCTAAGGGAATTAATTTTCATCAGCTGGGAAGGCTGGGCAATAGACATTAGAGAGGCAAAAGCTCTGTTGGATCATACCTAAAACACCCCCTTACACTTCTGGAAGCCAATGCAGAAAAAATTAGGCTGAAGCCAACATATGGGGTGTTTACCCGATCACTGTAAGTAGCTACCATGAGGTTTGGCAGCTGGTGTAATGGCATAGCACTCTCCATACTGGTGTGTCTTACTTGCAGCAGGAGTTACTGATGTGTCGTGACATCACAGGAACTAAACATGGAGATCGAGTAGCGCCCTTGAAGCTGCTAACACAGTGACTGTGCCTCAGAGACTGGCTACTGGGCAAATCCACACAGATTTCTAAAGTAGCAAGAATTTTCTTAAATTCCTTTGACGGTCACCATTATTATTTGGAGTGTCCAGACCCTGTGCAATTATATTTCTCCCCTTCACCCCCAGTGATTTAAATTATCATCTGGGACAGCTGGAGGATATCACTTTGTGTGACTGGCAGGCCATTAAGCAGGTTTTATGGCAGACTTGTGTATCATTATGAGCACTAATTTTGTGGTTTGATTTTCAAAACTACAGTGGGAGCTGGGGTTGCTCAGCACCTCTGAAAATCATACCACTATTGGAAAAATGGGAATGATGTTTTGTTACAAGAACTTCCAAAGGGACTTTTTAATGGCAAAAGAGGACAACTTGACCTGTTCAAAATAAAAAGCAGTAGATCTCTAGTATTCTTCTAATAATCAGCTATATTGGTGTATATTCTCTATGCAGTTCAGCGGGAATAAAATAAACACTGTAAATTAGTGCTATTCATTAGAACTGTAGGAAAAAAGAAAATAGAAACCTGCTATGAGTTCCCCTCTTGAGTAAGAGAACCTGTTGTGTTGGGCCTCTCCACAGCAGTACTTCCCTGGAGAGAATGGAGAAAGGAACACAAGGTAGAACTGTTTATATCAGAAAAAACAGAAACAAGATAAAGGTTCAGGGCTATTAAGGGGCTATCCATGGTTCCTGTAATGCTGAAGTCATTAGCGTTCTGGTTTCCCTCTGTCTAGGTTGATTGAGAAGCCTGCTGATCTTCATGGCCAGCAGTGTAATGAGCCATACACATCTTGTTTGATTACATTCACCTCCTTTGAGGCTTTCTGGCCTGATACAGTGCATTTTGTTTTGAGGACAATCTAGATTACAACTGGTTATAGTCTGAGAAGGGAAGCTAGTTTGTAATCTGTCTATTTCAGAGGACATGCACTGGCAACATTGGTATTTGACTGTCCTTAAACATTTGCTATCAGTACCCTCTGGAAATCTATCATTTCACTGGGCAAAATGATTCCTGTGAGAACTACTCTGGAATAAAATAAACGTCTTGACCTTCTGGAATCTGATAAGAGCACAAACCTTCAAATCTGGTGAGCAAAGCAAGGGCCAGATGCCTTTATTATTTATTTTATTTTTAGTTTACTGAGTGTTGCACCAAACCTAGAGAACAGTTTGTCCCCTAAGGATCTTACAATGTAAATTACACACACTAGCAGTTCATACATACAACGTACTGGGGAGCAGATGATGCCTTAAACTCAAAACAGGACAAAGTCTCTGATTTAGTACTAAATTTTACTTGATTGTGTTGATACTGCTTTAGATGGACCATTGGTCTGACCCAGTATGGCCATTTATGTTCTTAAAAGATTTAGATCTTATGTCTGCGGTATTGCACTGTTACTGGGTCACTTACAGACTCTAATTTAAGATTCCTAGATTCCTCTTGTTTCTGGAAGGGACAATATTTTATCCAGCCAAATTGATACCATGCAAACATCTTCTGGGTCCCAGAGGAAGCAAGGGAACAGTTGGCAGTTTCAACATGACAGAAGAGCTACGTCTTTCTGTCCCTGATAGTAAAAATCAGAGCTGGCATAGGAGTAAAATACTACTTGCGTGATTATCGGAGTTTTCTTCTCCATGTGATTAATATTTTGTTCATCCTAACAAAAGTTAAATTGATTAAGAAAAAAGGAGTAAAAGGGAATTTCCTGAGGGTGAATACTCCTGTGTTCTGTTCATATGAGAAGGAAATTTCTGCTGAATGCTATAGCTGAACTTCTTTTCTCCTAATCCCTCTCCACTGCATCCCTTCGCCATCTCCATTGCTAACTCTACTGAGTTCTCTCTGTATGCATTGCTGACTGATAACAATGTGCAGATTTCCTCAGAAAGAAAATCTACTTTGAGACAAATGCAGACAAGGCTGGTAATTTCAATGTGCTTCAGAATGAAAAAGACATAAAGCACATCTATCTCACATGAGAATTAAAAAGGTTCTGTTAGAATATTCCCACAATTAACTAAATAGTAGGCAGGAATTCATGCAAATTGATGCAGCTTAAAATCCTCCTTGGACCAGTTTAACAGAGCCTTCTAAATCTGCAACACTTAAACTTGGTCTACACTACCAACTTATGTCTGTATAACTATGTCACTCAGGGGTGTGGAAAAGGGGAGGGCTTCTCCTACCGACATAGCTACTGCCTCTCGGGGAGCTCCCCCTCTGCCATAGGTAACATCTTCACTAAGCGCTACAGTGGAGCAGCTGCACCACTGCAGCACTAAGTGTAGACAGGCTTTTACTAGCTCTTTTGAACCAAAAGGAACAAAAGAGATTGAAGTAGCTAAACAGAAAAGAACATGTATGCCCTACAGCAGTGTTTCCCAAACTTGGGACGCCGCTTGTTCAGGGAAAGCCCCTGGCGGGCCAGGCCAGTTTATTTACCTGCTGTGTCTGCAGGTTCAGCCGATTGCGGCTCCCACTGGTCGCAGTTCGCTGTAAGCACGTATTTGGGTAAGATCTGGAATATTCATTAACCTGAGAGGTAATGTTTATGATCCTTTGGGATTGGTAGAAGCTTTTTTATACAATTCATAAGATTTTCAGTAATCCTCATCATTTTTGACTTGGGTACCTGGATAGAGGCCTGAGGCTGGGTTACTTTAAGGGAACTGTGTTGTTGACTTCTGAGTAAGCAGTGAGGTATAATAGAAGCTGTTTTGTGCTGGCTTGATAAATCTAAGTATTACAATATCCACCAGCTTTGGGGATTGCCTGCCTCATTCTTTGCAGTTTGTCCTAATTGAGTGACCTCAGCTGGCTCCCCTGGGATTCCAGTCACAGCATGCTACTACCTAACTTAACAAGCTAACTTCCACCAGCATTCACACAGGTAGGAACACACCCAACTGCAGTTACATGCAGGCTCTCTGACCAGCCACTGCTTGAACCAACAGTGAAGAGGCTACATCAAGATAATCCCCAGGTCCTCAGACGTGCACCTCCTCACTAGAGTATAAACCCCAAATTATAGGGTACAGCGTAAGAGTTCACCCTCCCTGAATGTGGAGAGGAAATGCAACAGCCACCTGAGCTAAGATTCCCAAGTACTTCACTCCAAACTTACTGGTTCAGATTAAAACATAAAATAAGTTTATTAATTACAAAAAGATAGATTTTAAGTGGTTATAAGTGATAGCAAACAGATCAAAATAGATTACTTAGCAAATAAACAAAAATGCAAACTAAGATTAACATACTAGATAGATTGGATATGAATTAGCAGTCTCTCACCCTGTCTGATGATACAAGCAGGCTTGCAGATTGTCAGGGCACAAGCTGCACTTGCTTTGTAGCTTGGGATCCCCAGTTTCCATACACAGGCTAGAAATCCCTTCAGCCTGGGTCCAGCACTTCCCCCAGTTCAGTCTTTGTTCCTCAGGTGTTTCCAGGAGTCCTCCTGTGTGGGAAGCAAAGAACAACTGATGATGTCACTCCCTGCCTTATATAGCCTTAGCATATGGCGGGAACCCTTTGTCCCAAACTCAGTTTGTGGAAAAACACTGGTATCCAAGATGCCCCAAAATAGTCATATATTTAGGGGTATATTTTCCACTTTTTGGCCTTGTCTATGCTAGCAGTGTTTTCCCAATGTAGACAAGGTCCTTGTAGGGTGTAACAGTTTGTCACATGGATGATCCTGTGGCTAAGGCACTGGACTGAGACTTAGAAGATCTTCGTTCAGTTCCTGCCTCTGCTGTATGCTCCCTGTGTGGACTAGGATGAATTGCTTAGTTTCTCTCTGCCTTTGTTCCCCATCTGTCAAATGAGAATAGCAGTGCTTCCCTGCATCATAGGGCTGTACTGAGGATGAATTCAGCAAGGTTTGTGAGCAGCTCAGATGCTGTGGTGATGGAGATCATAGATGTACTCAGATTCATAAGGATATTCTTTTGGCATATGACAGCATAATGTGATGACTTGTCAGACCTGAAAAGTGCTGTTGGAACCTACAAAAATCCTGCAAGCTGTGCAGGTGTGACTTTGAGCCACTGTGTTATAATCATGAGATTCCAAGAAATTTCTGGAGGGATAGCAACCCTAGTGACTGTGGATTTAGATTCTTTTACTTTAATTAATTGGCTGTTATTAATCCAGACAAAATTAAGTCCCTGGCCATCTTCTCAAGCACCCTCCCACTTTAGATAACAACCAGTTCAGTATTAACCTATTCAGATGGGCTATCGAGCACACAGCAAATGTCAAATATGTGGGAACCGTCATAGACGGTGCTGAAGAATGTTTGAACACTCATATAGCTGCAGTCATACTGCCACATTCCAGCCCTTCAGCAGCCTCTGTGGAGACATCGGGACATAAGCTTACAATAAAGCTGTGGTTCTACAGAAGCATGGTTATACCAACTCTTGTATGGTAGTGAAATGCGGGCACTGAGGAAGGCTGAAGAGCACTGGATTGATGTTTTTGATCATGTCATCTTCATCAACTGCTTCATATTAAGTGTCAGGGCAAGATCAGCAATGAGTATATTTGTAGTCAAACCCGCCAACCACTTCTATCAGCACTTGTTCACTGTGAGTAGCCTTCCTGGTATGGACATATTATTAGGATGGAAGACCAACAAATTACAAAGCACATTTTCCAAGGAAAGTTTTGGTAGTGTGATAAGATCATCAATGACAGACACAGACTGAACATCTAGCCCGTCCATCTTAAGGACCTATCTAGAGATTGTTCTAAGTGATGCTCTAGCTGCAAGGAAGTTACATCCCTTTGGGATTTGCCATGATGATGATGATAAATTGGCTATGTTGGAATTCCTATTTTTACTGGCCACATTGACTCAGATAAGAAATAAAATTATGTACATTTATTCTGTCATGTAGCAGTTAATCAATAAATAAGGTTTCTGCTGTCAGGACATCTGCAGCAAATGTAAAACTTATTTCCTGGATGAAACTGTATAGAATAAGTATTAGAGAGACAAGGTGAGGGAGGTAGTATCTTTTATTGGAACAACTTCTGTTGGTGAGAGAGACACGCTTTCAAGCTTAGACAGAGGTGCTTATTTGTTACACCTTGTATTTAGCAGTGACACTCTGAGTTAGTGTCCCAGACCCGAAGAAGAACTCTCTGTAAACTCAAAAACCTGTCTCACTCACCCATAGAAGTTGGTCCATGTGACAGGGTCGGTAGCTCACCGCTGTGGCGCCTCCTCCTGGCCGCTTCGGGGAATTAGTTTTGCGCCAGTAGAGCGCCCTCTTTGGGTGGCGTTCCGCCTGTCGTCTCGCCTCTGTGGGGTGTACGGACTTGCGTTGCTCCCGACGTCGGCGTCCTCTTCCGGAGCACTGCCCTCCGACAGTGTCCCTTTGTCCAATCACACCCCCTTCCGGGGGGGGGGGGGGGGATAAACAACAGCCCCACACCTTCAAGTCCGATCCTCACCGTCTAGGATCTGGTGTGGTTCTGACCGGCCGCTCCCTGCGGCCCGTGGCTGCGCGTGGGGTAGCACAGCAAACAAAGGGGGAAAAAGGGGGGGGGGGAACTCAGGCCCGCCCACTACTCTGAGTCCCGGTCCAGAGGCCCTCGTGTGACAGTCTCACTGTCTTCCTTCTCCTTCCTCCTCTGACTATCCCTCTGGACCGCTTCCCCAACAGCCCTTCACTACGCTAGGCCTCCTCCTCCCAGGCCTGCCGCCTAGCAGGCTATGGAGTAGGGCCTTCTCCCACTCTCTCAGGCTGGCCTGGGCTGCGCTGCGCTGTCCATGGTGCTGGCCTCCCAGCTCTGGAGACAGACCTTCCCCTCTGAAGGCCTGGGACAGACTGCCTGCTCCTGCTCTGGGCAGCCTTTTATATGGCTAAGCCGGGCCCTGATTGGCTGGCTCCAATCTGCCTTCTTATTGGCTCCCAGTAAGCCCTCTCCTGATTGGCCACGCGTCTACACAGGCGCCTAGGCCTGCCGCAGCCCAGTCTCTCTAGGTGTGGGGTAATCGCCTCACCACAGTCCAATAAAAGGTATTACCTCAACTACCTTATCTCTAATATCCTGGGACCAACATGGCTACAACACCACTGCATACAATAGGATAAAGTATTAGACAGTCTGAGGAAGATGAAATTATAAATGTTACAAAGTCATATGCTGCACATTACCTACTGTCATTACAGTGACCATAGACATTGCTCTCTGGATCAGACCTGAGGACCATCTAGTCCAAAATCCTGTCTCTGGTGATGTCTGCCACACTGCCTGGTATGGGACTCAGCTAACAGTGCCAATTTTAGATCAGACTGCCAGAATACATGGCATAAACTCCAAACTGGTGGTGTATTCTATCATGAGACTTCACCAAGCCAGTAACAAATGTATGCTTCCAAAATACTATATTAGTTATTATGAAGCCACAGACAGTCTCCTTCAGGCCCTCTAGCCCCTCATGCACCACCCAGACAAACCAAATTATTATTAAAATCAGAAATCACATATATTAGGTTCTTCCAGTTGGAATGAACCAGACTTCCACCCAAGGTCAGAATATACTTCAGATCTTACCCCAAAACCATGCCAGTAACCAGTCCTTTAGTAGAGGGAAAACTAAAGGTTTATTAATATAAAAAAAGGAAGAGATTTATTAAATTGAATCATATACATTACAGTTGATTTCAGAGTTTATAGATAGAATAGTTGCACTGATGTTAAATCTGCCAGTTTGTAACAAGTCTCTCTAGCTCATCCTATCAGGTTCTCAGTCCATTGTTTAAAGCTCTCCTTTTCTTAGAAATCATAATTCAGAGATGTAGAGCAGGAAAGTGGCAAGAAGGTGATGTCAGTCTCCAATTTATACCTTCAGGCCATGGGCATGGAAAGTTACTGTCTCAAACATGGAGTCAGGGATCACATCTATTACATCTGGTCTTGATGTAAATCTGTCTTGTGCATGTTACCCAGGAACACAACATGTTTAAGATACAAACACACAGCAAAAATTCATAATTTCATATACAGTCATAAGATACAACAGATCATAACTTTTCCAATGATACCTGGCAAGGCATCCTTTGTATACAATTTATCACAATTGTTCACCAGTGGCAATGCACCAGTGGTTATACTTCAGTGCAAAATAAACACGATCGTCTTTCTTTTTATACAGTGTCATAATGGTCATCACCATATGCTTCAAAAGAAAGTGCAAAAAACCACACAGTAGCAGTTATGGGTTAACCTGCCTATCACCAGGCCATACTTCTCCCTGGCTCCAAAGCATGCACCGCCATGCCCAGTCTTTTGTAAGGAGGTTTATTGTCTTATAGAGGTTAGAAAATGAACAGAAAAACAGTCTTTTAACTCCTTCCTTAGCCTCAGGCTTCAGGGCCACCCCTTCCAGGGGTCTCTGGCACTTCTGCTCCTAGCAGCTTCCCAATTTCAGCCAGCTCTGCTTCCTTCTTGGAGCAGCAGCCCCAGCCTAGGGTGACCAGATAGCAAGTGTGAAAAATCGGGACAGGTGGTGGTGGGGTAATAGGAGCCTATTTAAAAAAAAGACCCCAAAATCAGGACTGTCCCTATAAAATCAAGACATCTGGTCACCCTACCCCAGCCGTTTCCCTGAGCGCCAGCCCCATGTTTCAGGGACCCACCACAGGTGCTAGCTCCAGTTCAGTGTGGCTTCCCCTCCCCAGGGCACCGTCTCTCTCCGTTCCTCTCCCCCACTTGTCCCCTAGCAGCCCTTTATAGGCCCAGGTGTAGCCCCGCTCTCTGGATGGGGCTAACCTGCTCTGATCCAGGGGAGCTGGGCTTAGTCTATCTTCAGGGGCCAGTTACCCTGCGACACTGCCCCAGGAAAGTTTCCTCCTAATCCTAAATAGTTAGAGATTTGTTTAAGTCCTGAAGCATGAGGTTTATATCCCTTAAAGCCCCAGTGCAGAGCTGTGGTGTGTCAAATACACATCCATTGAATATATATGTAGCTGAAATTATTTCTAAAAATGAGTGCATTAATAATTTAATGTTTGATCCTGAGTGATTCCCGTTCATCTTTCTAGAAGTCCCAAGGGCTTGAGGCTCTGTTGAATCATACATGCAAATAAACATGCCAATGTTTTTCCTTCTCTTTTTGAAAAAAGCAAGAAAAGACAATGTAAAAAGTTATTTTAATGCAACATTATGGACGAAACTTTAAACTCCCTAAAATTGGAAATGTCCTACTTTTCGTAGAAATAAATAATTTTACTTTCTCAATCACTATGTGCCAGAATAACTAAATAAGCACTGAAGGGGTGAAAAGGGACAACAAAAATATAGACACTCCCTGGTAACAACAGTCTGGATGCTGGAATGTAATAATATAACAGAATATACAGAATAACCATCATGGGAACATGGCTTACTGATAATACCTCATCATATTTTACTAGAAATTGTCATTGCCCTGAAAAACAACTTGTGACACACTTTATGCTTCTTAGATACAATAGTTACTATTGCCTTTGGATATCTCATAGCAAGGCACTAAATTTAGCCGTATGGAGTGGAAATCCATCAACCTCAACAAAAAACTTGCACAGATACAGACAGACATCATCTTCCTCTCCAAATGCAAACAGATGGACATCATACCAAAAGGACTGAAGGTAAAAAATCCATTGCAATCAACATACTACACTGAGTATGGTGAGAGACTGTGCCACACACTCTCAAAGAAACTGAGGAACCACCTGATCAGCATCCTATACAGCAGACAGGAGAAGATCAAGAATGAGCTCTCAGAACTGGAGACTCTCATACAATACCAGCCTTCTACACAAACTTCAACGTGGCTGGACTTTACAAAAATGAGACAAGCCATTTACAATGCACATTTCACTTCTCTACAGAGGAAAAAGGACTGTAAGCTATCTAAACTAATACCTGCCACTGGGGGCTATAACAATGGTACCCTCAACTCATCTAACAACATTGTCAATCTTTCCAACCACACACTTAGCCCAGCAGAAGAGTCTGTCCTATCTCGGGGACTCTCTTTCTGTCCCACCATCCCCACGAACATGATACAGTTCTGCGGTGATTTGGAAGCCTACTTTCGTCGTCTCCGACTCAAGGAATATTTTCAACGCACCACTGAACAGTGCACTGACCCACAGGAACCTTCCTACCAACACTACAAGAAGAGGAACTCTGCGTGGACTCCTCCTGATGGTCGAAATGACAGACTGGACCTCTACATAGAGTGTTTCCGCAGACGTGCACAGGCTGAAATTGTGGACAAACAACATCACTTGTCCCATAACCTCAGCCGTATAGAACGCAATGCCATCCACAGCCTCAGAAACAACTCTGACATTATCATCAAAGGGGCTGACAAAGGAGGTGCTGTAGTCATAATGAACAGGTCAGATTATGAACAGGAGGCTGCCAGGCAACTCTCCAAGACCACATTCTACAGGCCACTATCCTCTGATCCTACTGAGGAATACCAAAAGAAACTACACCATCTGCTCAAGAAACTCCCAGCTACAGTACGGGAACAAATCTACATGGACACACCCCCAGAACCCCGACCAGGGGTATTCTATCTACTACCAAAGATCCATAAACCCGGAAACCCTGGACGCCCCATCATCTCAGGCATTGGTACTCTGACAGCAGGATTATCTGGCTATTTGGACACTCTCCTCAGACCCTATGCTACCAGCACTCCCAGCTATCTTCGAGACACCACCGACTTCCTGAGGAAACTACAGTGCATTGACGTTCTTCCTGAAAACACCATCCTGGCCACCATGGATGTAGAAGCACTTTATACCAATATTCCACATGAGGATGGACTACAAGCTGTCAGGAACAGTATCCCTGATGAGGCCACAGCAAGCCTGGTGGCTGAGCTTTGTGACTTTGTCCTCACCCACAACCACTTCAGATTTGGGGACAACTTATACCTTCAAGTCAGTGGCACTGCTATGGGTACCCGCATGGCCCCACAGTATGCCAACATTTTTATGGCTGACTTAGAACAACGCTTCCTCAGCTCTCGTCCCCTAGTGCCCCTCCTCTACTTGCGCTACATTGATGACATCTTCATCATATGGACCCACGGAAAGGAGGCCCTTGAAGAATTCCACCTGGACTTCAACAATTTCCACCCCACCATCAACCTCAGCCTGGACCAGTCCACACAAGAGATCCACTTCCTGGACACTACAATACAAATAAGTGATGGTCACATAAACACCACCCTATACCGGAAACCTACTGACCGCTATACGTACCTACATGCCTCCAGCTTCCATCCAAGACACATCATACGATCCATTGTCTACAGCCAAGCCCTAAGATACAACCGAATTTGCTCCAACCCCTCAGACAGAGACAAACACCTACAAGATCTTTATCAAGCATTCGTAAAACTACAATACCCACCTGGGGAAGTGAGGAAACAGATTGACAGAGCAAGACGGGTACCCAGAAATCACCTACTACAGGACAGGCCCAACAAGGACAATAACAGAACACCAATGGCCATCACATACAGCCCCCAGCTAAAACCTCTCCAGCGCATTATCCACGACCTACAACCTATCCTGGAAAATGATCCCTCACTCTCACAGACCTTGGGAGGCAGGCCAGTCCTTGCTTACAGACAACCCCCCAACCTGAAGCAAATACTCACCAGCAACTACACACCACACCACAGAAACACCAACCCAGGAACCTATCCCTGTAGCAAACCTCGTTGCCTACTCTGTCCCCATATCTACTCTGGCAACAGCATCAGAGGACCCAACCACATCAGCCACACCATCAGGGGCTCATTCACCTGCACATCCACTAATGTCATATATGCCATCATGTGCCAGCAATGCCCCTCTGCCATGTACATTGGCCAAACCGGACAGTCCCTCCGCAAAAGAATAAATGGACACAAATCGGACATCAGGAATGGTAACATACACAAGCCAGTAAGTGAACACTTCAATCTCCCTGGTCATTCTATCACAGATTTAAAAGTCACTGTCATTGAACAAAAAAACTTCAGAAACAGACTTCAAAGAGAAACAGCAGAACTAAAATTCATTTGCAAATTCAACACCATTAATCTGGGCTTGAATAGGGATTGGGAGTGGCTGGCTCACTACAGAAGCAGCTTTTCCTCTCCTGGAATTGACACCTCCTCATCTATTATTGGGAGTGGACTACATCCACCCTGATTGAATTGGCCTTGTCAACACTGGTTCGCCACTTGTGAAGTAACTCCCTGCTCTCCATGTGTCTGTATATAATGCCTGCATCTGTAGCTTTCACTCTATGCATCCGAAGAAGTGAGGTTTTTACTCACGAAAGCTTATGCCCAAATAAATCTGTTAGTCTTTAAGGTGCCACCAGACTCTTTGTTGTTTTCATAGCAAGATATGTAACAAGACTCTGCATCCAAGTCAGTCCTTTCTGCCTGAGAATCATGTGCCAAAATTAAATCCAAAGATTTTATTTTTGCCTGTTTACATAAATAATTTGAGATCCTTCCTATTTCAATTTAGGTGATTTTGATGTTCTATGCCCCATCAACCTCTTGGCTGTTCTAAGGTCCAAAATGGCTGTGCCGATACTTAATCTAAATAATTCAATTCTAGAGACATATCCAATTAATAACTGTAGCAAATATAAGGTCCCAAATAGCAAAGCTCCCAAGAGTCTGAGCTCTCTGTGAGTGGCAGGTACATTAACTAGAGATGATTGGACTGAATCCAGTCAGTTTATAAATGGAACAGTCAGCACTAGCAGCATGTCACAAGTATGTAAACACAAGATTTATCCAAGGAACATTTAATTAAACTGGAAGGTAATGCAAAATACAATGTGTAGCTCTTCTATTTCAGAAAGCACAATATGAGTTTGTATGAATTATTGCAGGGAAAAACAATGGCTTAATGTTTCTCAAGTATACAGCATTAAAGGGCATATAACATTGGTTTAAAGCAGGCTAACCTCTGGTTGCATTGGAAGAACAGATTTTTGAGTTAATTTTATGCTAATTTATATGGTTTATAGATTCATAGATTCATAGATTCTAGGACTGGAAGGGACCTCGAGAGGTCATCGAGTCCAGTCCCCTGCCCGCATGGCAGGACCAAATACTGCCTAGACCATCCCTAATAGACATTTATCTAACCTACTCTTAAATATCTCCAGAGACGGAGATTCCACAACCTCCCTAGGCAATTTGTTCCAGTGCTTAACCACCCTGACAGTTAGGAACTTTTTCCTAATGTCCAATCTAGACCTCCCTTGCTGCAGTTTAAACCCATTGTTTCTGGTTCTATCCTTAGAGGCTAAGGTGAACAAGTTCTCTCCCTCCTCCTTATGACACCCTTTTATATACCTGAAAACTGCTATCATGTCCCCTCTCAGTCTTCTCTTTTCCAAACTAAACAAACCCAATTCTTTCAGCCTTCCTTCATAGGTCATGTTCTCAAGACCTTTAATCATTCTTGTTGCTCTTATGTTCCAGTATGGTGTGACTAGCAAAAGCAGCAAGTTTTGGGTGAGCCATATGGAATGTGTAGGTTTGTTTATATATTTTTTTTGTTTTTATTTATCAATTTATTTTAACAAATGCATTTGGTTTTGTAATGTTTCCCAACAGCAGAGCCATGTGTAGGGACTAATTCCTTCCCTTGCTGCATGCCACAATCTTGTATATGACAGCATAGGCACTGAGAAGCATGGCACTATCTTGATGTTGTAGCTGGTAATGCCACAGTGCAGATGTAATAAGGTTATCCTTACCTGCCAAGTTGTAACTAGGGACCCACAACTATAGTTTGTCACATACTTTACCCAGATGGAGAGTGCTCAAAGATGTTGCTGGATGGTTGGATAGAGGCTTGTGCTTCTGTGTGCTTGGACTGCAGGACCACTCTACACTTGATATTCAAGAGGAATTGTATGTGGAGAAGCTGATCTTTGCCTTGCATTTTCCAGGGGCATAATTTTTAAAGATGGGAGCAGCTAGGGGTTAATTGAGTAATATCTTCCAGTTTACACAGTAATAAAATGCTTCTATGTGCTGAGTAAATGTCAGTTTATTCCTGAACCAGGCTGTAATATTTTTTGCAGTTTAATTATTTTTTTCTGTGATAATGCTGTGCAGCAAACATTGGTGAACACTAGGGTTGGGAATCTTCTGCTTATTTAAAGAGATTTGTTCTCTAAATTGCGTTAATTATTTTGTAATTTTGAAAAGGAAAGAAAATATTCTGATTTCTAGAGATTATTTTTTAATATTTTTCTTCCCCAGATACCTAAGATGACCCTTCATATCTTCCTTTCTACCTTCTCTGATCTTATGATGGACTTACCTTTCTTCCCATCTCCTCTGCTCTGAGTTTTTACCATTAGGAGGTCTGTTTCTTTTAATTTTCAATACTTTCTCTAAACCCTTCATCCTATTTCCCCAGCCCCATCCTTGCAGTAGTGAAACCAGAGCTAGGGTTGAATCAGAATTTTCTGTTTTACAAAGTGTGTACCTCAATGTCTGACCTTTTTTTGAACCCTATTTTGTAAACACGACTTAGGAGACTTGAGCCAAATTCCAGTCACTAATTACTATGTGTGTGTAATGATCTTCAGTGTAAATTTGTATGTTACTGGTGTTTTAGGAAATTTGGGAAAACTGGAACACAGGAAAAGCCTGATTGTTTTCCTCACAGTGCTCGTGTGCTGTCTGAGCAGTAACATTGTGACATCAGATGTAATCACCCACTCATCACTCATTCCATCCTGTTCATTTGAATATCTGGGGAGAGTCCCTGTTGCTGATTGTCCTGGTAACGGCTGCTTTTGATAACTGATTTACCTCAGACTATACTAACATTATGAAAAAGAAGGGTCACAGAAGGAGCTGTAAAAAATAAAATAAAATAAAAGCAGGCTGTGTTGATAAGCTCCTCCTGTGCTCCTTTGGGTTTGTACTGTGGTAAATGACACTGTTTCTTTTCAAAGGCTATTTTCTTTTGTTATTTTCCTGAAAAAGGATTACATGAAGATAAGAAACAATTGTACAGACCTTTTCCTTGTATATTGTTTATATGGTTACAGATTGGCAGCTATGGCTTTATGAGTATTTTAAAAAAATGTGGGAAATTATAGATAAGGGGCCCTACTCAGTTTTCTGTTACACAGTTAAAATATATGTATAGGGCATTTAGAAGTTCAACTAAAACTGAAGTTGCATTCACAGGTGCCGATTTTTCAAACTGCTGGGGGTGCTTGACCCCTTCCCCCAAGGCCCCACCCCCACCCTGCCTCTTCCCACCCCCCTCCATCCCCACCCTGCCTGTTCCCACCCCTGCTCCACACCCCCCAAGCATGCCACGTCCTTGCTCTTCCCCCCTCCCACCCAGCCTCCCTGCACACCACGAAACAGCTGATTGTGGCGGGCGGGAGGTGCGGGGAGGGAGGGGGAGGCCTTGGTCCACAGGGCCCGCCGACAGGCGGGAGGAGCTGGGGGTGAGGGGGAGCTGATAGGGAGGCTGCTGGTGGGTGCTTAGCACCCACTATTTTTTTCCCATGGGTGCTCCAGCCCCAGAGCACCCATGGAATCAGCGCCTATGGTTACATTAAACATGTTTTATTTTGCTACAGTTTAATTTAATTATTTTCAATATATTGGTCAATGTGACACTAGTTGGTAAAATATGGAGCTTCCCAAAGATAACAATAGCAATACAATATACACAGAAGACAACAAATGTGTAAGTGCTTTATTATTTAAATAACACATATATAAAAGATTTTCTTTCTTTTTAAAAAATAGGGAAATTCACAAACAAAAAACTTCATTTAATGTTAGTTAAGATTGCTCTCATAAATAAACTAAACCATAAAAAAATATAAAATGCAAAGTTAAGGATTAAAAATGAATGAAAAGTTGCAAAGTCAAACACTCTCAAGTTACGATATACCAGAATAAATGTTGCCCATTCAACTTTAATTCAGCCCCCTTGGGTGTGTGCATTACGAGTATAATGTCAGTTATGCCTTCCTGATCAGGTGACTGACCTGGGGAAGTCTCTATAGTGCAGTTTTACATTGATATATATGATGGAAAATGTTTTAGATAAAGCTGTATGTTGTCAGAACCCCTGTGCTGCCTCACATAATATTGCAGTGTCAGATATCAAACCAGTTATGGATGTTATCGGTTGGGGCATTTTTCACTTATTGACCTGCTAATTTCAAGCAGGTTCTACAGTCTGATTTGTGTTCCTTTCAGAGGAGGCTAAATCTAAGGTAAAAGGTTTGCAATCTAGCATGACTTGCAGATTCTGGGTTCAGACAAAGCCCAGGACTGGACTTGTAGGGGGCACTGCCCGTCAGTCCTGAGGTGCAGGGGCACAGCTGGGGATTTGGGGAGAGGGGGAAGCAAGTCAGAAGAGGGCACATGACATCTGTACCCAAGCACACTCCTCAGTCACTCAGGCTTTTGGCTCTGTGGGAACAAGACTATTAATATAATCAGAAAGGAAATAAGGTTTGTAACTGAAGTTAATGTGTGTTTTTTTTCAGATTCTGGGCTGCCAGTCCCATTTGGGAGAGATTCTGCCTAAATCTGACATCTTGTTTAGCATTGATAATGCTAGAGAGAGTCCAATTAAAGTATTTCAAGAAGACATCCCAATTCAAGTCTACAGTGATAGCCCGTTAATGTGTATTGAGTTTTAGCTACATACAGCCCCAGGTGCTTGCTGGAAAGCATAGGAGTTTGCTGTCCAAGGCTCTTAATCTTTTTTGTATCGATTTGGCCACTAATGATGTAACCTTTTCCTCTAATTAACTGACATCTGCATTAGGCTGAACAAGAGCCCCTTGCTGGAGGCTTCCCACTTGTTTCCCTCAATTTCAGTGTTGTGAAATGTTTCCTACATTTTGGTTGGTGTTTCTGTTCAAACCAGCTTGCTCCCTAGGCGGAGGATCTTGTTAGGGATGTACTTTTATTTTTTTCAAAACGAGTTTATCTCCCTGTCACTTACATCCTCTCTTCATGCCCAGGACAGGTACAGAATGGGGGCTCGTATTCCTGACTAGGCTGCCTTGTGCTTCATGCCTGACCTGACTGGACCTCTTTGTGGTCATTCTCCATGGACCATTTGGTCCTTGGACTCTCTGCTGAGACTGCCAAGAAGGGGATCAATCAGTGCTGGCAGCGCAGCGTCTCTTATGATATGAACATCTGTCCATTAGAATCAGGTTGAGATTCCTTTCACATACCACAGGCAACCAGGCAGGCATGGAAACAATTTTCAGTCGGCACCAATCTCGGTCAGGCTAGAAGGGGATACCTTAGAGGTAAAGGTCTCTATTTATTACTGAGCCCTGAGCCCTCCAGTCCCCAGATTTTAATTATTATTTGATTATTTTATTTTTAAGAATTGGAAATTGGGCAAAACTATTATCTACAATTAAAAGCAGATATTTCCAGTGCATTGAAAGACCTTTCTTCTAGCCATCAGGAATTTGCAGTACTGGGATATTCTGTCTGCTCACTGTGTCAATTCATACCTGCTTGTATTGGGAAAAATATTACCCAGTTATGAATGACAAGGACTGGGAGTCAGGATTCCTGGGTTCTGTTCCCAGCTCTGGGTGGTTGTTACTGAACAGTATGCGTTCCAAGGAGTTAAGGTCCCCATTAACTAATATGCGCCCCCTGTGAATTCTTGCTTTACATATTCTAAACTCACTTGCTTCTCAGGTTTTCACAAGTAAAGCAAGAAAACAAAATTACAGAGTCTCCCCGGTCTTCCTCATCTTCCTTCCTCTCTTTCCCTGATTCTCCTCTTCACATTGGTGATTTTACTTTCAAGTTCTCTTGTCTTTTGCCTTTGTTTATTCTGCAGTCCTTTGACCTGCTGCGGTGGAGATATGACCTCACTATTTGGTGTTAGCAACACAGGCTCTATTATTTATTTACTTTAGATCATTGACAACCTGTTGCTTTTGGGAAGGCACAGACTTTAATCCAGAAAGGACTAAAACGTAAATGTTTGAACATGAGCAACTTTGAAAGGGAGTTCTCCAGGTGAAGGAGGAGTGATTACATGACCCTTGGGGTAAGTTTGTTGTTTGTGGTGTGCTTGCTGCTTGACTGTGTGATCTGTTTATTTGGTGGACCATGTGCTGAGCCTAGCAGCCTACTAGACAAGGCTGAAAGCTTCTTAACGAAGCTTTGATCCCTAAGCCCTTTAGCACCCATCAGCCCTTAACCAGGAGGTGGGACTACTCAGGAAGACCAGGGCTTTAAAATCCCACTCCTAAGCGAGCAGAGGAGCAAGTGAACAAGGGAGTTTTGCGAGGGAGTTTAGAGAGAGAGTCTGAGGGGGGCACTAGATATGCTTAACGTTCTTTAAACTTCTTTAAACTTAAGGCCAAACTCGCCCCTGATTGAAACAAAGGAATGAGCTGCAGGAATAAAAAGAAAATGCAGGCAGAAGTCAGCCACAGGGTGTATGCTATCTAGTTTATTGCACCCAATGCACATGATTACCTGACCTATGAGCGAGTGGCGTATGTGTGCATTCAGTGCAAGGAGCTTCTGGCCCTCAGAGACCGTGTACGGGCTTTGGAGACCACAGAGGCTGAACTGGAGGAGCCCAGGGAGACAGAAAGATACATAGATGAGACTTTCCGGGAATGGTCCCACCCCCGATCTGACAGCCTCTGTGCTGTTGAGGAGGATGAAAGTCTCAGGGAAGGAGAACATCCAACTGGAGCAGAGGGAAACATTCCATAGTTGGGACCCTCCTTCCAGATGATGTTGTGGTATCCTCTCGCACTGAGGATACCTCTCTGGGGGATGGAACTCCAGTTATTAGAAAGAGACAGGTAATAGTTATAGGGGAGTCGATCATTAGAAACATAGATTGCAAACCGAGCTATGACCAGGAGAACCGCATGGTGACTTGCCTGCCTGGTGCAAAGGTTGCGGATCTCTCGAGACATCTAGATAGACTTATGTGTAGTGCTGGGGAGGAGCCAGTGGTTGTGGTACATGTAGGTACCAGTGAAAGAGGGAGGGATAGGAGAGAGGTCCTGGAGGCCAAATTTAGGCTGCTAGGTAAGAGATTGAAGTTCAGGACCTCCATGGTAGCAGTCTCTGAAATGCTTCCAGTTCAACGTGCAGGGCCAGTTAGACAGGCAGAACTGCAGGGTCTCAATGTGTGGATGAGACGATGGTATAGGGAGGAAGGATTTAGATTTATTAGGAACGGGGGAAATTTTTGGAAATGGGGAGCCTATACAGGAAGGATGGGCTCCACCTAAACCAAAATGGAACCACATTGCAGCACTTAAAATTAAAAAGGTCATTGAGCAGTTTTAAACTAAGGGTTGGGGGAAAGCCGAGAGATGTGGAGGAGCACGTGGTTCGGACAGAGACATCCCTTAGGGGAGGATCTATTAATGGAAATTCTCTATGTCCTAGTAAGGAGGAGAGGATGGAAGATGATAAAATACAGTAGAATCTGATGAGAAACAATCAAATGAAAAATAAATCCTAGTGAGGAAAATAGAAAGGAGCATAAACTCTAGCAAGTGACGCGTAAAAATATAATTAGGAAGGCCAAAAAATAATTTGAAGAACAGCTAGCCAAAGACACAAAAAGTAATAGCAAAAAATGTTTTAAGTTCATGAGACGCAGGAAGCCTGCTAAACACCCAGTGGGGCCACTGGACGATCGAGATGCTAAAGGAGCACTCCAAGACAATAAGGCCATTGCGGAGAAACTAAATTAATTCTCTGCATTGGTCTTTATGGCTGAGGATGTGAGGGAGATTCCCAAAACTGAGCCATTCTTTTTAGGTCACAAATTTGAGGAACTGTCTCAGATTAAGATGTCATTAGACGAGGTTTTGGAACAAATTGATAAACTAAACAGTAATAAGTCACCAGGACCTGATGGTATTCACCCAAGAGTTCTGAAGGAACTCAAATGTGAAATTGCAGAACTACTAACTGTAGTTTGTAATCTATTATGTAAATCAGCTTCTGTACCAAATAACAGAAGAATAGCTAATGTGACGTCAATTTTTAAAAAGGGCTCCAGAGATGATCCCAGCAATTAGAGGCCAGTAAGTCTGACTTCAGAACCGGGCAAACTGGTTGAAACGATAGTAAAGAACAGAATTGTCAGACACAGAGATTAACATAATTTGTTGGGGAAGAGTCAACATGGTGTTTGTAAAGGGAAATCATGCCTCAGCAATCTACTAGAATTCTTTGAGGGGGTCAACAAGCATGTGGACAAGGGGGATCCAATGGATATAGTTTACTTAGATTTTCAGAAAGCCTTTGACAAGATCCCTCACCAAAGGCTCTTAAGCAAAGTAAGCTGTCATGGGATAAGAGGAAAGGTCCTCTCATGGATTGGTAACTGGTTAAAATATAGGAAACAAAGGGTAGGAATAAATGGTCAGTTTTCAGAATGGAGAGAGGTAAATAGTGGTGTCCCCCAGGGGTCTGTACTGGGACCAGTCCTATTCAACATATTAATAAATGATCTGGAAAAGGGGGTAAACAGGTGGCAAAATTTGCAGACGATACAAAACTACTCAAGATAGTTAAGTCCCAGGCAGACTGTGAAGAGCTACAAAGGGATCTCACAAAATCCTGTGACTGGGCAACAAATTGGCAGATGAAATTCAATGTTGGTAAATGCAAAGTAATGCACATTGGAAAACATAATCCCAATTCTACATATAAAACGATGGGATCTAAATTAGCTGTTTCACTCAAGAAAGAGACCTTGGAGTCATAGTGGATGGTTCTTTGAAAACATTCACTCAATGTACAGCGGCTTTCAAAAAAGTGAACAGAATGTTGGGAATCATTAGGAAAGGGAGAGAGAATAGGACAGAAAATATCATGTTGCCTCTATATAAATCCATGGAATGCCCACATCTTGAATACTGCGTGCAGACGTGGTCGCCCCATCTCAAAAAAGATATATTGGAATCGGAAAAGCTTCAGACAAGGGCAATAAAATGATTAGGGGTATGGAGCAGCTTCCATATGAGGAGAGATTAAGAAGACTGGGACTTTTCAGCTTGGAAAAGAGACGACTAAGGGGGGATATGATAGAGGTCTATAAAATTATGACTGGTGTGGAGAAAGTAAATAAGGAAGTGTTATTTACTCCTTGTCATAACACAAGAACTAGGGGTCACCAAATGAAATTAATAGGCAGCAGGTTTAAAACAAACAAAAGGAAGTATTTCTTCACACAACACAGTCAACCTGTGGAACTCTTTGCCAGAGGATGTTGTGAAGGCCAAGTCTATAACAGGGTTCAAAAAAGAACTAGATAAATTTATGGAGGATAGGACCATCAATGTCTATTAGCCAGAATGGGCAGGGATGGTGTTCCTAGCCTCCATTTGCCAGAAACTGGGAATGGGCGACAGAGGATGGATCACTTGATGATTACCTGCTCTGTTCATTCCCTCTGGGGCACCTGGCATTGGCCACTGTCATAAGACAGGGTACTGGGCTAGATGGAACTTTGGTCTGACCCAGTATGGCCATTCTTATGCTTTTGAATGCCAAAAATTACTAGCATAGAAGTTAAAGATACAAAAGTCCAATCCTTTCCCCGGCCAGTGCAGAACTGTTACAGCAATATACTCTCTGGACTTTGTCCAGTCACATTTAAAATGTGCCAAGTGATGGAGCTTTGTCACTTCCTTTCTCAGATCCTTTTATGCACTTATAGAATTTACTGTTAGCAATGTTTCCTGATATTCAAACTATATTGTCCTTTGCTTAATTTCATCCTATTACTCATAGTTATCCCCTTTGTGTCACCCCATACAAGTCCTCTCCCTTTTTTATAGAAAGGTATGGTCTTGTTGGTGTCACTAGGCATAGCTACCAGGTAACTCAGGGGAGTGGAAGGCCAGAAGAGCCGATGAAACTCCTTTGCTCTGGGTCTAAGTGAGCCACAGTGACTCCATCTTGAGAACTTTCACCTACTTCTGTGCTAACTGCTTACATGCTGAAGCAGAAATGTAAGGGTCAGCTTTTCTAGCAGACAGCTGTAGTTTTGTTCACACTAGCAAAACTTGTAGTGATAATGCGGGGGAAAAGGGGGAGGGAAAGACTGCGTAAGACTGCGTGCGCATGAATCTACAAGGCCATAGATAAGCATACGAATGGGAACTGTTCTAATAAGCCACAATGTGTGTCTGCTGTAACTGCTCGAGAAGGGAGGGGTGGGAGGAGTAAGAGGGAGTAACAGACAAAGGCTTAAACAGAAACTGCTTGGAATATAAAATGGAACATGTGCTGATATGTGCTGCGCTTGATTTGAGACGTGTTGGTCTCCTAGTGCCTATTCAGAGCTCTTGAATAAAGTTGGTTTGCTTCTCCACACCTGGTGTGTCTATTAGTGCGAAGCACACCAGGCAATGAACCCCGCTGTTTGCCTCCTTGGGCCCATCTGGGCCGGCAACAGTTTGGTGGTGAGAACCCAGGCCTAAGAGGCAGGAATGCCTGAGTGCTTATCTCACCTCTGAGACAGACTCATGCTGTGGCCTTAGGCAAGTCATTTAACCTTTCTGTTTCAGTGTCCTCTAGCTGTAAAATGGGAACATTATTTGGAGGATTTGTGATACTACACGAAATTGTGAGGATTAGTTAATATTTATACAATTAAAATTCTCCCAAAAGAGATTAACCCTGTTATTATCTAATGAGAGGAAGGATAGTCTTATGGTTAATGCACTGAAGTGTGCCCTAGAGTAGGCTAGAGCAGTCTAGGGTCTGTTCCAACCTGTGCTATTTGGCAACAATTCGTGAGAGACCATCAGCTATTTGAGAATTGGTGCCATGACACTTATGTACTCGTATACCATTCTACGGGCATGGCTAGAATACCAACGTAGTCCCTCAATTCTCAGCTGGTGAATGGTACCTTGAGAAGCTTTGCCTGCTGGCATAGATTAAAACAGTCTTGTTCTCTATATCCGGGATGGGGCTAGGACTGAACAGGGCAGAGAATCAGGGAATCATAACCACCCCATTTCTCTTGCACTGGGCAGGTCTCACTAAAGAAGTCTCTAGTCTATGGGTTACGTTTGTAAAATACAAAGACTTGAAGTGCAATTTGCTTTTTAGTAAAAATTGTGACGTTGAAAGGACAATAACAATAGAATCATAGAAAAGTCGGCTGGCTGGGATCTTGAGAGGTCATCAGCCCCCTGCCCTGAGGTAGGACCAAGGAAACTGTGATGTGGCACCTGCCTCACACTGGCCTCTAAGGAGTTAATAGAGCCCTAGGGAGGCTGCGCAGGAGGCAGCCAATCAGGGCCAAGCAGGCCCATATAAAAAGGGAGTTGCAGGGCAGAGGAAAGCAGTTCTCTGCTGGGAGCCCAGGGAGGAAGGACTGTCTCTGGAGGGCTGAGAGAACTGCCAGCACACTGGACAGAGCATTGCTGCTAGCAGGGACTGGGGGAGCGAGAGACGGTTCCTGGCTGGCTACTGGGGTTTGCAGGCTGATTCCCTGAGGCAAGGGCAAAGAGGATGTTGGGGCCACGAGGAAGTGGCCAGAGAATTTGCTGCAGTAGCCACTAAGGAAAGTGGTTGAACAGCGGAATGCAGGTCTCCTGGCAAGGGGTAGCACAGTGGGTGTCACGGCCAGAGGGCTGTATTGCTGAAGAGGACGCCACGGTCCTTGGAGAGACATGCGTCCTAGAGCAGGAGTGACTGTGGTGAGGCACCACCCAAAGAGGATGCACTAACACACTGAGCTAATTCTCAAGACAGCCAGCAGGAGGCTCCCCAGTGGTGAGTGAACTCCGTTACAGAAACCTAGACCATCCCTAACAGGTGTTTGTCAATCTGTTCTTAAAAACTGCACGGGGTTGGGGCCTGGGCTTACCTCGGGCGGCTCCCGGTCAGTGACGCAATGGAGGTGCTAAGGCAGGCTTCTTGCCTGTCCTAGCACCGCAGACTGCGCTGTGCCCTGGAAGCGGCCAGCAGAAGGTCCAGCCAGTGGGAATGCAGAGCTGGTGCTCAGGTTGGGGGCAGCGCACAGAGCTCCAGTCGGGTTCCCTGAGCACCTGCGCGGCACTTTAATAGGCTGCTGCATGGCCGCCCAGCTTACAGGGAACTTACCTCTTCACTTGTTCCCCATTTTGTAGCTGTGCATTTGATTTTTTCCATCCTAAATTTAGTTCTTTGCACTTGTCTTTACTGAATTTAATCTTGTTGATTTGGGACTAGTTTTCTAAATTGTCAAAGTTGTTTTGAATTCGAATTCTGTCCTCCAAAGTGCTTGTAATCTCTCCCAGTTTGGTGTCATCTGCAAATTTTATGAGCATACTCTCCCCTCCATTATTCAAGTCATTAATGAAAATATTGAATAGTATTGGACCCAGGACAGACTCCTACAGGACCCCACTAGATACAAACCCTGGCTGTTCCTTGAATATGGTCTTTCAACCAGTTGTGCATCCACCTTATAGTAATTTCAACTAGACCACATCTTCCTAATTTGCTTATGAGAATGTCATGGATGACTGTCACAAGGCTTGCTAAAATCAAGATAAATCACATCTACTGCTCCCCCCTAATCACTAAGCCAGTAACCCTGTTAGAGAAAGAAATTTTGTTGATTTGGCATGATTTGTTCTTGACAAATCCATGCTGGCTACTTTATATAGCACTGTTATCTAGGTGCTTACAAATTGATTAATAATTTGTTCCACTATCTTTCAAAGTGCTGTTAGAAGAAGTTAGGCTGACTGGTCCATAATTTCCCAGGTCCTCTTTGTTCCCCTTTTTGAAGATAGGTGCTATGTTTGCCTATCTCCAGTCATCTGTGACCTCACCCATCCTCTGTGAGTTCTTTAAGATAATTTCTAATGGTTCTGAGATTGCTTCAGCTAGTTCCTAAAGTACGCTAGAATGAATTTCATCGAGCCCTTCTGACTTGCATCTATTTAACTTATCTAAATATTTTCTAACCTATTCTCTCTATTTTGGCTTGCGTTCTTTCACCCTTGTTGTTAATATTAATTGTTTAGTATCTGGTGACCATTAGCCTTTTTAGTGAAGACTGAAGCAAAATGGGCATTAAATACCTCAGCCTTCTTGTTGTCCTCAGTTGTTAGCTCTCCTTTCCACCTACGTAGAGTACCTACACTTTGCTTCGTCTTTCTCTTGCTCTTAATGTGTTAAAAGGAAATAAGACAAGGTTCTTTAATGCCCCTTGCTAGATGTACCTCATTTTGCGCCTTAGCCTTTCCGATTTTGTCCCTACATGCTTGTGCTATTCTTTTGTGCTCCTCCTCAGCTATTCGTCTGTGTTTTCACATTTTATAGGATTCCTTTTTGATTTGCAGGTAATTAAAGAGCTCCTGATAGAGCCAAATTGGCTTCTTGCTAGTCTTCCTGTCTTTTAGGATAGTTTGCAGTTGTGCCTTTAATATTGTCTCCTTGAGAAGCTGCCAGATCTCCTGAACTCCTTCATCTCTTACATTTTCTTCCCATGGAACATTATCTGAGTTGTCTGAGTTTTTTAATGTCGTCTTTTTAAAAAGTTCATTGTCCTCATTCTGTTGTTCTCACTCCTTCCTTTCCATAGACTCATTAAATCTTATCATTTCATGATCACTTTCGCCCAAATAGCCTTCCACCTTCAGATTCACAGCCCAGTCCTTCCTGTTGGTCAGAATTAAGTCTAAAATGGCTATCTCCCTGGTTACTTCCTCCACTTTCTGAAACAAAGAGTGTCCTCAATAAATTCAACGAATTTTTTGGAAAATTTGTGTTTTGCCATATTACTTTTGCAACAGATGTCTGGATTTTTAGTCCATCATTGCTACTAGCATTTGTGTTTTGGATATTTCTATTTGTTCTGTAAATGCCTCATGCACCTCCTCTTCCTGATTGGGTGGTCTACAGTAGACCCCTACCATGGCATCATCTCTATTTTTTTCCCTTTTTATCTTGATCCAAAGACTTTCAACTGGCCTGCCTTTCACCTCCTTCTGGACCTTAGAACAAGTGTATATATTCTTGATAGCTGCAGATACTCTTCACAATGAAATCCCTGTTCATGCTCAGTGTTTGAGATCTGCCTGTGCTGACTGATTGCTCTTTAGGTCATACTACTGATCAGCATTGTGATTAATGGTTTTATGTTTAAAATATTATGACAGCATAACTGGTAAAAGCAACATGACTAACTCATTCTGGTGAAATAATTTCTCTAGCTCCATCATAATGGGCTTTGATAGCAAAGTCAGAGGCAGAAAGGAGGGGCTTGAAGTGTCTTATCTAATCCATCCTCTTACATCAAGCAATGAATATTGTTTCCAGAAATTGTTTCTAGCCTTTCTTGTGCACCAAAAGAGGCTGTACTAGAACTACCTCACTGTGGGCAAAATATCCCATTCTTTGATACCTGCTATCATTTTTTTCCTAATTGAAAAAAAGCCTAGAATAGAAAAACAGATGTATATTATCTGTACAGCACCTTCAGCTAATTCTCTGCTTTATTATGATGGGTGTGTACCCCCCACCCCGCAACCAGGGCTGGCTCTGGCTTTTTTGCTGCTCTAGGCAAAAAAGCCCCCCCACCCCCAGCGTGGCAGGGGAGGGCGCCGAGCCTGGCCGCGGGCCCGCAATCCCCGACCAGCCGGAGCGCCGGGAGCAGGGCGGAGAGCCTGGCCGGGGCTCTCCGCTCTCCCCAGTGGTGAGCCCCCGGCGGCCAGAGCACCGGGAGCAGGGCGGAGAGCCCGGCCGGGGCTCTCCGCTCTCCCCAGTGGTGAGCCCCCGGCGGCCAGAGCACCGGGAGCAGGGCGGAGAGCCCGGCCGGGGCTCTCCGCTCTCCCCAGTGGTGAGCCCCCGGCGGCCAGAGCACCGGGAGCAGGGCGGAGAGCCCGGCCGGGGCTCTCCACTCTCCCCGGCGGCCAGAGCGCCGGGAGCAGGGCGGAGAGCCCGGCCGGGGCTCTCCGCTCTCCCCAGTGGCGAGCCCCCGGCGGCCAGAGCGCCGGGAGGAGGGCGGAGAGCCGGGAGGAGGGCAGAGAGCCCGGCTGGTGCTCTCCGCTCTCCCCGGTGGCCAGAGTGCTGGGGGGAGGGCAGCGAGCCTGCTGCGGCTCTGCTCTCCCCGGCGGATGGAGTGCCACGGGGAGGGCGGAGAGCCCAGTCGCGGCCCCGCTCTCGGGCCGGAGCGCCCCGCCGCGCCGCCCCCCTCCAGGCGCCGCCCCAAGCACATGCTTGGTGGGCTGGTGCCTGGAGCCGGCCCTGCCCGCAACAAGCAGTTTCATTGTGAGTATACAAAAGTTGGGAACAAATTCTGCTCTCAGTTTTCCTGTGCAAGCTCATTGACTTTAATGGAGGGCACGAAGGCACATGAGGCAAGAACCTATTTCCATTCCATACAGTGTACTGAAATTGCTCACCAAGATGCTGGTTATTGCCTTTGTTCCTGTATAGTGTCCTCGCCCTTCACTCAAAGCTTTAGAGGGTTTTTTTGGTGGTGGTGTCTCTTTCATAGGAAGAGTGGAGGGTGATGCTCCCACACACACATTCAGGAATTTTGGGAAATGAGAACTGGTGTAATTGTCTCTCCTGGGGAAAGTGTGAGTCAGGGTCAGGTTTGTTTGAACCTGTTTTGAACAAGACTTATTTCCAGTTTGTCCCTACCACTTACGCCTTTTCAAATAGTGACCAAAATTTATTCTTATTATTATTCACGTTTATACAATAGTGCCAAAATGTCAAACTAGAGTGGAGCCACATTGTGCTGGCCACTGCGCAAACAACACAGTAGTAGAGGATCCATGTCCTGAGAGTTTACATCTAAATAGACAAGACAGACCCGGCATGGGGGAAGAGGTGAAACACACAAGCAAAATGAGCTTCTTTCAGCTACTGCTGTTCTTCTCTGTCCTGATTCTGAGCAGCTCCTCAGGTGATACCTGGGGAGTAGGGAGAATAGAATTCAAAGACGTTTGTTTTAATGTCTGGAGCTGCCCACCCCTAAATGCTTTGTTGGGAGACAGTTTTGTTTGAAATCTGGGGTGACTCTTCTGGGGCTAAAAGTATCCTTGAAATAGAGTTGCCAAGGGGGTGATGTTACTCTGGGAACCTTAGCAGAATCCATTACAGTAGAGATTAACATGATTCCAATGTGACTATTTAATTTTACACAAAGTAGTTAGCGATCTGTTCAGGTTGCAGCTCAGGAGACAGATAATATTTAGCACTTTGAATTTTCCTGAGGCCAACAGGCTTCCATTCTGAACAGCTCTGTTGGATGGGCACTGGGTTTCTATCCAGCTTCTCAGCAAGAGGGTTGGTTTGACTAATGCTACTTGGAACTGTCCATCTTTAGAGGTGACCCGAAAAGGATTATTTAAAAAAAAAAATGCTTACTTCTTTTTTTGCCCCTTTATGGATAAACGGGGTCTGAAATATGTGGTAGTTTTTTGTATGTTTTCTTTCCTGTTTATTTTTTACCCTAGAAATATTAGAATGTCAACTCTGGTGCCCCTAGTTTTGCTGGACCACTGTATTGTGATCTCGTTCACCTTAACTGAAAGGGCCAGGGCACTGAATCTTTAACAAAAATATCCTTTCTCCAAATTGTTGAGTAGACGTTGGAGTTAAATGGGTCTTAACAAAAAATAGTTTTAAGCAGTCTGGCTAAAAACTCCCTCTACTTTCAGCTGCAGCAGCTTTCCATCTGTTGTCCTTTTTGATGCCATTATTTCACTAGCTTCAGTCATCATAGCGTCTTCCATTCTAGACAGGCCCTGGATTTCTGATGTAAACAAAGAAGAACAATCCTTTCACAAGCCTTGCAGACCTCTCTACATCATGGAGAAGCAAAACAGTTAACAGGTCCCACTATTTCCCTCCCCCCCCCACCTTCATTATTAATTAAAATAATTACAACAGTAATAATAAAAAGGCACCTATACAAAGCTCTAGGCACCCCTGACAGATTTAAAGGGGTGAAACTGAGTCATCTTTTCTTCTATGCTTGCCACAGAATGGCAGAGCCTGAAATATAACTGAGTTCTTGAAGCCCAGGACCCTGCTCTACTTGCTGGTAAACACTTTTTTCCTTCATAGTGAAGCCTTCAGTGAGATTGTGCTTCTGTGTCAGTCTGTCTCCCTTGTGGCATGTGGCCAGCTGATGGCTGTGTAGATTTCCAGAGATTTTCTCTATCTGTTCACATTTGTAATGAAGGGAGGCAGCTCCCACACCAGGAGCCAAGTTCTCCATGTCACTATTTCTCAGTGGGGGAGTAGTGTTACTGGCCAACCTAGGGAGGGGCAACATCTGCATGATTTCATCTCCTGAGACAAATCTCTTGTGTCACCCCTCTCACTGATGCATGCTACAGAGGGAAGTCCTCTCCCCAGATAGTATGTGTGTGACTCTGTGGACCCTCTCAGTTCAATTACTGTGTTCTGCACTCAGCATCTTTAATCCAAGTCAGGGTCACAGAGTCAGTTTTGCTCTTTCTGGAATGGTTCCAGTAACTGCTCTGAATCCCAAATGAGCAGCCTCTGGGGCTGATAGTTTTCCATCATGCGATGCCTTTTCTATCTACATGACATATAGAACAGGGGATGGTTAACAGGGATGTCAGACACCCTTCAAGGATTCCTGAGTGGCCCTATAAATCCAGAGCAGCAGCAGACTCCAATAACTTCATTACTTTTGGGCTGGGGCCATGACACATTCTGGAGTCTGAGTTCTCATTTCACTCCATAGAGTTGGCTCCGGAGAGCAGAGTGGAAGAAACATTGTCACTTTGCCAGGGCCAGGCCTCATGCTTAAAAGATGACAACTTCCTTCCTTAAAGTTTAAAAAACAAGGAGTCCTTGTGGCACCTTAGAGACTAACAAATTTATTTGGGCATAAGCTTTCGTGGGTTGTATTCCTGTAGTAACTGGGCTGAGAAAGGGGGTACAGAAGCAGTCAAGCTGGGAGAGTGACCTTTTGCAGTTAGGGTACCCTGCTGAAAAGGGGAGTGGGTCTCTGGCATTCAGGGCACTGTGAGCCCAGGGCACACTCATGAGAGGCTTTGCACCTCTATGTCCTAGGAAAGAAGATAGGAAAGAAGTTAGTAAAGTACAGGTAGGAGCTAGCGAGAAACAGTCAAATGAAAGAGTCCCATTTAAATATAACACTTGAAGGCAAGCAACTGAATATTGACAAAATGTAAAATTGCTTATATACAAATTCTAGTTTCAGAGTAACAGCCGTGTTAGTCTGTATCCGCAAAAAGAAGAACAGGAGTACTTGTGGCACCTTAGAGACTAACAAATTTATTTAGCTATATGCATCCGAAGAAGTGGGCTGTAGTCCACGAAAGCTTATGCTCTAATAAATTTGTTAGTCTCTAAGGTGCCACAAGTACTCCTGTTCTTCTTTATACAAATTCTAGAAATCCAAATATTAAGGTGGGTGAATTACAGTATCTGGCATTAAATGAGAATGTTGGGGTCCACTAGGTATAGCTACCAGGTAACTCGGGAGAGCGGAAGGCCAAAAGTGCCGATGAAGCTCTTTTGCTCTGGGCCTATCTGAACCACAGTGACTCCATCTTGGGAACTCTCACCTACTTCTATGCTAACTGCTTACATGCTCTGAAGTAGGCTGAAGCAGAAATGTAATGTCAGCTTTTTAGCAGATGGCTGCAGTTTCACTCACACTAGCAGAAATAATAGAGATAAGAAGCGAGGGAAAGGAGGGGTACTTAGTTTGCAGGCGTCTAATCCAAGGTCGCAAAGTCTGAGAAAGTTTTCTCACAAGCTTATGTAGAGTTTATTGTAACAGTTGTCTGGAGGGAGGGGTAAGGGGAACAGCCAGACAAAGAGATGTATGTAAACAGTTTGGAGTATAAAAGGTAAAAGTTGTTTGTATTTGTTGCACTGGATTTGAGACATGCTGGTCTCCTAGTGCCATTTCAGAGCTCTGAAATAAACTTGGCTTGCTTTCTCCCCTCGGTGTCTTTATTGGTGCCAAGCACACCGGGCGACAAACCCCCTGTTTGCCATCTCGGGCCCAGTTCTGGGCAGGCAACAAGAATATTGATAGGCATTACAGACATTTGGTTGAATGATGATAATCAATGGGGCACAGTAATACCACACCATAAATATATAGGATTGACACAGTGGGGTATGCTGTGAGGGAAGTGGCATCATATCTTAAAGAAAGCATAAAGTCAATTAAGGTAAAAAAATCTTACATTAAACAAATTGTACCATACAATCTCTATAGATAGAAATTCCAAGTTTGAGTAAGAGGTGTGTAGCAGTAGGAATATACTACTGGCCATCTGACCAGGATGATGACTGATTGTGAAATGTTAAGGGAGGTTAGAGAGGCCGCAAAAGCAGAAAGCGCAATAATAACGGTGATTTCAACTATCCTCATACTGACTGGGTACATGTCCCATCAGGGCATGATGCAGAGATAAAACTTCTAGACACCATACATTGCTGCTTCTTGGAGCAGCTAGTCCTGGAACCCACAGGGGGAGAGACAATGCTTGATTTAGTCCAAAATGGAGCACAAGGGGGTGAATATAGCTGAACTGCTTGGTAACAGTGACTATAATGTAATCAAATTTAACATCCTTGAAGGGAAGATAATACTAAAAAAAATCACCACAGTAACATTTAACTTTAAAAAAAGGGAACTACACAAGAATGAGGATTTGTTAGACAGAAAAAAAAGCTGTCCACAAGCATTAAATGCACATAAGCAGCATGAGGACTATTTAAAAAATACCATAATCAAGGCTCAGACTAAATGTATCCCCAAATCAGAAAAGATAATGAGGACAAAAAGAATGTCCCATGGCTAAACAACAGAGTTATGGGGGCCATTAGAGGTAAAAAAGCATCCTTTAAAATGTGGAAGTCAGGTTAAGTATAATAGGGCAGGCCAAGAAAGAATTTGAGAAGCAACTTCCTAAAGACACAGAAACTAACAGTAAGAATTTTTTAAAGTACATCAGAAACAGAATGCCTGCCCAACAGGCAGTGGGACCACAAGATGACCAAAGTGCTGAAGGAGCACTCAGGGAAGACAAGGCCATTGCAGAGAAGCTAAATAAATTATTTCCACGGTCTTCACTGCAGAGGATGTGGGGGAGATACCTACATCCAGGGCCAGATTAACCCATAGGCTAATAAGGCTATGTAGCCTTAGACCCTCCTATTTTTAGGCCCTACTGGCCAGGCGGGGTGCAGCTGGGGTTGGGGTGGTGATGGGGAGAGCGAGCTTGCTCACGCAGCCCTGCTGGAGTGCTCCTGCCAGCAGGAAAGGCAAAGCAGCCCCTTGTGGCTTGGAAGGAACTCAGCTGGGAGCCAGCTGGCAGCCTGCTGCGTCTCCCCTTGCTGCAGGAACACGCTGCCAGGTATCTGGTTAACATTGGTGACTGGACACTAAAAATCCGGTGTCCACGGGAACCCGTGCCAGCCATGGCTGTAGTTTGAGCAGGCATTGTGTCGTCGTTCCCCCCCCCCCCCCCCAATCCTCCCCACCCCTGATTTCTCCTGAGCTCTGCTTAGCTGTCAGGGAGGGAAGAAGCTCCCTCTGTCCCTCTCCTCTGCTGAGGCTGGCAGGCAGCTCCAGGACGCTGCCTCCTGGGTCCTAGTGTCCATCACTGTCATCTTCTATGTGTGCTGAGTCCCATTTCTGGATAAGTGGTGAGTGCCTGGGGGGGGCATGGCAAGGGGGTGGCGGGCGGAAGAGGCAGTACCAGAGCGGTAGGTTGGGAAGCTTGCACAGAACCTGCACACACTCTATCCAGCTCCAGCCAGAACTATTGCCCCTCCCATGTATAAGGAATGAATTCCCACACATTTGTAGGAAAAACAAACCAATCATCCCATTCTGGATCCCAGTCCTTTAACTTTTACAGACCCTGCCAGCGAGGGGCCTCAGATGTATGATGCACTGTGTTCAATACTATATTGAACTGTACTAAAAATCAAAGACATCCCATTTTTTGCTTTAATGTACCTTTCTGTACTGGGATGCACAGGTGTGACCAGGATCCCAGGGGCAGCCAGCTGAGGTCACTCAATTAAGGTGAACTGCAAAGAATGGGGCAGATAATCCCCAACGTTGGTGGATATTTCAATACTTAGATTTACCAAGCCAGCACAAAACAGCTTCTTTATTACCTCACTGGTTGCCCAGAAACCAACAACACAGTTCCCTTAAAGCAGGGGTCTCAAACATGCGGCCCACAGGGCTATTTCCTGCGGCCCGCCAAGCAGCCCACCCCCCCCCGCCTACCTCCAGGCCAGGGGTGGGCAAACTACAGCCACGGGATTGCCCCCCTCAAGCCCTGCACCGCTCCCTGAAGCAGCTGGCATCACGTCCCTGCAGCCGGAGGGAGTGGGGGGAGCAGAGGGCGCCCTGTGTTGCCCTGGTTTCCAGGCACCGCCTCCCCACAGCTCCCATTGGTTGCACCCCTGCTGCACCCCAACCCCCTGCCCTGAGCCCCCTGCCTGAACCCCAACCCTCTGCCATACTCCACACTCCCTCCTGCACCCCGTACCCCGACCCCCTGCCCTGAGCCCCCGCCGCACCCTGCACCCTGACCCCCTGCTGCACCCCTCACCCCTCCTGCACCCCACACCCAAACTCCCTGCCTGAGCCCTTTGCCGCACCCTGGACCCCGACCCTCTGCCACACCCCTCACCCCTCCTGCACCCCAACTCCCTGACCTGAACCTCCTGCCGCACCCTGCACCCCGACCCTCTGCCACACCCCTCACCCCTCCTGCACCCCAACTCCCTGACCTGAGCCCCCTGCCACACCCTGCACACCTCCTGCACTCCCTGCCCTGAGCGCTCTGCCGCACCCTGCGCCCCGACCCCCTGCCGCACCCTTCACCCCTCCTGCGCCCCAACCCCCTGCCGCACCCCTCACCCCTCCCACACCCCAACTCTCTGCCCTGAGCCCCTTGCCGCACCCTGCACACTTCCTGCACCCCACACTCCAACCCCCTGCCCTAACCCCCTGCCACACCCTAACCCCTCCTGTACTCTGCACCCCGACCCCCTGACCTGACCCCCCTACCGCACCCTGCACCCCAACCCCCTGCCGCACCCCTCACCGCTCCTGCACCCCACACCTCAACTCCCTGCCCTGAGCCCCCTGCTGCACCCCGACCCTCTGCTGCACCCCACACCCTAACTCCCTGCCCTGAGGCCCCACCACACCCTTCCTGCACCCTCTGGGGACAGGGAGGGGGTGGAGTTGGGGTGGGGACTTCGGCGAAGGGGTTGGAATGGGGGTAGGAAAGACGTGGGAAGAGGCGGGGCAGGGGCAGGGTCTCATGGAAGGGGTGGAGTGGGGGCAGGGCAGGGGGCAGCGAGGGGGGGGTGTGTCAGTGATGCGGCCCTCGGCCCAATGAACTAGTCCTCATGTGGCCCTCCTGGTCATTTGAGTTTGAGACCCCTGCCTTAAAGTAACCCAGTCTCAGGCCTACATCCAGGTACCCAAGTCAAATATGATGAAGATTTCTGAAAACTCTATTTCATCATATAAAAGCAAAGGTTCTATCAATCCCAAAGGATTGGACACATTACCTCCCATTGCATCCGAAGAAGTGGGCTGTAGTCCACGAAAGCTTATGCTCTAATAAATTTGTTAGTCTCTAAGGTGCCACAAGTACTCCTGTTCTTATTACCTCCCAGGATAATGAATATTCCAGATCTTACCCAAATACATGCTTACAGCCAATTCTTATTAACTAAACTAAAATTTATTAAAAAAGAAAAGCGAGTATGGTTAAAAGATCAATATACATACAGACATGAGTTCAATTCTTGAGGTTCAGATATATAGCAGAGATGGTGACCTTTGTAGTTTCAAAGAGTTCTTTTAGAATTTAGTCTGTAGGTTATAGTCCAATGTCCAATATCATATTCGGGTTTTTCCAGCTGAACTGGAACCTCAATCTTGCAACTCAAACTTCCCCTGATGAAGCTTAAGCAGATCTGAGATGACAAGATCAGGCCCCAAGCCATTTTTATACAGTGTTCTAACATCCACCTGACCATGAAGTCCTGGATAAACAATAGGTTTTTGATGTAACCTTCTGCTTCCTTAACACCACCAGTAATTAGCTACACAAAGTAACATAGGGCAATTTATTCATTAGGCAGTCTATCACAAACTTCAAAGAGACATATTGATAATGATATTATTTCACCCAAGAGTCATCTAAATGTTAATATTCCCTTTTGATCTCTGAATTAATAGTTATAGTGACAGACAGGAACTGTCTGTTTATGTGGCTAGTAGCTAAGATGCACACAATTAGTATCAGGTTTCAGAGTAGCAGCCCGTGTTAGTCTGTATCCGCAAAAAGAACAGGAGTACTTGTGGCACCTTAGAGACTAACAAATTTATTAGAACATAAGCTTTCGTGGACTACAGCCCACTTCTTCGGATGTGTAGTAGGTCCTAGCCGGGGCTCGACCCTTCCGGGCAGTAGGGGAGCCACACCGACTCACTACTCTGGGAATAAGCAGTCAGTTAGTCCTGAAACTCCGGCTCTTTGGTGCAGAGTCGGAGCAACCACAGTTAAAGCTCAGGAGCCCAGGCCCTGGATCAGGGCGGGGCAAACACAGTTAGCTCAGACCCTTGCTTGCTGGGCTGAGCGGGCAAATAGTTCAGAGCCCAGGCCCTGGATCAGGGCGGGGCAAACACAGTTAGGCTCAGGCCCTTGTTGCAGGGGCTGAGCGAGCAAACAGTTCAAAGCCCAGGCCCTGGATCAGGGCGGGGCAAACACAGTTAGGCTCAGGCCCTTGTTGCAGGGGCTGAGCGAGCAAACAGTTCAAAGCCCAGGCCCTGGATCAGGGCGGGGCAAACACAGTTAAGCTCAGGCCCTTGTTGCAGGGAGCTGAGCGAGCAAATAGTTCAGAGCCCAGGCCCTGGATCAGGGCGGGGCAAACACAGTTAGCTCAGGCCCTTGTTGCAGGGGCTGAGCGAGCAAATAGTTCAGAGGCCAGGCCCTGGATCAGGGCGGGGCGAACACAGTTAGGCTCAGGCCCTTGTTGCAGGGGCTGAGCGAGCAAATAGTTCAGAGCCCAGGCCCTGGATCAGGGCGGGGCAAACACAGTTAGCTCAGGCCCTTGTTGCAGGGAGCTGAGCGAGCAAATAGTTCAGAGCCCAGGCCCTGGATCAGGGCGGGGCAAACACAGTTAGCTCAGGCCCTTGTTGCAGGGGCTGAGCGAGCAAATAGTTCAGAGGCCAGGCCCTGGATCAGGGCGGGGTGAACACAGTTAGGCAAATAGTTCAAGGCCCAGGCTTCTGTAGCCGAGCGTTGGGTGAGGGGGAAGCCTGCCACCCGTACGGAGGGTGGCAGGGGGGAACGCAGGCCCACCCACTCCACTGCGTTCCAGCCCGGGGCCCTAACAGCGGTTGCTGCCGCTGCTGGTCAGTGGGGTATCCAGACCGCAACACACTGACATAGGCTCACACTCAGTTGCAGCCGGACCGGGGTCGGCTACCCCCGGGCTACTTCCGTGATCCCCCTCACAGCCTACCTCGGTCGTTGCGCCGGGATCGGGCCAGTCCACCTGCATGGGCTCCTCTCTGCCCGGGCTCGGCGGCAAGTCTGGTAGCTCTGCCGGGAAGTCCGGCCAATGGTCCTCAGGCGGCTCCTCTGGATAGCAGCAGGGGCTGAGGGGTTCGGGTCCAGTCTCACCCTCAGGTTTAGCGGGGTTCGGTTCCCAGGGGTTCTCCCAGTGGCGGGCGTGAACGGGCTCCGGCGGCTCCTCCTCGTAGCGGGCCCGGGGTAGCTCAGGCCAGCTAGGGTCTTCGACGGTCTCCTGGCCGGGAGCTCCCGGCCGCACGTCTGCTCCCTGTGGTGGCTGGCCGCCAACTGAGCTCTGGCGGCCGGCCTTTATACTTCCTGTCCCGCCCCTTGACTTCCGGGGGGCGGGGACAGGCGGTGGTGGTCCCACCCACTCTGGTGCCGGCACGTGGGCTCCCTCTTCTGGGCAGGAGGGGAGCCACACCGACTCACTACAGGATGCATATGCATAAGTGGGCTGTAGTCCACGAAAGCTTATGCTCTAATAAATTTGTTAGTCTCTAAGGTGCCACAAGTACTCCTGTTCTTTTTACAATTAGTATCGCCTCTAATTCTCTAACAATACAGGTTTGCACTTCAAAGTTCTAGTCTATTTACCATGAATGGCCCTAATTACCATTCACATACCTTTCTAACATGACCTTAAAGGTTGGCTTTGGGTCATTCAGCCTGCAAGCTGTTTAATCCTTTCTGGCCATGTATTATACTTTGTATAAGATTCGTTGCAATTATATAACAGTGGTAGCAATAATGATTTGCATGGTTATATTTTAATTAGACAACGTCACAACAGGCAACCAAGTTCTTTCCTTATGCTCAGCCTAGTTCCACAGGCCAACACATCTTTGTACTTTTAAGGGGTTACGAAAGCACTGGAGGAAGCTCAACAAACAATGTTGTATGTTTCTCCCTCAAGGATTTTAAATCCACTTCTTAGCAGGCTATGATAGAAAGACTGACGGAATAGGCTAAAGGCAGGTTCTGTCCATTTGCTGGTTTTCTCTAGCAGTTCAATCCATCATAAAAGTTCCTCACATTTGACTTCTTTTGAGTTTCATTCCAAAAACTTGAAGCTAAATAAACCTGAAGTTAGTCCTCATTTTTCTGTCCCAACTCAAACTAACTTCTTTCCCAAGTGGAAAATGTTGGGTAAGTATGGAATGTGTGTGATTCAAGAAGGAAATGAGAAAACAGGCCAATTCCTGATGACAGTTACACCTGTGTAGCCTTATTGACTTCAGGGAGAACAGATTTTTGCACATGAATAGATTTTGGTCCCTTCTGCTTTTTCACACCTGGTATAAGCAGAATCTCATTCACTTTCCTTCCCTAAACTCTGAGCACTTTAAAGGGAAAAAAGTAAGCAAAGTCTGCTTGATTTACATATGCAAACAAAACAGGAAGCTCTCCCTTCATTCTACACCAGCCCTTAAACAAACATCAGACCTGATGTAACAAGGGTGTCACTACAGCAGCCTTGGTTGGACAGTTCTTTTGAAAGATCCTTCATGGTTTTTTAAAATGTTGATTTTCAATGAGGTCTTTTTGTTCAGGGAGGCAGAGAACACAACAGGGAATAGCTCTGTTTTGTCAGCTCCTAGTCATTCAAAAGCTGAAAGGCTTTAGCTTAAGTTTGTTTAATGTTTGTACAGTGATTTTGAAGAGCTAACATAATGCAGAAGTGCTAAATATTATGACTGGGCAACCACCTAAAGATCTGTGTCATTTTTAGCTGTTACCTTTTTCTTACAGAAAACTTAAAACAAACAAATGCAAACTGTAGGGGGCTGGTGCACACAGAACTTATGCTTAAAAAACTCATGTCAGAGCTACTGATCACACATTCTAGAATAGATAGTAAAAAATATATATATATAATGGAGATATCCCATCTCCTAGAACTGGAAGGTACCTTGAAAGGTCATTGAGTCTAGCCCCCTGCCTTCATTAGCAGGACCAAGTACTGATTTTGTCCCAGATCCCTAAGTAGTCCCCTCAAGGATTGAGCTCACAACCCTGGGTTTAGCATGCCAATGCTCAAACCACTGAGCTATCCCTCCCCCCTAATACTTAGTCCTGCCATGAGTGCAGGGGACCGGACTAGATGACCTCTCAAGGTCCCTTCCAGTCCTATGATTCTATTCTACGATTCTAATTGTGGAAGGACTTGGTGACAGAGTGTCCTGATATGGTGAATCACTGGAGATTAACTACACAAATTGGGTATCATACCACAAATAATATTTGGGTTCAGTGTGAAAACAGTAATTCATTGTCCTCAGCCAGTGCAACACTGGGAGGCAGCTTTCAGAGCAAAGCAGCCTAAAATGCAATGCCACCCAAAGTAATTTTCCCACTATTACTTCCTCTACATCAGTGGATTTTACACCTGAGTGGTTTTCTTTTACATAATAAAAGCTGGCTACCTCCCAGAGTGCAGTCAGTGAGATAGGGTGTGTGGTGTAGAGTCCATAGCTTGGGGAAAACACCTGCAGAGCTTGGCTTTGCACTGTGCCATGTAGAGAGCTGAGGGTAGAAGCACCAGGTTGAAAGAGGAGAGCAGGATGGGGAATGTTGCAGTGTTCATCCTCCTACAGACGAGCACTCCACTACCTAGCAGGAAGGAGGCCTAAGAGAAGGACAGCATAACATCCCTCATAACATACCTCTTACTCAGAAGTATCTGTTTGTTTGAAGAATTGAGTGTATTGAGAGTCGCAGGGACGTGGTGCCGGCCGCTTCCGGGAGCAGCGCGGGGCCTGCGGCGCCACGGGAGTGGCAATCCCGCGGGCCGGATCCAAAGCCCACGAGCCATAGTTTGCCCACCCCTGATGTAGATAAATGTTTGACTTCATGATTTTTTTTTTTTTTTGCAATATGTAATTCATATTTAGGCTCTTCCTTCCCATTAGCCTTAGGTCCCTCATAACCTTAATCCGTCCCTCCCTACATCAGAGCTGTCCTTTTTGGGTGACAATTCTGAAACAGAGTCCCATACTGCTGTTCCTGTAGAAGATGATGTTTTAGAACAAATTGATAAATTACACAGTGATAAATCACCAGGACCAGATGGTATTCACCCAGGAGTTCTGAAAGAACTCAAATATGAAATTTCAGAACTACTAACTGTGGTATGTAACCTATCACTGAAACAAAGCTCTGTACCAAATGACTGGAGGATAGCTAATGTAACGCCAAGCTTTCAAAAAGGCTCCAGAGATGATCCTGGCAATTACAGCCAATGAGCCTAACTTCAGTACCAGGCAAACTGGTTGAAACTGTAGTTAAGAACAGAATTGTCAGACACATACATAAACATGACTTTTTTGGAGAAGAGTTAACAGAGCTTTTTTAAAGAGAAATCATGCCTCACTAATCTGTTAGAATCCTTTGAGGGTGTCACAAGATTGATCCAGTGGATATAGTGTACTTGGATTTTCGAAAATCTTTAACACGGTCCCTCACCAAAGGCTCTTAAGCAAAGTAAGCAGTCATAGGATAAGAGAAGTCTTTTCATGGATCAGTAACTGGTTAAAAGATAAGAAACAAAAGAGAAATAAATGGTCAGTTTTTCACCATGGAGAGAGGGAAACAGCAGGGACCTCTAAGGATCTGTACTGGGGCCTCTGCTGTTCATCGTATAATTTAATTATCTGGAAAAGGGTGTGAACGCTGAATTGGCAAAGTTTGCAGATGATACAAAATTATTCAAGATAGTTAAGTCCAAAGCTGACTGTGAAGAGTTACAAAGGGATCTCACAAAACTAGGTGACTGGGCAACAAAATGGCAGATGAAATTCCACATTGATAAGTGCAAAGTAATGCATGTTGGAAAAAGTAATCCCAAGTGTACATATATAAAGATGGGTTCTAAATTAGCTGTTACCGTTCAAGAAATATCTTGGAGTCATCGTGGATGCTTCTTTGAACTTCAGGTCCGTGTGCAGCAGCAGTGAAAAAGGCTAACAAAATGTTGGAAACTCTTAGGAAAGGGATAGAAAATAAAAGAAAATATCATAATGTCAATTTCTGAATCCAAGGTGTCCCCACACTTTGAATACTTTGTCCAGTTCTGGTCGTCCCATCTCAAAAAAGTATATAGTGGAGCTGGAAAAGAAGCGCAACAAAGATGATCAGGGGTATGGAATGACTTCCAAATGAGGAGAGACTAAAAGGATTAGGGCTGTTCAGCTTAGAAAAGAGACGACTGGAGGGATATGATAGAGGTCTATAAAATCATGAGTGGTGTGGAAAAAGTGAATTGAGAAGTGTAATTTACCCTTTACCACAATACAAAAAAACAGGGGTCATCCTGTGAAATTAATAGGCATCAGATTTAATACAAACAAGAGGAAATATTTTTTCACACAATGCACAATTAACCTGAGGAACTCATTGCCATGGCATGTTTTGAAGGGCAAAAGTATAACTGGGTTCAGAAAAGAACTAGCCAAGATGATCAGGGACACAACCCAGGGCTTTGGGTGACCCCAAAACTCTGACTGCTAGGAGGGGAAGACAGAGTGGATCACTCCAACTGTCCTGTTCTGTACACTCCCCTGGAGTTCTGGAATTGGCCTCTATCAGAGATAAGATACTGGGCTAGATGGACCATTGATCTGACCCAATATGGCTGTTCTTATATTCTTATGCATCTGTCCTGATCTTCAGTTTCTTTATCTTTCAGTGAGCAGCACATCCCCTTCTGTGGTCTCCAACCTCGTGAGGAACTGTCTCCTAGAGAGCCCCATAGAGTAAATGCCACCAATAATTGATAACACAGTGTGCACAGGGGCTGATTGATAGTCCTATCAATCATCTGGTCAAAGTGCCAGATTTTTATTGCGCTAATTAATTGTCTCCATCAGAGCTGAACACAACAATAGGACATTTCAGCTTTTGACCCCCTTCACACTGTCCTGATCCACTTTAATTGCAAAGTAAGCTTTTTCCTTTGGCTGAGATTGTGTTCTGCCTGCTGCCAGGATTGGGTTGCTCTGTTGTAGGATTTAATTCAAATAAGTGTCTTTCTTAGGCCATGGAGCTTTGCCAGGTATTCCCTGGGCATGTTTCTTATTTTCAGCCACTTGGAGTTTTGAACTGAGAGATTGAAAACTGTACTGAAGCATCTAGCACTGTGTTGATGTGGTGCAGATAATAAGATGCTGAAGACAATGTTGGATATTTGTTCTTTCAACCTCTTGTAGCTTCTGAGCACTTTCCAACAGTGGTTTACTTCAGCGTCTAACATTAAACCTCCACCCAGTGCCCTTGATGCTTTCACAAAGGCTGATACAATTAAAATGCAATCAATAATTACAGCATAATGTACTGCTAACGTAACATGAAGGCATTCATATGACCCTTCAGTCTTATTATTCTAGTTCCATTTCATACAGACTAATAGCAGGTTACTAATGAAGACTGGTTGGAAGAAGGAAAACCTCATTCTCCAACATCAGTCGTGGTTGGAAGTATCTGTCTTGCAGCTTCAGCTGAGATTTTCTGCATGGTTTGTGCTTTGAGTATCTGAAACTTCTAGATACAATACTTCTGTCTCTGATAAAGATCACTGTCTTGGCTGAGACCAGGGACTCCGCAAACAGAATAGGTGATAAAGATTCCCCAGTTCAAGAAGAGGAGTTATTCACTTGAAGTATCAGTGGAACAAGTCACTCTTCCTATTGCTTTACAAAAACCCATGATCTAATGAAAACAAGCCATCACTATTCAATACTTTTAGAGAAGGGGTTTCAATTGAGAAGTTTTAGATTCTCCACATTATTAAATATGAACTTGTGTATATTTGAGAGAGGGAGCAGGTGGGAGTGAAAAGTCCCAAACTATGGTGGGGCTTCCACACATTTCATAGGTGAATAGAGCTCAGAAAGCTTTCTCTAATAATCAGCTTACTCATTTTGTTTAACTTCATCCCATTAATTCCTAGTTACACTTCTTAGAATATATGAAATAATTCCTCTTGAAGCAGAGCAACCAGACCAGATGTAATTTTTGATCCATCACTCTTGGTTCCTTAAGATGCGTGGGTGCACAATCAGTCCTGGAGTTATTAGTAACCCAAAGTCTGTATGCATGCTTCATTAGCAGTAACGACATATTCCATTAGGTCATGGCATGGCTCTCACATGATGCGGCCCTTTCCGGAAATGTGCAATGGGCAGCAAACAGCAAGGACTGATGGAAAAAGACATGACCAGAAAACAGAGGATTAGTAAATGGTCAGTTTTCATCATGGCAAAAGATTAACAGTGGGGTTCCCCAAGGAGGTTCCATCAAGGACTGGTGTTTAGTAGATTTATCAGTGAGCTGGAAAAGGGGGTGATTCATGAGTTGGCAAAGGTTGCACAAAAGAATTTAGGTTAATTGAGACTGAGGAAGTGCAGAGTGACTTAATAAAGCTAGGTGAGTAGGCAATATGATTACAGATTAAATTCAGTGTTGCCAAATGTAAGGGATTGTATATTGGAAGGAATAATCTGAACTATTCATGTGCCTTACCAGGATCCAAATTAATGGTAACCTGTCAAGAAAATGACCAAGTATCACTTTGTTCAACTCAATGACAACCTCTGTTCAGTGTGCAGTGATGGTGGTGGGGCAATAAACAAGTGTTAGGATGGATAAAATGGGATAGAAAATAATACTGAACATATTCTAATGCTTTTATACAAGTGGATGAGATGCCCTCACTTGGAATATTGTGTTCAGTTCTGGTCACCCCATCTATATCCTGTCTACGATACAAGCTACTGCCACTCTGCTTCTCCTCTATGGGAGTTCCTAACTTCTGGATTTTGCATATATATAAATTCTTAGTCGCTATAGCTTGCCAAGATGGGTGAAATATTGGCAGCAAGGTATGATTTCCTTTTAGCACAACAGCTGTAATGTCATACAGTAATTTACATATGTATGTTAAGGGTCTTCATTTTGGAGATGGGTTTTCCATTAGGCAGCTCAGCTCACATTCAGAATGTTGCTGGTGGGAAGTTTCTATTTTACATGAGTTCAGTGAGTGACACAGGGCAGAATTTTCAGTATCGTCCTTGTCATATACTTCAGAATGGGACTTAGGCAATGAAAGCAGCTCGAACTCTGTTTTCAGCCGGTGCAGTCTGACCAGAAATGCCGAGGGTGCCTAAATCTGAATGTCAACAGTTGGGGGTGGCCAGACTGTGGTCTGGACCTGGAACATTTAAGTTCTATTTTCTCAGTACCTACAAATGGAACGGGTCTCTAAAGCAGGCAGCTGAAGAAGCAGAAAGGTTCCAGTCATGGCTTTTAAATCAGTCTTGGTGGAAGCCTCTTCATCCTGGGGGCTGGCTGGGTTTTTGCATGACACCAGCTAGTTTAGTTCAGGTTTATCTGAAATAAGTAAATAATACTAATTTACTTGGCAGATTTCTACCCAGACTTCTCTTTCCTTTCCCCGCCATCCCATCAGGCCTCATTTGGCAGGTTGATGGGTGACAGGAGTGTCTTGCTGGCAAGAGCCAATCTGTGAGTTGTTGAAAGAGAAATCCAATTCCTAGCTTTTAGTGGGAACTTTCAGTCCTGTAGATGGAGTGCAGACCTTGTGCTGTGAATACGTGACCAGGGTTTTATGCCTGACTCTGCCACTGATTCACTGTGTGACACATCACAACCTTTCTATTCGTCAGTGTCCCCTCTGTAAAATGAAAATATAAACCTGTCATTGTAACATGCTTTGAGATCCTTGGCAGAAAGATGCACTATCAGTGCAAAGTGTTCAGTGACAGCTCTCTGTTGTGCACTGAAAATATGTCCCTCAATGTAATGTGTGAACAGCTCAAGGTTGGAAGTAGAGAGTGAGAAGAGACAAAGGTGCCCATGCTACATACAAGGTAACCCAGACTTCTTATATGTTACTGAACTGTAGGGCTTTCTCTGGGCTGGTTTGAGAATAAAGACAGAAAAGCTTGGGACAGATGAGAGATCTGTCCAGCTGTCTCCAATAAAGCCTTTGCACAGCTGACAAATAGCCTCTGACTGGGAATAAACCCTTTCCAAAGATGCTCAGATCTAAAACCAAAGAGCATTAGGCTGGAAAAATTAGTTGTTAATCTCACATTTCTGCAAAGAAACAAAGCAATTCCTGCTTTATTGCCCTGACAACATAATGGAGCCCCAGAGGTCCCTGACACAATCAGCCTGAGAGCCGCTAGCACTTACCAGAATTGACTTCAGTTAATCAAATGATTCTGTTAAAAATCCTATGTTCTGTGTTGGTTGCTGGCTGCTGGTCTGGGTCACTGCAAAACAAACTTAGTTCACAATCATTTTGAATGGATGGTTAAGGGAATTCATACCCCAAAGTTAATTTCTGTGTCCTGAAAATGGGGCCTGTGGGCCTACATTGGGCAGGTGCTGGGATCAGTGATATCTGAGAGTAACATCAAATGAAAGAGAGAGAGATTTAGGTGCTGAATTCAGAACCTGAAGCTGGGGGAAAAAGTCAGATCATGGTGGGTCCCATAAGACCAAGAGGGTGGCAAACAAAATGACCCTCTCTCTAGTTCCCCCTGACTAAAATACTTCTTGAGGGAGTTGTAATGTGAATAAATAAGCACATGAGAAGCACAAAGGGTAGAGTCTTTCAGCATATGTCATGTCCTGGGTAGTGATTAGTCATGGGCTCTGACCCTAATATTGCAGATTTTTGGCACCAGCAGCATTTGTTCTGGGGCATCAGTTCTACCATTCTTCCTCAGCCACAGTAAAGTAAAAGCCCTTTCCTAATGGCTACTCCATTATGACTGGATTTAGAAATTGGCTGCAATAGTGAAATTGATAGAAGTGGGAAGACTTCTGAGATGACACAACAAGAGGGTCAGTCTAAACTACATGCCAGTAATTAATAGGATTAACTCCATGGACTCCAAGGACAAGTGTACTCTCCTTCCAGGAACTGCAGCAAGGTCAAGCAAATCTGTCTTTCTTGGGCACCTTATACCTTCACCTCAAACCTCCAACACATGGTCTACACCCCTGCCAGCACAGTTCCCTCCACACTTTAAAATTAGCGCTCTCTGTTGCTGCCCTTCCTGGGGCCATTTGAAGAGCTCCCTTACCCTCCCACTCTGGAGTGCAATGGGAGCTCCCAATAATTCAAGGATTCTGAAAACGGGTACTGCAAAGAATGACTGAAGAGATCATGGATCCTAAGGATTTGAGGTTGGGGTGCAGGCTTGAAGGCACACCACCAGCTTAGAGAATTGAGTAGTCAACTTCCACTCCTTTCAAGAGAGTATGCTAATCTCTGAGATATGGATAGTCCGATATGGGCCACCTCAAAGTCTCTCCTGTTGAACCTGTTCCACTTTGGTTAACTACTTAAGATAGAGCAAGGGTGCATGAATGACTGTGTAACCTGGTGATTAAGGTACCCAGATAGAAGACCCAGCATCCAGTCTTCCCGCTCCAATGACTCTTTATTTATATACAGTAGAACAGATTCTGCAGGAGAGATTGAGCCCCCCTCCCCACATCAGAATATTCTCTAGCTCAGTAGAGCACACTGCTGAAATATGTGGGAGAGCCCTGCTCAGATCCTTTCTCCCCATCAGGTGGAGGGGGAAAGTGAACCTGGGTCTCCCACATCCCATGTGAGTGATCTCACTCCTGGGCTAAAAGCTATAAGGTGGATGATGGCACCACATCCCCCTCCAGTCAGATTTTAATGGGATCCCAGAGGCCGCCTTTGAGCACACCTACCAGACTAGATCCCATGGGTGAGATAGGCAGAAGAGTACCTATCTCCCACTTCATGGGTCACGCTGGGGTTAGGTGGGAGATTAGGTGTCCAGACACCTAGACTGAGGCAGCAGTGTGCATGCCCAGAGACAGAAACTTTCACACCTAAGGAACTTTTACAGTGGAACTGTGGCTGTGGACTCCGATGGACTGAGTTAAGGTGCCAGCAGGGTTAGGTGGCAGCTAAGCAGAGGTTTGTGGATTGTAGTGGTGCCTAAAACTGGGACATAGGGGCCTAAATACCTTTGTGGATCTGGGCCTCTGTCCCTTTGCAAATGTTGCAATGCCTTGTACTTCCAGTTGCAGTTCCACCCTAACCAATAGCAAAGGGTGAGCAATAGAGAAGGGCACAGTTAATACTGATCATAGAATCATAGAATCATAGAATATCAGAGTTGGAAGGGACCTCAAGAGGTCATCTAGTCCAACCCCCTGCTCAAAGCAGGACCAATTCCCAGCTAAATCATCCCAGCCAGGGCTTTGTCAAGCCGGGCCTTAAAAACCTCCAAGGAAGGAGACTCCACCACCTCCCTAGGTAACGCATTCCAGTGTTTCACCACCCTCCTAGTGAAATAGTTTTTCCTGATATCCAACCTGGACCTCCCCCACTGCAACTTGAGACCATTGCTCCTTGTTCTGTCGTCTGCCACCACTGAGAACAGCCGAGCTCCATCCTCTTTGGAACCCCCCTTCAGGTAGTTGAAGGCTGCTATCAAATCCCCCCTCATTCTTCTCTTCTGGAGACTAAACAATCCCAGTTCCCTCAGCCTCTCCTCATAAGTCATGTGCTCCAGACCCCTAATCATTTTTGTTGCCCTCCGCTGGACTCTTTCCAATTTTTCCACATCCTTCTTGTAGTGTGGGGCCCAAAACTGGACACAGTATTCCAGATGAGGCCTCACCAATGTCGAATAAAGGGGTCGAATAAACTGATAAGTGGCCTTACGGAAAATCTGCTTCCATTTTCCTTAGCTGTGGAAGGAGTGGAGGACTGGAGCATCCTTGAAATCTTTCTGGTTTACTTCTGCAAGTAGATGTGATTTATCTCATTCATTTTACAGTGTAGCATCCCAGATGGGTCTCACAGCAGAGAGATTAACTGGTGACTTGTACTGATATTATTTTTACCTTAAGTCTTACCCTTTGCTTTGCCTTCAAGAAGGGTGATATACATAAAGACCGAACAAAAGAGAAGAGGGGAAGTGCATAGGTTCTACAGGGAGGGGCTGTATAGAAAACCCCTAGATAAATAGTCCCCTCTGCTCTGAGTGTGCCCCTAGTGCTTTCCAGGACTTGTGTGTTTATATTGATGAGATGTAGCTGATGTAATATTCACTTGAAGGTTAAATTACTACTAATTAACTTTAATTCAGTCAGCTAATCAATAGAACATCCCTCAGTTCTTCATCTATCCACAGAATTCACACAGCAAATCATTGGCTACACTCTGCTTTCAGATTCATTCCAAGGCAATTCCAAACCAAGACTCATGTTTTCTGTACATCCCAAGTTTCTGTTTTACTCCAGATGGCGGTGACTGGAATTTTGTTGCCTCCCTCCCATACTTAGTAGTAATCCCTGCTACAAAATGCTTTCTAGAGCAGAGGTTTTCAACTTTTTTTTCTTTCTGAGCTCCCCCTCCCCAACATGCTATAAAAACTCCACGGCCCACCTGTGCCACAATAACTGGTTTTCTGCATATAAAAACTAGGGCTGGTGTTAGGGGGTAGCAAGCAGGGCAATTGCCTGGGGCCCCATGCCACAGGGCCCCCCACAAAGCTACATTGGTCAGGCTTCAGTCTCGGGTGGCAGGGCTCAGGCACCTGGGCTTCAGCCCCATGCAGTGAGGCTTTGGCTTTCTTGCCTGGGCCCCAGCGAGTCTAATGCTGGCCTGCTTGGAGGCCCCCTGAAATCTGCTCGAGACCCCTTAGTAGGCCCCAGTCCTCTGGTTGAGAGCCACTGTTCTAGAGGCTCCAGTCTACATCTCTTAGCTCTTCAAGTGTCCTGTGATCCCGGGCATGTGGTGAAACATCAAGCAGATTTGGAGGTGTTGTCTCTAAATGGATTTAACTACCCAAACCCTGTTTATTGAATAAAATTTGTGACCTGACTGGGAGGAAAAAAACAATGAGTCTCATGTCCTGCAAGAAACAAAGTGTTTTTTTTTAACCAATTGGAAAAAAGACAAAGCCAAAATCACACAAGGAATTATCTGTTGCACTGATTTTATGGATGACTTGTTCTTGTGCTATTTCTTCTGGCCATAGGTAAAGACCTAGTTATCGTCAGCATTTATCAGGTACACCATTTTAGTGTAACTGTTTTAAAGTAGGATAGAGACCCTTTTTCATCTGATTCAGACAATAACTCATTGATTCCAAGAGTGCCTTTGTCCTGTAATTATTTAGTACACAATTTAATGTCATTAAACATCTTTGAGTGGACAGAATTGCTCTAAAAGCCTTAGCTCCAGAGCTCTAATATTAGTCTCTTGGCATCCATCCCTGTGTGTGAAAAGCAGTCAGTTTGTTTACCAGGAATTCAGACTCACATTACAGGGGGAATTAGCAGCAAGCTATTAGTCTGATTCATGCACTTAACAATTACTGATCATCTCCTCCTAGTCTGTGGGTAATGGAAGTGATCAGCTGCAAATGGAAAGGATGTGGGGCTATTTTCATGCAGGCATTGGGGACAAAGCACTGTACAGTGTGACCTCTGCTAACCCTGGGGTTTGCAAAAAACCCAAACAGCAAATCACTTCCTGGAGAAGAACTAAGTAACCTATAAGAAGAGCTTCCATTAGAGACAAAACTAAGCTCAGACTCAGAGTCTATCAATTGAACAAAAGTTCCACCCTTGAGTCCCAGAGGCAAAAGTAATTAGCTACTGATTATATTTACCACTCTCTGCTTCTGCATGGGAAGTAAGAGCAGGATAACACCTATTTGTTCCTCTGCAGAAATTTTGATTGTCCCTTGGGAGTCCAGCTGTGGGGTGACCACTTTGGCCCAGATTCTTAAATTTATTTAGGTTCCTAATTTCCATGGATTTCATTGGAAGTTTGGAACCTAAATACCTTTGAGGAGCTGGGCCTCTGTTCCTAGAGCAGTCTTCAAAGGGCTGTTCTCAGAATACATAGATTCTGCAGGGATTACTCTGAAAGATCCCTTCCTTTCTAGCAGCTTTGTAGTTGCTTGTTGTTTTTAGGTTTTGCTAGTGAGGGGAGACCCTTCATCTCTTCCCTGAATCTTAAAGCTGCAATGTTATCCCACCTGTCTCAAATTCTCTGACACTGTCAGCATGTTTCAAGTGTGGGGAGAGAACATAAAAATCGGGATTTATTGTCTGAACTGAAGTTTTGCTTCAGTTGCTTTTTCATATCCATATGATGCTGATCCTGGCTACTGTTTAAAGAGAAATTGCAGTCACGTATAGCTTGCGTTGATACTCCTGTGTGATCAAATGGATTGAGCACAGGTTTAATAATCTAGGGCTTCCAAATAGCAGGCCCATCTCTGGCACCAACTCACTGTATGGCTTATGTCTCTGTCTGTTTCCTCACCTTTAAAATTGGAATAACAGCGTACCTAACTCACAGGGTGATTGTGAGGCGTACCGTATGTGAAGAGAGAGAGAAACAGTATTTATAAGTAAATATTAAATTAAACCACATTAAGGGAATTTTTAAAAAGCTTTTAGAAATCTCCGGCACTGCTTCATCTTCATGACTGATGCTGGGGTGGCTATCAGTGACAGCTGCCATTGCCCTGAGACTTCCTGGCAGGATCTCCTGTCTGATGCTGTAGGTTCCTTTACCTTGATCATCCCCATGGTACTTGAGTGGAGCAGGACATAGGGAATGAATGCAAAGGAAACCAACAGCCTTTCAGAGTTGGAAGGTAAAATTTTCTTTACTATAGATATTTTGGGTTTATCTTACATTTTAAAAAATTAATAGAATTTACATTATAACATCTTAGAAAGCTTCCTCCTTTCTCTGCATTTGATGTAAATCCTGTGCTAGGACTGGCAGAATGGAGAGTTTCTATTAAATTGTTATTCTTGCAATTATATTTAAGACACATTATGGTATCTTTAATGATCTCTATTGCACTGCCCTTTTCATTTAAGCAGGAGTCAGAGTTGTGCTAACTCCATATGTAGTCAAGAGATGGCGCCAGATTCTGATCAGTTACATCTGAGTGAGTAAATCTGGAATTATGCCAGTGATATCAGAGAACTAATCAGGAGTCAACCTCATGACTGTGTCACTGCAACTTCTACTAAAATAAGACACTTGAAAAGCTTATGGGACAGTCTTATCTATCTTAAATGATTAAACAGTAATTGAATCAGGGTTAGTCGCTGAAAATTGGGTTAAGTAAGAAACATTTACTCTACAACTTTGAAAATAAATCTGATTTACTTTTATGCAAATAGCTCTGTGTACATGTGGATGTGAATGTACAGGTGTGTAGAGAAGTAGGGTTGTGTGCACACATGCAGGTGAATAGATGTGAGAGGCAGGGGTGTGTATGGAGGTAAATACAAGGAGAGAGAAGATTGAAGCAAAAAACGCCAGTTGGGATTTCTCTAAGTTTTTGATTAAAGCAGGATTTATTTAACTTTGAAGCACCTGCCCCAGTATGAGCCAAGCATTGGTCCTGGATGTTCAGGACATGAGTTTGCAGTCTCAATCAGTGAGCCAGCCATTGGAGATGGAAGGCTAGAGTCCCAGTGGCACACTGTATATAACAAACAAAATGACAACTCTGTTTATAGTGTTGGGTCTAAGCTGCCCAGATCAAACCAAACACCTGCCTTTGTGAGAGCACTGTGCATCGGAGATAGCAGGGAAGTGGAATTTGGGAAAGCATATAGGTCTAGATCCAAAAAGGGATTTAGGTACCTAACTCCCATTGATTTAGGTACCTAAATACCTTTGAGGGTCCAGTCCATAATGCTGAGGAGAGAGGGGGATGACTACTATGGGGAACACATCATGTAGGGGCTGGAAAAGAGGATACAGAGTACTCAGGGAACATTGCATAGGGGCTTGCTAGCCCCACATTCCTCTGAACTCCTGGCATCTGTTTTATGCATGCTGTGGGGCACTGGGACAGCAATCTCTTCTCCTCCCACCACCAATCTTTGGAGATGGCAACTCCTGCTATACTGTAATAAGGAAGTTTCCAGGGAACTGCCAGCCCTAGCATGTCAGTGTCCAACCAGTGCATGGCCAAATGGAGCCCAGGGAATCCTATAACATGGCCTTCCTCAGCTTGATAATGGAGGTGTAGAAAGCACATGGGGGTCCATGCTCCCTCTTGATCCAAACAGCCAGGTGCCAGTGGGACATCTTGTCATCTGTAGATCAGCCCTCTCTGTTAATGATGGCAGTGGCTGTGACCTTCTCCAATGTGTGGAAATTAGGTGCAGCCCCTCTGCTGGGCAGTGTGGTGTCCCTGCTTCTTGCAGCAGCAGGAAGAAAGTAATGCCTCAGTGAGTGGGCACAGAGAAGACTGGGATTCAAAGTGGAAATATTACCATTACTGAAGGACCGTTCAGAGGTGCAGTGGAGAGACATAATTTGTGCATCCTGACAGGGCCGCCTGGGGGGGGGGCAAGTGGGGCAGTTTGCCCCAGCCCCGCAGGGGCCTCCATGAGAATATAGTATTCTATAGTATTGCAACTTTTTTTTATGGAAGGGGCTCCCAAAATTGCTTTGCCTCAGGCCCCCTGAATCCTGAGCGGCCCTGCATCCAGAGATGAGGGATGCTGTGGTACTCAGGCATCTGGCAAGTGACACAACACAAGATTCCCTTCCTGAGGGACAGGAAGGAATGGAACACAGGGATCAGTAGAAACATCTGACAGCTGCACATCCATTCCAGGAGCATAACATTTGCCCAGCTTCATTGTTTCTTCCAAAGCCACACACCACCTGTGTGCAGAGGAGCTGCTCCGAGTTGGTCTGCCAGCTCTCCTGAAAACATAAGCTTCTCTGATAAGGCAGTTCTTTCATACAATTGATTGTGGACTATTAACCTGCACTCAGAAATCAATATTCACTTGAACACCACATTTTTACAGGCCACTGCAGCGCAACAGAATAGCAGTTACACAACACACATGTTTACACCCAGAATAAATAGGTCATAAAATGGAACCTGACAGAGAGGAGGGAGACTGTGGAGGGGGCAAAGGGTATGTGAAGGGACACTAGGTCACTGCAGCTGTCTGAGGTCTCTGCACTGCAAATCAGCACAGTATGTCCCTAGGGAGCTGTGCTGGGTACAGCTGAACAAGCCTGCATGCTTTCTCCTAGAAGTCCTAGAAAAGCATGGCCTAGCCAGGCAGTGTCATGGAATGCTGGACAAGGTTTAATGGGACTGAGTGAAGAAATCGAGCTGAAATCCAAGGCTACATCTCTTGCTAGCACTAAGAGTGGAAGATATGGATGGCTGAAAGGGACAAGAAACAAGAGCAGAGGCCAGAGCCCAGCTTCTTTGCTTTGGCTTTGGGGCGGTTTTCTTTTACAGGCTTAAAATAATGGATTTGAAAAATGATCAAAAGGATCCTGACCAGAACCCAGAGCTGGTATTTACAGAGTGTCTGGGTCAGTTTGCCCTGCTCTGCTCTCAGGATACCATAGAGGTAGGTCTCTGCCCCCTGGGGCACCAGTCTGGTGCTTTCTGCTCTAGAGGAAAAGCACCAATTGGCCAGGTGGAGGAGTGCTGCAGGTACCTGCAGGAGCCTCTCCTTCTCCTTCATTCAAAAGGCAAACGCTGTTTGGACAGAATTTTGACTAGCTTTGTGTTTACAAACAAACAAAATAGTGCCCTAAAGTCTCCCAGCGGGCTACTCTTCCTCTTGCAGTGCTAGGAGGGGGGGAGAAGATAGTGTTGGACAACCAACCCCTGCAGTTCTAACTGCCGAAGGAGCTGAGTGAAATGACTCACTCCTAGGAGAAGGATGCAGGCCTTCCTGTTCTGGGGTGAGACTATTCAGTTCCTCTTCTCTGGAGGCCTTCAGTTCCCGAAGGGTGAGTTAGTAGGTCAATATCTGGGTGCAGAGTGAGGAGAATTATGTGGAAGGGACAAATGCCTGTTGTGTCAAGTTAAGGTGGGCTGAGCAGGAGCAACAATAGCAGCAGGGCCATTGGGGGCCAGGAAACCCCAGCTCCAGAATACACAGAGGAGGCCATGGGCATGCTGTTGTATTCAGAGATGTCTGGCCATGTCTTTGTCTCGGTGACCTGGGAAGGGAAAGGGAGAAATTAATTCAAATTGGATCGAGTTCACTCCGGCCCCTGGCTGCAGGATCTCCCATTCTGAGATTAGCACTGAGGATTTGGGAACCTACCATGCCAAGTAACATGGCTCTCGCCCCTACACACTGGCTCCTCTGCTAACCTCTGGGACAGAGCAACTAGAATAGTGATGGGGAGAGGCTCTGATACATGCACAGCTCCCTCCTTCAGGTGCCCAGAGCTGCTTGTTTCTCTGATGCTAGTTACTTTCTCTATGCCACTTTACCGGCTGCTTTGTGAAGGTAGAAAAGGAATTCATACCTGGCACATTTCTGAAGCAAGGGAAGTGTTGGTGCTGTCCCCCTGGAAGCTCAGGGAAGGCATGTAAAACAATCCTTCCTGCCCCTCCAGAGTTGCCTGGCTCAGATGCATCTGAGACTGAATTGTATTTTCTGCAGGTAGAAGTCAAACAAACATCTAAGAAGGTGCTTTCCTCATTCGCTCCCCTTGGAACATAGCCCTCCCCCGACAGGCTATGTTGGGGCTTGTAAGGGTGATTTTGCTTTGGGGAGTGTAAATACTGTATGCAGTGGCATATTACTGGGGGGGTGTATGTGTGGTTGGATAAAGTACCACAGAACAGATGCAGGGACCAATCTCACATGGTATCTGGGGTGCAGTGGATTGGTCTGAATGGGGTTTTTCCACCTCTACTTTCTGTCCTCCTCTGGGGGTGTGTCTGTGTCTGAGGTGGGCCGTGTGAGTGGCCTGAGCTGTTCTAATGGTGGGAGATTTCTCTATATCGTAGCTTAGCTCAGTGCTCGAGCTCAGCTTTGCATAGATGAGGCCACGAGTTCAATACATAGAAAATACATTAATATTAAACAATTATATAGTGATGCTGGTTTCTTTATTTGATGCCCTTTGGAAGCTTTTACAGTCAGAAAATATTTAAATCTTAATAAAGCCCATTGCTGGGATGCCAGAGATGGATAAAGGGAATAGGGGCTCTGGACACAGCTACCACTCACAGCTGGGTTTCACCCAATCTCAGCCAGCAGGATCTGAGAGCTACTGCTGAGCTGCTGGCCCAGTGATATGGTCCGTGCCAAGCTGTGATGGGTCAATTTACTATTTATTTTTTGAGCACCCAGGACTGTACTAAGTGTCTCACAGAGACACCTGGAATCCCAGGCTCTGTCCAGCAAATGAGGGTCAGAGGTAAGGGAAGGTGAGGAAGGACAAGATGATGGCAGTGAGATCATGTGGTTATTCAGTAAGCCATGGATATAGTGTGATGCTGGTTTTCTCTCTTAACCTCTCCTACCCCCTCACTTATTATAGGTGAGACTGCAGAAGTGAGTCTCTGGGAGGGGCTGAATGTGGCTAGAGAAATGACTTTGTGAACAGATCTGGGGTTAAGGTGTAATGTGGAAGAAAGTTCAGAGATGCCTGTAAGAGCAGAGAAAGGGAGTATCTAGGCTGATGCTAGTGGTGGAATAGAGAGGGTAGGGAAATGCCAAGAGGTTTGAACTTAATTATGCTGAATCTGTGTCCCAAGTTGCTTGTTGTATAGCACTTACTGAGGAATTTGTTGCTAACGAACATGCTGCGTATCTGGTCACACTCCTCCTGCTGGTTGCCACTGTTCTCGCAGGTACACCATAGCGAAACCTTCGTGCTGGAGTTACCAACATAGTTTGGTGTCATGGCTGTACCTGTCCCCAGTCCCCAAGACATGAGAATCAGGATTTGTTTGTATGAAAGCGTTCAGGTGGGCTGGGAGCAGTAACCCTCTGAGCCAATGAGTAGTACCAGCTACTGCCTCTGACCAGGGCATCACACCATGGCCTTCACACTCGTTCTCTGTGCCTCTAGAGTCCCCTGGACACGCTGCAGGCTAGGGAGGCCCATTCTCTGGGCAGTTTCTATGTACTGTAGCTAAATGATGTTTGCATGTATTACTTTCAATGCATCACAAATTATCATTAAACATAAATGTGCTGAGGCACATCTGCCCAGGGAGGAGCTGGGGGGCAGGGAGCCCTCTGCGCCGAGGCGCGTGCAGTCTGGGGGGCAGGGAGCTCTCTGCGCTGAGCCGCGTGCTGTCTTGGGTACTTGAGAAGTCGGGTGCAAGAGGGGCCAGGGAGCCTGCTGCACCCCACCCAAGTGGTCCTAACAATGAAGCACACTGATTACTGCCTATGGGAAGAAAGCTGTAAATGAGAAGATGTGCAGCCGAGTGCAGAGACACTTCTGCCCCTCTCCAGAAACAGGAGCACTGACATGTGGCAGTGATAGGCCCTTCTGCCATAACTTCCAGTTACCCCTGCCAACAAACTGATGGCCTACGGGCTGTTCCCAGATAAACGTTGTGCAGCTGCAGCCTGGCTATGCGATACAGTTCAGTGACCAAGTTAATACAATGAAGACTTTACAAACAAACAAGGATAGTCTGGAAATGCAGTTAAAGTGCCCACTCATCCCTGGCCTATACAGCTTCATTGTTAGCAGATTCATGTCTATTACAGCTGTCACAGGGAGTGAACCTTGGGATGCCGTGCCAGTTTGGCCACAACCAGCTGTGACCGGGGACATCTTAAATCCCATGAATTTGGCAGTGTCCCTGTGGCCTCTATGAAGGCTTTTGTTGGATATGTCACCAACAATGTCCCATCAGGGCGCAGGCAGCCAAACCATGAGGGAATACAGGGTTTAAGGTGTCTGCAACCAGGACCCCTGAGAATGGATGTTCATGTGGATAGTAAAAGGATAAAATGGCCAGTGGCTGGAGTGTCAGGAGTGTCGATCTCACACAGGTGGGCAGGACTCTGCTGCTCAGGCATTGCAGGATAAGCACCTTTATAAGAAGCAAGATAGATTTGGTATGTAAATTACGTGTAAGAGACATGGGGGTGATGCTGCTATCTCGTCAATGGAGGGAGAATTGGAGAATATATAGTCTCTGGCCTTGTAGGTGGCATAGGTGTTATGGATGCTAACTGAATTCCTCTTTAGGCTCTGTCTGCACTGGGGAAGGGAAAACACCAACATGGGCCAGGCTCAAGTGTCTTCAATACCATGACCTTAAGCTCAGATAAGATCAGGGCATGGACCTCGCCAGTCCTCAGCTCCATACACCTTCAGGCACACCCTCTTGTCACTCCCCCCATCCCCATGTATGCCTGAGAGCATGCTCCTCATCAAGCCTTCTTATGTCCCCCTTTAGTCACCACTTACCAATCATCCCCATGTAAGCCTTCAGGCACGCAGCATGGTTGTGCTGTGAACAGCCATCTGGGGACATGCCTGCAGGCTGACAGTTCTGTTGAAAATCAGCCAGTCGGGATCTGTAGGAAGAAGAAGAAGAAGAGCATCAGAGTCAGGACTGCTCTTTTCACTGGGCTAATGCCCCTTGCTGACAGACCTACTTGCAGATATGGTCTTTGATACAGGAGTCCAAGAGAAGGAGGCAGTTGGGTTTGATGCTGTCTTGGAAGGAGCACTCAGGGACAATGGTTTTCCGGCGTCGCTCCCCACAGAGCTCATCTTGACATGGACAGAACAGGAGCCTCTTGGTGAAATCCTCAGGGACCTTCTCAAAGAACTGTCGTAGCCTTTTGTGGCACTTACGCTGGTCACAGGTGCCTCCAGACTCTGCCCCGTTGGTGCAGCTGGAGGCATAATATGTGCGCAGATGGACACATTTCTTATTCAGGCTGCAGAAGTGAGTTGCTTTCAGGCAGGCATTTGCGCTGTCCCCTGCTAGATGTGAACCTGAAAAGCCAACAGAAACCCAGGGACAGTAAATCCCAGAGGAGATTTCAGGTGTGAGTAGGAGGAGCTGCAGGCTCCTGCAGCCCCTGGAAGAGGGCAGGCTACCATCCCGTTACACTGCAATTTAGTGATCACTCAGCAGGGATTCATGGGAAAACGGGAAGGGCATCAGGCAAGCTGACTGGGGGGGAGTGTTCGTGCTTCACAGGCTCACACCTATGTCTGTTATGGCTCACTCGCTGCCTTATGGAGCAGGAGGAGTTACTCCCCTTCCTCTGATTGCTGGGGAACAGTGTCTGAGAACAGCATTTAAACCTGGTTCTGGGCCCAGTGAACAGTTTTCAAACATTTGTCCTGCTAGTGAAGAGGACAGTGATAAGAGGAAAAGATTATGTCTAAGGTTATGTAAAGTGGTGGTGAACTCCAGCTGAACATAAAGGTCTATGAAAAGAGTTCAGGGCTTTGTTGGCAACAATGACAAAAAAGTTATTGATGTATCTTTCATGAGATTGATTCAATTCCATTATTTGAACAAATAAAAAGAATTGCTCAATGAAATAAAGCCATATCCTGACACACACTCCTTTTGAGGACAGCAACGAAAGATATGTATGATGTAAAGAGCAGTAAACTGAATGGCACATATGTTGGTTTCTGCCACTGACATTCTAGCAGTTGACTGGAAAAAATTGTGAAACACCATAAGTAACATACATTGTAAAATTATCCCCCTATTCATAAATATTCCTAATTGTTCTTAGTTAAGTTTACAAACTAGAAGGCAACTCAGGGAACACTAGACATAAGAGTGGCCATACTGGGTTCATCTAGCCCAGTATCCTATCTTCCAATAGTGGCCAACGCCAGGTTTCCCAGAGGGAATGAACAGAACAGGGAGTCAAGTGATCCATCCCATCGCCCATTCCCAGCTTCTGGTTAACAGAGGCTAGGGACACCATCCCTGCCCATCCTGGCTAATAGATCCATCAATGGCTATCCTCCATGATATGGGCAAGCCATAGGAGGTACTAAATCAGAGGTGGGTGCTTTTTTAGTAATGTATCTTTTCTTGTTAGTTGGGATGTCTTATAGAGAAATTGAGGTGCAGAAAATATCAAAGCATAGGGAAGATTTTTTTCTGTTTGGTAATGCTTTTTGGAATAAGTGGATATTGTCCAATGAAGAGGGAATCTCACCTGTATATTAACTAAACTTTTGATTTTTCTAAACAAGCTAAATGAAAATAAAAATAATGGAGAAAATGCCAATATTTATTGTATCTTAATAGTTTAAAAAAAATCTGGATTAGTTACAAAATGGAAATTGTTAGACTTGTTTCCTTGTTGGGCTTTCCTTGATGCATTTCACTCTTCTGACTCTCTCCCTTTAATCTTTCCCAACCAGTTACCTTTTGGATAGCTTCACTTACATGCAGTGCGATCTACGGATCCACCCCACTCTCTGGCATGCTGACACCAAAAGCTCCACCTGTCCATCTCAGGTCCTCTGGAGCCAATATTCCACTGACCAGTTTTAATGGGGGTATTACCTCAAAATATTTTTCCTCTTAATAATCTTCAGCCCAGTAAGTGGCCCCTGAGAAAGGAAGAAAAAGGGGGAAATGTGTACCTGTCATGATCCCTACCTGAAACCAAAGCTGCCAGCTTGTTGTAGTCAATCTTCCAGGGTTCTTCATTTGCTGGATCCTCATAAGGAGAAGTCTCCAAATTGAAATAACCTAGGCAAGGTGAGACACACATTCAGAGAGAGGTGGGGGGGGGGAACACATTGGAACCAGTTTCTCCTTTTAGAGAGACTTTCATGCACGCACAAAACATATCTGGTTGTACCCACAGGACTGGAGTTCATCCAGAAACGTACTGCTTTACTCAAGAACCAGGCAGAGCCAGCAAGAGCAAACCATGGCCCCAGACCTATCAGAGATACTGGTGTGTTACTAAGCAGCTTTGACATAGGAGTCATTCATTGGCTTCTCTGCGTCCAGGATTAGATCTAGTTTTCATTTGTTCCTTTTCAGTCTCAGCATTCATGAGGATATGTGCACTGTCTCTTTACAATGATAGCAAGGCAGGGGAAAGTTTTAGGCAGAAGCTTTTGACAGTAAAGCAGTGACAGCAGCTTTCAGGATAACATTGTTTTCTCATTTTAATTAATCCCTTGCTCACTGCTGGACAAAAGCAACTTTCTGTTTCTTTAGGTTGCAGCGTAACCTCCCTTCTCACCCCGCCCCTCTCTCTGACCCTCTCTAGTCCTGTTGGTTAGCCTGAGGGTCCAGCCCCAGAATTGTTTCGTGAACATAAACTCACCACCTCATGTCATAAGTTTTAAACCAAATATAAAATCTGTGTCCAAACTTTTTATTCTATTAATTTCTTAAACATGTATTGTAAAGCACCAGTGACTCCTCTTCCCCAGGAGGTGGGAGCCCGTGTGATGTGATTGTCCAGCAACCATCTCCAGGATTGGAGAGTGAGCTGTGGCAGAATTCTCCACTGAACCCCTCTCCTGCCCTTGTTGGGGTGTGTATTCATAGTACATAGGTTTGTGGAATTACTAGATAACGTATAAACAATGATTCCATCTCACCAAGTGTGAAGCTGGAGTGAACAGTCCAGTAGATGCGCAGGCAGTGCTTCTGTCTCCTCATGCGGCGGTGACACTTGCAATGCAGTAAAGGGCTGCTTCTGAGGTCTAGCTTTGCATCCCGGCACCTTGCTCTGGCATCAGGACTCAGCAGGAGGAAACGTGTCTTATCAAGGGAGCAGTTTTCCAGAGCTTGGTAGGTGGCATTGCAGGCAGGGTCCATCAGGCAAATCTTCTCAGCTGCTATGCAGTCTCTTGGCAGAGCAAGGAGGCCTCCTGTTCAAGTAGGAAAACAATGGTAGGGCTTCGTTCATGGAGAGAGACACACAACAATTGTTTCAGTACCATCACTGCAGACTTTCTGTCCTATCTCAGCAAGAACATCTCTGCAAAGGCAGATGTGGGAAAGTTTATTTGATCTGGGTGAGATGGAATCCTCTACCCTTGGTGTAGGACAGGTGGGGAACAAGAGCTCCCTCCCTTTAGAAATGAGAGGAAGGACATCAACAGGAACTCACATTGGTGCAAAGGGATAGCAAGAGATTATATACAAAGCCATTTGCCAGCTTTTTCAAAAAACACTCCTATGGGTGGCTTGCAATCTTCCAAACCTGATCAGGATCCGGGCTGTTCTGTACTTACATGGGACAGGAGATCCCCAAGGAAAACTCAGGTGCTGCAGGGAGTAGTGTGAGGAGTTCTCCTCTCTGAGTCAGCAGTGAGCCCAGTGCCCCAGCATGGTGCTTAGAGTGCTGTGCTTCTGGGAGTGGTGTGTAAGGGGGCTCATCCCCTCTGAGTCTGTGCTATCCCTACTGACACAGCCTGGAACTAGGTATTAAGACCTGCATTTAAAAAGCCATTTGCAGTACAGAACAACAACTATATTGAACCTACGACACTTATGAACAATGCTACATATTCTTATGGTAATAAATGGTACCCTTAATATTAACTAGAGATATATCAGTATATATAAATTTTTTGTATAGGACACTTGTAATATATCTGTCTTCCTATAATGGATGTTAATTGAAATTATTGAATTAACAATGTAGGAATCTTTGAAACTTGGCAACTTTAGGGCTCTTCCACTTAGAGAGGTATTATTTGAAGTCCCTTCCATCTGTTGGTGTTTTTCTTCTGGAGATTTTTGTGCAGGTTGATTAACTGGCACTGTATTTGCCTCCTTCTCAGGGTCACTTGTGGGAATTCATTACACTGTCATTGTCAGTTTCTACTGTAGCTCCTGTGTGAATCTAAGTGGGCCATCTCTTGAGGACAATTGTTCCTTGGTTGTTCTTAGGATACAAGGGTTGTGGCGGTAGAGTTGTCCTTGTACTTCTACCATGTATAGCCTTGGTGCTGCTCTTTGGATACCTGTCCTGGCCCTCCATCTTATCTTTGTCGTTAGGGTGCTGGTTGTACTGTCTCGAGTTCAGGAAGATCTTTGGCACCTCTCATACTATTTGCTGTCACCACTGTTTAATTTGTTCTGTCACCTTTTCCACTGTTGCTGGCTTCAAAAGTTTATTTGCTGTAGGCAGTAGAGTCTGGTTGCATGACATGTGACGCCGTGCTGGACTGCTGCCCATGCCTTCTAATTTTTCTAGTCATGCTGCCCATGAGTCGCTATCATTCTGCTATGCCTTTTTAGTAGTTTCTTGGCAATTGCGACAGCTGATTCTGCTTTGCCATTAGCCTAGCAGTGATGTAGAGAAAATGTGATGTTGTAAGCTCTTAGGTGCAGTGACTGTCTCTCACTATATCTGTGTACCACCATGCCTAGCAGAATGGGGCTTTGATTTTGATTGGGATCTCGAGGTATTACCATAATACAAATGACAAATATGTTCAAAATCTGATGCTGCTGAAAACAATGTAAATTCCCAACAGCCAAACTGGGTTCCAATATCTGTAATAACTTCTGGAAGGTGCAAGAAACCCCACCGTAGGCAGATGTGGGGATAATCTGACTCCTATTTCCTAACAGCTAGACATTGGTATAAACTCTGCAGCATGAGATTTTATATTCCTTCTAATTTTTTTTATATTTTATTAAACTCTGGGTGTTCTTGTTATTCATATCAATGTCCAGTGAAGTGATGTGGGTGACCTTCACTTTTGAGATTCCTTGATTCTTATATATAATTGATGCACAAACAATAATTAATCAAATATTAGGTCAAAAGGACAGGTGTTTTATTCTCTCCCTCATTCCACCTCCTGCTATGTGTTTATGAAATTACAGACTGTTGTGATTATGGTGCCACAAATGCGGCATTCAGTCTTCTCCCCCAGATTATGCTGAAGAAAACAATGGTTTGGGAGCAGGAAACCCTTTCTTTAGTAAACACAAACACAGTTGAGAATTATCCAAAGAGGGACAGAAATCCACAAACAACACATGACAATCAAATGGATTGCATTGTAAGCACCATCAAAAAGTCTTCCCCATATGACAGTGTTGTTGTAGCTGTGTCGGTCCCAGGATATTAGAGAGACAAGGTAGATAATACCTTTTATAGGACCAACTTCTGTTGGTCAGAGAGACAAGCTTTCAAGTTTACAGAGCTCTCATCAGCAGAAGTTGGTCCAATAAAAGATATTATCTCACCCACCCAGAACACCTGCTAGCTATTGGTTTGGCTACCAGCAAAATAGATTGTTTGAGAACATGTGGCACTAGTGGTGATGTTGCAGGTCCCAGTGACTCTTGAAAAGAGGCTGCAGCCACCTCCACCGTCTGTTGTCTCCTCTCAGATCTGCCTCTTCCTCTTGTCTTGGTGGTAGTGGTGGGACTAGGAAGTGTCTCTTTCTCCCAGACCTGGCTCCTCAGGGGCCAGCTTTCAGACCCATGAGGAGTCTTTTTACTTTGAAAAAAGCAACAGAGAGTCCTGTGGCACCTTTAAGACTAACAGATGTATTGGAGCATAAGCTTTCGTGGGTGAATACCTACTTAGTCTATAAGGTGCCACAGGACTCTCTGTTGCTTTTTACAGATCCAGACTAACACGGCTACCCCTCTGATACTTTTTACTTTGACAGGTTTCAGAGTAGCAGCCGTGTTAGTCTGTGTCCGCAAAAAGAACAGGAGTATTTGTGGCACCTTAGAGACTAACAAATTTATTAGAGCATAAGCTTTCGCGCGCTACTGCCCACTTCTTTGGATGCATATAGAATGGAGCATATATTGAGGAGATATATATACACACATACAGAGAGCATGAACAGGTGGGAGTTGTCAGAGTTGGTAAGACAACTCCCACCTGTTCATGCTCTCTGTGTGTGTGTGTATATATATATATATATATATATATATATATATATATATATATATATATATATATATATATATACACACACACCTCAATATATGTTCCACTCTATATGCATCCGAAGAAGTGGGCAGCAGCCCGCGAAAGCTTATGCTCTAATAAATGTGTTAGTCTCTAAGGTGCCACAAGTACTCCTGTTCTTTTTACTTTGAGTAACTCCCATATATTTGTGGGTTATATTTTGGTTCCAGGAACACAACCTTCTGTAAAATTGGTTCTTATGGCAATTATTGGACCCAAGGAAATCCAATGAGTTTGTCTTGGCTGCAAAGAATGAGCCTGGGCAGCTACTTTGGGGCTGTTTGCAGTTTTGGGGCACCTGCTGCTTTGGGGGAATTTATCAGCTGCTTTGCCTCCAATTGAGTTTTCCCCATGAGCTTTAAATGGTTACAAAACATCATTAAACTGGGGCAAAACCTAGAACCTGCTTAGATCACTGGTTGACCCTCTGCTGTAGAAAACGACAAAACATGTAGATAGGTGCCTCCGACCAGGAAAGGGCACGTTAGCAACAACTGGGCGCTAACTCAAGCACACACACACACACACCCCCCGCAGGTCAACTCCCAGAGCAAATGCCGATTGCTTGCTGACGCTTTCCTGCCCTAGCACCCCTTTTGGGTGGCCTGCGAAGGAACCTGTGCCTTCTTGAGAGATGCTAGCTACTCCGTGGGCCCTACGGTAAATAAAAACCACCAGCCTCCTCAGCTGACAGAATAAACCCCCTGCGAATGCAAAGTTCACTTTCGGTGAAGCATCCTATGAACAAACTTCAGCTACCATGGCCTCAAATAAATGGCTTGGCTGCATCGTCCTTATCAGTGCTACAACTTCGCTACAAAAAGGGAATGAATGTCTGGGTTGCTCTGCTGTCCATCGGCCACGAAACACCTGCTCAGAGCGCCTGATAATACAGTCCAGCCTTTCTGCTCTTTGGCACCGAAAACTTCGTCCTGGCGATAACTGCAAGTGACCAGCATGGAGCAGCACATCCCGACCGAAACTCTTAACTGTCGCTTCCGCAAACAGATACAGAGCCTGCCCCACTCTCGGGTTTGGGACCGAATTCACTCCTTTGGCCGAAACCACCGCTCGTGCGAACACGGTTGCGGCGAGTTATGGTGCTTACATGGATCGGGAACCTTAGAGCAGTTCCGCGCCACGGCGCTGGGACACGTTACCGACACCGGGTTCAAACCAGGATAGTTAACCCGGTCTAAAAACTGTCCCTAGACAAGTCGCGAGCCCCGCGGGAGCGTTTCTGGTGCTGGCTTCGGGCAGCGCTGGGACCCCCTCGCCCTTTGCTTATCCGTGCACAACAAAGCGCCTCCGCTTCCAGACCCGGCAGCCCCAACGCGCGCTCCGCTCCCGCGCAGCCGTCCGCGCTCACCCGCGCTCGCTGCGCCGCCCGAGGCTACGCCGAGCCCCTGGGCTGCAAAGCAGCGGGGCGGCCAGGGCCCCTAGGAGCCGGGCCCAGCACAGCCAGGGGCAGGGGCCGGGGGAGAGTCCCTCCCACACCCCGGGCTCCAGGCGGCCAGGAGCCCGCAGGGATCCAGTGCCGGGAGTCCCGGAGCCCGGGCGGGGGAGAGGCAAATCGCAGCCGGAGCCGCTCGGCCCTGCCACGCTCCGCTGCCCGCGGCTCGGCGCTGGCTCCGCGCCGGGAGTCGGTAAGTTCTCGGACCGCCTGTTCCTGTCCCCGCGGAGCCCCAGCCCGGCGAGTCCCCGGCAGTTACCGGCTCGGCAGAGGAGCAGCCCCAGCAGCAGAGGGAGCCGCATGCTGGAGCCGGGCAGGCGCGGAAGGTCCCTCCGGGCGCTCACATGCTCCTCCCGGCCGGGGCTCGGCTCCGCTGGGCAGGCGGCTCCCGGCTCTGCGCTGTCCGAGCGCTGAGCGGGGACTGGGCTGCGCTGCGCTGCGCTCCCCCACTGACTGCAGCCTCCGCCCCCAGCCTCGGCGGGCTCTGCCCCCTCCCCACGCACTGGCCAGCCAGCCCGCCCTCCCCCCAGCCTCCAGCCAGCCCGCCCCCTCCCCACGCACTGGCCAGACAGCCAGTCCTCGCCCCAGCCTCCAGCCAGCCAGCCCTCGCCCCAGCCTCCCTGCTGTGGGGGACCGCACGTGTGCAGCCTTGGCTGGGGCGCTGTTCTGCGCCTGGGATTTTCTACCCGTGTCTGTGGAGCTGCATGTGTCAGGTCTGGCCCGCTGGATGGGCGAGGGGCTCTGAGAGAGAAACCCGGCCCTCAGCAACGTAACGGGCCCAGGAAACAGGTCCAACACCTGTGCCCCGCGCAGCTCCGTGTTCTGCCTCTCACTCAGTACCACACTTCCATCAGCATCTGAAGAAGTGAGGTTCTTACCCACGAAAGCTTATGCTCCCAATACTTCTGTTAGTCTCAAAGGTGCCACAGGACCCTCTGTTGCTTTTTACAGATTCAGACTAACACGGCTACCCCTCTGATACTTCCATCAGATTGGGGATAGGGAAGTGCAGGCGGGCAGGGATGGGTCCCACACCCGGAATGGGTCTGCCCTGCTGGAGAGCACCGCTCACCCAAGTGTGATTAAAGAGAGAGTAAAAAGTCACTGGGGTGAAACAGCCTTTTGGGTCTGGGGGCGGGCGGGCTGAGGGGGGAGTTGTGAGAAGACAAGAACTGGGAATGGGGCTGGTAGTCAAGGTAGTGAAGAGCCCAAGGTACTGCTTGATTCTCACTCTGCTTCCAGCCTATTGGTGGAAATTATTTGTAATAAAGGTAGATTAGGGTCATTGACTAGTCGAGTGCAGCTCTCCGCTCATTTTCTTTCAGACAGGAAATTGCCTGGGTCCAAAGTGCACTAACAGGTAGGAGTGCAACCCATCTGAAAGGACACTGCAGTGACTAGGCACAGCGCCTACCGTAGCTATGGATGTGTTTAAGAAATAATATGTTTTTCAAGGCTTTGTTTGAAGTTTTTAGACATCCTGATCCACGTCTCACTGTCCCCGAACCACGCATTGATCTGCCACTTCACTGATTCTTCCCAACACAACAGCAGTTTAATGCGGATGGTGCAGAAAAAGCAGACAGATACTTTGTCTACACGTCAGACATTTCTGGTTGCTGACACTGACTGTAGCTAAACAGAACTGAACAGGTTTAACTGCACATGTAACCAAGGACACACCAAGTTCAGCATTTGTTCCAGAAAACATAAACTGTCAGTAACAAATAATATTGGTTGCACAGGCAGGGCCAGATAATGTAGCTCCCATTCTGAATGTACAAGGAATTGGTGTAAAAAAGGACAGTTACCTGTTCCGTAACTGGCGTTCTTCGAGATGTGTTGCTCCTGGCTGTTCCACAGTAGGCGAGCACGCACACCTATGTGGAATAGACAGGAGCAATCACTCGAAGAAGAACTGTTGTTTTAGAGTAATATAGGTTTCCTGTTGATTCAGTACAGTATGTATCATTCTTAAATATGTTTCAAGTCAATGGGTTAGTTAATATGTCCAGCAAATAATTGTTTCCCAAAAGTTTAAAAACATTCAATACAATAAATGGTAATATCCAACAAGAAGGTAACCTTTAACCCTGCAAGTGGAAGGACCCTAACTGGCTATTTCACATAACATCATCTTTTGTTTTCCTCTGGAACTCTGTTTTGGCTTGTAAGTACTGGGCTTTACTTCTCTGAATATTCTAAGGCAGGAAGCTCAGTTTTCAGAGTTTCTTCTTCTTCTATGTTCTGGGTTTGGTTTCTTCTTAAAAAAGGGTTTTTCTTAATGTTTTGTTTAATCTAAAACAAAATTAAAATTGTAATATCTTATCTGGCACCAACTCTGAAAGCTTCTTGCCACTGTTGTACATTCTAATGGCAGCGGCCTGACTGGCTAAGGCAGCAACCCTTCAATTTGTAATTTTTATAATATTAAGACATGTACAGTTTTAGGAAGTGGCCTTGTTGCTCCGTCTAGGAGTCATAGAAGAGGTCCATGAGAAATACAGAGCTCGATTCTTTTTGTTATAATAATTGGGCCTATAAATTTACCCTGATTGTGAGCTCAACTGCAAAAGTGAATTACAGTTAATAAAATGTCACAGTAACTGATAACAAGAAATGGTGATGTGAAAAGGTGCAAAAGTGAGACAGATGGACTGAATTAGTCCAGACAAAAAGACCTACTGATGTAACTCAAGGATTGTATTAAGGTTATGCCTGGTAAACAAGAAGAGTGGAACTGGAAATTAATAAACTCAAATTGTGTGTGGTGGAAATAGGCTTAATTCATGGACAAGATGTTGGGCTGTTCCATCCATCGTTTCCCTTTTTAGGTCCTCAAAAATAGACTTTTTTGGGGAAGGCTGGCCAGGGCCGTCCTTAGGATTTAGGGGCCCTACGCAGTATTATTAAACTGGTGCCCCTATGCTCCGCTGAAGGCAGTCCCCAGCTGGTGCCACTGACCCCAGTGTGTCGAGGGGGCACAGCCACCAACCCCGGCCACAGGCCCCAGAAACTCCCCCCATTGCTGTCACACTGGTAGTGGCTTAAGGCAGGCTTCACGCTGTCACATGGGGGCTGCATCTTGCCAGAACCCAGGGCTCTCTTGTGTTGGGGGACTGGGATTCATGAGAGGCACAGTGTATGTGGGCATGAGAGCCAGTCTGTTTGAGAGAGACATTGTGTGTGTGTGTGTGTGTGTTTGTGTGTTAGGGAAGTGTGAGAGACAGTGAGCGCACTTGCACTTTAAGTGTGGAGACTCAACAAATACATGTGACACCTCAGATTCAGGGTGGTAATGCTTGCTTCCATTATTTCATTGCTCCAAGCTCAAGACTGGGTCCTGGCTCTTGACTTTCAGGATACATATTTCCATACTGTCATCCACCAAACCCACAAGAAATACCTCAGATTCACGGTTGGTCCGGTCATTACCAATACAGACGTCTACCCTTTAGACTCTCTACAACACTGCCAGTATTCACTAAGTGCTTGGCAGTAGGACAGATAAGGAAACAGGGACTTTACTTGTACCTGTACCTGGACGACTGGCTGATCAGGGTAAGGCCAGGATGAGACCAAGAGAGTTCTAGACGGAATCTTCTCCCTGTTCTTTCAGCTGGGGCTCCTGGTGAACTATGAAAAATCATCTCTCACCATCACAAATTACAGAATTCATAGGAACTCAACTCAAGGTCAGTGCAAACATATCTGCTGGAAGACAGATTCAGGTCCCTTCAGTTGCTCATATACAACATAATGGCAAGACTGTCCAGTATGGTCAGGAGATGCATGGGATTACTATGTGATGCTGCTTGAGAGACTTAGTCTTTGGACATTACAACACGGACTAAGGACAGTGTACTCAGCCAAGCACTACATGGACAAATTGGTCATGGTACCACCCAAAGTCCTACAAGAACTTATCTGGTGGCTAGTACCATTGAATATGGGGAAGGAAGTGTCCATCTTAACCTCCTCCTCAGCAATGGTGCTTATTATGGACCCATTAGAGACAGTTTGGGGCACCCACTAGCTTCACCTCCAAATGCAAGGAGTGTTGTCTCCATACAATCTGAAGTTGCACATGAACAACCTAGAGCTGAGGGCCATCGGGTTGGCCTGTATAGCATTCCTACCTCTTCTATGGAACTCTGTAGTGCAGATCCTGATGGAAAATACATTGACGAGGCACTGTATCAACAAACGAGGTGCTTGCTTGTCCCACTGTGCCTGGAAACCACTGAGTCTGGGAATAGTGTCACCAACATGGAGTGACTCCATTGTCCCTGTATTTTTCAGGGGTCAATAATAACCTTACTGATTTCTTGATCAGAAATGTAGTAACCAACCATGAGTGGTCACTGCAGAAATCCATCCTAGACCTGATATTCTGGTGATTTCATCACCGCAGAGAATACTAAAATCTTCTGCTTGGTGTGTGGGGTGCAGGGAATGATCTCAGGATCTCACTGGATGTTTTTCTCCTTCAGTTGTCTCAAGGTCTCCTCTGTGCCTTCCCATCAATCCCTCTCATCCCCAAGATATATCCAAGAGCAGATGGGACAAGGAGGCTACTGTTCTCATGATAGCCCCATACTGGTCCAAGCAGTTTTAACTGTCAGACCTACTCCAGCTGTGCAGCCAACCTCCCATTTGCCTTCCCTCTTGCCTGGATACGGTGTCTCAGATTCAAGTACTGCATTGGGACCCACAGTCACTGCATGTGATGGGTTGGATGCTGGCTGAATGAACATCACTGAATGGGAGCACTCTAGACAAGTGCAAGAAATTCTTATGCAGAGCAGGAAAGCTTCCACTCGGAGGATCTGCTCCGTGAAATGGAAGAGGTTTGCCATATGGGTGACCCAAACCAATGTAAATCCAGTTGAAGCCCAGATCCCAAAGATCCTGGATTACATGCTGCTTCAGAAACAGGCGGGACTGGCATTTATCTCTCTAAAGGTCCGCAGAGCAGCAATATCAGTGCATCATGTGCCAGCTCGATCACATTCCATTAACTCACACCCTACAGTGTCAAGATTGATCAAGGGCCCATTTCATGTCTGCCCTCTATCATGCCCCCTGTCATGGATCAACAGGACAGTAGCTATGCCCCAGCTTTTAAACAGTCTCTTGGAGGACCCACTTCAGTGTGCCAGACCCCCACAGGGTCTCAGTCTTCCTTCAGGGTAGGTAATGCAGCCTCTCCACCTATAAGACTGAGCCTCCAACCTCCAGCACTCCTGTTTCATGCTGTTAGCTCTGCTCAGCGAATCCAATTGAGATAGAGTCCTAGTTAAAGACTTGTATGTTCTTCAGGGACTAATGCACCTCAGTAAGTATTTTCAGTGACTGCAGGCAGCGTTTTCAAAACAGAGTAGGATTTATTAGTCAACTGGAACACAGGATTGGAAGTGTTTAGGTTAGCATAGAAAAATTAAGGTTCAAACATACTCCATGTGGCCAAGCCAGCACAATCCACTAGTCACGCTGTAGTGGACTCTATTCAGGCTCAGTCTCTTATCGCTACAAAAGTTTTTATTCTTCTGCTGATAATAGCTCATCTTAATTAATTAGCCTTTTAGAGTTGGGATGGCAACTTCCACCTTTTCATGTTCTCTGTATGTATGTCTATCTTCTTACTATATGTTCCATTCTATGTATCTGATTAAGTGGTCTGTAGCCCAAGAAAGCTTATGTTCAAATAAATTTGTTAGTCTCTAAGATGCCACAAGTACTCCTGTTCTTTCTTTTGACCACTTTGTCTGTCCCAGGTGAAAGCAGTCAGCTTCTTCTTTGTCCTCTGCCTGCCACGTCTCAGTCCTTTGTGCTAGAGCTGGGAATGTGTTCAACTTCCCTGATGTGAAGTGTGGGAGTGGGAGGAGGGGAGAGGGGATCTCCTTCATCTAGGTTGCTGGGTGTGACTGTTCTGGTCATTAGGTTTCAGAGTAGCAGCCGTGTTATTCTGTATCCGCAAAAAGAACAGGAGTACTTGTGGCACCTGAGAGACTAACAAATTTATTAGAGCATAAGCTTTCGTGGGCTAAAGCCCACTTCTTTGGATGCATATCGAAGAAGTAGGTCATTAGGGCTTCCCATTGTCTCAGATTCTGCATTGATATGGGTCACTTTCAGCAGGTTCTAGACACTTCCTTAATGACTCTCACTGCATCTCAGACAGCAAGGCAACACTTACATCTCATGGCCTGTGCTGCCCCCAAAAGCAGACTTAACCCTCCTCCTCTCCTCCACGGTGTAGCAATGCAAAGTATAGAGGGAAACTGAAGTGTGAATCCCATAGGATTCATTAAAAATATTACAAAAAATTCCCACTTCATTACACCCACCTGGGACCTTAATGTGATCCTTTTGTGTCTCATGGAGGCTTCCTTCAAACCTCTATCCAAATGCTCTTTATACCACCTTACCAGCAAGATGGTCTTCTTCGTTGCCATTATGTCAGCACAGAAATTCAGTGAGAGTGCCATCATATGCATAATTTCACAGGGACAAAGTGATGAGACCACACTCCAAGTTCATTACCAAAGTAGACTCAGAATTCCCCATGAATAAGTCAATCACCCCACCATTCTTCCTTCTGAAACCTCATTCTTGTCCAGAATAAAAGAACCTTCACAGGTGAGACATTTCCAGAGCGCTTCTTTGCTTCCTAGACAGGACTATGACCCTTTGTCTCTCTCCTCATCGCTTTGTAGACATACCAGGTCTATCAATAGGACAGACAATCTCCTCACAGAGACTCCAGTGGATTATGCAGTTAATCTCCACCTATTACCAGCTGTCTGGCAAGCCTGTCCCTCTGGACGCCAAAGTACACTCACCGGAGCACAGGAGACATGGTCAGCATGCTTCAGAAAGGTGCCAACCATTGAGATTTGTAAGGTAGCCCGGTGGAGTAATCTACTGCCGTTTGTTAAACATTACATACTTGACTTGGCAACTGAGGCAGACACCAAGTTTGGAAGAGCAGTGCTTCAATCCTTATTTGAGTAGTATGACTGATAGTCCTCATACCCACCATCTGGAAGAGGGTATTGCTTGCTGGTCACCCACCGGGATCCATAGTGACACATACTCAAAGAAGAAAACAGCTACTTACTCTTCGAGATGTTGTCAGTGTGGATCCCACAACCCATCCTCCATCCCTGCTTTCAGGGCCCTGAGCTGCATGGGCTTTGAACTGCATGGAAACTGAGGGAGGGCCATGGCTGCCTTGCTCTTTCTGTCTTTGTATAGGAGCACAAGGAGGCTCGGGGCACGTGTGTGGCTCCCACAGACATTGCTAGTGAAAATAATCCAGTCTGGCATGCCTGAGCCTGCTACTGAGGGATCCGCACTCACTACAGCACCTTGAAGTACCCATCCTTTCTTCATTCTATATCAGAGTTGTTGTCTGATTATCCGAGCAAGGGGTCAGGAGTCAGGAACCCAAGCTCTAATCCTGGTTGTTCTACTACTGGTTTGATATGTGGACTTGGGCAGGTCACTTCACTCCCTTGCCTTGGTCTCCTCATTTATAAAGTAAGGAAAAACATACTTACTTCACAGTGGGGCTGGAGGGGTTAATTAGTTAGCTTAATAATTATACAATGCCTTGAAATTATAAAGTTAGGCTGCTGGTGTGCTGTGACCACCGCCTATCATCAATATTGTCTCATTATTTACTTGTTCTCCCCCATCTGTCTGTATCCATCTGTTGCCTCTTGTCTGATACTTAGATTGTAAACTACTAGGGGGAGGTACCGTCCTTTTTTTCTGAGTTTGTACAGCCCCTAGCACAATGGGGCCCTGGTCCATGACTAGGGTCCCTAGGCACTACAGCAATACAAATAAGAAGTAATGGTAAAATATGAGATAAAACTAAGTACAGTAGAACATCACTATTTCAGGTCAAATCCTGCAGTTCAGACAAATACCGCAGTTCCCTCCTCTTCTCAACAAAGATTTAAAAGCAGAGAGATGTGAGGACTCATATTACTATTTTGGGGGATTTTTTTTAAACTATAACTCTGCTACATTTGTCAGATTAGTACAGCACCTTCTGAGACACAGTAATCACAGAGTCATAGAATTTGCGGCCAGAAGGGTCAGAGCTCACTGCCTCACACAGGCCAGAGAACATTGCCCAGTTCTTCTGCATCCAGCCTGTATCTTGTGGTTGAGTCAGACTATGTTTTTAGAAAGATATTCACTCTTGCGGTAGAGACTCTGTAAGTGATGGAGAATCCACCACTCCCCTAAGATGGCATTTGTAGCTGCACAGTGAGTTGTTTGGCCAGGTATAACAGGAAAGCAGCCAGATCTCAGCTTTCAAAGCATTTCAGTACCCGTGCTTGGGACCCTGTGACACACACTACAGCTTGTTTGGTGTTTTTCCCTTTTCCTTGCTCTGCAGGTAGTACTTCAGCCTTTTCACAAAGCTCAGAGAGTCTGATAATTACCAGTCTCTCAGGACCAGGCTTTCACCAGTTTTTCCACTTGGAATCCTATAGGCCAGGTCTGACCTAGGGGTCACCTACCACTCTAATGTGTAATATCTTAGGGATCAGTTTCTCCAATTCCCCTGCACGTTCTAGTCCTTTGGCCTACTGAAGCAGCTGCAGAAAATGTAAACTGTAAACCCTGATCTGATTTCCCCAGCTTTTAGCTTCATTCCTATGGCTCATCTTTTCTCCATCGCTCTTGACGGGGTTTGACAGGTCCTGACTATTTTGGGGATAAGTAATGTCAGCAGCTTATGCAGGGGAAGCAAATGCGTGACCTTAGGGCCTGGCAGGTGAGTGAATATCCTTTATGGATATTTTGTTTTATTCAAAGCTTTAAGAAATCATCCTTCCTGTGGAATTTAGTGCTACTCTGGGATCTCCTAAATACAAAACTTCAAAAAACACAAACATTTCTGTGTTCTGAGCTGGACCTTTCCCAACCACATCTCTGTACTGTCCTGTCAGCACCCCATGTGGCAGGGCTCATTCCTTATCACTGTAGGATCTGAATGCCTTATAATATTAATGTATTTAAGATCACAAGCCCCGCTGAGGCAGAGCAGTGCTATTGTAGAGAGAAACACAAAGGGACTTGCCCAAAGTCACAGAGGAAGTATATGGCAGGGCCAGGAATTGAACCCAGTTCCAGAGTCTCACTTCACATCCATAACCACAAACCCATCATTCTTCCTCATCTTTGTCCATAAAGAGCTCAGAGAGGTTACTCTCCAGTAACTCCCTCCTTGAAAGTATCTCTTCTGCATAATCCCACTTGTGTGATGCCCCCCCCCCTACAGAGCTGGGGAAAACTGCTGCAAAGCCATGTCAGGGTAATATAAACGCCTGCTCCTGGCACAGAACAGGGAGCAGCTGCACATTCACAACCACCTCACCTCCTTCGGCTAAACCCCAGAGTCCCATGTGAATAGGACTCCTTCTTCCTTGACCAATAAAGCAAGCCAATTCCCCCAGCTTCTAACTCCTCCCCAACCAGATTCTCTCACTCTTTGTCTGAACCAAGAGCCAGGGCCACCGCATGTATCTCCCTGTGGCAGCAGGCTTGTATTTTATAGTTGTCTGCCCTTTGGAGAAGTTGTGTGGTTTTGGTTCTTACTACTGAGAAGCACCAGCCAAAGAAAACAAAGTGTTTATCAATCGTAGGGACTGCATCTCAGCCCCCTGCATGCAGGAGGCTGCACAACCACTGCTAAGCCACCCACCGCCTGCTCACACCTACATGCTCTCTGTAATCAAGGTCTCGGTCATTTTTGTTTTTTTATATGTGATTCTGGATATTCATGTCCTTTGGCAGCTCAGATTAGAAGGCAAGAGTCCCTCAGGGGAAATAGGTTTCAGAGTGGTAGCCATGCTAGTCTGTATCAGCAAAAACAACGAGGAGTCCTTGTGGCACCTTAGAGACTAACAAATTTTAAGGTGCCACAAGGACTCCTCATTATTTCATGGGAAATACTAATACCTAGCTCCTGTATAGCTCCTTCCAAAGCTGCTGACCTCGGCTAAAAAGGGGTCTTGTTCACTAGATTGCCATCAATAAATAGCACCTCCACCTCCTTTTTCTAAAGGTGTTTAGCCTGCTGCCAGCCAGATCTCAGGAGAGAGAGGCTAATGACTCCTTCAGTCCACTTTGTATAGAACTAACTCTGCACACGTCCATAACCCCACACGGCAAGGGAGCCTCAAAATAGGTTACATATAGTTAATTTAGTCTCACAGCACCACTGTTAGGTCAATATTATCTTCATTTTACAAATGGCTAAAGTGGGGAACAGAAAAATGACTGGCCCACGATTACACAGTGAGTCTCTGATGACAGAGTTGGGAATAAAAACCAGGAAGCCTGATTCCCAGTCACTTCTAACATGCCCAGCTGTGTTGTCACTTAAGGCCTTTAAACACTCCCATGAGCATCAAAGAGTCCTGTGGCACCTTATACACCAACAGCTGTATTGGAGCATAAGCTTTCGTGGGTGAATACCCACTTCGTCAGATGCATGTATCAAATGCTTCATTTATCCAGTGTATGGGGGAAGGATTGGGCTCTGGCAGAATTCATGCCTATTTTCTGTTACACCTCCTACAATCTAATAGCTGGCCCAGCTGACCTAAATAAGGGTTTTGTTACTTCCAAGAGCCTTCCCTGAGAGGGCCTGCTGGGGCCCCTTAGATGGATAATTTGTTTGACGTCTTTTAAGCTATTTCCCGTTTATTTAAACAAAATTATTATTTTAAAATTAGGCTGTTGCCCACACACCATAACTCGGGCCCTGAAGAGTGAAACATGGGGCTGGGGCTGAGAACAAAAGCGCCTTATTTTCAAAAGATTTGTTTGCAGCATAGTCTGAAGGTTACTTAGCTGTAGCTTGTTTTATTTAATGTGATCAGTGTCTGAAGAATATAGCGCAGTGGGGATTTGTTGCAGTTCAGAGGCTCTGATCACATGCAATCCAGTTTGGAGTCGAAACCAGCTCCTGCCACTCTGTGCAGCGTAGCCTCGGCTCTTCAGTGAGCAGAGAGAATCTGACAGCTGAGCCTGGGCAAGTTAATCATGAGCACGAACTGGCAGGTCTACACTACCACTTACATTGATCTAACTTTTGTCATGCAGGGGTGTGAAAAAGCCCCCACCGTGACGCAAGTTTCGTGCTGTCACACTAGCGCTATGTCGGGGAGGTGGAGTAATGATGCGGATGGGAGAGCACCCACTCTCCCATTGGTATAGCACATCTTCACCAGACACGCTACAGCAGCGCAGCTGCACCAATCTAGCACTGTAGTGTAGACTTGCCCTGAGGGCAACAGGAGGCAGACTAGAGAAAGGCTGTGCAAACACTCCTCTGCCGGGCTTAATATTTACAGCATCACAGCCCTCTCATGACAGGGACAGACACAATGCACTAACCACACATATTAGCACCTGTGCAGGACAGACAAATTAACCTAAAGTAAACAGCCCAGCGTAAGTTAGTGTCAATATTCAAAGAAACCGAACACCAACTCCACCATTTCCTGACATTGGTACTACTACCCTAAAGAGCTCTGGCTGCTCCTGCCACAGAAGGTTCAGGGACCCTCCCTTCAAATCAGCAGCCCACAAGCCCTTTTCCCTTTCTCTTCTGCACTGTTGGCAGTGGGCCAGTCCTGCCTCAGATTTTTCCCTTCTGCTTGTTCCCATACTGAACATGCTCAGAGTAGCTCCCGCATTTTGGCCTATTTGATTTGATGGCAGGAGTGTCAATAACAGAGATTCAGACTCCTGACCCACTTGGGCCAAAGTCTCAGTGTGTCACAACCGCCAGGCTAGACTCCATCCTAAGCAAAGAGGGAAACAGATGGTCCTCAGTTACTCCCACAGAAACTGGTTACTGCCTTTGGCAAGTACATGCCTGTGTGACTGCGTGGATTCTGGGGCAGCCTGTTTGGGGACCAGAAGGGAGGCTCAGAATGGGGCTTTCCCCAGTCTTTCTCCAGGGGCTGACAGCTATGAGTTCCTGTGGTGTCAGGTTAGATTTTGTCAGCATGAAAAACAGGAACATAAAAAAAAGAGAGACTTGAGTCTACTCAGTTTTAACAACAAAATTCTACAGGACTTGGATAGCAAGATATTTTATGAAAAGTACAAATCCCTTGGCTTTTGGGACATTGTTTTGCCCAGTGTTGTATTTGCGATTGGTGCTGTGGCAGTGCAGCTACTTTCCCTTTCTTTGCCCGAGGTAAAACTAAAACGAATGTGCAGTGCTGTGATCACGTTCATGGTAAGAGAGACCCAAACAGATGCTCCAATGCCTCAGGGCCAGCAGCTGTTCAGATGCCTGGTGTGCTACATTGCACACGATAACAGGCAGCAAACTCTGGAGAAGAAAACAAGCTTTTACTGCTCCTGCAGCGTGGCTGGGCAGATGCTGATTGAAGAGAAATTAAGTGACAAAACAACATTTAAAATTATTTCCCCCATTGATTTGGCAGAAATTCTGATCTGAACATGAGCTCCCAATGTGACACGATGGCCAAAAGAAGAACAGGAGTACTTGTGGCACCTTAGAGACTAACAAATTTATTAGAGCATAAGCTTTCGTGGACTACAGCCCACTTCTTCGGATGCATATAGAATGGAACATATAATGAGGAGATATATATACACACATACAGAGAGCATAAACAGGTGGGAGTTGTCTTACCAACTCTGAGAGGCCAATTAATTAAGAGAAAAAAAACTTTTGAAGTGATAATCAAGCTAGCCGAGTACAGACAGTGTGATAAGAAGTGTGAGAGTACTTACAAGGGGAGATAGAGTCAACGTTTGTAATGGCTCAGCCATTCCCAGTCCTTATTCAAACCGGAGTTGATTGTGTCTAGTTTGCATATCAATTCTAGCTCTGCAGTCTCTCTTTGGAGTCTGTTTTTGAAGTTTTTCTGTTGTAATATAGCCACCCGCAGGTCTGTCACTGAATGACCAGACAGGTTAAAGTGTTCTCCCACTGGTTTTTGAGTATTTTGATTCCTGATGTCAGATTTGTGTCCATTAATTCTTTTGCGTAGAGACTGTCCGGTTTGGCCAATGTACATGGCAGAGGGGCATTGCTGGCACATGATGGCATATATCACATTGGTAGATGTGCAGGTGAACGAGCCCCTGATGGTATGGCTGATGTGATTAGGTCCTATGATGATGTCACTTGAATAGATATGTGGACAGAGTTGGCATCGGGGTTTGTTACAAGGATAGGTTCCTGGGTTAGTGGTTTTGTTCAGTGATGTGTGGTTGCTGGTGAGTATTTGCTTTAGGTTGGGGGGTTGTCTGTAAGCGAGGACAGGTCTGTCTCCCAAGATCTGTGAGAGTAAAGGATCATCTTTCAGGATAGGTTGTAGATCTCTGATGATGCGCTGGAGAGGTTTTAGTTGGGGGCTGAAGGTGACAGCTAGTGGTGTTCTGTTATTTTCTTTGTTGGGCCTGTCTTGTAGGAGGTGACTTCTGGGTACTCATCTGGCTCTGTCAATCTGTTTTTTCACTTCAGCAGGTGGGTATTGTAGTTTTAAGAATGCTTGATAGAGATCTTGATGGCCAAAAGAGCTAGTGAAATCCTGGGATGCATAAACAGGGGAATCTTGAGTAGGGGTAGAGAGGTTATTTTACTTCTGTATTTAGCACTGGTATGACCACTGCTGGAATACTATGTCCAGTGCTGGTGTCCCCAATTCAAAAAAGATGTTGATAAATTGGAAAGGGTTCAGAGAAAAGCCACAAGACTGATTAAAGAATTAGAAAACATGCCTTCCAGAGCTTGGCTAAATAGATTGAACTCTTTTGAGTCTAACAAAGAAAAGGTTGATTACAGTATGTAAGTATCTACATGGGGAACAACTATTTAATAATAGAGTCTTCAAGCTAGCCGCGAGAGGGCTAACATGATCCAATGGCTGGAAGTTGAAGCTAGACAAATTCAAACTGGAAGTAATGCGTACATTTTTAACCGTGAGAGTAGTTAACCCACGGATCTCAAACTCAAATCACCACGAGGGCCACATGAGGACTAGTACATTGGCCTGAGGGCCGCATCACTGACACCTTCTCATATGATACAAAAGTATAGTCAAAAATGAAAAAAATGAAGAGTAATATAGTATGCTATTAAAACTCAATGTATTAACTTTTTTAAAACTGTAATGCGAAGAGGGGTTTTAATAAAATATAAACACCTGTAACTATTCCTTATGTGGTCAGTAACACTGATGATGATCTACACCAGGGGTCTCAAACATGCGGCTGTGGGCCGTTTCCTGTACTGCGTAACCCTTTCCAACCCCCCAGTCAAAGCGTAAAGTCAAGGAGACTGAGGCTCGACTAGGAATTATAAAAATGTTACAGAAAACTTCCACTCCGAGCATGTGGCCCGCAGGTTGTGTGTTTGAGACCCCTGAGTTAACCACTGGAACAATTTACCTTGGTGGATTCTCCATTACTGACCATTTTTACATCAAGGTTGGATGTTTTTCTAAAATCTGCTCCAGCAATTATTTTGGCGATGTTCTGTGGCCTGTTTTATACAGAAGGTCCAATTAGATGATCACAAGGATCCCTTCTGGCCTGGGAATCTATGAATCCCCCTTCACCTCAAGCCATGAGCTGGAGACAAACTACAGGAACAGATACTGCTGGTTAATCCTTTCTTCTCCTCCCCACAGAGGATGCAGCTTCCCACTGGCTCTAGCAGCATTTTTATTTCAGCCAAACTTGTACATTTGCCCTTTTTGATTGTAATAATAGAGCCCTGCAAATCCGTGGACATCCATGGACCATTTTTTGCAGATTGTGGATGGAGGCGGATCCAAATTTTATATCTAAAGCCCTACAAATCTGCAGATATCTGCTTTATATCCACGGATCATTTTTGCGGATCACGGATCAGATGTGGATACAAATTTTGTATCCGTGCAGGGCTCTAGTAATAAAGATGGGCACGTGGAAGGCAGCAGCGCTGGGGCTGGTGTTTGCTTTGCTCCTTATCAGCAGGATCAGGTGCTGCAGTGACTCTACCAGGAGAGACTGAGGTACAGGCCTCTCCCCCACAGCAGGACTTTGAACCACAACACAGCTGCTGTGTCCACAGAGGCAGCATCCTCCAAATTAAGTCCCTGGCAACAGGGTTTTTGGAAGTTCTCATGCCTTTGCTTTATCTTCTTACAGACATCAGCCCCCATTCCTCCCAGCAGAGTAGATTTCAACCAACCTTTCAAGGATTAGTTTAATTATATTTACTGAGTACTCAGCACGTTTAGGCTACGTCTGCACATGTCTGGGTTGAGTCATCTAACTCAGGCTCAGGGAGCTCAAAAATCACTGTGTAGATGCTCACACTCAGACTGGACCCCAAGTTCTGTGGCCCTGAGAGGGGAAGCTAGTGAAGGGAGTTATGCAAGCTCATTCTACAGGTAACTCATTCTTCCTAAGAGACACCTGCAGCTCCTGGATCCATAGATGGCAAGCTGAACTCTGCACCTGGGGACACCTTGGAGGGTCAGCCAGGGGAATAAAGAGAACAGGTTGAGTTGGATGCAATGTACTGAAAAAGTCCAATTTCAGAGGTGTTTGCCACAAGCTCCTGCAGAAGCAGCAGTATGTAGGGGGAGCAGAGAGGCTCTCTCATCTTATGGCCATGTGCACTTTGCTCTCCCATCCCGGGGAGACAGCTTACTACAGAATGGGAGATGAAACCTGGAAAAGAAAAAAAGCCAAACCACAACTCAGTCACAAATGCCCAATCACCAGGAGGAAACATTCCCAGGAAGGCAGCAGGGTGAGGCAGATCAGAGACACCACAGGAACCTGGCACTCACTCCTTTTGGTGAGTATGAAGGCTATGGTGTAAAGCTCCTGGGCTGGCCAGTGGATTACACGGTGGAGGGAAGAGTCCCTTGCATCCAGCCTCTGGGGATAAGTGCAAGATTGCCCCCTGGAGAACACACAAGAACTGTAGGGATGCCCCCATTCTCTGTGCTTCCCCTCCTGCACTGTTTCATGGAGCATATGTACTGGTGTTGACATCCCCTGCCCAGATATCAAATATGCCTAGAGTCCAGCCGACAATGGGGACATCTTCATCTCTTCACCTTAACTATACTGCAGCAGTGCCATCTGGTGGAATTGTTTCACCTAGCAGCAGCTTTGTGCTCCTCCCCAGCCCTGTGCTCCCCCTGAACTTCCTTATACAGTACCCCAGTAAGCTTTACAGACAGCTTAAGGAGCTGGCCTTGTAAGACAGCATGGAATAGGCTAAACATCTCTTCTGTCCAAGCAAACACAGACGTGGAGCTGTGCTCAGAGTCAGGACACTACAAGAACTTATTCCTATCATTGATCTTAGTTACAGAGGCTGTGCAGAAAGAAAGCTTGTGTTCCTCAGAGTCGAAGGAAGATATTTGGACTTTGTTGCTTCCAGATTGGCTGGGATAGATTGAAAGAAGTAAATGTGAACTCACCCAATCTTTCCTGCTTTGTGGGCCCCAGACCTATTGCTTTTCGGGAGCAGAAGGAACAAGGTAGAAGCTACTGACAATGTAAATAGCAAACAAATTAACATTTTCTCACAGTAGGTAAATTCAAAATTCTAACACACAGAAAAATAGCACAGATTGTGTCCAAGACAACACACTGTCCCCACCCTCAGGCCAATACCATCTCCTCTATACCATGCCTTTTCTAATCTACACTGCAGACTCCTTGGAGCTGGGACCATCTCTTACTTAGCTGTAAAGCAGTACACACTCCTCTAGTGTATGGAGAATAATTGTGTTTCAATTAGCATCAGTATTTATTTGCCTGGGTCATTGTTTACCTCAAGAACAAGACAGCCTGTTTTATTATATACATTCTCAATGTCCATGCAAAGTATAACTGGGACATAAGGATTTCTAGCCCAGGGCTCCTGTCAGAGTGCCCCTGCTAAAAGCTTCAGAGGAAGGTGCAAAAAAACAAACCCGTAATGGACAATTTTGGAATAACCTGCCCCTGAGGTCTTCCTAACTTTGGCAGTTGGCATGTGCCTTGAAACAGGATTCATATTCCTCCTAATGGGATGTTCTCCTTATCCATATAAATGGTTAACTCCCCCTCTTTATGGGTGGGAATTTCAAACTTGTCTTTTCCCCAACATTCTAAATGGAGATAATGGTAGAAGTCAATATCCTAGTGAGCCAAGCAGGAAGCAAAGATTTGCATATGTGATTTGATTAGCTGCTGTTCATCAATTCCTTAAGTGACTGTGAGATGCTAATAAGGATGCAGCAGAGATGTTATCTGATTGGTTAACATTGTTCCAGCCTTCAGTGTTAACCTTATAGAGGCTTACACATCACAGGACTTCTCAGCCAATCACAGGCCAGGATTTGGCATCTGTTTAGTCACCCAGGGGCTTCTGCCACAAGATGATTTAATAATATCCTAATGGTACAAATGGGTGGGAGTCACCAGGCTGGAGGGACAGGGAGAGCTGTTCAAATCAAGCACTTTGGTATCTGTTTATTCTGTCACTAAAGAGAGACAATTAAATGCAAAACCTAGAGTAACAGTGAGGAGAAACACGGAGGTTCCTGCTAGAAGCAGGAGATGGAAAAAGGAGTCAAAGCTCAGGCTGTGACATAGCCTGCCCTGCAATGGGGGGCACAACATTGAGAGGCAGCCTAGAACCTGGCCCGCTCTGTGCCTTCCATGTGAAGGAGGCCCCGTTTCCTTACAGACTGCTAGGTCCACCCGGGTCCTGCTCAGCCACAGTCTTTCCAAAATGCAGCATCAAGAATCAAGACCTTTTTTAACCAGCCTTCCTGTAGCATTTGTTAGCATCTGAAATGGCTGAAGGTGGCTGCAGTTTCCACAGGACAAGGCAGGTTCCCACTTTCCAGCCTCTGACTGTCACTGAGTGACCCACTTCCAAGAGAAAAAACACTGTTGCTGTGCAAGGCAGAGCCCTTCCAAGCAGTGCCCACTCAAGGCTGCTGCCTCTGCCCTCACAGCTTCATGAGACGAGCGATTTGGTCGCGTCTCCTCCGGTCTCCAGCCCACAACTTGCTCTTGGTACGGAATTTCAGCAATTCTGCCTTGTAGTCCTGGTGGTGCATTGGACAGTAGTCCTGGGGTTCACAGAGCTCCTGAGAAAGGAAGGGAAGACACATTATCCAGCTAGAGCAAGGGAACTCTAGCCAGCCCATCTAGACAATTCCAATGGTGGGAGCTGGGTCTGCTGTGTTCTCAGTGGTATGGCATTGTTTCTTTGGTTTCACCTCACTGGTAACGAACACCTACTAGTGGGCAGCGGGGCACAGTCTAGTGGTCCAAGCACAGCAATGGAAACTAGGAACTCAGTTCTAATCCCACTGCTAACACCGACTTTTCTGACTTGCTGCGGCCTTGAGGCAAGTCAGCCCCCATCTCAGAAGGTCTGAGACTCCTTATCCCCACCTGCCATTACCTTGTACTCAGGGAAGAACTCCTTGTAGCCTCCCTTCAGGACGTAGAGCTCAGGATAGTGCAGTGCAGGGTACTCATTCATGGCTCGATCTTCTGCCCTCAGATAGCGGCACCTTCAAACAGCAACATGTGGAGCTAAGTCAGACAGGCAGCAGCAGGAGTTATTTCAGCAAGGAGCACCCTCCTCCTGCTAGCAGCTGTCTTTTCCCAGCTCTGACCAGACAGGACCTGCACTCACATCTTGGGGCCCCGTTCTGAGGAGAATTCACAGTGGAACACAAGGACAATGCGTTTCTGTGGCGTGGACGGGAACAGAGGCTTCTTCAGCAAGAACTCAAAGACCTCTTCCTGCCTGTGAAAGTTCAGAGCCCCCTGCAGTGCAGAAATTGGGGGGGGGGGTTAAGAAAGATCAATTCTCAGCAACACATGGGGATACTGACATCCCAGTTCCACCTCCTACTTCAGACCCTCCCCAGTCCCCTCACCTTTATGTGCCCCCCCCGATACTCATAGGGGTAGCGACAGTCGATGATGTAGAATGTCTCAATCAAGCTTTGGAATTGCCCAAAGAGAAGAGCAGCCACCTGTAAAGGATCCAATTTACACTTAAAGGATTCAACAATGAGGGGCAGCTCCCAGCCACACAACTTCCCCTTCTGAGACAGAACTGCTCTTCTTGCCAGGCCAGCAAGAGCCACAGGCTGTGTGCAGCAGGGATTGCTCAGCCAAAAGACAAGAGAACATTCAAGTGACGCTTGTGGCTGGAAAAGGGTGCGTCTAATTATGCTCTAGTGCTAACAAGCTTTGAAGGCTGGATTAAGGAGTCTTTCTCCACATTAATGCAGTCAAGACTTGAATCAGGATTCACAAGCAGCAGCTTCAACAGGCAGGTCAAATAGCCCCCACCAAGCAGCTCTCAGGAGTAACACACAAGGATGTTGGAGGGGAGGGAGAGGCAGAGCTGGGAGCACAGGCACGCTTGGGTGGGGAAGGACACAGTTACAGACACGGGGGCAGGCCATTGCTCACAGTCTCCGGAGTGATGTATCTCAGATCCTGTTGCCTTCCTGTCACTGTTGGCAGCGCATACACCTAGAGAGACATTCTCAGTCCAGCTCAGAATCATAATAGCTGCAAGGACCCTGCTCTTCTAGATCCTCAAACTCAGACTGGTTTCCACCCCCCAGGCCCTTTGGTGACTGTCCCTGTATCCTTCACCCCCCCATCCACTGATTAAATCCATAACTGTTTCTTTGAGCACAGGATTCCTGTGTTTGCTGGGAGGTATTGCTCTCAGATCCTTGACTTACCTGCCACCTCCCTGCGGGCATCAGGATTTGATTTTGAATCAAAGATTGTTTAACATGTAGAAACCAAACCAGCTCCCTAGGAGTGTCTCGGGGGGTTACGGCCTAGGATTCTCATCCCTCTGCTGTGCAGCAAGGAAAATAATCAGCTCTGCACATCAACATTAGGTGGCTCCTTCTCCCACATCAGGGCGTACCCCTTTCGAGAGCTGGGAGACTGCTCAGGGCACAGGTGGCTGGAGCAGACACAGACCTTAGAGAAGTCCCCGATGAGCTGTCGGAAGCCATAGTCCTGATCAAGAACTTTGACAATTTCCATGTCTGAGAGTGAGGCCGCCTTCTTCAGAGTTGCGCCCTGCAACCAATCAGGCAGCCATCAGCAATACACAAGCCAACCAGTCCCTAACCGGCTACTCCACTGTGTGGCTCTGCCCATATGGGCTGGCCAACACCCGTCTTACAGTTTCCCCAAAGCAAAGGCTGGACTACCCCCTCCAAAGTCCCTGGCATAAGAATGGCCAGGCTGGGTCAGACCAAAGCTCCATCTATCCCAGTATCTTGGCTTCCAACAGTGGCCACTGCCAGGTGCCCCAGAATGAACAGGACAGGTAATCATCAAGTGATCCATCCCCTGTTACCCAATCTCAGCTTCTGGCAAACAGAGGCTAGGGACACCATCCCTGCCCATCCTGGCTAATAGCCATTGATGGACCTATCCTCCATGAATTTATCTAGTTCTTTTTTGAACCCTGTTATAGTCTTGGCCTTCACAACATCCTCTGGCAAAGATCCTCTTGGCCTTCATAACATCCTCTGGCATATCCCCCCTTAGTCATCTCTTTTCCAATGTGAAAAGTCCCAGTCTTATTAATTTCTCCTCATATGGAAGCTGTTCCATACCCCCAATCATTTTTGTTGCCTTTTTCTGAACCTTTTCCAATTCCAATATATCTTTTTGAGATGGAGAGACCACATCTGCACGCAGTATTCAAGATGTGGACGTACCATGGATTTATATAGAGGCAATATGATATTTTGTCTTATTATCTATCCCTTTCTTAATGATTCCCAGGTCTGGCTCCCTTACCTGCTCCAGCTCCTCATAGACAGGGTTGCGTCTCAGTTTCACCTTGACTGGAGTTTCATTGTCCTGGCATCTCACTATTCGCTTCAGCACCGGTCTGTCCAACTTCTCTGGCATGGATGGTGAGCGGTACAGGCGACTTCTGTTGATAGAGATCTGCTTGGAGACAGACAAGAGGGGAAGGAAAGGCAAGTCACAAGGGGGCGCCATCTCCCCAGCTCAACACTTTTGGAGCAATGCTCCCTTCCCGGAAGCCTGGGTTGCAGAGGCTCATCTCTGTAAAACCCCTTTGGAGCTGGAAGCAGAGCAGCTCCTCCTAGAATGGCAATAAGTGGCTAGTGAGCAATGCCAGCCCAAGCAGCACCCCCCAGTCCAAGAATGATTTTTGCCCTGCAGGATACAAGCTTTTCCCAGACACCTGGGCAGGTCCGATTTAATGACGTATTAGTAGGTAAGCTCACTCACTTCACTGACATTGATGTCCTGTGTGAGGAGGGGTCCAGAGAGCAGGACAGCCATGCTGGAGGACAGATTCCCAGCCACTGGTTTCTGGGGGGCATAGAAACAGCATTAATCACAAGCACAACTTACCTGAAATCACTGTCAGGCATCCAGTGACCAAGAGTAACCTGTAGCTGTATGCTGCTGTGCCCCGTGATGGAGGGAGAACACACAGCTAGGGATCTGCTAGTGTCCAGGAGGGCTGCTCACCATATCCCAGGTCGCTCCACTCCTCCAACTGTGGAAGGGGAGAGTTGAGCTCTGCATCTTCTCCAGTGGAGCTCAGGCTGCCAATACTTTGTCCAACTAAACACTATCAAAGCTACCCGGCTCCCTAGAAATATCCAGAATGCACCTAAACACCTGCTGGCTCTTGGTAGCCTGTCAGTCCAGACCAGGACAGACTCTGCAGTGTCTACTTCCCCAGCTTGTGAACTGCTCCATGAAGCACACAGTGGAGTACATGCAGAGCAGATGATGACTATGCCTGGCTACTCTCACCTCCATGTCTTCTTGTTCATTGGGGAAGAGCTCTTCAAAGCTGTCCAAGTTCTCTGCCATTCTGCATGGATGCGGTGCCACTGCAGCAATTGGGCTGCCCAAATCTTTCACTTCACACTCCTCCAAGCCCCCTGCATCCTGACAGGGGAAGAAATGGAGTTACAGTCCTGCAACTGTGCCTTGTTCCCACCCAGGCAAGCTGCACTGCAGATCCCAGACCTGCTCTGCCATGCTGTCAGTACCACTCACTGACAGTAACTCCTGATGGTCGAGAACCAGACTCCATATGCATCCGAAGAAGTGGGCTGTAGTCCACGAAAGCTTATGCTCTAATAAATGTGTTAGTCTCTAAGGTGCCACAAGTACTCCTGTTCTTCTTTTTGCAGACTCCATATGGTCAGTCTGTTAACTAATCCCAAAGAGTACTGCCTAGGGCTGTTGCAGAGCAGACTTCCCTGACTGCCGCCAGTGTCAAACCAATTCACAAACCTGTGAACTCTCTGATTCCTGCTCTCCACAGAAAGCAGGGCTTCAGACAAGGCACAGTGCCCCCATAAGAAAAGGGAGATCTGACCCAGCCTGCTCCCGTCCTCCACATCTCAGAGGAGGGCTCATCCCCATCCAGCCCTCTCTATCATCGGGGGAGGGATAGTTCAGTGGTTTGAGCATTGGCCTGCTAAACCCAGGGTTGTGAGTTTAATCCTTGAGGGGGTGCCACTTAGGGATCTGGGGCAAAATCGGTACTTGGTCCTGCTAGTGAAGGCAGGGGGCTGGACTTGATGACCTTTCAGGGTCCCTTCAAGCTCTATGAGATAGGTATATCTCCATATATTATATTAAATATCATTGGCATTATCCTCTCCACACTCACCGTATCAGATCATTGGATACTGAGAAGCCTGAAGCATTAACTCACCAGCTGAGCTGTTGCTCTCTTTCGAAACAGCAGGGACCTAGGCATTTGCCACCCTGGGTGCTTAAACCAGCGGCCCTCCTGAAACAAGAGAAAGGGGAAAGGGCCTTGAGCTGAGAGCTGGCCACATCCTCCACCTCCAGGGTCAAGAGCCTAAGACAGTTTCAAACCTCCCCCGGCATTAAACAGGCCTTGGATCTTGGTTAGGAATAGATTCAGCACCACAGTTAGTGGGGAAGGAGGAAAGGCAATTTGGGGATCTTAGAGGATTACCCCCTTCCATATTCAGTGCTTGGTAAGGATTCTGTGCTACAGAGCTGCAGTACATGTGCTCCCATCTGCCACCACTTCCAGCAAATGCCTGTGCAGCCCCCCCGGCCCCATCCAGCAGGTACTCACGTTTTCCATGTTCAGGGAGTTGTCTATCTTGTTGCCCTCTCGCTGCATGGAGCCTGGGGAACTCGGTGTGCTGCATAATACCTGGGGCTACAATGCACAGAAGGGATTGCTCACTGGGACAATGGTAAACATGAGCCCTGAGACCTGCAGTCAGTGTCCCACTGCACCTAGCCTCCTTACAACAGCCCACAGCATTTCCTGGGCCTGCTCAGATGCCCCAACTCCTCCCGGTAACAAAATAACCTGTCTCCCAATGAAGAGGAGTCACTTACCAGGAAAGATTTTACATTCTGCCTCTGTGCCTCTCTGCAGGGAGAAAAACAGTCTGTCAGTGTCCTGGGGCTTGCTCTGCTGTCCAGCCTGCACGTCCTCAGGGGGGACCCACCCACTTCAGTATGTCCCTGCAGAACTTATGCCGAATGACAATGCTCAGCACTAACACAGCACCCTGGTGATGCTCAGCAGGCAGGACAGGACGATTATCCCATTTTATGGAAGGGACACTGAGTCTCGGAGAAACAGAATCTCGCTCCAGGCCACATGGTGAGTCACTGGCAGAGCTGGGATTAGAACTCAGGGATCCTGCCCCTCATTTTACAGATCATCCCCCTATTTATGCTGAACAGGACATGGCTGGCCAGCTGCAAACTGTCTCTCTCAGATTTACAGAGTCTTGTGTAAAACTGAATAAGAAATAATACCACACCCAATGCAACTGGTGCTCCCAGGATGACCCTAAAAACCAAGTTTCCACATCACAAAAAACACTGCTTTGTCAGTAGGCTCAGAAAAGAGAGATTGAATTCTTCCCTTCAAAGGCCTCCAGACCCAAACTCCACCTGTCCAGGCCCAGGCAGGACTGAAACCAGAAAATACGTACTGCCTGGGGCCAGCTAAAGATGACGTGGGGAGCCGCTCTAGGCAAGAACCTGCAGGCTGTCTATAATCAACGGGAGGCTGCCTCATGAGAGGAACATGTTGATGAGTGTGTAGGAGAGAAAACAGCCATTTCTGACAGCAGCCTAGCCAATGCACCACCTGCTCTGGAATGTGCCCTGCATGGGTGGGCAGAGCTGGGAAGCAATAAGCTCCCATCTAGGAAACTCTGAACAAACGTCAAAGATTGTTCTCTTGTGTATGGCAGTAGTGCCCAAAGGCCCTGCTTGGGCATCACTGCGCCGGCACTGCCCCAAAGAGCTCCGTCTAATCTGAAATAGGCTCGCCAAGCGAGCGTGCCAGACAGAGCAGGGTGTGCATGTGCTGGGGGGAGGGGATCCGATCCAGCCTTAGCCATAGGGCTGGATGCTGCACAATCATCCTGTTAATTTTACAAACTGCACTCAGCCCAGTCAGCCTTGCTGTCATTACATTAAAATCAAAAAATAAAGTGCAGGGTCTCAGCAGAAGTGGTTCTTGAGGAAGGATTTGAGGGAGAAGAGACCAGTGGCCTGCTGTACTAATTTAGATGGAATATGGGCTGAAGGTGTTAACATAACCCAGTCACTGTCCAACATTAAACTCTATTAAACAAGGTCTGGGGTTTGGTATACAGAGACCACAGCCTGCTTAGTACTATGGCAGACACATCATTAAAAATCCTTTTTAATCTTTTATTAAAGATGCAGAAAAGAAGGAAAGCAGTTAAGGCATTTCAAGTGTGAAGTATTAAGTAAGGCTTTCATTTTAACATCCCTTGTTCCCTTTCCTGTTAGCTGTAAGGAGTTTTATAAGAAAAAAAACCCTCGTGTGACAGTCTATTCGATGGTCTCAAAGATGAACTAGGTAATCCTTAGTCCTGCCATGAGTGCAGGGGACTAGACTAGATAACCTCTCAAGGTCCCTTCCAGTCCTATGATAATTACTGTCCTCTTTGGTAAGAGTGAAAAGATTAGTTGAGATGAGCTGAAGCTGTTGTTGTTGCTACTTCTGTTAAAGTCCTAAACTGTCCCTTTGGGGAAAAGAAGTTAGCTGAGATTGATGACAGCTGAAGCAGCAGCACCAGCTCCAGTTTAAATCCAATCTCGTTTCATCTCAGGTGGTGGTTGGGATTCAGCTGGAGCCACTATGGGTGGCAATGTCCTCTGTCTCAGTCTGGTCAGGACGTTGCTCAGGATTAAGGTAACAGAGGCCCAGAAACCCAGGAGATGGTGGGGGTGACAGCCATGGTGGCAAAGCTTGCTTCCATTTGTTCTTCCCTATTTTCTTCCCCAAATCTCTTTCTTTAACGACCGATAAAAGGAACAGTGGGTAAAACAGCTGTTGTAATAACTGGCCCTACAACTTTACCTTAACGGTATGAAAGTTCTAAGATGTTACCTGTAATAACAGATGTTAATGAAAGTAGGTCAAATTGTTTTCAGTAATGAATGTTTATTATTTAGTCCACCAGTTAGGGCTAGTTTCTGACATACCAATTTTGGTTACTTAATTTCTGGTTCCACATCATCTGTTTACCAGGCATGATTTTAATATATTCTTTGAGTTATATCAAAGTTGCCTTTTTGTTTAGACTAATTCAGTTTGTCTGTCTCCCTTTTGTATCTTGTCCCATCAACATTTGTTGTCATAGGCTATTGTCACATATTATGAACGTTTATATACTTATTACAGTTGAGCTCATAATTAAGAGTAAATTTGGAGACCTAATTATTACAACAGGCCTTCAGATTTACTCAGAGATCTTTTTTGATTTTACCTTGCTGCTCTTTTCACATGTGAGCACAGCAATGCAGGTATATGCCAGAAATGGTGCCTGCCTGACCGTGCTGGAGAACGGGACAGGTACTGTATGGACAGCTGCAGCACAGAACTTCATTTCACCCCCTCACATGCCTCAATCATATTTTGGAAGGATCCCATCAAAGGGAATTCAATTACTGTGGCCCATTTAGTCCTTGGTCTCTTCTCCATTGAGGCTGCTGACAAACCAGTGTTTTTATGTGATATGAAAACCTCTGAACTGAGCTGAGGCAGTTTAAAAAACACACAATGCTCATTGCACATAAGAACCAGAGCCACAGAATAGAAACTACTTTTGGTTACTACTAACGGTAGCCAGATCTGAACAGCTGATTGGAGGTGAAGGAGTCCATATCATTACTGACCTTCTCCGTAAATTAATGGTGGTTATGATTAAATAGAGTTCAAAAGGAAAAGGAGTGCAAAGACTCAGCAGCTGGAAAGGAAAGGTTTGCATGACATGGCACATGGCGCACTCCATCTAGAACCTAAATGTTAACACTCCTTGCTTAACTACACAGTATCTTCCAGCCAGGAGTCACTGACATTTTATAAAGATAAGAAAACTATCTGGACAGGTCAGGAAAGATCCCTGCTACTTTTGAGGGGGAATCTCTTCCTCAGCCCAAGCGTGGTATGTATTGCCATTTCAGAGCATATCATTCTTCATCTGATCTGGCTCATTAACAGGAACTACAGATACTGTAGTGATGGGTGCTCATAGAAGAGCCCTGATATACAGAACTTACAGCCCATCCTGAGGTCCTGAGGAGTCCACCTGACCTGCAACTGAAGAGAGAGAAGTCAGCAAAACACAGTGGGCATGAGCATGGAGAATAAAGTAGGAGCAATTATGTGAAATGAAGAAAAGGCATCTAGAGTCTCCTGTGGCCAACATTCTAGGACTACCCAAGATGAGAGATTAAACAGAAAAGGATAATGGTAGGCTGAATATCAGGAATACCTCCTAGTGAGGAGACCCATGCTGTGGAATGGGCTCCAGGAAGTAACTGGAGACATTTCAAACTACAGTGGGAAAAATTCTAGAAATTATACAGCCGGGCTCAGTACTGGACAGTCCCAAGGGATGGATGAGACAAAGTTGAAGATTTTGAAATTCACAAAACTAGTAAAGCAGCGTTTTCTGCTGATTTAACTTGTTCAAGGAAGACTATATTTGTAACCTTCACTTTTAAGGCAGAGTGAGACAGGGATGTGCTCCACTAATATTGCTGATGTGTTGCAACAGCATCCCTAGGTTTATGTAAACTGTAAAAACAAATGATCCCATGTGCCAATGCTTTCCATGCTTTGGCAACAGCACAGTTAGAGAACAGTTCAAGGGAGCATTCTAAGAGAATAGCTACAACAGCCAATCTTTTCACTATAAGGATGGCAGAGTCCTTTCCACCTGGCTAGGCTGTGAAGCCTCAGCCTTGTGGAAGCTGGGCTCATTTTGGACTGTCTCATATTGAAGGGGTATACAGCTGGAGTTGAGGATTCTGAGAGTCTTGGCACCATTATTAACAATTACAAGCACTGACTGTTGGAAATGGCTAGTCAAGTGAGTTGCAGCTACTGCCTATACTATGCAAAACGTGCTTGTTTTACTTGTCTTCACCTAACCACAACCCATCTATCTGTTTAATCCACCTGCTGAATCTTTTCATAATCCCAGAATGAGAGAGTTCTCAGGAACTCTATTACTTATTTAACAGCACATAGCAAAATGAGGTACTGGTCCTTGATTGGGACCCCTAGGTAGACATTCTTGCAATACAAAATAAATAATAAAATAAAATAATGGGAAGGGGCTGAGCTGGCTGACAGTACTAGTTGTAACCAAAATGTTCTTTTGGGTCTTGCCACCAGCATAATAGCAAGCAATAAAACTAGAGCTAAGGCTCAGAATTTTGTCCCAGCCGGTCAGCTCTTACCAGCCATGTCTGGGGAATGGGTGAAATTGAAGGCAGGCATCTCCTCACCACTGCTGAGATCAGACAGATCTAGACAGCACTTTGGTGTATCCCTGCAACAACAAATCAAAATCAAAAGTATCAGGGGATGGGGAAAATTGTGACATTTTTGTAAATCAGCATGTGGACATCAAGGTATGAGACTGCACTGGATCCAACAGCAGGATCTTTGTCAGAACTCTTTTTTACATCATGCACCCACTTAGAGCCGCCGGAACCATAAGAGGTACCTTCCCCAGCCCTACGCAAAGAACTCAGAACCTGAGCTTTGTGAGCCATTTCGGAAGGTCTTGAGGTGCCTTTATAAAAAGATGAGGTTTAGTGGCCATGCTGTTCACATCAAGAAATATTTTTTTTTAAATGAGAAGCCGCCCCCCGAGTTTCTTGCAGGAGCCAGTGCTGGGACAGAGAGTCTTATAGTCCTCTTGGTTCCTTTTGAACAGGCCTTGCAGGCATCACAACCTTTAGACTAAAGTTGTTTTCAACACAGTGATGCAAACACTAAACAGCAAGAAATCCTAAATTTAGGCCTGAATTTATTAACCCTCCCCCCACCCATCAAGAGCAAGCTGCTGACCCAGTCCTTGTAGCAGGAGCACTAGTTGATGTGTTCATCCTGACCCAAGCTGAGCAAAGAGACTGCTCTTACCACCCCCCCGCTTCTTCTCCAATGCCACCTGCACTACTTGGGGACGATCAGAAGCACTATTCGGTCTCTGCCCGCTGGGCAGCCTGAGCGGCAGGTGGATGAAACACCGAAGGATTTCAGCAAAAGAACAAGCTAAGCTTGTACCGGGCCCCCATTCTGCTACGGGGCGTTTGCTGGCAGGGCGGGTGGAGGGCAGATTTCGGTTCCATTGGGTGGATGCCGAGTCTGTCCCCCGGCACTGCACTCGTGCCTGGGGCTGTTCCTCAGCCCCGCTCCCCGTCAGGAGAGTTTCCCCGCGTGCTCCAGCGCCCGAGGCGGCGAGACGGGATTTACCCAGCCAAGGCGCTGAGGTTCCTAAGGCCCCGAGCGAGGGCGGTGACCGGGGTGCGGGGCAGCTCCGGGGTGAAGGGCAGCGAGACCTCGGTGTCCCGCAGCAAGTTCAGCACCATCCTGCAGCTGGCTCGGAAGCCGAGACGCGAGCGGGGGCCGCCGGCTCCCCCGGGGGAGAGATTCCCGGCCATGGCGCCGCGGGACCGCACCTAGGAGCACACAAGCCGGGTCACCCGCGGCCCATCGCCAGGGCCTCCGGGCGCCCGCGGGTCGCGCCCCCACGCGGACAGGCGGGTCCCGGCTCACTCGCCCCCCAGCCGCGCCGCTCCGCCGCGCCCCACTGATCGCTGGCCCGGTCTAGCCCCGGGCCCCGGGCCCGCAGACTTGAATGAAACTAGAGCACGGGGAACTTAAACCTGCCGCCGGATCCCAGCCAATCACAGAGATTGTTGCCGACCGTAGCCAATCAGGGCGAGCGGGGGACGGGACCAAACACAAGAGCCGCTCTCTGATTGAGTAATGTCCGCGTGACTCGAGCGAAGTGAGAACCTATTGGGGGAGAAATGGCGGGCGGGACGTTGCTCTTGATATTGGACAGACGTAAAAGGGGTTCCGCCCATGTCTAGCGCTTATTGGCTCCGTGAAGCCAATCACCGCCCCCGGGAGCACGTGATGCGTGGGGGCGCGGTCTGTAAATATTAGTGAGGGGGCGCGCCGCTTCTTCCCCAGGCGAACCCTGCCTGGTGACGTGACGTGACGCCCCGCCCGCCAGTGGCCATGCTGCCCGCGCCGCGCGCGCTGTGCGGCTGGGAGCCGCTGGCCCGCAGGTACCGGCGCGCGGCCCGGACCCCGCAGCTGTCCCGGGGCTGTAACGCCCGGGCGGGGCAGACCTGGGCCGAGCCCCCGGGCCGTGTCTGAGCCGCGCCCCGCTCCCGTGACTCGCTGCCCGGCCCTGCCCGTGGCGCCCTGTTCCCACGCGGGGCCGGGGGGGCTGCCCCATTCCCCGCCCCCCCGAGCCGCGCCTCCGGCAGCCCTTCGCGGAGCCGGGACCGGGGCGGCTCCCCGGCGCTGGGTGCAGCGGGGGCGGGTGGGACCGTCCCTGTGCCGGTGTCTGTCCCGGTAACTAACGGGGATTCCTGCGGGGGCTTCTCCAGCGCCCGACACGCTGTGACCCTCCTCCGGCTCCCGCTGCGCTGCTGCGGCCTGCGCGGTCCCCGAGCGTGGCGCCCGCCGTGGCTGGGCCAGAGCTGCTCCGGTTGGGGCTCCTAGGCGCTACTGCAAGACACACACACAATGAACCTGGGCGATAGACTGGCCCTGCTGCCTGTGGTGGCACTCGGGCTTCATTCCGGGTCCAGAGGTGTAGGGACAGGGCATGCTTGACACCGTGTTTGCATTACTTCATAATGCTCCTAGCCCGTGTCTCACTGGGCTGACAATCCTCTTTAGGCTCAGATAAATTAATTTGGAGGCTTTGTCACCCATAGCCCCTTGGCTGCCTTCAAAGGTGGTGACTGCTTCCCCTTGGTTTAGAATCATTCTTTGAAGATCAGTTTTTAGCTGACTCAACTTATTTAAGAGAATTCTATCCCTCGTGCCGGCACTGACTTTTCAGAAGTCAGTGTTTTCTATGGGCTGAGGGGTAGGATGGGTCCCTGAGCTAGCTGCGTTGTAGGGAAGGGTTGTGAGCTCTGTCTAGAGTGGAGAATTGATTTTCTTCCATAACTGGCATACAGTTCTCTGTTTCATGACCCTCTTGTTCTTGGATGTGAAGAGCCTGCCTCTGGAAAAGCATCTGTATGTGAGAAAGACAGGTGGGTGGAAACACACATGGTATGCAGAAGCTTTCTGTCTAGATTATACATAGTTAGCAGACATTTGCCTATGGCCTTAGAGAAAAAATGCATATAATTAATGGGGCAAGAATTTCAAAGAAAAAAGAGAGCTGGTGGTGACAAATGTGTCTATTTAGGATTATTTCTATGGCTGCAAGGGAGAACATGATGTTTAATGTAGTGAGAGCTTGGGAGGAAGAATGAGCAATTTGTGCTGGAAAACATCAAGAGTGAGTTGGATGGAGGATGACTAGGGGCATAAGAGCGGCCAGACTGGGTCAGACCAAAGGTCCATCTAGCCCATTATCCTGTCTTCTGACTGTGACCAATGCCAGGTGCCCCAGAGGGAATGAACAGAACAGGTAATCATCAAGTGATCCATCCCATTGCCCATTCCCAGCTTCTGGCAAACAGAGACTAGGGACATCATCCCTGCCCATCCTGGCTAATAGCCATTGATGGACTGATCCTCCATGAACTTGCCTAGTTCTTTTTTGAACTCTGTTGTAGTCTTGGGCTTCATAATATCCTCTGGCAAGAAGTTCCACAGGTTGACTGTGCGATGTGTGAAAATATACTTCCTTTTGGTTGTTTTAAAATCTGCTACCTATTAATTTCATTTGGTGACCCCTAGTTCTTGTGTTATGAGAAGGGGTAAATAACGCTTCCTTATTTACTTTCTCCACACTAGTTATGATTTTATAGACCTCTATCATATCCCCCCCTTAGTCATCTCTTTTCCAAGATGAATAGTCCCCGTCTTATTAATCTCTTGTCATACAGAAGTTGTTCCATCCCCCTCATCGTTTTTGTTGCCCTTCTCTGTACTTTTCTCAATTCCAACATATCTTTTTTGAGATGGGGTGATCACATCTGCACGCAGTATTCAAGATGTGGGCATACCATGGATATATATAGAGGCAATATGATATTTTCTGTCTTACCATCTATCCTTTTCTTAATGATTCCCAACATTGTTTGCTTTTTTTGACTGCCGCTGAACATTGAGTGGATGTTTTCAAAGAACTAACCACTATGACTCCAAGATCTTTCTTGAGTGGTAACAGCCAATGTAGACCCCAGCATTTTATACGTATAGTTGGGATTATGGTTTCCAATGTTTATTACTTTGCATTTATCAACATTGAATTTCATCTGCCATTTTGTTACCCTGTCACCCAGTTTTGTGAGTTCCCTTTGTAACTCTTCACCACTATTTACCCCTCTCCATTCTGAAAACTGACCATTTAATCCTACCCTTTGTTTCCTATATTTTAACCAGGTTTCAGAGGGGTAGCCGTGTTAGTCTGTATCAGTAAAAACAATGAGGAGTCCTTGTGGCACCTTGGAGACTAACACATTTATTTGGGCATAAGCTTTCATGGGCTAGGACCCACTTCATCAGATGCATGGAGTGGAAAATACAGTAAGCAGGTATATATATTACAGCACATGAAAAGATGGGAGTTGCCTTACCAAGTGGGGGGTCAGTGCTAACGAAGCCAATTCAGTTAGGGTGGATGTGGCCCATTCCCAGCAGTTGACAAGAAGGTGTGAGAACATTATTTTTTTCCCTCTGTTGATATTCACCCCTTCTTGTCAACTGGTGGATTTTAGCCCATGAAAGCTTATGCCCAAATAAATTTGTTATTCTCTAAGGTGCCACAAGGACTCCTCATTGTTCTATCTTTTAACCAGTTACTGATCCATGAGAGGACTGTCTCTCTTATCCCATGAGAGTTTACTTTGCTTAAGAGCCTTTGGTGAGGGACCTTGTCAAAGGCTTTCTGAAAATCTAAGTACACTATATTCACTGGATCACCCATGTCCACATGTTTGTTGACCCCCTCAAAGAATTCTAGTAGATTGCTGAGGCATGATTTCCCTTTACAAAAACCATGTTGACTCTTCTCCAACAAATTATGTTCATCTGTGTCTGACAATTCTGTTCTTTACTATCATTTCAACCAGTTTGTCTGGTACAGAAGTCAGGCTTACCGGCCTCTAATTGCCAGGATCACCTCTGGAGCCTTTTTTAAAAATTGGCGTCACATTAGCTATTCTCAAGTCATTTGGTAGATAAGCTGATTTAAATGATAGGTTACAGACTACAGTTAGTAGTTACTTCAGAACTCGGGTGAATACCATCTGGTCCTGGTGACTTACTACCATTTAGTTTATCAATTTGTTCCAAAAAACCTCTTCTAATGACACCTCAATCTGGGACAGTTCCTCAGATTTGTCACCTAAAAAGAATGGCTCAGGTTTGGGAATCCCCCTCTCATCCTCAGCCATGAAGACCGATACAAATACAGGCAAGTCTCATCTTATGCTGGGGTTCCGTTCCGTTGTCAGCATGTAAAGTGAAAATCGCGTATAGTCAAAATTACATTGAGTGTAATGGTGGGCGGAATCGCCTGCACTACAGGTATAGTATTTAAATTATTTTTCTTTTTGTTTTAGTTTTTGCCGACCGTGCAAAGCTGAATTCGCGCATGTTAAATGTGCGTAAGATGAGACTCGCTTGTAATTCATTTAGTTTCTCCGCAATGGCCTTATTGTCCTTGAGTGCTCCTTTAGCATCTCGATCGTCCAGTTGGCCCACTGATTGTTTAGCAGGCTTCCTGCTTCTCATGTACTTAAAACATTTTTTGCTATTACTTTTTGAGTCTTTGGCTAGCTGTTCTTCAAATTCTTTTTGGGCCTTCCTAATTATATTTTTACACCTCATTTGCCAGAGTTTATGCTCCTTTCTATTTTCCTCACTAGGATTTAACTTCCACTTTTTAAGGGATGCCTTTTTGCCTTTCACTGCTTCTTTTATTTTGTTTAGCCACAGTGGCAGATTTTTTGGTTCTCTTACTATGTTTTTAAATTTGGGATACACATTTAAGTTGAGCCTCTATTATGGTGTCTTTAAAAAGTTTCCATGCAGCTTGCAGGATTTCACATTTTGCGCTGTACCTTTTAATTTCTGTTTAACTAACCTCCTCATTTTTGTGTAGTTCCCCTTTCTGAAATTAAATGCTACAGTGTTGGGCTGACGTGTTTTCCCGCCACAGGGATGTTAAATTTAATTATATTATGGTCACTATTACCAAGCAGTCCAGCTATATTCACCTCTTGGACTAGATCCTGTGCTCCACGTAGGGCTAAATCAAGAATTGCCTCTTCTCTTGTAGTTTCCAGGATTAGCTGTCCAAGACGCAGTTGTTTACGGTGTCTAGACACCTTAATCTCTGCATCCCGTCCTGAGGTGACATGTACCCAGTCAATGTGGGGATAGTTGAAATCCCCCATTATTATTGAGATTTTTATTTTAATAGCCTCTCTAATCTCCCTGAGCATTTCATAATCACTATCACCATCTTGGTCAGGTGGTCGGTAATGTATCTCTACTGCTATATTCTTATTAATAGAGCATGGAATTACTATCCTTAGAGATTCTATGGTATAGTTTGGTTCATTTAAGATTTTTACTTCATTTGAATATGCTTTCTTTCACATATAGTGTCACTCCCACACCAGCATGACCTGGTTCTCTGATTCAGATACCGCCCTTCTCCCAGTCTCCTTCCTTGCCCAGAATTCCCATTGCCGCTTTCAGGAAAGTGGCACTACATATCCCAGTAGAGATGTTGCTGTTGCAGAGTGGGACTCTTGGGATTAATCTCCCAGTAGCCTTGTAGACACTAAAGTCCTGCGGGAGTATGTAAAGCTATGGTAAGATGTGGGGCTGTAGATTTAGTTTTGTCACATTGCTTAGTTGTCATATATTTTTACTCCGACAGTTGAGATCTCATCCTATTGTCTAAGCACGGACACTTCTTGACCCTGTATAAAACATACAGTCCCCCACACTAAGAAGCTTAGTCTAAAAGATAAACAGAAAATAAGATGGGAAGAAGGTGTTACATTCAAGCATTTTCCTGAGTCACCATTTTCTGTTTTGTAGATGAGGCTGAAGGGATCCCTGCTGATGGCAATAGGTATTTGGGATGAGACCCCTTGACTTGTTCTTATGTCCTTGGTCTGATAGGAAGAGTGTATAAATCAACCACTGATACTTGCTACATTATAGAAATCTGCCAGTTAATGAAGATTTAGCTTAATTGGCAGTTGGCTATTTGACTCTTAAAGAGAGATACATCTGCATTTTTGAGTTTTGCAGATTTATAATTGTATCTACTTGACTGTTTTCCTTCCCCGTCCTTTGTAAACTCTGGGGCAAGGATTGTCTGTGTCTGTATAACATGCAGCACAACGGGGCTCTGATTCTGAGTGGGGGACTGTGAGTATCACTGCAATACACATAATCTGAGCATATGACTGGCTGCCTTGATCATGTATCCAGGGCTTCCATCAACAGACCCCAGAGCTGGCCTGGTGTAATCCTGTTGCCCTCTCCGGAGAGGTCTGACCGGTCTCAGGGCTTCAGTTCTGAGTTTCAAAGGAATAAACTGTCCCAGAAGCTGGGCTGGATCCTCTGTACCTTTATGATAAGCTGCATTGCCCAGTTTAGTTCTGCTTCCCAGGACCAAACCGATGGCTGGCTAGTCTGTCGGATGCAGTGGTCACACCTGGCTGTGACACAAGCAAGTTTATCGTGCAACAAACTTTCTTTTCCTTGGGACAGGCCCTTGTCATCAAAGCCGTTCTCCCCTGGAGTTAATATGGTCAGCGTGGGAATTGGCACAAGGCCAGGCCCAGCAAGAGGCGCCAGCTCAGGATTGAGGTGTGTTGGATGCATGCTGACCGTGTGGCTTGTCCAGGGCTGACTTTTGTGTCTCTAGTACTAACTTTTTCTCTTCACCAGATCTGACACTGAGACCGATGAGACCATCCTGCAGAGGAGACAGAAGCAGATAGACTATGGGAAGAATACTATTGGCTACCAGCACTTCCTACAACAGGTCCCCAAGTGAGGTGGTCCCTGGCTTTCACCTCCACTTCCCATATAAGCCTGCTGATTCCGACTGTGACCTCAGGCTCCCCACCAAGGGAAGAGATACCTGAAACTGATGTAAAGTGACTTCCTTCCCTTTGATCCTGCCTGAAGGCAACTTCCTTTCCCTTCCCCCTTCCAAAAGTCCCAGAAACTTGACATATTCAGGAATCTTTGGAGTGCGCTTCCTACATCCTACTGGGGTCCTATTAGTGCCATGCTCCTGCTGGGTTAGGGTGGTCTTGATGCTGGGGTGAGGAATGTTTAATGGAAGCATGTGGTCACTGATAAATGTCCTGCTTCATTCCCAGGGCCGCTCGGCAGTCAGGGATTCACCCCCGAACTCCAAATAAGTACAAGAAATATAGCCGCCGCTCCTGGGACATGCAAGTCAAGCTGTGGAGACGGGCATTGCATGCCTGGGACCCGCCCACCCAGCATCCTCTCCTGTGTGGACAAGGACTTCCAAGGAAAGTGCCTGCCAGTTGCTCTTGGCCCCTCTAGGGTCTTACAGGAGAGAGACTCTTGTAGGGAGAGGGAGGGGCAGAAGCCTAGCAACATGAAACATGGAGGATCCACCCAAATCAATGGGTATCCTTCCCAGCACTTCCTAGAATCCCTCTGCATATAGTGGCCATTACACTGAGCTGCCCTAGGCAGCAACTAGCTAGAGTGAACAGTGTGTTAACATGCCTAGGGGGGGCCTGTGAAGCGTGGCACTCTATGGCACTGAGAGTAGGTATCAGGAGCCTTATACCATAGAAGGGAGGGATTGATGCAAGCAAATCCTACCAGGTGCTCAAATGTCCCAGTGGTGAGCATAGTATAAATTCCCCAGTGCTCTGGAAAATGCTTCTCTGTGTTGTATGTGGTGTGCCTGCTTTGCCATCACCCCCAGCTGCACAGTGGGCATTGGGGAGAAAAGCACGGGGACTGGGACCCCAACTGCTGGGTTTGATGAGAGAGCAAGGACTAGGTCCAGCATCTCCTGTCTCTTCTGCCAGTGCTCACTGGAGAGGAGTCCTGCCTACCCCTCCCAGCCTGGACACAAGGAGGCGAAGGGCCTGATCTTTCCTAGGTTTGAAGCATGGAGTGGGATGACCAGTGCTGATCCTTTCCACTGACTGAGTCAGTGTGATTTAAATTGCTGTTTCTTTGCAAGGCAGGAGCTGGTGAGTCTCTCAGGAATGATGGAGACAAACTCTTTATGCGGCTTCTCAGAAGATTGGCCTGGTGCCCTGAGGCCTCTTGAAAATCTGCCAGGAGAATCACTGGGCGGACAGGTATTTGGGCTTTGATTGGGCTTGCTTTCTCCTGTTCCTGCTGGTGACAGGGACTTAGGGCAGCAGTAGGGAATGCTATTTAATGGTTCATTGTGAGCACAGGAGTACATAGCAGAGTGATCATCAGCTTGTCAGGAGGGGGTATTGTCCGTGAAGTGAAGTCTGGAAGTCTTGTGCCTTCCTCTGGACGCTCTCTGATGCTGGAAAGTATTGTTGGTCATTGTCCTGGGGAAGGGGAGAATAGGGGGGGGAAAGGATCCTCAGAGCTCAGCATCCTCTACAGGGGGACACTGCCATACTTTGGATTGCAGGCGTGTGCTTTTCACATCAGGTTTGTTTTCTTTCCTTCCTATTCATTTGTCTGTATCCTGTTTTCACAGTTTGCCGGCCTGTCATCTCCTGGCTGCTCCTCTCCATGGCTGCCCCAGATCCACTCCAACTTGCTGCCCTTCCTAGGACACACACACACCTGCCCATACTGCTCCTGGATGGGTCTATGAGGAGAGTCCAGAGCATTTTCTGCCTCTGAAACGACAGCATGTGGGAAGAGCTCAGGCATCAAGTTTCATACAAGCCCAGCTGCTAGGATCTCCTGAGCTCATGAAGGACATGAGATTATCCTGAAGCTTGCCCCAGGGACAAGGGGTGTTAGTGTTGAGGCTTGGAGCTGAGCACCAGACCACTTACACAATGCACAAATCGAGAGATAGCTGCTGGGTTTGTATCTCCTCACACAGCCCAACTTCCCATGGTGTAGAGAGAATTTGTCACCTGAGTACCTGTAACCCCAGGCATTGCAGTGAATACCAGCATGCATAGGACCAGTTCTTTCTGCTTCCCTTCAGGAATCTGTTTGCTCTCTTGGGTTCCAGGGAGATCTGTATAGAAGGGGTTGGAAAAATGGAAAGGGGGGTCAATAAAATTTACCACAAGACTCTGTAACAGCTGCTGGCTGGGTTCTTTTTCTGTCCCTAGGCCTCTGGGGCTCTGCTCACCGCAGGCAGGTTCAGGGTGGCTTTGGCAATTCATGAGGACTCAGATAATGGGGAGTTGTGATCCTTCCCCTAGTGTGGGCACTCCACAAGCTAAGTAAAGATATCCCTCTGTGCATTGATCTGTAGGAGCAGCCAGACCAGCGACGAGGGGAAATTCTTGGCAGCAGTTTGTCACATCCAGCTGAGAGGAGAAGTGGTGGGGGAGAGGAGACCACAAAAGGAACAAGGAAACCATGAGTCTTAAGGGAGGAAGTTTACCTTGCCTAAGGGTTAATGTTGCCTTAGGGGTTGCTACTGCCCTTCTTGCCATTGGTTAGAGGTGAAGATGATTAAATATTTACTGTGAACAGGTCCGTGGCGATCTGCACCATCCAACCCCTCCACGATTGACTATGATGAGCTAGGCAGGAGGCTCTGGCCAGGCCACGCTCTAGTTACCACCTAGCACTTTCCTTCAGCCTTGGGAAAGGGCTCCGAGGCTTTGAAATCCAGGGCAGGTGCAATCTGGGCAGAGAGGGTGCGGCCTGTGCAGATCTGGGCTAGAGGGAAAACTCCACTCCCTGCTGGCTCCTGCTGTAAAGTCATATGCCCTGCCAATGACCCCACCATGGGAACAGGTGATGTTTCTCCACATCCTGCCCTGACAACACATTCCTTGGGGGGCTGAGAGCCCCCCATCCTGCTGCTGGCTACAGGGTGGGAAGGGGCCTCTCCTGCTGCCTCCCAGTCCCTCCCACCCCAGGCTGGATGGGGAGCCGAGACTCTGCCTCCCCTTGTGTTGAGCTACTCCCTTTTCTCTGCGGGGGGGCTAGAGGGGATGTGGGTCCTGGGGGGAAGGGGCTGGTTTTGTGTGGGGTTATGGGGGGGGGGGAGGCTGGGGGGGAGGGGTGATGCTGGTGCGGGAAGGAACGAAGGGGGTCGGCGGGGGGGCCGCTCGGACGCCCCCCCAGACTACAGTTCCCGTCGTCCGTTGCTGCACGGTACGGTCCGAAGGGGGAGGCGCCGGGGCTGTGGCGGAGCCGGGTGCGGGGGGAGCCCCGAGGTGGGGCCGCGCCGGACCCCGCTTGGTGACTCCGGCTCGGCCTCAGCGGGCGCGTGGCGGGCGGGCCCGGCGCTGGCTCGGAGCGGAGCTGCCCGGCGCGGTGGGTCCCGGACTGGCCCCCTCGGTCTGTGGCGCGGGGCAGCTTGTCTGGTCCCATCGCCAGGAACAACCGGGGGCGGCGGGGCGCCTTGGCCTCGGTGACCCCCTGGCTCCTCCGGGCCCCCCCCCCGCCTCGGCTGACAGCCCCCTGCCTCCTCCGGCCCCCCCCCCCCCGCCCGGGCTGACAGCCCCCTGCCTCCTCCGGCCCCCCCCCCCCCGCCCGGGCTGACAGCCCCCTGCCTCCTCCGGGCCCCCAGCTGCGCCCCCGCCCCGCCCCGGCTGACAGCCCCCTGCCTCCTCCGGGCCCCCAGCTGCGCCCCCGCCCCGCCCCGGCTGACAGCCCCCTGGCTCCTCCGGGCCCCCAGCTGCGCCCCCCCTCCCGCCCGGGCTGACAGCCCCCTGGCTCCTCCGGGCCCCCAGCTGCGCCCCCCCCCCCCGCCCGGGCTGACAGCCCCCTGGCTCCTCCGGGCCCCCAGCTGCGCCCCCCCCCCCCGCCTCGGCTGACAGCCCCCTGCCTCCTCCGCCCCCCCCCCCCGCCCGGGCTGACAGCCCCCTGCCTCCTCCGGGCCCCCAGCTGCGCCCCCGCCCCGCCTCGGCTGACAGCCCCCTGCCTCCTCCGGGCCCCCAGCTGCGCCCCCGCCCCGCCCCGGCTGACAGCCCCTGGCTCCTCCGGGCCCCCAGCTGCGCCCCCCCCCCCGCCTCGGCTGACAGCCCCTGGCTCCTCCGGGCCCCCAGCTGCGCTCCCCCCCGCCCCGGCTGACAGCCCCCTTCCTCCTCTGGGTCCCCAGCTGCGCCCCCCCCCCCCGCCCGGGATGACAGCCCCCTGCCTCCTCCGCCCCCCCCCCCCCACCCCTGCTGACAGCCCCCTGCCTCCTCCGGGCCCTCAGCTGGCAGCCCTGCGTGCCCCACACCCCCCGCCCCAGCTAGCAGCCTCCTGCCACTTTCAGATACAAGTGTCAGAGCCAACCCTGAGGCAGCAGGGGGAGGCTGGGCTGATGTCCCCTAGTGCTGCTCTGGGGTCAGTGGGGGAGAAGGGGGCCTGAGGCTGGCACCTTCTCTGCTGGTCTGGTATTGCCATTGTGGTGGAATGACTGGAGCTGGACATCGGGTGACCTTGCTCTGCTTCAGTGTCTGTGTTTGATTTTCTCAGCCCCTGCCGGGAGCCCTCTCCTCATCACTAGGGTGCCTGGCACTGTAGCCTGTGAGCCTTTGTCCCTCTTTCTGCTCATGTGATCTGTGGGATCAGTTGGCACTTGGCATGTTCGGAGTGGCTCAGGGGTGAGCACATTGTTTCTCTGGGTTGAGGTTTGACTGGGCCCAGCAGCGTCCTGGATGCAGGAGGGGTGAGTTGACTTGAAAGGGTTTAGTCTGAGAATGGGAGATGCCCACTCCCTGGACAGCTGATGCAGGTGGCAAAGGGATCAGAGCAGTTGGGCTCCTTTTACAGCAAAAAGGGCCATAGGGTTAGGTTGGCTGTTTGGTTTTGCTTTCTGCTTTGGAGATTTCTCTGCTCACAGCCTTGGTGTGTGCTTCCTGCTGTAGCTTGCACTAGGTTAGGCAAATCAATTCCCTCTTGCTGTTGCATGTTGTGTGTGGGAAAGAAGCTAGGTGCTGTTGGCTTCCTCCTCTGAGGCTACATCTACACTACAGGGGGGAGTCGATTTAAGATACGCAAATTCAGCTACGTGAATAGTGTAGCTGAATTCGACGTATTGCAGCCGACTTACCCCGCTGTGAGGACGGCGGCAAAATCGACCTCTGCGGCTTCCCGTCGACGGCGCTTACTCCCACCTCCGCTGGTGGAGTAAGAGCGTCGATTCGGGGATCGATTGGCGCGTCGGCGGGATGCGATAAATCGATCCCCGAGAGATCGATTTCTACCCGCCGATTCAGGCGGGTAGTGTAGACCCAGCCTGAGACACTAAGTGTTCACAGACAGATGCCTTAAACCCAAGTCAGCCTGTTCTGTGGTAGTCACTAACCGAAGCTGCAAGGGGCGCTGCATCTGGCTTCTGGTATTAAGTGAGGTGCTGCTGCCTGTTGGTGGCTTTGCCCCATGTGGATCCTGGAGTTTGCACCTGATGAGATTAAATTGTATAAATCAGTGGTTCTCAACCAGGGGTCCGAGGCCCCCTGCGGGGCCGTGAGCAGGTTTCAGGGTGTCCACCAAGCATAGCTGGCATCAGACTTTCTAGGGCCCAGGGCAGAAAGCCAAAGCCCCCCCGAGCCCCACCACCATCATGGGCTGAAGCTGAAGCCTGAGCAGCTTAGCTTTGTGGTGCCCCTGTTGCATGGGGCCCCAAGCAGTCACCCTCCTTGCTACCCCCAATGGCAGCCCTGGTTTTTATATGCAGAAAACAGTTGTTGTGGCACAGGTGGGCTGTGGAGTTTTTATAGCATGTTTGGGGGGCCTCAGAAAGAAAAAGGCTACAAACCCCTGGTATAAATAATGCTTTGCACTCTTTAATGGCACCTGCCAGAGGAGCGTAATGTGCTTTACTAATGTTAGTGGGGCACTCTGAGGCAGAAAGAGCGGACATGACTTGCCCAAGATAACACAGGGAGCCTGTGGCAAAACTGGGACTAGGCCTCAGGAGCACTGTGCAGCCTGTCCATTAGTTATTGTAATTACTGAAAGGGCAGAATGTTTATTGGGTCACAATAAGATTGCTGATTCCACCTGCTGCCCTATGCTTGGGGTGGGGAGTTTGTTTACCAAAGTTGCTTCAGGGTTGGGGAAAGGAGATGACACTCCAACTGTTAAGGAGGGAGAATGGTTCACTTGGTTGGTGCAGAAACCAGAAGCTCGACTTACAACTTGCTTGGTCCTGGGATTACGGGAGGAAGATGAGGGCTAGCTGTAGAGGTTGGGCTCATGAAGTGTGCCTGGGATGTGGGGGCTGAAGGAAAGAAGCCTACATCGGATAGGGTGATAGAAGCAGCTAGAGCTTAGTGAGGCAAGCAAAAACCTAAATTGTCCCAGAAAGTGATGAAACAGATCCTTACGGGATGGTGATGAGCTAGTGTATTCTGGGCCTGGGAAGGCTATGATTCTGGGTGAGGTGATTCTGTGGCTCAAATAAGTATCAATAGCTTGTTTCAGGCTATCTGGGGCTTAGTTTCATTCAAGGAGACTTAGAGCACCAGTATTTTTCTCTCTCGGGCTCTAAGTAGCAAGCCTGGGGTGCACAAGCAGGTTCTCTGACCTTGGGGCTGTGCCTGATGTTGCTAACGTGCCTGTTTGTGTTATAGGGTCGGTGGGGATGGAGTGAGAGGTGTCTAGCCAGGGATGAAGATGGTAGTTCATAGGTACAGTAGCAGCATGATGGCCCTTGAACAAGACTGGACTTGCTGAAGTTGGAGGAAAGATGGCAGGAGGTAGGAGCTGGGGGCTCTAAGGTGGTCTTGGTGCCAGGCCTCAAGGAGTCATGATTGCAGAGCGACTGCAGAAACAGAGTCTGGAAGAGCTGAAATGCACATCCTTCAACGTCAGCCTGGTAAGATGTTTCTCTTCCTCAACCTTGCAGGTTTAGTCCATGTTGGAAATGGTATCAAAATTATTTTTAGTTGTGGGGAGGAGGAGTCCACATTCTGCATCTGTACTGAACCAAGGTCCCAGTGTGGCGTCAGTGGGCGCTGTGCTGCAAGATTTGTTAGCTTTCAGGCTAGCTGTAAAATTGGAGCCTGTGTGACCTGTGGTCACTAAATAGCCCCAAGCATTTGAGAGCTTAACCTGTGGCCCCAACTCAGTTAATCAGATTCTGCCCTCAAAATTCTCCATGCAGTTTTGGTGGGATTCAGCATTCCAATTCACTCCAGCCCTAAACTCTTGTGCAGTGCTGATTGCGCTCTTATTGAGGCTGTTGTCCCTGCCATGGAAGTGGCTGCATACCTGCTGTGTGGGCAGCAAACCTTGGGAGGCGTTCATCTTTTTCTCTTTTGTAGAGGTCTTTGGGATCCCTTAGGATGAAAGGCAAGTTGTTATGAGGAGAAAGTATCTTAGCAGGACTGTTGTAAGGAAGACACGAAATAATTCTTCCACTCTACTCCGCACTGATAAGGCTTCAACTGGAGTATTGTGTCCTGTTTTGAGTGCCACATTTCAGGAAAGATGTGGACAAATTGGAGAAAGTCCAGAGAAGAGCAATAAAAATGATAAAAGGTCTAGAAAACATGACCTGTGAGGGAAGATTGAAAAAAATTGGGTTTGTGTAGTCTGGAGAAGGGAAGACATGATAACAATCTTCAAGTATGTAAAAAGGGTGTTAAATGAGGAGGGTGATAAATTGTTCTCCTTAACTACTAAGAACAGGACAAGAAGCAATGGGCTTAAATTGCATCAAGAGAGATTTAGGTTAGACATTATGAAAAACTTCCTAGCTGTAAGAGTGAAAAGCACTGGAACAAATTACCTAGGGAGGTTGTGGAATCTCTGTAAGAACAGGTTAGACAAACATCTGCCAGGAATGGTCTAGACCAGTGTTTCTCAACAACCAGTCCATGGATTGGCCCCGGTCCCTGCGATCTACCTGACACAGTTTAGGAAGGCAGCAAGCATGGTATCAAAAAGGTTGAGAAACGCTGGTCTAGGTAATGCTTAAGGACTGAACTAGATGACCTGTTGAGGTCCCTTCCAGTCCTACATTTCTATGATTTTCCATAGTTCAGCATGTTACTAACTTTTTTGTAATAAGCCTGGTTTTTGTCTCCTCTTCCAACCCCCAAAATATTAACCAAAACAAATTTGTTATGCCTGAAATCTCACCTGTGGTCTTATGCCCAGAGCAAACTTTTTTTTGTTTGGGGGTGGGGAGGAATCTCTGCTACTTAAAACCCCAGTCTCTCCTTTGGGATCATTGGCCTCTGTGCATAACTCTGGTGCCTGCTTTGGATCTCTGCTCCTGAAAGGTGAGGGGGATGTGGGCATGAGAGAAGAGAGGCGGAAGCACTGGAGTAATGCATGAGTTGTTTGAGCATTGCAATAGCAGCATGTTGAAACTGACAGGTTGCTATTTGAGAGAGAGAAGATAGGTGAGGGAATACCTTTTTATTGGACCAACTTCTGTTGGTGAAAGGTACAAACTTTTGAGCTACACAGAGCTCTTCTTCCTGTCTAGGGAAGGAAGCAGAAGTTGCTGTTTGGAATTTCACTCTGTTTGGGTAGTTAACTTGAAAATGTGTTTGGGACTAAGGAGGGCTTGAAGTTCTTGACCCCTCTCCTGCATCAGCAAATCTCAGTTTTGCTCCCAGACCATACCTTGCTGCAGGCTCCAAAGTAATTTTCCAAAGGGAAATTGTGTGATAGCTCCTCCCTGCTTGTCCAGTCCTGAACCTAAGATTTACATTAGCAAATCTTCTCTCTCCCCATACCCTGTCCCTGCTCCTCTTTCATCTGAGCTTCCCTAGTTTGCATCCTGCTGTGTTGAACCAGCACTGAAACAGCCATTGGTGATCAGTAAGATCGCTTGACTTAAATCCGTGATTTAAATAACTGATTTTTATTAATGATTTAAGTCAGCAAGCAGGAAACTTTAAATAATTGATTTTAATCTTGTTTTGCATTTGTACTTTTAATTATTTTTCTAAAGAGCGGTTCATTTGCATTGGTTGATATAACCATTGAAATCTATAGAATTGCAACTCAATATAAACTTCATACTAAATTTGATACTACTTTCTGCCAACCATGAGGATATACTATATCTAGACACATTTATATAAGCTATTATATAGATCAACATACATTCATTTGGATTCTTAATTTTTACATTTTTTATGACGTTAGAACAGTTGTTCTCAAACTTATTTGATCATACCCCCTTTTTTTTGGTCTGTAATAGTTTACTCTCTCCCCTCCACCACACAAGTCTTATACCGATAAAAAAATCAACATGCAACTCTCACTAAATATTAAAAACAGTAAGGCATTGATTCAAACAGGCTTTTTTGTTTTTCACTTGAGTTGTTTTTTTTCTGTTGCACGAATGAGCCAACAATCCATAGTAATAAAAAATTGGAAAGAGTCCAGCGTAGGGCAACAAAAATGATTAGAGGGCTGGAGCACATGACTTATGAGGAGGCTGAGAGAACTGGGATTATTTAGTCTGCAGAAGAGAAGAATTAGGGGGGATTTGATAGCTGCTTTCAACTACCTGAAAGGGGGTTCCAAAGAGGATGGATCTAGACTGTTCTCAGTGGTACCAGATGACAAAACAAGGAGTAATGGTCTCAAGTTGCAGTTGGGGAGGTTTAGGTTGGATATTAGGAAAAACTTTTTCACTAGGAGGGTGGTGAAGCACTGGAATGGGTTACCTAGGGAGGTGGTGGAATCTCCTTCCTGAGAGGTTTTTAAGGTCAAGCTTGACAAAGCCCTGGCTGGGATGATTTAGTTGGGAATTGGTCCTGCTTTGAGCAGGGGGTTGGACTAGATGACCTCCTGAGGTCCCTTCCAACCCTGATATTCTATGATTCTATGATAATAAGAGCAAAAGCAAAACTGTGATTGTGGTAGATACTTAAAATGAAATGTGCATACCGTGTTGTAGCAAACGGATTAACGTACAGATTGGCAACGACTTTATATAATGCTATGCAAGCTTAACAGAAATCTATCAAAATGTACAGTGCCTTCTGAAGACCTGATATGTCTGGAGCAGCGGTTCTCAAACTTCATTGCACCGTGACTCCCTTCTGACAACAAAAATTGCTACATGACCCCACAGGGGGGACCGAAGGCCGCCCCAGGCGGGGGTGGGGGAGGAACAAAGCTGAAGTCCAAGGGCTTCTGCCCTGGGTGGGGGGCATATAACCTCAGCCCTGGGTGGTGGGGCTTGGGTTTGGGCTTCAGACTTGCTGGGGCCCAGGGCCAACACCAGCCTTGGTGACCCCATTAAAATGGGGTCGTGACCCACTTTGGGGTCCCGACCCACAGTTTGAGAATCCCTGGTCTGGAGGAATCAACTTTACTAGTTATTCATTGGTGTGAGTAAAATGTGCACAGTATTTTTTTCCTAAAGCTTCTCACGCCTCCCCTCCAGAATACATTCTGTGTCCCCCCCCAGTTTGAGTGCTAGAAAATGGAGAGTGACACATGTCTTATTTACTAGATGACTTTCTACTTGTGATTTGTGTCAAGCTACTATTGGGATGGAAATTGGAATTCAATTTCCATCCCAACAAGTCAGGAAAAAGATCTTGGAGTTATTGTGGATAGTTCTCTGAAGATGTCCGCGCAGTGTGCAGAGGCGGTCAAAAAAGCAAACAGGATGTTAGGGATCATTAAAAAGGGGATAGAGAATAAGACTGAGAATATATTATTGCCCTTATATAAATCGATGGTACGCCCACATCTCGAATATTGTGTACAGATGTGGTCTCCTCATCTAAAAAAAAGATATACTGGCACTAGAAAAGGGCAACTAAAATGATTAGGGGTTTGGAACGGGTCCCATATGAGGAAAGATTAAAGAGGCTAGGACTCTTCAGCTTGGAAAAGAGGAGACTAAGGGGGGATATGATAGAGGTATATAAAATCATGAGTGATGTGGAGAAAGTGGATAAGGAAAAGTTATTTACTTATTCCCATAATACAAGAACTAGGGGTCACCAAATGAAATTAATAGGCAGCAGGTTTAAAACAAATACAAGGAAGTTCTTCTTCACGCAGCGCACAGTTAACTTGTGGAACTCCTTACCTGAGGAGGTTATGAAGGCTAGGACTATAACAGCGTTTAAAAGAGAACTGGATAAATTCATGGTGGTGAAGTCCATTAATGGCTATTAGCCAGGATGGGTAAGGAATGGTGTCCCTAGTCTCTGTTTGTCAGAGGATGGAGATGGATGGCAGGAGAGAGATCACTTGATCATTGCCCGTTGGTCCACTCCCTCTGGGGCACCTGGCATTGGCCACTGTCAGTAGATAGGATACTGGGCTAGATGGACCTTTGGTCTGACCCGGTACGGCCGTTCTTATGTTCTTAATTAAACATGCTCAAAACAGCATTTTAAAATTGTTTTTATTTGCTAAATTAAACCATTTTAAATGTGCTGGAGACATAAAAAAGTAAGTTTATCAAAACATGTTACATCAGTATGTTTTAAATACATTAAACAAAGGAAGTATTAACTGTAGTTAGTGAGCTAACAGATTGTTTCCAGTCACCACAGACCAGATTCTCAAAAGTATTTAGGTGCCTGCCTGAAGGTGCAGAAAAGTGCATAGTGGGATTAGGTGCCTAACTCCATTGAAATCCATGGGAATTAGTTACCCAATCTGCTTAGGCACCCAAAAGTACCTCTTAGCAGAGATCAGGCCAATAGGAGTGTTTCCATTATCTTACTTTTATAGTGCCAGTGGCAACAATTATTTTCAGCAAAACTAAACCAAACATTGCAGCATCAAGTATCTGAGAGTGAAACTGACTTTTCATTGTCCCCAAAGAGTGATGTATGAGCTATATTTTAAAAACATTTTGTAATCATCTCTGGTTATTTTAGTAACAGAACAGAGGAAATTTGTTTAAATAGTAAATTGAATCCCTTTATTGTTGCCCTTTTCTGGCCATATCAGTTTTAGGATTTTGCACTGGATCCCATCCCTGTAGTATCAGATGTAGTTTTATTGTTGTGGCATGGAAGCGCCCACACTGCTATGTGCCAACGACACACACAGCAAGATGCAGTCCCTGCTGAAGGAGAACACAGGGTAAGACTAGTAACCAGTGCAGGGAGGGGAAGGGACAAAATGCCCAACCAACATTTTAAAAATCAGTATTAGTGGCTGCTATTAGTTGGCTAATTGCTGGGCTGGGAGAGAATGTTAGAACAGGATTAGATTGATGAACTAGCAAGATAAAACCTTCAACGGTGATATGTGTGTATCAAACTAGTAAAAAGTATCCCGACTCCTGAACAGCTTTCAGAGCTTTTCTCCAGGGGAGTAAAGAGCGTTTTCCCAATCATGAGGGAAACCTCCTCAGAGGGAGGAGTATTTCCCTGGTAATATGTCTTTCACTTTCTCAATGGAACAGCTTCCAGTCCCTCCTTTTAAATAGTTTCTTGCCTGGCAGCAGTTCTCCTCTAGGTGCTTGTAACATTACTGATCATGGGAAAGGGGAAAATGATCCATTCCAGCGAGGCGATACTGTTGATGTCCGTTATAACATTGGCTTGGTCACACAAGTTGGGCCTGCATAGCCTAGTGATCCAGATATTACTCCTGTCTACAGTTCCAGCCCTGATAGTGCTTTACTGTATGGAGTGATTCTCACTGTACGTCTGTATGTCCAAAGTGTGCATGAGTATCTTCTGGGGCCCAGGGCTCTGAGGTTCTCCTCCCTGTGTCTCTTGTCTGAAAGCTCTATTCTCTGTTCCAGAAGCTGTCTGTCCTGGTCTACTCTCTTCGCCTCAGCATGTTTTTGTTCTGGCCTTTTCATGTCATCAGAATTATTCTCAATTATTTCTGGCATTAAATGTCTCCCTACTGCATATGCAGCTGCACAGATTGCTGTGTGCCAGCCCTTCAGGAAGGCTCCTGTAGTTCTCATAAACATGCAGCCCCCGCAGTGAACTCTCGTCTTTCTTCATCAGCCCCCACAGTGAACTCTCATCTTTCCTCATCCATATCTGTCTAAGGGCTGAATGTTGTTCAGCTAGGTTAGCTACTCACTTGTATGTAGGGTTGCCAACCCCTCTAGGATTGTCCTGGAGTCTCCTGGAATTAAAGATTAATCTTTAATTAAAGATTGTCATGTGATGAAATCTCCAGGAATTCATCCAACCAAAGTTGGCAATCCTACTTATATAGGGTTTGGTATCGTTTGCATTCAGTGAAAATTTTCAGCAGTTAAGCAGGCTGTTGGGGAAAGAACAATGCTCAGATAGAAATCTTGCTCTAGATCGAAGTAGTATTGCCCCATCAAGGCTTTGTGAATTGGGGATGTTTGTAGGGACTGGTCAGTAACTGTGGAACCTGCTACACTTTGGTTTATTTTGATGTTCTAGGATTTGTTCTTGCTCACAGTTGCTCAGCACACCATTTTCATTGCTGAGTTCCTCAAACTTAGAGATGTCAATTGTGGAGGAGGTGGCCACAACTTCCCCTCCAATTCCAAACTTCCAGGCAGGATGTCTGTTTGCTTTTTCCCCAGTCCACACCTTCTGCCAGAGCAGAATGTCTGGCACAGGCTTGTCTCTCCATGGTTTCAGCATATCAACATTAGGGAGCAGGGGAGGCTTACCAGTCCCTTTGTTCCCACCTGCTTTGCTCCTCCAGTGTACATCACTCCTTTAACAGAATATTCTTTGCTGTCCCACCTGCCCCCACGTGTTGTCACCTTGCCAGCCTGATCAGAGGGAAGCTGTGCTCAAGGGGCTCCCAGTTTATGAAAGACAAAATGGGATCTGTGTTTGGAAATAAAGATTAAAAGAGCTAGAACTTCTCATGGGTATCAAGTAATGACAGCAGTGGGGGCCAGATGGTGAGTCAGTCAGGACTGCCTGTGCTCATCTTTGTGTGGAACTGGGAACTACCATAGACACAGAATAAAGGGAATCAAACTATAAAGCCCAGTAGTCAGAAATGGACTTTGTTGGGGCAAGCCCTTCTCTACCAGGTGCATGCAGTGCCCACTCCCCAATTAAAGGTTATTTGGAGGACATCAGAAGTTACTGGATAGGGTGTGGTGGCACTGGTCCCTCATCCAGGACTGTAGGACAGCTGGTGAGGCAGAGGCCATGCTGTTAATTCTCTCCCTCTTTTGTGGTGTCTCTTGCAGAGAGGGCTTCCTGGCGGGACCTGATCTCCTGTCCCAGCATACACTTTCAGGACAGCACAGGTTTCAGTTGCCACCACTCCCGCCTGAGTCTGTCTCCTTGCAGCCAAGACAGCTGCCCTAAGAAGAACAGCCTTCCATCCCAAACACTGGCCACGGACCCGCTCACCTTGGGGAAGACCTCTATGGTCCCCACCAAAAGGCACTGCTGCTCACCCTCAGTGCCTGAGAATTTCTTCCACTGGCATCCCCTCTGTAGGCCTCTTGGCTCCAAAGTGTGGACTCCTATCAAGCATCAGGGCAGCAGTGGAGAAAGTGCTTTGGAAGAGCAGCCCCCGATCCCAGACGATGGAGCCTGCAGTCTCAGGTTTGACCAAGCCCCAGGTGCATCTCTTCAGTGTGTCCAAGGTGGTGGTGGCAGTAGCCCCCCCTTTTTCAGTCTGACCCTATCCCGGGAATCCCTAGTCAGCATGTTGTGGGAGAGTGAGAAGACCTTGCAGCCCTTCTCCTTATCACCTGTCCAGTTCCTGCCCTCCCCACGGAGCTCTGCTTCCTCCACACCAGAACTGCTCAGGCACCAGCATGGCCTCCCATCCAGCCAGTCACAGCCCTGTGACCTGGACACAAAGAAGAATGGCCTCAAGCGGTGCCATGAGGAGGATGCAAAGTGGCACCGTCCCTCACTCAACTTCTACAAGATGAACCAGGTAGGATGGAAGGAGTAGGGCAAGAAGAAGGGGGAGCCAGGGTTTTTTGGAGAGGGGGTTGTTTGTTTTTGTGTAGATTTTTAAGGCAGGAAGGAACTATTACCATAATTCAGTCAGATCTCCTGAACAATACAGACCCAAGAACTTCACCCAATAAATGCATTAAGCCCAGAATTTCTGTTTGAGCTATAGCATCTTGGAAAGATATCCAGTCTTGACGTAAAGACTGCAATGATGGAGAATCTGCTAGGCCCTAAGAAAAAATATGCCAAAATTCCCCTAAGTAAAAAGGTAGGACTTGACACTTAATGTTAGAAAAAAAGTCAAAAGAAAAACACAGTTTTAGGCTGTTGAATATACCATGAAAGGTAAACAAGTGTCATGGTCTAGTCAGAAGGGTTTGTATCCTTGTAATGTTCAGCCTAGACAGGTAACTGCAGATGAAATTCTGTGTCCTGTGTAAATGGCTGGTCCTCTTCTGTGTATAGAAGTTGCTCCCAACAGGTGAGGATGAAGAGAGGGGCTGCAGGCTTTATGTAAATCTGTATCTGTGCTATCACTGCAGACTGGGAAGAGGGAAAATTGTCAGGGCCATGTAACTGCACACCTTGCAGACTGCTCCTGTTCCAGATCAGTCCAGGAAGCAGAGAAATTAGGGGCTGGAGCTGGTACTGCAGGCAGGGAGCCATTCCTGGTGCTATGCTAGGGAAATCTCACAACACTGGCACATTCATCCTCCTTGCTAGCACTGTTGGAAGGAAGGGCTCTGTTCTAGGTTCCTAATCTTTCTTGTTTGTTTGACAGAAGCAGTTCTCAGGAGGAGGCCTCTGTTTCTTAGACAAGTCTGAGGAAGGCAGTGCTCCATCATGGTTCTTGGCTTGCAACCCACAAGCCCCTTCAGCCCCCTGCAGTCCTATCAGCAGCTATGGCCAAGTGCTGAGTGAGGAAGAGGAAGATGAGGCAAGGAACCAAAGCTGGCATCTGGCCAGCCAGAGGACTTTTTTCCATCAGGACTTTAGTGACCTGGATCTGAATCTGATTGAAGAGAACTAGGGGTTGCATATACACTCTGGAAACTGCAGAGCAACCCCCCCCCCCCCCCGCCCAGGCGGGAGCGTGCACACCCACGGAGAAGGCGGCTTAGGCATCAGCACCGCTGGGGCTCTGGAGAGGACAGCGGCCCTGGCCAGGATGAAATTTTTAAAGGAAAAAGTGAAAAGTTGCTTCAGTGAAATGCGTGTAACGGAGGGAAGGGCGCTGACTCCTGGCTGGGGGTTCCTGCCCCGTCCCCGCCCCCAGCGGCCGCGGACCCGGAGCGGCCTGATTCCTGCAGCCGCTCCACGCCGACCGTGCGCTGGGATCAAACATGGGCGCGGCCCCGCAGGTCTGTCCGCTTCCCCGGGGCGCTCGCGGCGGGATCGGCCGGAGCGGGAAACGGATGTTGTTTTCGCAGAGAGGAACCGGAAGTGAGCGGCGCTCTGCATTGCGTCTCTATGGCTGCGCGGTCCGTTCCGCTCCGGGCCGGACGGGGCGCTGCCCAGGGACGGGAGCCTGGGGCCTCGCTCGCCGCGGACTCGGCCCGGCCCTTCCGCTTCCTACTGGGAGTCGGGAGCTGGGGCCCGGCGGTGAGTGTGGGCTGTGGGGAGGAGCGAGTCTCCGCCGGCTATGACGCCGCAGGCCTCGCTGTTCCCCGCCCGGGCAGGGAGGGGCGGCCTGCGGGGGAGGGCTGGGGCCTGCCGCCGCTGCGCGTCCGTCTGGTGAAGCCCCTCAGGTTCCCTGAGCGCAGACCCCGCTGGCGCGCGGAGTCCGGCCGCAGGGGGGCTGGAGCCGGGGAGGCGAGGAGCCGCGGCCCGTCCTGGGGGATCCCCCGCCCGGTGCTGACGCCCGGGCAGTGCGCGATTTGCTCGGCCGGATCGGGTGGGGGAGGGGCCCAGGGTTTTTTCCGTCTCCGAATCCAGCTGCCTCGGAGGGGCGAGCGGGGGTTCGGCCACCGGTGTGTGTGGCGTGGGCACGGAGTTCAGGAATAACCGTGATCTCGCACTCCGTCTCTTTTCAGCATTGCTCAGGGAATCTGAGCCAAGTATCCTGTGCAGAGGCTCCCCTCAGGGCTGCTCAGGTCAGTCTTGGCTTGTCTCATGGACAGACACAAAGTGAAGCGTCAGAGGCTGGACCGGATTTGTGAAGGTAACCCTCTATCCCTAGAGCCTTGAGGTTCCGGAGACTGCTCTGTTTCTGGAAAAGGGTGTTTGGGTGAGATGCGTAAACCTGAAACTCAGTTCCTACGGGCAGGGGCAACTGGAATGACTCTCTAGTGAAACTAGGTGCTCTGCTTTCACTTCTTTTCTGTTCAGGCCACAGCCTAGAGAGCCAGAGGATTAGGATTAAGATAATTTGGGACATCTTTAAACCCCATCACTTTTCATCTCCCAGAAGATGCCCCGTTTTTTTGTTCTTGTTTCAGTGAATGAAGTTTTTTGAAAGGCTTTAGAAGATGTAATAGAAATTTTCACAGTGAGATTCAGCTGAGACTGTGGAGGCTGTGACTATTATGAAACAATATCTAAATCCTCTGTTGTATTAGGAGTGCAAGCTAGGGATCAGGCATAGTTCTCCTTGGAGAGAGATCTTGAGGTAGAGAAAGTTTTCTAGGGTGATTATTGCCCTGCCTCCTTGCTGCAGGAAACACTTCTTCGCCCTTGGCACAGCAATCCTCCCTAGTAGTGATTCAAACACTAAGATTGATCTCTGGGAGAGTTGGCTAACGTTGGATAATGAACTGAAATATCTTTAAAAAAAGTTGAAATAAAGTTGCCAGCTGCTTATCCATTTTCTTTTCCTTCCATCTGCAGGGAACAGTTCCGTAGAGCCCTCTGGTTGCACACTTCTGGCTCTCAATAGATGCTTCCTGTCTTTGCTAATATGAGGCAGGAAGTGCCTATTAGGAGCCCTCTAAAAAGGGGGTATCTTTCAAGCCAGGGTCTAGGAGGGAAAGCAGAATGAGCAGCTAGGGACATAAGGAATTGTGAAGAACAGATGCTGCTGTTAACCTGATGTTGGTTGACCTCATCTTTTATTTCCTTAATCCAGAATATGGTGGCCACCATATCGGTAGGAGTCCTTTCCTGTTATATAACATGAATTGAGGACAATTTCTGGGAAGAGAATTCTGTAACAATATTGAGACCCTTGTTACACTTGTGTGTGCATGTTTTTTCTCATTCAGCACTACAGTAACTCCTCACTTAAAGTCGTCCCAGTGAATGTAGTTTCATTGTTACATTGCTGATCAATTAGAGAACATGGCTCATTTAAAGTTGCGTAATGCTCCCTTATAACATTGTTTGGCAGCCGCCTGCTTTGTCCATTGCTTGCAGAAAGAGCAGCCTGTTGGAGCTAGCTGGTGGGGGCTTGGAACCCGGGTGGACCGGCAGCCCCCCTGTCAGCTCCCCGCTCCCCTAAATTCCCTGTGTGGCAGCCGCCCAGCAGGCTAGCAATTGCCGGCAGTTCAGTTGTCCCTCCCCCACTGCCGTGTGCTGTTCCTGTCCTCTGCCTTGGAGCTGCTCCCGGGAGCCTCCTGCTTGCTGTGCGGGGGGCTGAGGGGGGCAATGTCAGGGTGTCCCCCCTGCTCTTGCCCCCCACTTACCCCATCTCCATAGAGCGGAGGGGTGGGGAGGGAACGACAATACGACAGGGCTCAGGATGGAGGGAGCTTGCTGGCAGCAGCTGCTGTCTCAACTTGCTGATCTACTTAAAAAGGCAATGTTCTTAGAGTGAGGTCAGTGTACTTAAAGGGGCAATGTCACTCACTCACTCTCTCTCTCTCTCTGTCTGCCATGCTGTCTCTCATCCCTCCATTTGTGCTGCCTTGTAGAGTGTTGTTAATGTAGCCTCACAATGTGTTAACTATTGAGGGCTCAGCCGAGTGCTAGTTTCTCATTTAGCGGTAAGGCACTCCCTGGGAAATATTCCACCCTCTGACTTCACCACCTCAACCAAGCTTCACAATCATCATTGCTGTGTGCAGTATTAAATTGTTTAAAACATAAACAATTAAAACTTATATAGTCTTTTGTCTGGTGAAAAAAATTTCCCTGGAACCTAACCCCGCCTATTTACATTAATTCTTATGAGGAAATTGGATTCGCTTCACATTGTTTCGCTTAAAGTCGCATTTTTCAGGAACATAACTACAATGTTAAGCGAGGAGTTACTGTATTAATACAATGCTTTGAACCTTGTTTCTGGTGAGGCTGCTCATTCTGGGCCCTCACTCAAAACTTTCTGCTGTGTCCTCTTCAGACCAGAGGCATGGATATTTCTAGTCTGGCTTCATTTTCATCATTTCTTATGAGTTTGGGGACCCTTTCACCTCGCCACTGACCATTTTCTTCCTTAATCTTTTTTATATTGTGGAAGTGTAGCTTCTTGTGCCCCTACTGGATCAGTGCTGACTTATGTATACCCCCTTGCTGATGTTAATTATGGGCTCCAGAATTCACTTGTTCCTCTTTCCTGCACAGCTGATCACTGTTGTCTTTGTCTGTAGGTATACGGCCTCCTATTGTGAATGGCCCAATGCCTGCCCGACCACTGGTTGCACTCCTAGATGGGAGGGATTGCACTGTGGAAATGCCAATCCTGAAGGATGTTGCTACAGTGGCTTTCTGTGATGCTCAGTCAACTCAGGAAATCCATGAGAAGGTAGGGAGACTAAATGAGCCTTTATGGGGATGGAGCTGACTAGCTCTGTGCCATTATGGAGCTGCAGGAGTAGGGAATGGTTCTCAGGCTGGTATGCTTTCTGTTTGTGTTTGTAGGTGCTGAATGAGGCTGTGGGAGCTTTGATGTACCACACTATCACCTTGTCCCGCCAGGACCTGGAGAAGTTCAAAGCCCTCCGGGTCATTGTGCGTATTGGCAGTGGCTATGACAATGTGGACATCAAGTCAGCTGCAGAATTAGGTATGATGACCACAGTATGTCTGTTTTGGGGTTAAAAGTGGATCTATAGGAGATTTTAACATATATTTCTTTTCCCGCGAGAGACAATACCCATGCTGGTCAACACCCACATAAAAGAATTTCAGAGAGAGCCCTTTAGGCTGGGGCTTCTTTAGATACTAGATAGAATGTTTGAACTCAAAGGTTAAAGGGCAGCTGGCCTGAGAAGAGAATTAAGGTTTCAGGTCATTCAGATATAGGGATCATGAAGATCCCTGAGTTTTGGATACAAGGAAGGCTAAATATAATCTTTGGATACTACACTTACAGATGAATAGGTCTTGCACCTGTTTAGATTCAGTTAGGTCTTTACTACAAATACAAAAACCACAAGGAAAGAACTGACTTCTTATTGGACAAGTTCAGTTCAAATGTTTAATAATCACTACTTGCCTTTCCAATAGACTTTTTATGCAACTAAATTCTGGCTGAGCACTGCATAAGGAATGGGTGGAGTAAAAGTGTCAGATATTTGGGATTGAGTGAGTGTAGTCATTGCTGTTCCAACTGCGTGTGTAGGGATCCAAATGAATTTTTTGGATCTCTATTCTATATTACAGGCTCAATCAACAGGTGTGTACAATGCTGAATCATTTGTGCTTTCACTTCCGTCCTGGGTTTCTTTCCTGGTCCTTAGTTAGCTGTTGGGCTACTGTTGTGACTTTTTAGGTCCTTTTATGTTTGTCAAGGCAAAATACTGTGGGCTAAGGCTCCAGAAAAGCTTCCTTTTCCAACTAAATTCCTAGATTCTAGGGTTAAGTTTTGGGGAAGAAGCAATTTCATCCCATTGGGCATGATTTTCTTTTCCTGGCTACTTAAAGGATTTTGTTTGCTGAAAAATTCTCTGGAGATGCTGGCCCTTCCTTGGGATCCTAAAAGTCCTCTCAAGCCAGGGAGACCTAATAGAAGCCAGTATCTAGCAGTTTAGCCAACTATCATTCCAAGAAGGCCACTGCATCAAATCCCTCCTTGTGGTGGATTACTCAGAATATATCTAGGGTTCTCTACAGTCCTTTAACATTTCCCTGCTTCCTGGCAGCAAAGAATCTTTCAGGACCTTAACTCCCTTAGCATTAGAACTTAATTGATCGTTCTTGTCTACGGTATTTTGAGTTTCTGTGTTGCTGTACAGAACAGTTGGTAGTGGTAACTTTAGTAACCATTGTTTCAAATTTAATCGCAAATGGATTTTGAGAAGGATTCCTATGGGTTCCCACTGTGTGTTTAATGACTTAGTTACCTTGTGGTTGCAGCTGCTGGGGAAGCCTGTGTTTTCAGCTTGGCCTTGAGCATCTGGTGCATGAGGTCTGGAAGAGTTCAGCCATCTCTGCTCCTACAGTCTGCTAGTAAATTCCTCAGGAACAGCTCTGGGTTGCATCCTTGGCCATGGACATTCTAGACGCTACTTCCTGTGCTATTTGTACAGCTCAGCTCTCTGATTTTGCCACATTTCTGGCAGTGGTGGTGGTGCAGTCTAAAGGTCCTTTAGAAGCAAGGCAACTTAGGAAACTTTCCTGGAGGTTAAAAGACTGCGAGGAACTTCTCCATCTCAATACAAGGCTGGATTCTGAAACTTGGATGCTCGGGTTGGTGCCGTGTGCTACCTTAGTCCCATGCTCCAGGACTGTTGCTGTCTTCTAGCCATCATGTTGTATGAGTAGAGTTTGCAGCAGAGGTGCTATAGGCGGTGCTGGGAATCTCATTTGTACTTCCTCTTTCTAGGCATTGCAGTGTGCAACATCCCCTCCTCCTCTGTGGAGGAGACTGCTGACTCTACCCTATGTCACATCTTGAACCTGTATCGCCGGGTTACTTGGCTTCATCAGGCTATGCGGGAAGGAAACCGAGCCTCAAGCATGGAGCAAATTCGAGAGGTGGCTGGAGGTGCCGTGCGTATCCGTGGTGAGACCTTGGGCATCATTGGCCTTGGTAAGAAAAGGTGACTGTTAGGCTGAAAAGGGAGCTCTGAAAGCTTTTGGGAATGTTGGTGTCTCTCTCAGCCTCAGGAATAGATGATCTCTCAGTGGCTGCTAACCAGTGAAACATTCTAGCTAACGTCAATAAATATCAGACTTCTAATTTATACCACCCGTGCCCTAGAGTGCAATGCTCCTGCCCCCAGAAGCTGGGCAACAGTCACGGTAGTAAGAACTCTTCTTTTCTCATGCTCCAGTGATCAAAAAACCTGTAAGCTTCAGATGGTCCCTTCCGGTGGTAGTTCCATCACTGTGTATGCTAGCCATGGTGTTGGGAGCTTTCTGTGTGTTTCTGATATCAGATTGTTCCTGAAGCACTTGTAGTCAGGTAACCTGTTCCCCAGTCTGTATGTTGGGCCTGTGGATCAAGGTGCAGACCTGGTTATGTTTCTCCAATGGGCTGAGTGCTGTTGGCCGCCGTAGCATGGGTGAGGGCTAATTTTCATCATGGGAGCAACATAGAACCATATAAATGACCAGTCTCTGCTTTGTCATTTCCCTGAAGGGCTATAGAACCCTTGAGTCCTAGGAATGACTCTTATCCATACTCCGGTCCCCTATCAGCTTTGTTTTGTGCTTGTGTTGCGTTTTGCTTGACGTAGGTATGTTTTCTCCTTTTGAAGGCCGAGTTGGGCAGGCAGTGGCCCTGAGAGCCAAGCCCTTTGGCTTCAACGTGATTTTCTATGATCCGTATCTACCAGATGGCGTGGAGCGATCCCTGGGGTTACAGCGAATAGGAACTCTGCAGGACTTGCTAATGCACAGTGATTGCATCACATTGCACTGCAGTCTGAATGAACATAATCATCACCTCATCAATGACTTCACTATTAAACAGGTGCAGCCAGAAGCTTGGTTTCCCCACAAAGTACTTGGGAAATGAATGAACACAAACTGCTGCTTCCACAGAGGCTGATAGCATGTGAATCCTGCTACCTCTGATGTGTGGCTCCTGCTGCCTTTGGAGGCTGGGAGTGGGTGCATCAGGGTGCCTGGGCTTTGTGCTGTGCAAAATTTGTTCTTAGGAGAAGAGGAGGATTGACACTCTCTGAATAATTTCATTTATAAAGCATGTTTTAGGTTATTAGTTTCAAATTACATTTAAAATGAGTAACTGATAATGTTTGGTAGAGCCAGGAGTGATTAGGTCCGAGGCTGTGGAAGTGCGTTCACACAGCTCTGATAATGGCCCCTCGATCCCAACCCATAGCACTCCATGCTAAGCTGGTCTTAGTCTCTCCTCCTGCCATTCTGCTGATGCCTTTCAATGCTTTCTTGGGATTGAGAACCTCCTGAATAAATCAGTCCAGTTTTCTGCAATTGTGAATCTTGTTTGCACTGATGTACTCCGCTAAAAGAAGTACGTGTCTTTAGGGTGGGAAACCTATGAGCTCCTTTTCCCCCTTCCTGTGTTAGAAGTTAGTTCTGTAGACCCAACTGGCAAGTTTTCTTCTCCCGAATTGGCTCTTAGACTTCTCCTAAGCTTTTCAGGTTACATAAGAACGGCCAGACTGGGTCAGACCAATGGTCCATCTAGCCCCAGTATCCTGTCTTCCGACAGTGGGCAGTGCCAGGTGCCCCAGAAGGAATGAACAGAACAGGTAATCATCAAGTGATCCATCCCTGTCGCCTATTCCCAGCTTCTGGCTAACAGAGGCTAGGGACACCAAGATGGGGAGCTAGGTTCCTGCTCTTTTTGAGAAGTCTCCTCCAGACTCCACGGGAAGGCAGGAATTCTCAAACACATTTTTTCCCCCCCTCTCCAGATGCGCCATGGCTGCTTTCTGGTGAATACAGCCCGTGGGGGGCTAGTAGATGAGAAGGCCTTGGCACAAGCCTTGAAGGAGGGGAGAATCAGAGGAACAGCACTTGATGTGCACGAGTCTGAACCCTTCAGGTAACACCGAAGCCACATACTCGCTGCCATCCTATGGCTCTGCTGCACTGGATAATTCTCTGGTTTCAGTTGGGGCATGGTTACACCTGGGAGGACAGAAAGGGAATTTCGCTTTCCAGCAGAAACCACATGTTTGTTTTTCCATCACAGCTTTGCTCAGGGGCCCCTAAAAGATGCTCCCAATGTGATCTGCACCCCTCACACAGCCTGGTACAGTGAACAGGCTTCCATTGAGTCCAGGGAAGATGCAGCTAAAGAGATCCGCAGAGCTATCACAGGTAACTGGGGAGGCCAGGTCTGCCCTGGTGCTTTGCAGCTGCTGTGGGGATGGGAGTTGTTTATGGGTTTCCTGAGTCAGGACTATGGAGCAGTAACTGCTGACTGTTTTGTTAAAGCTAGGTCTGCTGGGATGGTGCTCACTGACTCATTTCTGGAGCTGGAATACAAGTCACTGGTTGTCTTTGACTTATGAGGGTCTCATAGCTAATGCTGGAGAGAGATTCTTCACTCTTTCTGTCCCAAGTTGTATATGATCAGTACTGATGTCCTATTCCCCTTCCCTCTGGGGATCTGACATCTCATTCCTCCCCCATGGAATGGTTTCACCGATGGCTGCATTGTGCACCCATTTTCTCTTGGGGATGTTTGTGTCCAGTGTTTCCTGTGAAAGGTGGGGACTGGCAATTGCAACACAAGGAGCCAGCCCTTCCCTGAGATCCCAGGGATGAGGAGGGACCATCAATTCATTGAGTATTCCTCTGAGACTCTGTGTGTGTAGGATCTTGATTTAGATCTCTCCCCACCTCTGTCCTATGGTACTGAGGTGGGAGGGGCTGTTGGGTCCCTTCCTTGCTGCTTTCATGTGGAAATATTTGGGCATCTTCACTTCCTATTTGTCTCCTGCTATCCTCTGCCCTTCTTGGTGTCACCACAGGTCACATACCTGATACTTTGAGGAACTGTGTTAATAAGGAGTATTTGCTGTTAGCTGCTCAGTGGCCAAGTATTGATCCTGCAGCTGTTCACCCAGAACTCAATGGAGCTGTGGCTTACAGGTGAGAGAAGCAGGCCCTCTGAGCTCCTGCTTAATGTGCAGGTCACTGACACATGTGCTTATCTTTTACATAAAGACCCCAGCATCCTGGGTAGAGCCCTTTCTTTGGGCTTCTGAGAATTGCTCTTATCTAGCAGCATATCTCTTATTACAAGTTGAATGGAGGTAGGTTTTCTTCAGAAATCTGTCAGCCTCGCTTCTTTAGCTGGTCCATAAGCACTAAGCTTCCATGTCTGAAATTAGAGTGATAGTCTGTACCAGCTCTGGGAATTCAGGATTCTCCTGATCAGTTAATGAACCTTCTGGGCACCAGTTCTCTTGCAAGGATTTTGAAAGGCTAAGTGCTAGAGAAACCCCTTGGTATGTGGTACACTGGTGGGTCCATGAAAAGGGATCTGCCTCCTGGGAATGAAGTTCTGCACCCCAGCATGGAATTATTGTCTGCATACAGCACTCTTTCCTTCATACCACGATTGGACTGTAAATGAGAGGCATCATGGTCCAGTGGATTGGACAAGAGACTATAAACAGGTCTCTGGGGTTCTATTTTTTCTGCCACAGATTCACTGTGTGATCTTGGGCAAGGTTGCTTCACTTTTGTATTTGTTTCCCCATCAGTAACATGGACGCTATGAGGATTGTTGATGTTGGTAATGCCTGCTCAGTTCCAAGGGGGGAATCACTACCTCTTTCCCCTCCCTCCCTCCCCCCCCAAGAAATAGTCAGGGATAATGGGAAGAAAGGAAAATTTTGCTTAGAAGTTGCTAATCTCTTCCTATCACAGCCCAGGGAGGTGTATCCAGTAGCATGTTCCCCTTAGAGAATTGCAACCTCTTGTATATATTGACAATTTCTAGCCATTCAGGGTGTGTGAATGGGGTGTCAGGCATTCTGTTCTCTCTAGTAAAGACAAGATATGTCTCAAAATTTTTGGTGTGTTTAGTGTGACCCTGCGGCCATCTCTGCCCTTAATCCCCGAGCTGGTAGCTGTCTGGGAATAGGTGCCATTTGGATCAACACATAACTGGGCCCATTCAGTCCTGACAACATTTACTGTAGTCCTAGCTCAGGGCAGTTTTGTTTGGAGACCTTTGCTCAGTGCAGCATCATGACTTGCATTTCTTCTGAGCTGCGATAGCCAATTCAGAACATGTGGGTGAGGACACAGCTTTGTTGTCCTTTCCCTTTGTAGTGCTCTTCCTTAGACAGGCATGTAATCTCCACGTGTTTTCTGTTGGTTTCAGGTTTCCTCCAGGAGTAGTGGGAGTAGCAGCCCCTGGGCTGCCGGAGCCAGCGGTTGTGGAGGGGATTGTAGCTCACGGGATGCCCTCTGTGTCTCACTCTGCACCACGTACCCCTTCCCCAGGAGAGACGAGCAAACAGGACCCAGACAGAGAAATCCCCGCTGACCAATAGCATCTTCTCTCTCCCTTCTCCTCTGGCAGCAGAAAAAGTAGGGGGAGAGCTCCCTGCTAGGACCTTTTCTAACACCCCACTGAGACTGTTTCCTGTTCACACAGGACAGGAGAATGCATTTCATTACTGGCAAACATTAGCTCTTGCCTTTCAACAGATATTTTATAACCCATTTAGTTTTAATCTCTTGGTGAATCTTTCCTTGTCTGCGGCAGGAGCAGTGACCTTGCCTCCCTTTTGAAATTTAGTTTAACATGTAGTGTCCCATGACCCTGCCTCTGTTATGTTTCACAGAAAGGCACTCTCATGGGCTTGAATGCAGCAGAACAGGAGCTGGCTGAACAGGGAGGCCTCCCATTGTCTCCAATACCAAACTTGATGCAGATTTTCACTAGTGACGTGCAGTCTCAGGAAGCACAAGTGATGGGGAGTGTTCAAGCAGGACTAGTAAGATGAAGAGAAGTTAGGCATATGATCTGGTGTACTGCATTGCAGGAAAAAGAGAGCCCATGCCCAGTGCTGTGCACTGCCTTGTTCATCCTGACCCAGGTGCCTCTGAGCACAGGCATACCCAGGGTTGCTGCAAATTGACAGTGTGAAGTTTTGCTCTTGTAATGTTAGTGCTGGGCATGAGCACAAGAGCAAGAATGAATCTGAGACTACCAACAAACTGATTCATAAAAGATTTGGGGAGGATTAAAGTAAACCACTCAGATGTACTGTCTCCTGAGATGGTCATGAAGATTTAGGAGAGTCCCTGGAATCTGTGCCCAGCTGAGGGAGGGAAGGAGGGAATGCAGAAGTGTAGGAAATTTGTACTGGGAGGCAGCAAAAGTTAAAGCATTGTGAAGTTGCTACTGCTGGTCCTGTACATGCCTTTATCTCACATGCTGCTAATGCAGTTTATCCACAAGAGAAATGTTATACTAGAATCCTAAAAATTGGAGCAGGAAGAGATGTAGTTCCCAATTAGTCCATCCCCCAAGGCCAGGGAGGATTGTTCTCTTTAGGGCTTAGTCCAATGTTAAATGCCCCTTGGTGCATCTGCCGCTGTCTTGGGGGAGATGATTCTTCAGCTTACTAGACTCCACGACAGGAAGATTTTCCTAATATTCATCCTACTTTTTTTTCATTTAATCACATTACTCCTATTTATATCCTCCTGGGCCCACATAAAGTAATTCTGCTCCCTTCTTGGGTTTTACACGCTTCAGTATTTCTAGATGGTCTAAAAGCTGACAACTCTTTTGGATGACAACAATTCATGTTTTATTCCTGTTGCTCAGGTACTTGCTGGGTGTGTGGAAGCTGAACAGCCTGTGCATATAATTGATGAAGGAGAAGGGGCAGATCTTTTTGTTGTCGGCTGAGAAACAGACTGTCCCTTGTTTCTGAAGAAGGGAGTCTGGAAATTGGGTGGGGAGCAGAGGGAACTATCAAATTAGATAATTGTTTACAGTTTAGGGAACTGAATGAAGCTGTAGAACTTCTCAAGTTTTCAGGCTTTCTCATTCTTTTCTAGTTTTAAATCAGTCTCCAATCCTGTTGGCAAGTACTAGTTTATTTTGTAGACTAGTGCTGACATCTTGGAGTGACTTTTTTATTTGGGGTAAAGAGGCCAGGGAGGAAGGAGTATTTGCAATGAGTGCTTCAACTTCCCCTTTTCCCTTTTGGACTTTCACTTTGACTGGATGATTATCTAGTACTAGTGGATGTGATTTAGTTTTTCTGAGTTGTATGGTTTTTGGTTTTGAAGATGAATTTGGCTGTTTGCTAAGGTTGATGCAGGCACTCGGGTTGTGTGTTACGGATGAGACTGATTCAGTTTTAAAATTCACATACCTTCTTGGTTGCTCAGGATTTTAGAAGGTCGAACTGGGGCACAGTAGGTGGGATTAGTGGTAGGCATGTGTCATGAGGACGAGAAGCCTTTGAGCAAAGCCTGCAGCTCAGAAAAAAATTAATTGGAGGTGAAAGTAGCATTTTCTCTTTCCCTTCAATGATTTGCTAATCTACTCTTATATCTAAAAACTCAACAAGGCTATAATTTAGAAACTGCTCTCCTAATAGGCATTCAGGACAAGTAGGAAGAAAGGTTCCTTTAAGGATTCAGAGAGCTGATTGTAAATGTAATTACTATATTAGACTGTAAAAAGCAACAGAGGGTCCTGTGGCACCTTTGAGACTAACAGAAGTACTGGGAGCATAAGCTTTCGTGGGTAAGAACCTCACTTCTTCAGATGCAAGACTTGCATCTGAAGAAGTGAGGTTCTTACCCACGAAAGCTTATGCTCCCAGTACTTCTGTTAGTCTCAAAGGTGCCACAGGACCCTCTGTTGCTTTTTACAGATTCAGACTAACACGGCTACCCCTCTGATACTATATTAGACTGGTTTTTCTATCAGTAACTATTATTTTCTCAACTTGCTGCTGAAACTACTGCCTTGTATGTAAAGATCCAGGAAGGCAGATAACTTTTGGTTAAGGCGTTCCCAGGTGTGGGATTTCCAAACACAGAATCCTTTCATCTTGTCTCTTCTAGAGTGCAGTGCAAGACACTTAAGAGCCAGCATTTTTTTTTATTCACAAGTATCTCTGAAGACCTATCCAGTAAAATCTCCCTGAGGGAGGAGTGGAGAAGATGATTTCACTTGAAATGATACTGAGCTTCTTAATTCTTGTATTTGGTGCCTAGATACCGTGGTGATTGGTGTACTAGGAATACATATCTAGAAATGTGAGGACTGCTAGCTGCAGTTCTGAATGCTGATAAACTTGACCTAAGCATTAGCCTTGAGGATACTGGTTCCATTAGAGCCAGTGCCACATAGACCTGCATTTGGAAATGAAAGCGAGTGCCAGTTTGGTCAGAGCTGCCATAATGAAGATACAAATGTAAGATTTTTTTAGTTAAAATCAAGCTGAATCCTCCCCTAATGCCAAGGAAGAGCTCTCCAGCTGCTGGTGAACTATTCCAGTCATATCCCAGATAGTGCCTGTGCTTAGTATTGTTTAGCCTGGGGCTGGCCATTATCAATAAAGGGGCTCTTGTAATCAGACTTTTCATAGAACAATGGATACCAGTAGTAAAGCACAGTCATGTTCCCCTCACCAGGATGTCAAGTTCTCTTTTCACAGCACCCTCTTCTGTGTGTTATACTGATCCACAGCCCCCTGTCCCAGGTTTCATGCAGCCTGGAGGGATGGAAGGAAAATGTTTTTTTTCTTAAATTGCCTTCCTTCAAAATGAGTATGGAGCTTAATCCCAAAGAACAAAAACCTTCTATTCCAGGGTGAGGCAGGAGTGCCCTGGTCACACTGATCTGCTTATAGGAGGTGCTTGCTCTGTCCTAAGGTACATTTTGCTTGTTGGGTTCACTGCTGCTGACCAGCTTTTTTATAGAGGATTCAAAGTTTCAGAAATATATTTTTGTAGAGAATGACTAAACTGTGAAACATTTTAAAATAAAGCATGTAAACAAACCTTTATATCAACGTTCCCTGTACAGATGTCTTTCTCACTTCAATTCTCTCCTGGCTCTTGTTAGAAATGTTGTTTATTTCCTGGATATATTTTAATAAAGTTCTCCAACTTACGTGGCTGCAGTTTGGTGGCAGGGGTGGCACCAGACCCAGTGTGTATACTGAGTCTGGGCAATCAATATGAATCAATAGCTGCATCAGTCCCACTTTTTAAGCACCTTATTTCACAAGCAAATTTCCCAAACTCTTGTCATTCCCTAGATTATGTTACTATGGCAAGTGGTTTGTTTCCTTGATATTTAGTGGAAGACAGAATTTCAAGTGAGGAGGGCAAGGGCGTGAAATTGGAAGGAGGGACCTGCTAATGGTCTCTTTTTCTATACTGGTACCCGACTCCACAATTAAAGGAGGTGAGGGGGGTCTGTGAAGATGTGACAATGGGATACAGGGTCTTCGAACTCTATAGGTGGACCATGTAAATTGGGCACTCTTATTTACCCTTCCTTATAATACAAGAACAAGATTATACTTGAAGAAAATGAATAGTTACTTCCACAAGGCAAAATCAACCTGTGGAACTCACTGTCACAAGATATAATTGAAGTCCAGAGCTTTACAGGATTCAAAAAATGATGAGACATTTATGTAGTTAAGAGAATCCACCATTACATTAGATTTTTTTTTTCAATAAGGTCTATAAACCCTTGTGTTTCAGGGCATAAAACCACCACTAATGGAGGTGGGTGGTGGCTTATACCATAATTGTTTGGTGTAGGGTGTCTTGTACCTTTGAAGAGTCTGGGTACTGGTCTTTGTCAGAGATGGCCTACTGGCTTAGCTGGACCACTGATCTGATTCAGCATGGCAATTTTTGTTTTTCTGTTTGAAAAGGGAACAAATAGCACCCTCTGAAAGATGGTGGGTAGCTGAGTTTTTACTTCATTATTAGCATTACTAATAATCTCAGTAGAGAAACCAATAAATGGGCCTAAAGATTTACTTCCCCTCTCTGAGAGATGGTACCTCAAAACTGACCTTGGGGACACTAGAATAGCTTGCATTGCCAATATTCTCTGAATTCAAGGGATTAAATGTAAGACTTTGTTCCAGGGCTGTCAAGATGGCACTTTTCATTAATGCTAATGCATTTAAGTGCACTATCTGTCTGAATCCCATTAAGAATGGGACCCTTAGTAAAATGGTAGCAGAGTACAGAAAGTCAAACCTCTGTAAAAGTGTAGCTGCTGCATTCTGAAGAGGATGTGGAGCAGCATGAGGGCAAAAGGTGTATACCAGTAATGATTTTTTGTCTGTGCAAGTATAAGAATTCCCTTGCTGTCGTGGAAATGGATACTTTAGTCTAGCTATGATAAAATGTTGAGCTAAAGAAGTGCCCTGCCTGTTAAGGCAAAAAAAAAAAAAAGGGGGGGGGGGATCCAGCATGACACCCTGCGTCTTAGTCAAAGCCACAGATCAAACCTCAGCCTAGAGAAGCACTGGGTTCAGCTTTTATCTGTGGCTTTAACCAAAGCTCTTGCACAATGGATCTTGTACCCCTTAAAAGCTCTAACATCTCTGTTGGTGTCAGGCTATTTGCATAAATTATGAAATACGCTGGAATAAACCATTTATACAGTTGAGAGGAGAGCTAGCTCCATGCCATGTCAAGATCTCATTAGCAGTGAAAGCCCTCTGCAAGAAAATGAAAGTTGCAGGATATTCCTGAAGAAAACTGGGCTCCCATAGAAATTAGTAGTGTTAAGGGCAAAGATTCATCTATCTGGGGCCTTTGGCATAATCAAGTAAGCAGACTACACTAGACTGACCCACGTTCTCTGTGTTTTGTTGTCTTGCAGAGTTTAATGCTTCAGAGAAACTTAGAGATGACCTACAAAAGATTTGTGGAAATTAAAAATATGAATAAAATCCCCAATGATGAAAAAATATCTAATTGTTGAACTATTTGTAAAATGGTGTAGAGAATACATCTACCTTATTTTTTACAAAAAGATGCTTTATTATGGTCAGCTCAGATGGGTTAGTTTTTAAACTTAAAACTTCCCACGGACCAGGTCTTCAAGGAAGATGAGCATTTGAACAGACATGAAATACAGATCTCTGATAAGCTGGCTGAACAAAATATTAATATAGGCATGTATGGCCACACTTTCTGTTACTGATTCTGGAAGGGCTCTTCAAAAGAGTTCCTAACTTTTCTTCCACTAAATATCTGATAAACTATGGGGCCTGATTTTGTATCCATGGAAACTCCAACTGGCCATACCATCTTTGAGAGTCCCTATCCAATTGTAATGGCTTGAGTATCCAAATGAAAATAATATCCAATTTCTTAATTTTGTTAAGACCCACAGTGCTGTTCCCAAGGACTGTGCATATGAACTGTTTGATCCTGTTGTTTGGAGGCTTTTCTTCCTTATTTAACATTGTAGTAGGAAAAAAGAAACTATAATTCTTTTCAGCTGAAATTTTCTAGCATCAAGTTTCACTCATTGGATTTCATTATGCCTTTTTCCATTAAATTAAAGGGCCCTGTAGTATTGAATATATTCTCGTTGGTTAGATACTTAAACTGTGACCAAGTTGCCTCTTATCCTTCTCTCTGAGATAGATTGAGCTCCTTAAGTCTCTCACTGTAAAGCATGTTTTCCAGTCCAGACCTCAAATCATCTTTGTAACTTTTCTGGTATGCTTCCCAGTTTTACATAAAGGATCCCGGGACTCTAGTTTTCTACTTCTGCCTTTTCCATCAGCTGCTATTTTTTGTTTTCCAGTTTTGCTTTTTCTATGGTAAATTATGCCCATTGGCTTTTCAACCTGCCTGAGGATAAAGGTTCTGAAGACACTCAGGGGTCAGCTAATTGTGATCCCTTTTGGTGAGCTTGCACCCAAAAGCTTCACCTTGGGTTCCACCAGCTGCAACTTTGCTTTGAACATAGCTTCAAAGTTGCTGAGAACAGAGGGGTGTTTACCAATATAGCTAATCCCTGGACCATTTAGGCCCTTAAAGATGATCTGCAAAGCAGAAATATATCAAGGGTTTTGTGATTTCTTGCTGCTTTATAATATATAAAATGTCCTGAAAGGTGTTTTCAAATGGGAAAAAAAATTCCTCCCCCTTTCCCTTTTTTTATTGGAGGATTTCTTGAATGACTCAAACATTCATTAGGAGCTTTCTCAGCCTGAGCCGTTGGCATAGTCAATGTTGAATTTGTTACAGTGCTTTTCCCCAAATTTTTAAGTTAAATGTTACAACAAAAGTGTTTGAAACAGATGGAATAATTATTAGTTCTTGCAATTATTGATCTATAATTTCCTTGGTAGCGCTAATATAATAAACCTGTGAGTTCTGCAGTTGTCTGGAGTTTTCCAGGGTAGACAAAACATCCAGAAGAAACAAACTATTTTTGCTGTTTAAAAAAATGCCCAAAAACCCATTCAACCTCTTTGTACATCACAAAGAAGCAATAAAATGGCACACGCCTAGTATTTTCCCTTTGCACAGAAACCTTGAAGTGCTTACGGAATCAAATAGGCAGCCAGTGGAGTGAGCAGAAAATGGTATGATGCACTCTCTTGTGGGTGGGTTTTTCCCCTAAATAATGGCTGAAGCATGTTGTACAAGGTGGAGTTTCTATATGGCCTTCACAATCCCACTTAGGTATGCTAAATTGCAGCAAACTAACTTGGAGAAGACAAAAGTGTAGATCACAATGATTCAACTAAGGGAGGAGTGAATTTTCTAGCTAGGTTTAAAACAAACAAATGGATGTATTTCTTCACATAATATAGTCAACCTGTGGACCTTGTTGTCAGGGAGTGCTGTGAAGGCCAAAAGTAAAATGGGGGTCAAAAAAGAATTAGATAAATTCATGGATAGGTCTATCAATGGCTATTAGCCAAGATGGTCAGGGATATAGTCCCATGTTCTGGGTGTCCCTAAACCCCTAAATGCCAGACGGTGGGACTGGAAGACGTGATGGCTCTCTTGAAATTGCCCTGGTCTGTTCTTTCCCTCTAAAGTGTCTGGCACTGGCTGCTGTCAGAGACAGGCTACTGAACTATATGGACCATTGATCTGACCCACTATGGTGATTCTTACAGTTGACCTTACCCCAGTGTAGATGTGGCTAGGTCGAAAGAACCATAGTTATGCTGCTGTAGTGTAGACGTACCATAAGTGTGTAAGTCAGAACAGTGGTAAATCCAATATGACCCTGAGATGGTGTACTGCCTTCAACAGAAGATGAGATTAGTGTCCTGTCGAGCTCCTCTTAAGTGTTTTCCTCTTGCTATCATCAGCTCTTTGTTCTGATGTGGGTGAAGTGGCTGATATTCATCACTTTGTTTATCTCTTCTAGGCACTACATTATCCAATGTGATGACGCTAACGACATCTGCAGGAAAAAGAGATGCGTGCCATCTGCCTATTGGCATAGGAGTCCAAGGCATCTCGCATTCTCCTGTAGAAGTCTCCCATGTATGTTGAAAACTAGAGGAGATGGGATTGTGCCTTGCAATATTCTACAAGAGGGCTGTAGGGAAACAAAAGCTTATGAGATGACACCAATGCCTTAATATCAAAGTAAATGCCTTTATGAATACATAGATAAATTACTGTATGTGAGATCCCAGAATCATCCCAGTTTAGTGCTACACTGTCAACATGTGTAGTCAATAGTGTCTAGTACTTCCAACTCCAAATGTTCAAAAATCATGATTCAGATCCCAATAAATCATGTGATTGTTTTAATACTGTTTTTCATTTGCCTTCTGATTTGTGAGATTTTAGGGAAAAGCTGCCCACCCCCAATTTCTGTGTGATCATTTCAGGTTTAAAATCCAACATTAATGTATACTCAAAAATGTGACCTCCAGATGGCTGCTGGGGAAAGGGGATTCACTCTCTTCTAATCCCAAACTATCTCTACACACATACACCTTTATTGCACTATGCTGACTCTCTCCTTGCTTTACCAGGTCTCCTGCCCCACTCATATTTTCTCTCCAATGTTTCACCACATTCTCCTCTCCCCCTACCCGCTCTAATATTCCCCTGTGCCTCTCCATCTCCTTTATTGTCATCTCTTTAACAACCCCTACCCCCCACATTCCCTTATGCTGCCTTGATCTCCCTCCTGCCTTGTATGTTCCCTCGCATACACCCCACATTCCCATTTTTACAATTTCTTGACCATGGAACTCTCAAGGAAGTTGGCAGCCAATCTCCAGTTTCATTAGAAGCAATGGGTAGTGATGGCTTCACTTTCCCATATAACATAAAAAGATTAGAGAAAAATGGTGGCCATCTTTACTGACGTCAACCTATAATTTCAAGTCTGTTGAAGTGATGGGGAAAATGAACATTTTGATTAAGGCCAAAAATTGTAAGTATGGATGGTAGAAATCGGCAATCATAATAAACACATCTAAAACTGCAAGACTTGTGATAAAATTGCAACAGTTGGCAACTCCCGGTGTTTGCTGCTGACGGAACTAGCATAAAGAAATGTTTTTCATCTCTTCATATCCCCGGGGACATCACCCATCAATGCAACCACAGTTGTTTTGGTGCCGTAGCCTAGGCCTTGTGTACACTAGAAAGGGTTTGGCAGTAAAACTATACCATACAGCAAATGTTCCTAGTGGAGATGCACCTTAGACTAGCAAGACTTATTTTGCTTACCATAGTTCATAGAACAAAGTATGCAATACCACCAGAACAACTTTTTTGATGATATAACTATGTCTACACTAAGGCTTTTGCCAGCACACTTAGGGTGTGTAAGCTCTGTGCCAGCCAAACACAGACCAGGCCCCAGGTTGCCTGTCAGAACTTTGGGATGAAGGCTGCACTTCCCGGCCCTCACTGCTTTGCCTGACAGAAAACTCTGAACAGTAGGAGCCACCTGAAGCCATGTCCCTCATGGTACATCTTCACTACCTGCCGTATTGGCGGGTAGCAATCGATTTATCCGGGATCGATATATCGTGTCTTGTTAAGACACGATATAGCGATCCTCGAACGTGCTCACCGTTGACTCCGGAACTCCACCAGAGTGAGCGGCGGTAGCGCAGTCGACGGGGGAGCCGCGGCTGTTGATCCCATGCCGTGTGGACCCCAGGTAATTCGATCTTAGATACTTTGACTTCAGCTACACTATTCACGTAGCTGAAGTTGCGTATCTTGGATCGATCCCCCCCCCAGTGTAGACCAGCCCTTAGAGGTGTGAGCCAAGCCTCAGCAGGAGCTTCCATAAGAGTGGCCAGACTGGATCAGGCCAAAGGTCCATCTAGCCCCAGTCTCCTGTCTTCTGGGTCAATGGCAGGTGCCCCAGAAGGAATGAACAGAACAGGACATCCATCAAGTCATCCATCCCCTGTCGCCCATTCCCAACTGCTGGCCAACAGAGGCTGGGACCCCATCCTGGCTAAGAGCCATTGATGGACCTGTCCTCCAGGAATGCATCTAGTTCTTTCCCCACCCCGTGCGCTGCCCAGCTCTGCTCTGTCCCGTGGGTCCGTGCAGCGGCGCGAGGCCAGCCGGGATCAGGGCAGGCTGCGCAAATCGAACGGTCAAAGGCTCAGACGGCCAGTCAGAGGGAAAGGACGCCGCAGTGCACGCCGGGATTTGGAGGGAAGTGAGGCTGGTGAGGTGCATGCCGGGAGCGGATCTGGCTAATGCGGGGCATGCTGGGATCAGAGAAGGAAGGGGGAGCTAGTGCTAGCGCGGTGTATGCCGGGATCGGGGCGGGCCGTGCTCGCACTCAGAGGCCCAGCGCGGGGCGGCCGCTCGCTCGGTGTCTCGGGGCGGCGGCGACCGTTGGGGCGGCTCCGGAGGCTCCTACCCGGCGGGGATGGCGGATGCGGCGGCTTCCCCGGTGGGGAAGCGGCTCCTGCTGCTCCTGACGGCCAGTCCCGGCGAGGGTGAAGCGGTGGGGCTGGAGCCGGGGCCTGCCCTGCCCTCTCGGGCTTGGCGGAGCGGCACCGTGCGGGCCATGAGCGGAGCGGTGCCCCAGGACCTGGCGGTGAGACCCTGCGGGGGAAGCCCGGGGCCTAGACGGGAGGGCTTAGGCGAGCGGGGCGGCGCCGGCCTGGCAGGGGGATCCCGGCGGGGCCTGGTCTCCCGGTCTCTCCCCCCCCCCCCCCCCGGGCCTGTGCGGTGCTGGGGAGCAACGGAACAGTCGGGGCGTTTTGTCCCCCTCCCCCTGCGGGCTGGGGCCGTTCTTCCCGCGGCGCTGGGTGCTGCCTCAGGCTGTTACAACGACCCCCGCCTCACCCATGTAGCTTCGTGCTCCTGCCTCGTTAACGGCCTGGGGTGTTTCACGCAGCGCCTTGTTGGGGCAGTTGCGCCTACCCCGTCCAGTGTTGCTGGGACCATTGCGGTTGTTTCGTGTATCAGCCTCTCTTAGTTTGTTTATAGCTTATGTTTCACTTTCACTGTAGTTAGGCGCTAGCTCAGTTCTGCAGGATTTGGGTCTGGCAGAAATATCTGGGAAGGTTTAACCCAAACTGTTTCGTGTGGATTAGATAAACAGCCTTTTTTTCTAAATCAGCCTTACTTTGTGGTTTTGTACAATGAGGCTCTGCAGAGCTGAAAGGAATTTCATTGCTGCTACTGTTTTCCAAAGATCATATGTAGCCTTAAAAGTCACTTAACATCTTAACTTTGAAATACAATCTGGCCACTTGAAAATAATGTATTGTGTAACCACACTGCATTGACTTAAGACTCTGGCATTGAAGTTCCCCACTCACTCTGTACATATATGTCGCTAGGTTTGAGGAGTCTGACCACAGTGGGATGGGGTGGCTGAATATAGGAGTGATTCCAATGGTTTAGTCATCTCATTTGGGTAAAGAAGTGTCTATTGGGTTGGAGGAGTTTGGCTAATAAGGTACCTGTAAAATCTACAACTGCAATATTTGTGAGAAATTAATTCTGAAATGGAAATGGGAGGTTTCTGATTATCTGCTAGGGTTGGGGGGTGTCTATGGATTTAGGCATTGCAATACTGCGCATCAAGGTCCCTAGAAAATCACAGGAACAATACCTCGATCCACAAAGCTGAGTTAGGCTCTTGGGCATTCTGTACAATTTATGGGAAGAGCTAGGTGTCCAAGAACACAATCCATAAAAACTATCACGCAGGCAGGGAGCCACGTAAGCTAGCCAGTTGGAGGTGCCAAGGAGCAGGGTGTGCGCTAAGCCTTTCCCACCCTTCAGAGATAGGTGCCTAAGTCCAGGTTAAAAAACAACAAGGAGTCTGGTGGCACCTTAAAGACTAACAGATTTATTTGGGCATAAGCTTTCGTGAGTAAAAACCTCACTTCTTCGGATGCATCCTGCATCCAGGCTACCCCCTGATACTTAAGTCCAGGTTGCAGGGAGGCACCTAGCTATTCTTGCTGATCCATGAATGGGAAGGAACCTGCCACATGGAGTCAAGTGGGTTAGGCGCTTAATACTTTTCTTGCAGGAGTGAGTTAAGCATTTGCCTTTCTCCACATATGGGGAGGGAGCTGGTGATGCCAACTATATAACTTTTACCCCAGTGGTTAGAGTACACGCCTGGGATGTGGGAGACCCAAATTCAATTCTTACCCCCCTCTGCCAGAGGGGAAGAAGTGATTTGAACAAGGGTTTCTCTTCTTCCCCTCTGGCATAGAAGGAGGGAATTAAACCTGGGTGACCTAGGCAAGTGTTCTAAGGACTGAGCTGAAAGTATTAAGGTGAGCAACTTCTACCACCATTATCATTTCCTCTGGGCGGCTTTTGAAAGGGACCCAATCTGTTAGGCGTGCTTAGAGGTTGCCTATCAGATCGGGCTCTGTATGCAGGTTAGGCAGCCAAACACCTGTCTTCCTTTGGTTCATGATTTGCTCTGGGACTTAGGTGGGAGATAGGTGTCCAGATGCCTAGAGTAAGGCATTGCGCATGCTCAGAGGCAAAAACTTAGCCATTGAGGTAACTTTTACCCTGAAATTTTAGGCATTGAGTCAGTTTAGGTGCCTATGAAGTTCAGTGTGAGTTTAGTGGACTGCAGTGGAGCCAAAACTGGTACTTAAGTGCCTAAATACCTTTGTGGGTTGCGCCCCTAGTGTCTGGGTGCATAAAACCTTGTTAAATACATGATAGATGTTTTTGCTAGAAAGGTATTCAGGTTTGTTTATTAGCATAGGCAGCATCATTTGGAAGCTTTAGACCCAATCTGGGGAAACAGAATTGTTTCTAATTCTGCAATACCAGAGACTTATTCTGCTTTCAGCAGGAGGAATTCATACACCATACAATACCTTTATGTACTTTCTTTTGTGTGTTGTCTTCTGAAGTTCACCCTAACAGAGTTGAGTGAATTTGTAGGCATGCTTCTCCCAAAAAGTATCTCTAATGTTTGCATTTGACCAATTTTTGTCCACAGGTACTGGGAGCACATTTTGGAAGGCCTTTGGTGAAAACTCAGCCCATAAGGTGAAAAATCAAACCAAAATCTGAGGACACAGTGCTCTACATCATAGCACCTATGTACATCCAACTTTTTCTCCCTTTATTTTTCTTCTTGCCCCCGCCCCTTTGCCAGTGATGTCAGGCTTGATAACCCTTTACTCTCCTCTCATAAGTATTTATCTTCTTCCAAGCTGTCTGTGGAACATCCTTCTTGAACCTGTTCAAGCTACCTCCCTTGCCATAGTCTTTGGTGGCAGGGAATTTCTTCTGTCATATCACCTATAAAAAGTGTGAGGGATGCTAGTATACATTTAGGAACAAAGAATGTAGGCCATACTTGCATTCCGGAGGTTCCGTTCTGGGAAGCTGAGACTCTGAAAAAGATTTGAGGGTCATCGTGGATAATCAGTCCATTTGCTCACACCATCATACTGGGAGTTCATTTTCGTCTAATGTTGACCCTAGGGTGCATAAATAGGGGAATCTCAAATAGGAGTAGAGAGGTTATTTTAACTCTGTGTTTGGTACTGGTGTAACCACTATTGCAATACTGTGTGCAGATCTGGTGCCCACAATTCGAGAAGGATGTTGATAAATTGATGAGGGTTCAGTGGAGAGCCACAAGAATGGTCAGAGAATTAGAAAAGATGTCTTACAGTGATAGACTCAAGGAGCTCAATCTATTTAGATTAAGAAAGATGAAGGGGTGACTTGATTACAGTCTGTAAGTACTTAACCAGAGAACAACTATTTAATAATGGGCTCTTCAGTCTAGCAGAGAAAGGTATATAACACGATCCAAAGGCTGAAAGTTGAACCTAGACAAATTCAGACTGGAAATACAGTGTAAATTTTGAATAGTGAGAGTAATTAACCATTGGAACAATTAACAATGGTCATGGTTTGACAATATTTAAATCAAGATTGGATGTTTTTTGAAGAGTTTTAAGAATTATTTTGTGGAAGTTCTATGGCCTGTGCTATGCAGAAAGTCAGACTAGATGATCACAGTGGTCACTTCTGGCCATAGGATCTATGAAACTTAAATGGTTAGCATCCCTTTTTATTTGCTAATGTGTCCAAGTCTTACTGAGTCCTCCTCCCCCTTTTTGATGCTGACTGCTCGTGTCAGTTTTTGATTGTGCGCCCTTTAGGGTAGATGCATTGTGTGGTGTGGGTGGTGGTGGTTTTTTTTTTTAAGGTTCCAGGCATGTCTGGAAGATAAAAAATAACAAGTGGAATGACCTGATTTTCCCACTTGAATACAGTCATTGGACATCTAGAACAGGTGTGAGACATTTGCATTTCAGAATAAACATAAAGCAAATGCAGAAGACATGATTTTAAGTGAGGTTCTGGGCTGTGTGAGCACTGGGCCCAATATGTTAATATACATGTTCTTTGACTGTTTCAAGTTGCTTTAATTGTAAACTAACTCTTAAGGAAAGATTGCTGTAGTGCATTATCTGCTCTACAGGCACATCTCCCAAAAGCAGGAACCCAGCCTTTGGTGGGAATACTTTTTAAGAGGGGAAGGGTTTCAGGGCTGTTCCCTCTGACCAATTTATGGAAGGATAGTTTTATTATTGTATCTGTCATTGTTCTTCATAGTTTGTGGAGGGCTGAGATTCTAACAGCTTTTTTTTTTCCTGGTCAGGAGGATGTGACCTCTTTAAGTGATGCTGCTCTCAGCTCATCCCAATTAATTTTATACAGGTTTTATACAATATTGCGTTAATGCTTGCATCCCTATTTTAACATCATCTTGGTGCAAGGTTTTACCATTGAGCTTTCCAAATCTCAGAATCACAACATGGGGAAAGATTTTCACCAAGTATCCTGGTTAGCTACTACTATCATGGTGCAGCATCTGGTGGTGTAATTGTGTAACATTTGTTTGATTTTTGTTTTGTTGGGCACCCTGCTTCCCTGCCTGCTAGCAGTCTGGGGGGTAGGAACTTCTGTGAAATCGTAGCCCTTGAGATCAGCCTGCTCAAGAGCTCTGTAGGTGTTGCAGCTCTCATCCTGTTTTCCTTCATCACCAAATCTGGCATGAGTATTTATTCCAGAGCCCCGGATAGCAGCATAATAGGAACTGTCACAACTAGGGACGCTGTCATGGTTGGGTTGTCTACTGTGGTCGTTGGTCGGACATGGTTCTTGAGAAAAGGTTCCATCAATCTCTGTTTTGGAGTTTGGTTTCTCTTGCCCGGGCTTGTGGTGACACAAGAATGAAGCCTGGTCGCGCACACACTAACTTATACATAGTTACAGTTTAAACTCCCTTTCTGTTATAAAGCTAACTTTTTTTCCACTGTCCTCTGACCTTGCTAAAGTTTAACCATTTTTCCTGAAAACTTGTTTGCAGGGTCTTTCTCAAGGATAGTTTTTCTGTGAAGTTTGAGGGAAAATGGACAAGGTGTTTCAGAGATTTGCAGGTTCCCTAAGAGCTCTTCTCACTTACTAACAGCTTCTGTCTCAAACTGCTTGACCTAGAAATTCCAAATGTATTTTTGCTGAGCTGGCCATATTGAGGAATTTATTTCACTTTTTGCTGTTGGAGAGGTCTCTAACTTAGATAAATTGAACAATAAATACTTAGTCCAGGGCATTGGAAGGGCTAGTGCCAAGAGTGCTTAACGATGTCTGGCTGTAAGCAACAGCAGTACATAATAAAAGTTTCTCCAAGTCAATCTGTGGCTCTGGTGGGGTTGTTTAACTCAAATTTAACAGCCCATCAACATGAAAATGTCCATACCAGCTCTCGCACATGAAAATTCATAATGACCATCAGCATTACAAATATTCTTTAAAAAAACAATCCAAGACCTGCTTTTTCAGAGTGTGGGCCACATCTTAATAACAAGATTGTCTTATGGACCTCTTCCTTCTCAGTGGCTGAACAACATGGGGCGCCAGCCCCTAAATGTTATGCTCTTCAACCTCGGCACTCTGTTATTCAGTGGCAGAATATTGCCCTCCAGTATAGGCTCACTCGTCTTGCACAAAAATGATTGACGTACAGCTTAATTCCACCATGTGTATTATTTCAGGCACACTTAAATATACTCCTCTACCATGTATCAGGGGGTAGCTGTGTTAGTCTGTATCTACGAAAACAACAAAGAGTCTGGTGGCACCTTAAAGACTAACAGATTTATTTGGGCATAAGCTTTCATGGGTGAAAACCTCACTTCTTCAGGTGCATAGAGTGAAAGTTAAAGATGCAGGCATTATATACTGACACATGGAGAGCAGGGAGTTACTTAGCAAGTGGAGAACCAGTGTTGACAGGGCTCCTCTACCATGGTTACCGGTTCTCTGTTGCTCTGCCCAGTGCTTGCAGAGAGGAAAGCGTAGCTAAGCTTGTGACAAAATTGTGTGATGTGCCATATCTACTGTTAATTAAAGACTTGTTTAATCCACCACATGGTCATCTGTCCTCACATTGCCTATTGTGGCTAAGTTTACTGGCTGAGAGGTTGACAATAGAGGACACGTGGCGAGCTTTAGAGTCTGCAGAGAAAGTGACAAATAACTCTTGTCAGACCCCACTCAACATCAACCTGGGTTTGATTTACTGCAAATGTGATGGAGCCTTCTTAACCGATTTCGTACTGAACATGGAATTTGTGCTGAAGCAGAATTTCAGTGGCGTTTTAGAGGCAGTCCACTACATCAATGTGGGCAGCCACAAACCATGACGCATTGTTGAGGAGTGCAAAATGACGCAACCTCCTGGAGGTCTTTGTCACTTGACCGGATTGCATACACCAAATATTTATAGTGATCATGAAACCATCATGGTGGCAACTGTAGAAATTAATATGAAAAATTAACATTAGAAAATTATGTAATATATTCTGGGGTGAGCATAACCGTTCCCCTTCCGTTAAGATAATGGTAAGAGAGCCATTAAGTTCTTTTATGGAACCAAAAAGCTGAAATAATAGCAAGCCTCCACCCAAAATACAAGCATGTGTCACTTCCCAAAACAAAAGCACATGCAAAGTATGAGGGTGGATTTTACTTAAATCAAATTGATTTAAATCACTAGTCAGGAAGACTCAATTTAATCATGGATTTCTACATAAAAGTGCATTCTTTTTGGTTGTTATAACCTTAATACACATTCTTCACAACTCGGAGATGTAGGTTTCATTTTTAGAAGGTACACACTATACATTTTTTTTAAACGATTTATTCTGAAAACTTTTCACATTAGTTTTACAGCTGTATCAGAAAATGAATGATTGCTTGGTTATTTCATTTACCAAAGGTAATTGGGAGGTGAACTATCTGCTTCAATGATTTCATAAATAGCTCCAGTGCAACAGGTTAATCATTAATATTTGGAGGATTTTCTTGCCATGCTTTGGTAGGAGGAGAACATCAACAGACAGACATTTAAATTGTTGTTTTAGTTAAATAAAACAATGTTATGTAGTCTGGATTTTTTTCTTCAACAGCAAACATATAGTATTTCAAAAATTCATATGCTTGTTTTGTTAAATTTAGTTAAACATTTAAGTTTTTTTAAAATCAGGTTTGTTTTTGTTAAAATTGTTTTTAACTAAAATAGTTAAATGAAATATTTGTTTAAAAACAAAAAAATTAAATTGACTATCAGCCAGGTCAACGTGAGAAACTTAAAACATTGGTTTCTGCAGTTAACCGAGTCGTCTTCACCTTCGTTTTCCTGTTTGTTCATAATCTGGAAAAGAAAAACAAGCTTTCCTGCTTTTCCAGGTCCCAAACAATTTCTCAATTTGAAATGAATTAGAATATTTTCTTCCTTTGGACTTTCTACACCAGCAGAAGCTACTGCTGTTAAAAGTGAGATTATCACTTCAACAGTCTCTGAATCCAAGTGTTTAACTGACTTCCTCCAGTTCACTGATGTGACTTTCTTTAAAACATCATCAGCAAACATATATTTCTTGAATGGTTCACCCTTGGCTCTGAAGTTTATTATAGTTTGCATTATGGAGGAATGATTGCTGGATGTCCATGTCATAGCCAACTACTCTTCTTCAGCAGTTAAGGTTTGACCCTGGTACTGAGTATTGAGACTATTTGCAAGAAAATGAGCTGGAGATAGTGCTTGTTCCATTAGCTGTTTTATTGCTGACGCTGTTGAAATTTGGAAGTAACTGAGTGAGATCTTAAAAAGAGAAATATGCAATGACAGAGTTAAATTACAAGTATTAAAAAAATGATTTCCCTGCATTTTGTTCAGGACTACAGAAATAGGCTTCAGGGTACTCAGCATGTGTTCAACATTTCTCTTAAGCCCAATGTTGAGAACTTTGGCTCTGACAGTGCCATCTACTTTTTCACGATTTTGTTCACAAACTGTCATCAGATTAGGCCACTTCTTGATATAGTGCTCAAAACAGTCCACTACTGAGTTCCATCGCATGTCTTGTGGGAAAGTTAGAGTTCCTCCCACTTTTTTCAGAGCAGCTGCTGCAAAGTGGTTGTTACAGAAGTATTTTGCGCTTTCAAGAACATTAGCCTTTATTTCTGGAACACTGAAGTCTTTGGCTTGGGATGCTCTTCACTCTCCTAAATTTCTTCTCATCTTGGATACGTTTGCAGCATTGTCTGTGACCAAGCTGCATGCTAGACATTTGAATTTTTCCCCACAGTTTGTTATAGCTTTTACTGCTATTTCTTGTAAGTATTCTGCTGTGTGCGCATTTCCTGATGCATCAATTGTTTCTGTAAGGAAGACATTCTCTTCTTCTGTTGTCACACAAGCACATTGTGGACATTGCTCCACCCATCAAGACTCAGGTTAACAATTTTACGCTCTAAACCTTTTGCACACTGCTCAATTTCTCTTTCATACACTTTATCCAGCAATTTGCCTGCAACATCTGCTCTGTTGGGTGGACTGTATCCTGGTCTTAATGACTGAACCATGTTAATGAAGTGTGCGTTCTTAATCATACGGAAAGGAGTTTGTTGCATAAACAAACTGGGCAATTTTGTAATCAATTACCTCTTTTTGTAATCTGCTGGTTCTTATAATAGACTTATCTATGGTTGCTTCTGGATGATGGAGATTTTTTTTTTTCTTTTTGCTACAGGTGATATACTGTGGCTATGTGACATACATGTTGTGACTGAAACACTATAATTGGCAGATAACTCTGAAACTATAGAAAATGATTGTGATCTTGAAGGTGGCTAGTCTTCAGAATCCTGTATGTTGAGGATGGAGTCTCTTAAATAACTGCATTGACTTATTTTGTTTATTATTACCATACTGCTCATTTAGTGTTACTCATTGCATTCACTGACACTCAGTACTACTTTAAAGGTGAAATTGTAAAAGGAAGATCTGCCTATTTCAGCTATTTATTTTTTATCACAACTGCATCAAAAATGATAGTACCATAGAGTAACAACTATATTTTTTGCTCAAACATGAGAATTCAAGAATAGTCCAGAAGGAAGACAGGCAGTCCTTAAGAAAGAAGTATGAAATGAAAGTTTACCAACCTGAAGATCCTGCATGTTCAGACATGTTCCTTTTATCATCTTTAACGCAGCTTCCTCCTGAGTGGTAACAGAGGGTCTGGCTGGAGAATCTTGCTTGCATGCTCGGGGTTCTACTGATCGCCATATTTTGGGTCGGGAAGGAATTTTCCTCCAGGGTAGATAGGCAGAGGCCCTGGAGGTTTTTCGCCTTCCTCTGTAGCATGGGGCGGGGGTCACTAGCTGGAGGATTCTCTGCGACTTCAAGTCCTTAAATCACAGGATTTGGGGACTTCAACAGCTGAGTCAAGGGAAGGGGGTGGGTCAGCTTTTGTGGCCTGCATCATGCAGGAGGTCAGACTAGATGATCATACTGGTCCCTTCTGACCTTAAAGTCTATGAGCTAATTTACAAAAACAATGAGGAGTACTTGTGGCACCTTTACTTGTTTTTGCTGATATAGACTAACACCGCTACGGCTGTGAAGCTAATTTACAGATGATGGCATCTATAGTTGGGATTACTTTGCATTTATCAGCCTTGAATTTCATCTGCCGTTTTGTTGCCCAGTCACCCTAGTTTTGTGAGATCCCTTTGTAACTCTTAACCGTCTGCTTTGGGCTTAACTAAGACACTCCACCTGAATTGGCAGAGGACCTGTGGAGGTTTGTGCACCAAAAGAGATCGCAGCCAGTAGTGAAGAAGATGGAAGCTGATCACCATGAGCTTGCAAGTATAGCTCTGTATGAAATGCGTGATGGGGAAAAGGGATTCTAATCTGGTTGGCAACAGTTTTGAACAATTAAAAAAAGCAATAAATCTGGTTTGTAAAACAAGAAAAATTGGCAATAATGGAAAAATTAAGGGAGGCTGGTGATGTGTGTGTGATAATGGGAGGGGAGGATGGGGGAGAATGGCCACAAAAAGTATTGTTAGAAACATAAGGTTAGCCAGGAGAGAGTATCCCCAATTTGGGATAGGAGGGACACCAAGTTGAAGGAGCAAAGCTTGGAAATACAGGGATCCGCCCGACAATTTTTGGTTAGGTCTTAGTGGTAAACTATAACGGTTTTGATTATTGTGTGTAATAGGATCTATGAAATCCATGGGAGTAGAGAACACTGACTCAAACATAAGTTACTAGACTAGACATGCTAACAAGGCTAGCGAATCGGGGATCCAAAACTGAATCACCTAATTGGTCTCAAATGGAGACAGTGACAGGGATCAGAGTAGCAGCCGTGTTAGTCTGTATCCGCAAAAAGAACAGGAGTACTTGTGGCACCTTAGAGATTAACAAATTTATTAGAGCATAAGCTTTCGTGGACTACAGCCCACTTCTTCGGATTCTTCGGATGACAGGGATGTGCACCTATGGGAAAATGGACCACTGAAATTCAGGCAAGAAGTCTTGATAGCAGTTATAATAGTGGATGAGTGTATTTGGATTTCATTATGGCTAATTATAATAAATACCTGGAAAGGTGTATTAAAATTTCAGTCTGTGGAAATTCCCTTAAAAGTTGTCTCCTCTGTACATTTTGTGCAACAAAGGGAAGAGTTGAAAGCTAAGTTAGCTACCTCTTTTTTGAATTTCCAGGCTTTATATATGTTCAGGGTTGTTCCAGAATGCCAGTGCTATCAAGGTTTTTTTTCTCACATAAGTGACTAGTAGGTACTACCTAAATTCCAGATGAATAAATATTTTTGACTTAGCTGTACCTTGTTTTTCTAATATTTCCTGTGATAAAAGATGAATACCCAATAACAACTCCCATATTCATAAGGTTAACCAAAGTTCATTTTGAAATATTACATAAAGTACAGCTCTGACAAAATATTCAATACCACTTCTGCCTTTAGCATTCTTTCTTTCTCACTAACAGAGTAGTTTCAGTACAGAGAACTGGCAGTCTCTGCCTGATTGCCTGTATGCGTTTGGTGTGTGTACATATATATGTATAAGTGTTTGACCATGCAGGCAAAAAATCCAAACCGAGAAAGACCTAATTTCTATCCTTTACTGTTTTTATGTGTGGGACTCAAACAAAAAGGAAGGTGGCCATACACAGGAGAGAGGGGAAACACTTAAAACAAATTTATAAACTTTATTAACACTAAGAGGTAGATGATGGTTCTCTTTTTTGTCAAAGGAAAACATTTAAACAGTAAATAGGGACATGTATAAACCACTAACAACTGCAGAAGTAAAATTATTAGAAAAATTTTTATGTAATATTTTGTATTAAACATAGCTATTTTGTAAAAATAATTGTTGTGCATAATGAACACTACTCACAGGTTATTGCCTTTGGCCCTGTCCCCTTCCTCTCCTCCTCAGACGGGGATGGATACTGGTTGTAAATGTCTCTTGAGGAAATGCAGGTACACGTCCTGCGGGGTTTCAGTGTCTGATAGACTGCAGTTTTTGGACTCCAGAAGCCCCAGTATTGTCCAATTGGAAAAGTTTCTAGAGGAGGATGCACACACTCCACAGCAGCAGCTGGAGGCAGAGGAGTATGAGGAGGCAGGCGGGCACTGCACTCTGTCAGCCACCATCCTTATTAATGGATTCGTTAAGGAATGCTCCTGTTCTCTGTTATGTCTTTCCTCCTCAAAAAAATGGTCAAACAGTCTCTGTTCCTAGCCAAGGGCACTTGCCCTGAGAAAATCCTGATGCTTCTGGCTCCTCCTCCTTCATTCCAGGAAGCAGGTCCTTTGTAGAACATAAGAACGGCCATACTGGGTCAGACCAAAGGTCCATCTAGACCAGTATCCTGTCTTCCGACAGTGGCCACTGTCAGGTGCCTCAGAGGAAATGAACAGGTAATCATCAAGTGATCTATTCCTTGTTGTCCATTCCCAGCTTCTGGCAAACAGAAGCTAGGGACACCATCCCTGCCCATCCTGACTAATAGCCATTGATGGACCTATCCTCCATGAATTTATCTAGGGGAGGGAGGGATAGCTCAGTGGTTTGAGCATTGGCCTGCTAAACCCAAGGTTGTGAGTTCAATCCTTCAGGGGGCCACTGAGGGCTCTGGGGCAAAATCAGTACTTGGTCCTGCTAGTGAAGGCAGGGGGCTGGACTCGATGACCTTTCAGGGTCCCTTCCAGTTCTATGAGGTATATCTCCATTTATTATTTATTATTCTTTTTTGAACCATGTTATAGTCTTGGCTTTCACAACATCCTCTGGCAAAGAGTTCCACAGGTTGACTGTGCGTTGTGTGAAGAAATACTTCCTTTTGTTTGTTTTAAATCTGCTGCCTATTGATTTAATTTGGTGACCCCTAGTTCTTGTGTTACGAGAAGTAAATAACACTTCCTTATTTACTTTTGCCATGATTTTATAGACCTTTATCATATTCCCCCTTAGTTGTCTCTTTTCCAAGCTGAAAAGGCCCAGTCTTATTAATTTCTCCTCATACAGAAGCTGTTCCATACCCCTAATCATTATAGCCCTTCTGTTCCTGGCTGTTCCCTCTCTGGGGTTCTGGTCCTGTCCTCATGCCGGTATGGTTTTGCTGTCGGGAGCCAAAGGTCCTGCCAATTCAGAGAATTATGTTTTCAGCCTTGGGAAATAGCTGAGAAATCTCCTATATAGCATGATTTTGCTGTAGAAGGCCACAATTTTGATAGTTTTGAGGATTCCATGAATGTAACTTGTCTCCACCTGGTTCTCATTCAACTTTTGCAGCCCATAAGCAAATAGCAGAGACAAATAATGGTGAGAAATTTATTACTGTTTTTAATTGCTACAAATCATTTTATCATATTAAAGGGTTTTACAAATTTTAAATTTTAATAACTTTTGAAGGGCTTCTGGTGAAATAGGGAAATTTCTTCTAGGGGCCATGTTAATTCTTTCTATTTTGTTCCTTTAAAGGTTGGCCAGCATCTTGCGCACTGGTTTTCAAAGTATCTGTAAGGCCCCATGGCTCTAGAACCCAGACTGTACTGCTACGAGGCAGCTGACATCCAGGTTGCCATCTAGCAGCAGCTGTTTTTCCCCCTGCTCCAGCTGGTGTTTTCTGTATGAGTCTCTGTGGGACAGTGCATGCAGAAGGGGCCAAATATCAAGCTTTTTTTTTTTTTTAAACTTTCCACTGAGAGGAATATGCTCTTACTACAGTACCTTTAGTGAATGTTATTTGAGTGCTGGTCCTTGTGTATTCCACCATGGGTATGCATGCACCTGAGACTGGAGATTACTAGGCAAGTAGTGTCAGTTGGTCCACATCTGTGCAGTTGCTCACCTTGTGTTCTATATCCAGAGTGTAAGGGGCCGTGCATACTGATGCCTCTCCAGTACTTTCTTACCACTGCATGACCTGAGTCAGCATCCTCTGGTGTCTAGAACTGATCCTCTTCAACATTCTTTTCTGTAAATATTTAAAAACTTTATACTCTTAGTTAGAATCCTCACTACGGAGAATCCTCTGGCCTCTTGGAGTGGGACTTAGATTTATGCCTAGGCTCCTGGGCTTTAAGAATTGTGCCTCCTGCCCCTGCTTCTTTTCAGTCAGTGACGACCATTTTTCGTCAAAGAAGCTCACATCTCCACTAAGTGAAATGTGTGCTGCTGCTTTCCCATCTAAACTCATCTGGCTGAAGAACTCTGGCTTTGAAGGCACCTAATGGAGTGTGCCATGAGGCCTGTCAGTTCCAGGCTGAGGAGATTCCCCTCACACTCCCTGGTAAATTGGCCTGAGACATTGAGGAGGGAGCTTCCTAACTCTGCCTGAATCAGGAGTTGGTATCGCTAGGCACTCACAAACATAAGAGTAAATCCCCTCCTAGATCTTCTAAGAGAAGGGATCCCTCCCCAATCCTGCCTACATTGGGTGAGTCTTTGTGTCCTTAATTTAATGCTTTAAACATTCACCAAGCCACCCTTTGAACCTCTGGCTACCTGTTCGATGCTTCACTTATCTATGAAGGTGGCCTTCCTTGTTGCCATCACCTTGCCAAATGGGTATGTGAGCTAGAAGGCGAGGCCCTAATGGCAGATACTTCTTATACTAGATTTAATAAAGACAAGGTCTTGGTATGACTACACCCGAAATTCACTCCTTAAAGTTGTTTCAGAAGTTCACATAAACCAGACTATCCCCTTACCTGTGACCTTTCTGAAGTCTCTAGTGTAGAAAAGAGACTTCATTCCCTCGATGTGAGGCAAGCTTTGGACTCTTACCTACAGAGAACAAAACAAATCAGTCACCTAGGCTATTCCATGACTTCCCAGAGGATCTCCCAGTGGATCTCTGGGTGCATCCTACTTTATCAACTGGCAATCCTTCCTCTCCTGCATGTGTACAGGCTCACTCTGAGAGCATAGCCAGCCTCAGTAGTGTCGCTCCAAGAAGTACCTCTGCTTATCATTTGTGAGGCAGAAGTATGGTATTCCATCCATGGATTCAGAAGACATTACGCCTTGGTCCAAGCTGCCTCCTCTGCCGATGCATTATTTGGGATGATGGTTCTGCAAGCGGCCATAGTACCTATATCCTTGCCACCATTCTCCTCTTTGAGTACTGCAGGTCTGTCACCCACAGTAGAATATGCATAGGGACCACATCTTGAAGAATTCTAGTTTTGAAGCGCCAAGTAACCCCTTTTTCTGGAATGTTGTTCCCTTTGGCAAGTGGAAACTCCCTGTTGTATGGGGGAAGAGCAGATTATGGGACAGGCAGCATAATTTTTTTTTAACTGAAACAGATCTGTGCTGAAGTAGCAGATCCTTTGCTAAGAGTGTTTTTTTTTTTTTTTTCCTACCAAGCAGGACTCCATGTGGATTGCAAGGCGTGGGGACCATCTTTGTCCGAGTAGCAGATTGAGAGACCCTGGGGCACAATGATTTCTAATTGGCAAAGTGTTTTCAAAAATTTGCTTTTGAAACACACATACTCTGTAGTTGTTGTTCATCTGAAATGAATAAAATGATTGATTTTATAACTATTTTGCTTGAGCAAGAGAGGGATGGGGCAGACAATGTCACAGTTCAGCAAGGAACTCCATGACACACAGATACAGAGGAGTGCATGCCATGTGGAGATGGATGGCAGGAGAGAGATCTCTTGATCATTACCTGTTAGGTTCACTTCCTCTGGGGCACCTGTCATTGGCCCCTGTCGGCAGGATACTGGGCTGGATGGACCTTTGGTCTGACCCAGTATGGCCATTCTTATGTTCCATATAGAAGAGGACGACAAAAGTAGTTGCATATTCAAATACTCTCAATGTTACAATTGGGCATTTAGCAGTACGAGAGGATGTATTGGTTGGGAGGACTGGAGTACTTTGACTTACCAGCCTTGGGTTCTGGTTCCTGCTGCAGCGCCATTCCACCCTATAGTCATTCTCTGGCTTTAGTAACAGGGTTCTCCAGATATGGGTGGAGAATCACCTCATTGCCCATCTTGTCTTGGGGGAGGGTAGGGGTTAGAGAAGGCAGCTCCATGATCCCTTCTGCCTCTTCACCCTCTCCCTCCTGTGCTCTGCCAGACGGTGAGGCCAGTTGGCTTTATGAAGACATCGTGAGGCACTTCAGGGTCAGTATTGGAGGTGCTGGACAGCACCTGGTCCAGTTCCTCAAAAACAGTGATGTCCCCAGCCTGACTGACTGGAATATCTAGCCATCCAGTACAGGAACTTCAGATACTTCATTCTTTCCCTGCACTGCTTTGCTGTCCGGTGGATGTCTGCCTGTGCCAGCCTCTCTGTAATCTCACTGTAAAGGTGAATATTTCAACTGCTCCGTCCAAAATTGTGGAGTAGAAGGTAGTCTGCCCTTATATTGAGTTCCCAGGTATTGTTGGTGGGCCAAGCGACTGCTTTTGGCGCTTCCTTCATGGTACATTGGTATTGCTGTGAAAATAGTATAATAGGAAGTTGTTGTTCTGAGGTGGTTAATACATGTTGGACATTTTGTCGATATTGTTTATGCAGGATACCACCAGACATTAGTTTAACTATAAATTCCTTTATTGATTTCAAAGGCTAAATGCTATTTAATGCACATTTAAAGCACCCGTATAAATGTTTAAGCAAACATCACACTCATACCAACATACAGTTGTAAGTATCCGATCTTTGCTTATAACAGGAGTAGGCTCAGGATACTGAAATCCATGTTGGCTGGGTCCAACATGGACAGACAGACGTTAGTAATGAACTCTTTAAAAGCTCACCTTTTTATACCTCTTAACAAACAAGTGATGCAATTGCTGACTTTAACTAAGAACCAGTTTTGTGCAGCTTGGAGTTGACCCTTTTTCTTAGGCTGAAGAAGACAAAATTTATGACTGGGCCTCTTTCATAAGATAACATTGGTATGTTAAAGGTTCATTACAGAACAACTTTTAACCAGTTTGTAACCATCTTCTATAATTTAAAGGCTTTTTTTGAGGACTTTTCCTCCTGTCCTATCATTTACCTTTCAGGTTCAGTTTTTCTAATTAAGCCACATTCTTTCAAGGCCTTCCCAACACTACTAACAAAACTTGCACTTCATGTGACCTACACATTTTTTTTTCTCTTTTAACTAACTTATCCTACAGAACAGCACACTAGTCTGGGAGCATACAGGGGATAGGTACCTTTTATAGATTGAGTAAGGGTCAGGAAGAAAAGATTTCAGTGCATTGTGGAATTGGAAGTGCAGGACTGCTGAAAATTGAGTCCTGGTACAGGCCCCATAACCTAGTCCACGCTGCAAACGCATGGTTACAGGGGCGTGCTACACCCTTAAGTGTTCACTTACCCACATGCCTCAGGTACTCAGGTCTACTCATCCTCTGCTCATCTTCAGAAACGTGCTTCCAGGGTTTCCGTTTGGATAACGGTTTATGGCACAAAATCCTGCTTTGACACGTTTATAGTTGCTAGTGTAGACAAACCTTAATTGACTTGATCAAGGTTGTGCAGAAAGCCTGTGAAGGCAGGAAATTGAACTGGGTCTCTGGCTAGCCTCTAACTATTGGAACATCCTTCATTTCAACAGATAAAATTTCAGACAGTTACATAATTAAGGTGATTCAATTTTAGGAATGTCATTTGTATGTTTTTCCGTTTTGCATGTTATATAAAGACCTGAAATGTAAATTTTTTTCTGCTTGTTTTACCTTAGGTTGCATTTACCTTAGACCTTTTTGAGAGCACCAACAGGCTACCAATGATTTTACTACCATATGATCATGCTTGTACCATGTCTAGATTTATTTATTTAGTGTCTGCATAGTCGACTAGCCAAGTGATGGCAGTGGTGTGATGCGATGCAGTTCTTCTAGGCCACCGCTGAATCTAGTCAGCAGGCATTCATCGACAACGTGCATCATCGTCTGTGTTGCACCACAGCTGCACAAAGGGCGGTCACGAAGGCCCCAGTGATACAGGTTGGCTGCACAGAGACCTTGCCCAGTCCGGAACCTAACAGGGATCATTGGCGACGGGGCAGGTCAAAACCAGGCGGGCAAATTGTGGAGTTGGCAACGAGGGACTGGTTTGGGATTATAACAGATATCCATTCCTCTCGCCAGAGTGTTTCCGCCCTAACATCCTGGTGTGGTGGATGAGACCCTAATGGGTGACGTAATGGCAAACATGCAGCTGGTGGTTTAAAAAGGTCATTGTGCAGTGGCAGGCTTGAGTTGGCGAGTACTTTCTCCAGTAACTTGCCAGTGGCAACCTCTTGTCTGATATGAGGAGGAGCAATATTGCTCAGAACTGGGAGCCATGGGAGTGGAGTCGGATGCAGGGTGCTGGAGATGATACGCATGGCGGCAGGTAACTGTGTAACCACCAGTTTGTTGTGTGACGGTTGGCTCCATACTGGTGTGCAGTACTCCGCCACCGAATACGAGGTGGCAAGAGCTGACATCCGCAGAGTTGGACCATGAGCACCATATGACAAACCTGCCAGTTTGCTAAGAAGATTGTTGCGCATCTTAAATTTAGCTGCTGTCTTCTTCAGGTGGGCATGGTCACACCTAGATAGACCGGTTCTACTTCATGCTTCACCTTCTGACCATTCAGATAAACATTTAGTTCTCTGCTTGCGCTGGCGTGACGAAGATGGAACAAACTGGAGACTGTTTTTATGACGCTTGGCTGGAGGCACAAAGTCTTACAGTAGTTAGCTAACTTTGTCGTGTCCTGGTTTAAGGTGGCATCAAGCTCGTGGAACGTCTGGCCCTGGGTACTGCAACAGATGGTGTCTGCGTAAATGAACTTTTGTGACTCCGTTGTTGGCAGGTCATTGATGTAAAGGTTGAACAGGGTTGGCAAAAGCACAGAGCGCTGGGGTAACCCATTGCTCTGTCTCCAAGCACTCCTCTAGATGTGGTGTAAAACCAGTGTATCTGTTTGGTGTCTTGTTTACATGTGTGCTCCTCCTATTGCTGCTATGTATGGAGCTGAATAACTGGTGGGAAACTGCGGTGTTGAGGGGTAAACCTACTGTTGACAAGACCATGGTCTTCCATGGTATATGAGACCTGAATGCTAATGTAAGTAACCAGCTGAAAAAGAACTTGTCGTCTTCTCAGGCCTTCCAGCTGCCTTCATACATCACAAAGATGCAAAAAAGGGGCAAGCTCAATTTTAGTACTTTATTGGCTCTTTAGTGTTCCCCTTTGTTGCAATAAACTAAACAAAGGGTTATACAGCTTTGTCAGGCTGTCTCTACACTGCAAAAATTGGGTTCCTCATAATCCTTGGTAGAATAAGCTTTATTAGAAACTGTTTAGTGTGGATAGAGCCTAAGGGACACTTACTCCATAGGGTGGGGAATTCAGGAACTTGAGCAAGTCTCTGCTTGTCTCACCCCAAGCAGCAGCAGTGGGTTTCTATAGTTTGCTAAGGACTTGTGTACACTAGTCTCTTTCAACAAAATTTCCCAGCACCAGCAGTCAGGTAGTATAAACAAGACACCATTGGTATTCTTATACCTGCTCTGAGCAGAGTTACAGTGTAAAAATGCTACTGGCAGCAGGAGTCCTTGTCTAGACTAGTAACCCCATCAGTGGTAGATATGGTGAGAAACTTTGGGAGAATAAAGGCTAATGTAGTCAAGGCCTTACCATATTATTTAATAATTTTCTCCTTCAGACTCAGAACTGAAGATGAGATCTAATTGTCTTAAAAACCTCTGAAAACATTTTTAAAATGTATATCTGGATAAATCAAGTCCAGATGTAATAAATATTCAAATTAAGGTGTTTGGACACCCAAAACGTCTCTCTTGTTGCAGCACCCTCACCATGGCTTCTTGACATTCCAGCATGTGCGGTATGTTGCTGCCTTCCACCTCTCACATGCAAAGAGTGTATTATGTTTGTTCTCAGATCTTCTTGGCTTTGTCTTTACTTCTCTCCTCTGCTTGCCTTGCAAGAGTCTCTTCTTCCCTTTGCACAATCTCCATGTTATTGGCATCAGCTTCCTTCTGTGCAGCTCTTGCTGTCTTGAACAGCCTCCATGTGAATCTGCATTATACATCACTTTGCAAATAGTCTGAAAATATGATTATTGGTGTATGTGTATCTTTGTTATAGCCACACAGCAATCAATCCACACAAGTATTTCAGGCAGTCTTTACAAGTCATTCTCTGTTTTGTGCATACTCAATGCCAGCCATTTGGGGCAAAATAAAGAACTTATTTTCTACGCTTTGAATGTGGACACTTGAGAGTACAACCTGTTGGTCTCAGGCTGGTTAGCTTCTTCTTTATTGTGCTCCACTGTTTGGAATGGTAGCCTCTGCCACCTCTTCCTTGCATTGGTTGGCCTTGGAGAAGCTAGCTAGCAGATTTTCATGAGAAAAATAATCTGTTTGATACTGGTTCAGAACCAAAAATTGTGTAGCTCTCTATAGTTACATACAAAAACTGTACAGACTGCACACATGTCTAAATTAAGTATCCAAAGATGAAGGAAAAAGGAAGAGGGAAAACACTGAGGACGTGTCAGAAATAGTAACTGTTCCCACCACTTTGTTGCTTATAACTTCTTGAAACTTCTCACCTTCTGAGCTAGAATTTTCTAGCCTTGATCTCCACCAGAGAAATTATTTTTTAAAAAAGCTATCTGAAAATGATGGGAGGGGAGGGGGAAGAAATGTATAATGGGAAAAATTATTTTGGCAACTTTTAACAGCCCTTCTAAAGTAGAAATTTGGCAGGGTGCAAATTCTTGTAGAGTAGAAGTGCCATTCAGTATTCCAGTGAAAATTGGCTTTCATAGGTTGAATTGAGGAAGGTAGCTTGCGTGCACCCACGCATCACTCTGACTAATATTTGTGTCCTAAATTAAAAGGGCTGCCTATATATGCATAGCTAATTTTAGTGATGTAGAATTCTTAGGTGCTAAGGGAGTCTAGGAATTATTTAGGGGAGCACCTACAAATATTATTTCTCCTGTGGAGCTCAGGAGCTTTTTTTGGTGAGAGGTGGGGAAGCATGGGTGGTCTCCAGCTTCTGTCCTTCGCTGTTGGCCCTCAGGAACGTTTTGTCAATTAGTAAAAGTCTTGATTGTAACGTACAACATACCACTGATGTTTTGCACTCTCAGAAGCGTTCTTCCATCAGCCTAGCTCGGGAGGGTGGTAGTGTTACTGCGCTGATGGAAAAATCCATTCCATTGACATAAGCTGTGTCTACAATAGAGGTATGGTGGCATAGCTACAGCGCCTTAGCTATTCTGGTATAGTCCCTGTAGTGTAGACATACCCAAAAGCTTGGAATGCAGCAGCATTAGTGTTTGATTTTGAGAAGGTGTGATGTTGTTGACATGAATTGTGACCGTATGGATCATTATTGCAACCAGGGTCCTATGGCTGCACCAGGTCTTGTACAGAGGAGGTCAAGTGGGGTATCTATGGAAAGGTTGTAGTTTGCTGGTTATGATTATGCTGTCTGTCTGTGTGTATCATTTTTGTATTTGAAGTTATGAATATTGGCTGTGTACTTGTATCTCAGTGTGTTTGATTCTAAGGCCTTGGCTACACTGGTGCTTTACAGTGCTGCAACTTTCTCGCTCGGGTGTGAAAAAACAGCCCCCTGAGCGCAGCAAGTTACAGCGCTGTAAAGCGCCAGTGTAAACATTGGCTCCCAGCACTGTAAGCTAATCCCCTTGGGGAGGTGGAGTACCTGCAGCGCTGGGAGAGCTCCACATGGCAGAGGATATGAAAGGCTCTGGAAACCACTTCATTTTGTCTTCTACCCTGCTTCTTACCTCTGGAGGAACTTTCCTACAAACTGAAGCTTTGAACAAAGGACTGAATGACCCATCCCAACTATGGATGTACTCCAGAGACTTGATTTGGACCTGCAGTTTATTTCATCGCTGCCACAAGCCTGAACCAAGAACTTTGTCATTACTGTATGTAATTGATTCCATTTAACCAATTTTAGCTCTCATCTATATTTTCTTTTTATGAATAAACCTTTAGATTCTAAAGGATTGGCAACTGTGATTTGTGATTTAAAATCTGATTTGTATATTGACCTGGGTCTTGGGCTTGGTCCTTTGGGATCGGGAGAACCTTTTTTCTTTTACTGGGGTATTGGTTTTCATAACCAGTCATCCCCATAAGGAGCGGTGCTGGTAGTGAAACAAAGGAACTGGCGTATCTGAGGGAATTGCTTGTATGACTTCTGGTTAGCCAGAGGGGTAAAACCAAAGTCCTCTCTGGCTGGTTTGGTGTGCCTTAGTAATAAAGGAAACCCAGCCTTGGGCTGTAACTGCCCTGCCTCAGGCCTGGTCTATATTGGTGGGGTGGGGTCTGTGTGTGTCTCTGTGTGTGTCTCTGTGTGTGTGTGTGTGTGTGTGTGTGTGTGTGTGTGTGTGTGATTTAAGTTGCACAACTTCAGCTATGTGAATAATGTAGCTGAAGTTGACGTACTTAAATCTACTCACCGCGGTGTCTTCACTGCGGTAAGTTGACGGCAGACGCTCTCCCATTGACTCCGCCTGCACCTCTCGCCCTGGTGGAGTACCGGAGTCGATGGGAGAGCGCTCAACGGTCGATTTATTGCATCTAGACTAGACACAATAAATCGACCCCTGCTGGATCGATCACTGCCCGTCGATCCAGCGGGTAATGTAGGCAAGCCCTTAGTTGTGTCCCGCCAGAGACCACTTCGTTACAGAAGGCAGTGTCCTTTTAGTGGTTAGATTAGGGACTGAGACTCCTGGATTCTGTTCCTGTCTTCACCACTCAGTGTGTAACTTCAGACTGGTCACTTCAGTGTCTCCGTACTTCCATTTACCTGGCTGAAAAACAGGGATGCTACCTGAGAGATTGAGGGTTAATATGTTAAAGTGCACTGCAATTGTATTTTAGGGGAGGCTTAATATATTACAAAGTTTCTAGTGAGTAGATAAATCTGGATAATCCCAAACACTGACAGAAGTGTGTGTCCATATTTTAGAGAATGGAATAGCAGTGCCCACCCAATGTAAGAGAAGAATTTCCCATTTAGAGTATGCTCTCTGGACATGAAACATACTTGATTGAATAGCCTTTTAACAATTTATCATAACAGTTGGGCAAATCTGTTGGAAACTTAGGGTGGGTTTGAAAGCAGTTAAAAATCCATATATTTGATTAAAGGTCTAGAAAACATGACCTATGAAGGAAGATTGAAAAAATTGGGTTTGTATAGTCTGGAGAAGAGAAGACTGAGATGGGACAACAGTTTTCAAGTACATAAAAGGTTGTTACAAGGAGGAGGGAGAAAAATTGTTGTTCTTAACCTCTGAGGATAGGACAAAAAGCAATAGACTTAAATTGCAGCAGGGGTGGTTTAGGTTGGCCATTAGGAAAAACTTCCTAACTGTTAGGGTGGTTAAGCACTGGAACAAATTGCCCAGGGAGGTTGTGGAATCTCCATCATCGGGAGTTTTAAAGAGCAGGTTGGACAAACACCTGTCCGGGATGGTCTAGATAAAACTTAGTCCTGCCAGGGGACTGGACTAGATGACCTCTCAAGGTCCCTTCCAGTTCTATAATTCTATGATCTTTGAGAGGCCTGTTTGGAGTGTTACTTCCAGCTGGATTTTTAGGGTAAGGGGGCAACTGGTGCATGTCTTTCATATCTCATGGAAAGATACAATACCTGAAATTGGTGGGGTATGCGGGGGAGATGAACTCTTTCCAATTTTCTGTAGTCACCATGCACTTCTCTGATTTGTCTCTTTGGTAATGTGTGTGGTAGCTAAGCAGACATGACGATCTAATATTGATATGAAGCATGTGTTCTCAAGTGATACTAATTTTCCTGACTAAAGCTGAAGTCTTTATCCATGTGGGTTTGTAGGGTTTCCACCCACCTACGGTGTCTGAAACATGTTAAATATGTTTTTGTAGATCTTTGTGGAGTTTGATGGCTGCAACTGGAAGCAACATGCCTGGGTGAAAGTTCATGCTGAAGAGGTCATAGTGTTGCTGCTGGAAGGGTCACTGGTATGGGCTCCTCGAAGTGATCCAGTTCTACTTCAGGGAACTCAGATCTCACTGGCACAGTGGCCTGCACTGGTAAGTATTTGGCCAGAACAGTGACACTATGTAGGGAAGTCATCTCATAACTGAGATTGTGGATATCTTTGCTATAAACCTTTTGTTGCAAAGCCACCTCTTAACATTGCCAACTAAGCTGCCTGAAATTTCTAGGAGCTGTAATCCAGAAAAAAACGTGGGAGATGGGAAAGGTGCAGAGGGGACTTGGACAAGATCTATGTAAACTTTGAAGTTGTGAGAACCTCTGGGTTTTTCACTCCCCCCCCCTCCCCCCCGAAACGGTCTCATTTTTTAAAACATCTTAGGGCTTGTCTACACTTAAAATGCTACAACAGCACAGCTGCACCATTATAGCACTTCAGTCCGACGATGTAAATAATCCTTCTCCTCGAGACAGTAGCTAGGTTGATGGAAGAATTCTTCAGTTGACTTAGCGCAGTCTACACAAGGACTTACGTTGGCTTAACTATGCCACTCAGGGATGTGGATTTTTCACACCCCTGAGTGACATAGTTATGCTGACATAATGTTTTCAAGTAGACCAGGCCTTAGCTTAGCTCATTTATTATGAGGTCCCTGATAAGAATCTCTCTGATATAACTTGGAAAAGTTTGGGTTAAATTTGGAACTATTTTTTTTTTTTTTTTCAAACCTCTGAACCCTGTTGGCTTTATAAAGTCTGCAGAGTCCCTGGAAGACTTCATAAAAGATTGTTTCTTGAGGGCCTGGTCAATACATAAAAGTTAGGTCAACGAAGCTAGTACTGTCAGTGAAAAATTCACAGTCCTGAGTTCTAACCTATGCTGACCTAATGTCTGGTGTAGATGCAGCTAAGTCGATGGGAAAATTCTTCAGTCTACCTAGCTGCTCCCACTCGGAGGGGTGGATTACCTACAGAGTTGAAAAACTCCTGTTGATGTCGGAAATGTCTTCACTACAGTGGCGTAGCAGCAATGCTGTAGCTGTGCTGCTATAGTGCCTGTCGTGTAGATGCGGCTGTAGTCTCTGGCTGAGATTTCTTGCAGAGTCTGTAAATGCCCCTGGGTATACTTAATCTGTGTGGCTTGCATTCCTCAGGAGAGCTTTTGAGACAAGAGATGTTAATGGCTGGCAGAGCAACTAGCAGGGTATTCATAACTTGTGGACTGTAGTGCTTTCTGAGGCAGTTAGATGTTTGAGCGCTACAGGATCTAATGCCGTGTCTAGACTTGGGGGAGGGAAGAACGGGGGGGGGGGGGGAAGAGGTAGTGGGGGTGTGTTATTTTAATCATATTAATACTTGTTATCTAGCATAATTTGAAATACCACTTAGCAACTAGTTTAGACAGTTTAACATGTTTAGAATGGTTAGCCAATCTCTCCCTAGGTTAACTTTTGTGTGAATTTTGTTTTTTTAATAATCAGATTACATACATGAACAAGAAACAGAGCAGTGCAAAGCCTCTCTAGCTCACTAACTCAAGGGTTCTCAAACCAGGGGTCGGGACCCCGCGGGGGTCACGAGGTTATTACATGGGGGGTTGCGAGCTATCAACCTCCGCCCCAAATCCTGCTTTGCCTCCAGCATTTATAATGGTGTTAAATATATAAAAAAGTGTTCTTAATTTATAAGGGGGAGGTTGCACTCAGAGTCTTGCTAGGTGAAAGGGGTCATCAGTTTAAAAAAAAGTTTGAGAGCCACTGCACTAACTGGATCTGACTCTTAATTTGCAATTGACTTATTGGTTTAGTTATCTTGGATACAGGGCAGCTTTTAACATTTTAAAATTATATAAACAAATTTACCAAAATAAACTTCTGAGAAATAAAACTGGCATTTGGCTATTGATGAAAAGATTATTAGTAGCTCTTAAGGCTATGAGGGTCCCCTGTGTCTGGACACCCACCTGTACAAGGTCCCCAGTATGCCCAGGATCCTTAGATTCAAGATCTGCATGGCCTGCTCCCAGGCTTTCTTGGTCAGTGAGGACCACAATATGTTCCTCTATTGCCTTGGTGAAGCCAAGTGCAATATCTGCCAGATCTTTCCTAGATGAACCTGTCAGGCCCATGAATTCAGGCTTGGAATATTCCTCATGGACCACACAATGAGGCCACAGTCCATTCCTGACCTGTCAGACACCCCCCCCGTGCATTGGCCAGAGACACTGAGAAGTACCTCTGCGAGGATGTTGGCTTCTGGCTCTAACATCAGAGCACAGTTAGACCGTCTCAAGCAGATGTGAGGGTGGTAAGAGCAAGCACTCCCATAGGAAACATGAGAAATCCCCTTCCCAAGCTCTTATGCAAAAAGAGAGGACGTCCTTCCTGACACCTCTTAGTCAGGTGAGTCTCTGTGCTGGTATGGGAGTGTCAGGAGTTCACAAGGCATATGGTACTGGTGTCCTGTCACCCAGGGGCAAACCTGCTCCCCAAACTGTCTCTAGTTGAAGGGATCGGACCATCCTCTGGCAAAGGATACCAGTGCTGAGAGGGAAGGAGTTGGTACTGAGGACTGTGGCTTATCTGAAGACAATAACACTGGTGGCACCAGTGAGACAGAAGTCCATTCCACTCTCCAGTATCCAGTTAGATGCACTACTGTGGAGGATATTACTATTTATACAAGCCCCAGAATCGCTGATACTGGGCTTGTCTTCACTACCAGGAGATTGATGCTAAATCGACAGCAGAGTGCTCTGCAGTCAACTCCAGTACTCCAGCTCCCCAAGAAGAGTAAGGTAAGTCGACCGGAGAGCATCTCCCGTTGACACAGCACAGTGAAGACGCCTGTTGTAAGTCGACCTATGTTACGTCGATTCCAGCTACATTATTCACATAGCTGGAGTAGCGTAACTTAGGTCGACTTACCCCAGTAGTGTAGACAAGGCCACTGTCAGATCCAGTCCTAACCAGGGATGTCCCTAAACTTACTGGTACAGTTGAGGCACAATAAGGTCTCCCATACCAATGGCACTGCCAGTTGATACAGAAGCTTCCTTTTCCTCTTCATTCAGAGTCAGTGGGAGAGCTTCCCCAACTCCTCCAAGATAGGGGTCAGCCCTCACAGAGGCTCCAAGATCTCATGAGCACCTTCCCTCTCTCATGGGGGGTGGGGGGTGTAAGTGTGTGGACTCACCCCTGCGGCGCCTCTTGCTGGTCACTTCCGGGAATTAGCTCATCCCACCTCCGGAGCACCCTCTGCAGTCTAGTGTCCCGCTGCTGCTTGGCCCCCGTGTCCGTCCTGGACCCAGTGCCCTGTTGTCTGGGGTGCTGCCCCCTGGCAGTACCCCCACAGTTCTGGGTCTCCCTCCCAAGGGAACCCCTATCCCCACTTCTCCTCAATGTTCGGCTACTGCCCAGTCTCTATCTAGCCCCTGTTCACTGGGGCTGATTGCAGTATCAGCCACTCATCACAGGCAAAGGGGTTCGGACCTGCTGCCACTGCCTACCCGTGAGCTGCCCCCTGCACCCCCCAGTACCTATTAGCCTTATGGTAGGCCGCAGCCTGGGGCTTTCCAGGCTGGAGCTCCCCAGCTCCTCTGCCTTTCCCCAGCCCTGCTCCACTCAGGTACCCTGTCTCTAGCTCCCTGCAGCCAGGCCCATCTCCCTCTACAGTTAGAGGGACTCCTGGCTCCCAGTCTTTTTATACTGGCCAGCTGTGGCCTGATTGGGATGTGGCCCAGCTGTGGCCACTTTCCCAATCAGCCCAGCTTTTAGAGCTGCAGCCCTCTCCAGGGCTGCTTTCAAGCCCTTCCAGGCAGGAGCGGGTGTCCACCCTGCTACAGGGGGACTACCCAGTTCAAGACCAGCGGTACCCTTCTCCACAGGGACCACCTCTTCTCCGCTACATCCCTTTATACTGGTCTTATATGGGTCCCAGGGACCCCACTATGTGACAGCTTGAATCTATAAGGTCACATTAGGAGTCAAGACAGCTTGCCCCATACAGGGAAGAACCTCAGCCCCTTAAGAAACAATCTAAGAAAGAGGAGCAAGCTGACTAGGTGGCACCGCTTGCCACTGTGAGGGTATCGTACTTGTCCCCAAATGAAGCGATCACATCGGCCTCATTGTCACTGCCTAACTACAGAGAGTTTCAGGTCTCCCTGAGCAGAAATATGGATACACTCCACGGCCCCCTGGAGGAAGTACAGGACACCCTATATAAGCTACTGGATATTTTCCAGAGTGCTGGTCCCAGTAAGGTGGCACTGCCACTTAATGAGGCCATCTTTGAATCAGCCATGATGGCCTGGCATACTGCAGCCACTTATCTGTTCTTTTCAGAATGGAAGCATGAGAAATATTTTGTGCCACCTGAGGAACTAGTAATCTGCCACCTTAACACCCGACTCTGAACTCTTTAGTTTTGTAAGCTGTCTCCAAATGAAACAAACACCCAAGTTGGCACCCACTGATAAGGCCAAACATTTAGACTGCTTTAGGAGAAAACTTCACTGTGGGGAACTTACTGTTCCACATAGCAAGTTATTAAGCTTGAATGCTGCAGTATGATTTCATTAATTACAATAAGTTCTTAGAATTCACCAACAAACTCCCTCAAGATAGACTTCAGTTCCAACCAATTATCAATGAAAGTAAATAATTCTAGCTAGATCAACCTCCAGGCCTCAATGGATGCATCAAATTCAGCCTCCTGCTTGATGGCAACTTCCATAGTCATGAGATAGGCCTTGTGGCTCCAGTCCTCTGGATTTCCCAAAGAAGTCCATCCACAGTGGTGGATCTGCCTTCTGAAGGAAATAACCTATTCGGTTAGAAAACAAGTGAACCTTTCTATTCCAGGAGTGGCCAACCTGTGGCTCTAGAGCCATATGCGGCTCCTTGTATAGGCATCGACTCTGGGGCTGGAGCTACAGGCGCCAACTTTCCAATGTGCTGGGGGGTGCTCACTGCTCAACCCCTGGCTCTGCCACAGGCCCTCCCCCCACTCCACCCCTTCCCACCCCCTCCCCTGAGTCTGCCATGCTCTCACTCCTCCCCCCCCCCCTCCGCCAGAGACCCCTGCATGCCACAAAACAGCTGATCAGGAGGTGTGGGGAGGGAGGAGGAGGCGCTGATTGACGGGGCAACCGGTGGGCGGGAGGCACTGGGAGCGGGGGACGGGGGGAGCTTATGGGGGGGCTGCTGATGAATTACTGTGGCTCTTTGGTAATGTACATTGGTAAATTCTGGCTCCTTCTCAGGCTCAGGTTGGCTACCCCTGTTCTATTCCATCAAAGACTTAAGAGCAACCATTCACTTGCAGATATCTGTACATACTCCAGCACTGCAGAGGAAATACCCCAAGGCTCTGTATCACAGACAACAACCAGCTCCTCAACCATTCTACCATCAAAGGGCCATGGGACTGCCTAGGAAACACTGGAGAATTCAGCCTCGTAAACGCAATGTCCTCCCTTTTTTCTTTTTCCAGACTCAGCCTCCCACTAAAGAATCTTTTTGATGGGACTTTCAAGAGCTGCAAGTTAGTCCACCTGTTGCGTTTACCCATTCATTCATTTCTCTATCCCTCTTCAGGGACCCCTCTTATGAGAGGATGCGCTGACTAGTAGAGTCCCTGTCACGCTTGGGAGCCATAGAACCAGTACAGCGTAGCACAGAGGAAAATAATTTTACTTAAGATATTTCCTTATTCCCAAGAAGAAATGAAGCTGGAAGCTATACAAGATCTCAGACAGCTGAATGTCTTCATCTGCCACTCATGTTCAGAATGATCATGCTGGTCTTTATAATTCCTTCACTAAACAAGGGTGACTGGTTCACAGTTCTCAGTTTAAAGGATGCTTATTTCCACAAAGACATCCACGCTGCACACAGATTCCTGAGATTCGCTGTAGGCCCTAGACCACTACCAATACAGAGTGCTTCCCTTTGGCCTCTCAGTGGCACCAAGGGAATTCACAAAGATCTTATTGGTAGTGGCAGCTCACGTACCTCACCAGGGTTTGTCAGTGTTCCACACCTTGATGACTGGCTGCTCATGGGGAAGTCCTATAAAGAAGTACAGACAACATCCCTATCCCTATTTAGACTCCTAAATTTCTTAGGGCTCCAAGTAAATGTAGAAAACAAATACATTTGAGCTCACATGGACTATAGATTTTATTAGAACAGCCCTATATTTAACCAGAGCCAAAGCATACCTCTCGCAGAACAGATTCCAGGCAATGAAGGACCTCTTCACTCAGCTTTGGCAGAACATGCAGACAATAGTTCAAGCTTGTTTTAACTTCCTAGGTCTTGTGGTCATGTATACATGTGACACCCCTCGGAAGACTGTCTTCCATGTCTACAGGCATGATTACAGACAGTCTACGTGCACAACAAGCACAGCCTGGACAAACTGATCTTGCGCCCCCACAGAGTTCTGACCTTGCTCTCCTGGTGGAAGATGGGTAGGTGGTGTGCATGGGGGGCTCCCTTTGCCCCTCCCTCACCCACAAAGGAGATTAATTACAGACACCTCTCTGCGAGGATGGGAAACCTGCCTCAACTAACATGCAAGACAGGGTATCTGGACCCACCAAGAATCCCCTTTGCACATATACATTCTGGAGTTGTGTGCCGTTCAGAGCCTGCAAACGATACCGACGGTTTATTTGAATCCTGCATGTTCAAGTCATATTGGAAAACTTGACAATGGTTTGTATCAACAAACAGGGAGGAGCAAGGGTCACACCTCTTGTCATAGAAACTGTCAATCTGTGGAACTGGTGCATTAGCTGCCAGATCACCATCTCAGCAGTGCACTTCCTAATGATGCACAGCACATTGGTAGACAGCCTCAAAAGACTTTTCTTCAAAGACCAAGAGTGGGAACTACATGACTGGGTGATATGAAAATCTTGCCTGACAGGAACCCCACTGCCGAGATCTCTTGGTGTCTCAGGAGAACAAGAAATTCCCCACCTACTGCTCCAGAGGGGATGCATTATCATTCACGGGTCAGAACTGCTGATGTACAAATTTCCTCCCATCCCTCTTTTACTTTGCATCCTGAGGAAGATCAAATAAGATGGAGCATTGGTGATCCTGATTGCTTCAGTGGCCTAGCTCTGATTCCTGAGCATTCTTTGGATGTTCTTGGGTCTGTGCAGCCATATTCAGCTTTTCCCAGACCTACTGACTAAAGACAAGGACAAACATCCAACATCCCAACTGAGCATCCTTCCGTAAGAACAGCCATACTTCAGAACAAAGGTCCATCTATCCCAGTATCTTGTCTTTCCACAGTGGCCAATGCCACATGCTTCAGAGGGAATGAGCAGAACAGGGAATCATCAAGTGATCCATCCCGTTGCCCATTCCCAGCTTCTGATAAACTGAAGCTAGGGACACCATCCCTGCCCATCCTGGCTAATAACCATTGATGGACCTATCCTCCATTAACTTATCTAGCAGTGTGGTATTTGATGCAACAGTCAAGGATCTTGGACTAATCCACAGGGATTATCTTTTTCTTCATGCTTTGGTTCCTGTTTCCTGGAGGCTTGGTTGGCAATCACCACAGATTGATGGGTCCTTCAAGTAATCAAGGATGGTTCTACCATTCAATTTCAATACATATCTCCTTTCCACCCCTCTTCCTGATCCCTTTTCAGGGACCATTCTTATGAGAGTGCCGTTCATCAGGAAATAGACTGATTAAGCTCAGAGCAATAGAGTTAGCTTATCAGGGAAAACAGAAACCTTTTCCAATATCCTCCTATTTCCTCATATTGAAAAAGAGAGGTGGCTTGCATCCGATTCTAGACCTCAGGAACCTCAACAAATTCATTTGGTATGCCAAGTTCCACGTAGTAACTCCCGCTTCAGTTGGATACCATGGACTGGTTCATTACCCTTTACTTCGATAGAGGATGCTTATTTTCATGTCAGTACTCTTCTCCCCCCACCTGCCCTCCCCTGGAAAGGTATAAACATTTTATGGCTGTAGGGAGTCATTACCAATTCTCAGTCCTATCTTCTGGAATTTCATCAGCACCAAGGGTGTTTACAAAGTGCCTATCAGTAACTGCAGCCCATCTAAACAGACAAGGATTTTGTATGTACCCTTTGCTAGACTACTGGCTTGTGCAGGGGAAGTCAAACACAGATCATAGTGTCCTCCAAGAAACTGATGCATTTACTTTTATCCCTGGGTTTGAGGATTAACTTTAAAATGTTGAATCTGATTCTGTCATAATCCACAGAGTTCATCAGTGCTCCTGGTCTCGCTAGCAGGGAGATTATCCTTCCTATTGGACAGATTTCAGATAATAAAATACCTGATTCTACACTTCAATATTTACCCTCAAGCAACAATAAGGATGTGCCTTAAACTTCTGCGACATATAGCTTCATGTACATTTGTAACCACATTCGCCCAGTCACGTCTCAGACTGTTTCAAGCTTGGTTCAAGTCTGTTTACAGCCCAACAATTCAGGATACATCAGTGAAAGTGCTGATTCCAGCTCAAATTCTATCCTCGATGAAATGGTGGAGGACAGAAGAAAGTATATGTGCTGGAATTCTCTTTGCCCCTCTGATTGTTCCAAAGCTTTGATAACAGCTGCATCCAAGATGGGCTGGGGAGCATATATAGAGGATGGTCAGACACATGGTCTCTGGTCCCATCTAAAAGCCTTGATTCACATAAATGTATTAAAATTAAAGGTGATGAGATTAGCTTGCAAAGCATTTCTACCTGTTACACACAGTTTTTCAATCCAAGTTCTCATGGACAATTGCATGGCCTCCTAGGACTTAGAAAGGGAGGTGCAAGATGAAGCCACTCCCCCCCCCCCCTCCCCCCCCCCCCCAAGGAGCCATAAAATTTTGGGAATGGTGCATTCAGTGTCACAATCAGTCTGACAGCTCTTCTCTTTTTGGAGAGAAAAATAGTCTAGCAACCTCACTAAGCAGGACAATGTACTCTTCCCATGAATGAAAATTTAAAATGTCAGTACTAAATTGAATTTTCCAAGAGTGGTGGCTTCCCCAGATTTATTCAGTTCTAAACAGAAAATGTCTGATATTTTGCTCTTGAGCAGGAGAGAGTCAGCAATCTCAAATAGATGCATTCATGATTTTTTTTTTTTTTTGGTCACACCATTTTATGTATCTTTTTCCTCTGATCCCAAAAGTGTTACAGAAAATAAGTCATGAAAAAGCTCAAGTTATGTTGGTGGCTCTTGCTCGGCTTCACCAGTTTTGGTTCTCAGATAATAAATTTATCACACTCCCAGTTTAGGAAGATGTTATCACAGAGTCACAGTCTGATTCACACCCAGTCCTCATTGCATCTCACGGCCTGGGTGATATTTGAATGCTCTCAATAGATAAGTGTTCTTCAGAGGTGCAGAGCAGTGTTCTTTGGAGTAGAAAATTATCCACTAGGACTACGTACACCACCCATAAAGAAAAAAGTTTCCATTTGGCAAAGACTAAAGGTTATGCTCCATGTCAGTGTTCTATTCCAACAATATTAGATTATTTCTTATCTTTAAAGCACTCTGGACTATCTATCTCGTCAACCAAAGTCCATTTGGCAATGGTATCTGCATTCCATTCTCCTGTAGAGGGATGTACAATTTTCTCTCATCAGTCAGTGAATACATTTATTAAAGGGCTTGGCCACACTTTTCCTCCTGTGGGAAAGCTCACTCCAACATGGGACTTCAAATTTAGTGATTTCTTTGCTGATGGATTCCCTCTCTCTTCCCCCCGCCCCCTTTTGAACCTCTGGCAAATTGTCCAATTAATCTATCATCAGTGAAGGTAGCGTTCCTGGTGGCAATTACATCAGCATGTAGAAAAAGCGAATTACAAGCCCTAATGATAAATCCTCCATACAGTTTTTCACATGGATAGAGTAACTATGAGATTGCATCCACCTTCTATTCCTAAAGTACTATCAGATTTTCATATCTGTTTATTCATTTAGTATTCCCTCCCCCCCCCCCCCAATAACACATTCTTCACCTTTTGAATTTAAATCAGATATCTCAGATGTGAGAAGGTGGCTGTTAAGAACTAGATCAGGGGTTCTCAAACTGTGGGTTGGGACCCCAAAGTGATTTGGGACCCTGTTTTAATAGGGTTGCCAGGGCTAGTGTTAGACTTGCTTGGGCCCAGAGCCAAAGACCAAGGGCTTCAGCCCTGAATGGTGGGGCTCAGGCTTTGGCTTCAGCCCTGTAATTCAGTTTACAGGCCTCCACCGCCTGGGGCTGAAGCTCTTGGGCTTTGGCTTTGGCCCCCCCAACCCGGGGCAGCAGGGCTGGGGCGGGCTCAGGCTTCAGTCTTCCCCCCCCACCCCCCTTCTGGGGTCATGTAGTAACTTTTGTTGTCAGAAGGGGGTCGTGGTGCAATTAAGTTTTGAGAACCGCTGAACTAATCTTTTTGTAAAACTCCAAGACTCTTCATTGCTTATAGTAATAAATCAAAAGGGATGACCATTTCATCACATATTTTCAAAATGGGTACTGTATTAGAACTTCTTACGATATTAATAAGAGTCCTCCATCAAACATCAGACCTCACTCCACCAGAGCGCAAGCTGCATTGATAGCATGCTTAAGTTGGGTTCAAATATCGGAAATATGTAGAGCAGCTACCTGATCTTCAGCTCATAGATTTATGTAACATTAAAACTAGAAATTAATAGTACAAAGAGCTTTTGATCTGGGAATTTGTTCTCTTGTGCTGCTGTCAGGTGTCTTAATAGTATTCCTGACATGCACTTTCATTTGTCAGAAAATGACCGTAACGAAAAATTCTTCCCTTCATTAGTCTGTCCATAATAGTGTTTACTGCTACATGACGTGAAAGTATAAAAGTGCCCCTTTCAAATAGCGATGTATGTAATCCCTTGTGATACTTTGCCTGGGTTGCTGGGGCTCCTAGAAATATTGGGACTCAGCACTGATAAGTCCTAGTGTAATTCCACTTTCTTATAAGGAGAGTTGACTACCAGATGATTTGAAGAAAATGAAATATGCCTTTCACTTTCATTAAATTGCTGGCGGTGGCTCCTCTTGTTTTAAAATTCAGGCTCTGGGAAGTGCAAGCTACTTGACGTGGGCTATTTTTGTTGTTTGTCTTCAGTATTTATGCTGTATTTGTTTAAAAATGTCTTACTTACAATGTTAACTTCTTGGTAATGAAGTATTTTATGAATGATTGAGGCATTCCCTGTGAGGATATGAATCCTGCAGAAGGGTATTACTTGTGTCTGAGTGTCCCCCTAATCTGTTTCCAGACCCTTCATTCAAGTTTTCTTCTTCACAGACCTTCACTCCCTTAGTAGATAAGCTGGGTTTAGGCTCCGTGGTTCCTGTGGAGTTTCTTCTGGACCGAGACCTGAGATTCCTGTCTGATGCCAGTGGATTATGTCTGTTTCAGGTACTTGAAGAGGCATTCTCAGACAGAGTACAGATTTCACTTCATACCATGCTTTCCAGGTTGATTCTTTTTCAAGATGTGGTGGGGGTCCTCATGGGTATTGGGCAGATAGAGAGGGCGTGAAAAAATACAAGAATTGGCCCTGATCTCCAGCTCCATTCAGAAAGTCTTAAAGTCCCAGCTCTTCCCTATCCTTTGTTTTAGGAGCCTCTAGTTGCTGAGTGCTGCATAGACCCTCCCCATCCAGAGGGAATCATTGCTATAGGGGTTCCAAAACTGCTTGTGCATAGTGGTCTTGATCAATTTCCTGGCATATTGAGAAGCTTGTTTACTTTTGTTTTGATGGAGGTCAGATATTCTTCTCCATTAGAGCTTCCAGAATAGAGAGGCCAGAGAGCTGTGGCCCCCAGTAGTATAACTACTATGTTGTCTACTGGCTTTCTTGCATTCAAGACTTCTTTGTCATTGGCAGATGGGAACAGAGAGCCAGAACCAAGTTCTGCAGGAGCAATCTGAACTGAGAGACTCTGTCAACGCATTAATTAGTGACCAGAAACTTCAGGAAATATTTAGCAGAGGTAAGACCAACTGGCTTGCAGCTTGGGGGCTTGGATTGTGCATGAGTTTGTGTTCCGGAGAGGAGTCCCAAAACAAACAGTAATACCCATTGTTTGAAGTTCCACTCTATAAGTTAATATGTCCAAAATTCTTTGTGAGGAGAGTTTAATTATTGCTTTCTTGCAGTTAATTGGAAAGGTAGATTGCTGTTTAACTGGAATTGTCTGTAGCGATTGCTCATTCACAATCACTATAGTTAAGGTTGCAAAACAGCTTCCATTATAATCCAATCCCAGGCATTCACAATTTCCTCAAATATCAACCGTTTGGGCTGAATTTTTAAATGCTTAGTCTGCCTGAAGGTGAATTCTTCTGAAAAATAAAACGTAATCCTTTAAGCCATCTTTGCTATCTTGAAGGCCGAAAACCCACCACTTTGCTGTCTGAGATTCTAATTATGTCCTTTTAAGCATGACTGCACAAATGACTGAAGTTTTAAACTTGGCATCATCCATCCTTACTCATATGGCATTCTGACTTGCTTCAATTGCTGGACCACACAGAGGTTTGTGTGTGCTACAGCTGTTGGCTAACAGACCCTGGGTGTCTTAGCTCAGGCAATAGAGGCTCATAGTTTTCAATACAGAGGCTGCAGAGTTTGAACCCTGCTACCAATGATCTTCTTGGAGCATCACATTACATTGGTATGGACATAGTTCTTGGTGGGTACTAGTGCCTTTGGTTTAACACACACATGAATGTTAGGAAGAAACTTCTCATCCAGGCAGGTTACTTTATTAACTGTCTAGTATGGAATTTCTTGCCCTGTCTTCTGAGGCATTTGGTTATGGTCACTGTCAGTGTCCGCATACTGGACTAAATGGACTTCAGTGGTTTGATTTCTTCTGGCAATTCCTGTGTTCCAAGATTTGGGAAAAAACTGAGCATTGCACATTGGCAGTAGAAAATTTCCTTACATCTGTAGAAGAATTGTGCATACATGTCCAAGTAATTAGGCATATTAGTTGGTTCTGTGAACTTGTTTTTTTGCTTGCAGTTTACACTCAGATGGGATACAAGTGAGGATTCTTCTTCGAGTATTATCTTTATGGGTGTTCCACTTCAGGTGTGATTGTGCCCCATGAACCTCCACAGGGAGGCAAGTGTGGTATTCCGGTACCTCACCAATTGGCTACTGGAAGATCCATTTTACGATGAGACCTTATTAGTCACAAAGAAGGCTATAGCACTGTTCCTAAAGCTAGAGCTTCACCTAAAGATCCAGAAGTCTACTTTAACCCTTGTAGAAGGCCTAGAATTCAGAGGGGCATCCCTAGATGTGACAACCCCCAAGGCTTACTTTCCAATGCACAGGTTTATGACACTATCACACTGTCACTACCATCCAGGTCAGTCTTCAAACATCTGCAAGAAACTGCATTAAACTCTTGGGGCATATGGCAGCTTTGCACCTTCATAGTAAGCCATCCAAGGTTGCATCTTCACTCCCTATAGGGGTGGTTCAGAACCATTTGCCTTCCAAACAAACACAGCGTAGACAGGAATTTGTTCTCTCTGTAAGTTCCCCTAGCCTCTGTTTACCAGAAGCTGGGAATGGGCTGAAGCACTTGGCATTGGCCACTGTCAGAAAACAGGATACTGGGCTAGATGGACCATTGGTCTGACCCAATATGGCCATTTATGTTTTTTGGTAAAGGACTACCTTGATTGGTGGGAAGACTCCCATAGTGTCCATGCTGGTGTCCAGTTTACCCAGCCACCCCCAGCAGTTACAGTAACAAAGTAACAACAGATGCATCTCTATTGAGGAGCGCACCTGGACACTCACCCTGTTCGGGCTGGTGTTCTCCGAACAAGATCACTCTACACATCAAGCTGCTGGAACTCAGAGCAGTTAGAAATGCCTGTCTCTGTTTTCTGCCATTGATCAGGAGCAGGTGCATCAAGATCATGACAGATGATGTGGCCTACATGTTTTATATCAATTGAGAAGAGAGATCCCCTTCCGTTTATGACAAAACTGTAGGACTATGGAATTGGTGCATAGACAATTGTATCCATGTGTCTGCAGTATACTTTCCTGGCATTCAGGACTCTCGGAAGACATTTCTCCCAGGATTACAAATGGGCGCTGGATGCTTGGTCTCTCGATCACACATTTCAGATTTGGGGTCTCCCAGAGGTGGACCTCTTTGCCACGGCCAAGAACAAAGGTGTGCTCAGTTCTGTTTGAGAGGGGTACTGGGCCATCACTCCTGGGGGATGCCTTTCTCCTATGTTGGGCATCAGGACTGCTATATGTTTTTCCCTCTCCAACAACTTTACTACTGAAGGTGGTGAACAAGGTAAGATAGGACAAGACCAGGGTCATACCGATAGTCCCAAAATGGCTGAGACAGACATGGTTTGCTTACCTCATGCTGCTGGCAGTTTGTCAAGCAATGTGCCTCCTGACCATTTCCCATCTCCTTTCCTTCACCCTAGCCTGAGAGTTTGTCATATCGTAGCATGGCTCATTGATGGTTTGCAAGGATAGAAATGATCTGTTCTGTGGAGGTACTGTTAGACTCATTTCTACTGTTTATCTGCAATATCTACCTTCAGAAATGGAAGAGATTCAACTGTTGGTGTGATCTGTGGCATCTTTCACCTGTTTCTTCCTCACTGTCAAATATTCTGGACTACTTCCTGGAACTGAAGAAGATGGGGTTATCTATGAGCCTTATCAAAGTTCACTTGGCAGCTATAACAGCTTTTCATTCTCCCGTCAAAGGTTTCTCAGTGTTTACCTGTTGTATCATAGTGAGATTTATCAGAGTAGGGAAACTTTCCCTCAAATCAAGCGTCCATCTCAGCTTGAGATCTTAATTTGTTCTCAGATGCCTTATGAGACCTTCCTTTAAACCAATGGCAATTTCTCTACTGAAGTTATCTGTGGAGATTGCCTTCTTGGTAGCCATTACATCTGCTCCAAGAGTGGGAGAGAGAGGAACCCAAATGGCACACCCTCTCTTCACAGTATTTTTCAAAGATAAGGTTTTGCTATGCCTACACCCCTAATTCTTACATAAGGTTTCATCTGAATTCCATATTAATCAGGTCATTCATTTCTCAGTTTTCTTCCCTAAATCACATCTGACTAAGGAGGACACTATATTACATATGCTTGATGTTAAAAAGGGCATTAGCCTTTTACCTGGACAGAACTAAATCCTTTTGAAAGTCTCCCAAACTGTCAGTTGCTGACAACTCTAAGGAATCTACAATTTCCAATCAAGGACTTTGTAGTTGGATATCTGGATATATCATTCCTTGTTATCAATCTAATATTCAACCTTCTGTTGGGATATTAACCATTCAACAAAGGGATCACTCTACCTTAGTGACATTTTCCCAGGAAGTTTCCATCAATGAGATCTGCAGGGCTGCCACTTGGACTTCTGTACACACTTTTTCAAAGTAATCCATGATTCAACTTCAGCTGCTGCTTGTGAGTCTGCAGTACTATCTACAACATTGAACTACTCCAAAGCCCCCTACTCCTGCTGAGGCTGCTGCTTGTTAGTCACCTGAAGTGGAGCACCCACAGGGACACTACTTGAAGGAGAGATTACTCACCCTGTAAGTAACTGGAGTTCTTTTAGGCAAGGGTGTGTGCGTCTCTCCCTACAGGTGCTCCACTACGTGCCCTCCTTCCCCTCTACTTCAGCTTTGTGGAGAAGGAGCTGAGGGCAGTTCTCCAGCGCAGCACTATATAGCCTTGGTGTGAGGCACGAGGATGTGTAAGGCACGTGTATGGGCTGAATGAACTCTGCTACCAAAAGACTCTAATCCAAGGTACATAGGGTACGCGGCACCTGAAGTGGATCACCCACAGGGGCACACACTTTGAAGAACTCCAGTTGCTGCACAGGGTGAGGAACCTCTCCTTATAAACTCAAGGTGGAATTTCACAAGGACTTCACAGTAAAGTCACATGGTTACTCACGATGTGTGTATGTCTGGATTTTTTTTTCTAATTATTTATTCATTTGTAGGTGACAGAGGGGAAAAAAGTATTTAGGAGGGAGTCAGTTGCCTTGTTTCAGGTTCTAGGTTGAGTCTGTAAGGCTGGGTTTTTCAGATCTTCTCAAAACATAATTTTACTTGTAAATTGATCAAATTTGACCTAATAATTATTGACACAAACGTGAGCCTCAGTGCTATTTTAACCACATTTTTCAACAGAACTGTGCTTAGATGATGTATTTGCTGTGAGCAAAATCTGTAATAAAACTTGGTAATCTGTTTCCTTGCACCAGGAGACGAGTGCTTTCAACCCTAACTCAGCACACATTGCTGTCTGTATTATGCACCCTTAATGGTACAGTGCAAATAATTTGTCTGCAGATATACTCAGTTGATCTGGCTCTCTTTTTCAGGTCCCTACAGTGTCCAAGGCCAAAGAGTTAAGGTGTACCAACCAGAGGATGAAAATAGCTGGCTCTGTGGTGTTGTGACCTGTCAAGACCCCATCACTCGTCTTATGGAAGTGTCCGTGACTGAGGTGAAGGCCTGAAGCACTTCGTTTGGGCTTCTAAAACATGAGTTCCCTGCATCGCTTGGTGAACATACCATTCTCCACAAAATTTGAATTTTGTTGTCTGTTGGCTAGTGTCTCCTAAAGATGTGTAATCGCATGGTACTTCATGGACAGGTCACTTTTCTTACCTCACAGGGCTTATATTACAAAATATACAATGCACAATTCAGTTAGGGGAGGATGTAGAGAGATGCTTGGCGAGGACAAAAATATTGTAGGAAAATTGTATTGTAAGTATTGTAGGAAGTGGATGAGAAGGAGGAGAGGATATTGGTAGACAAGCAGAAGGTTACTTTTCCATGATTGTCATATTATGGCCATCAAATGCCATCTTTCTTGGCTTCTTCCTTATACGTCACCTTGGTATACACATTGCCTGAAACAGGTGAAGCATGAAGGAGGATTGCTAGGTTCTAGGGGTCAAAATCTCAGTCTGAACCCACCTTTTTGATGTGTAGTCTTGGATGAACAGGAATCCAGGTATCAGTGCTTCCACAAACTTCCAATCAGCAGACCCAAGTGGTGGGTAGCATGATGAATTATAACTGTCTTCAGCACTGACTGTTATGTATTCTTTGTTGTGAGGAGGGTTGTGTTTTGTTTTTTTTTCCCTCCAATCCTCCATGATAAAATAAAATAGGATATCTCCATTAATTTATATTTTATCTCCTAGAACTGGAAGGGACCTTGAAAGGTCATAGAGTCCAGCCCCCTGCCTTCACTAGCAGGACCAAGTACTGATTTTGCCCCAGATCCCTAAGTGGACCACTCAAGGATTGAACTCCCAACCCTGGGTTTAGCAGGCCAATGCTCAAACCACTGAGCTATCCCTCCCCCTAAGATCATTTGTATTCAGATTGAACTTTTTGGATTGTTTGGAGGCAGAACTAGTTCTGGACAGGAACCGAATTTTCTTTGCTTGAATTTTAGCCAATATGACTTGCAGGAGGAGTTTCTGGCCACTCCTTCTGAATCCGATTCATGTATCTCCTGGCTGATGAACTCTACTGAAGAGACAGGGAGTCTGTTAGAAGAGATTCTTAATTGTTTCCATGTGGGAGAGCAAGGTGACATTCTTAAGTAAGGAAGTGATCATTTGGCTCAAGAAACAATCATCTGACATTGATATTGCTAATTATTGACTGGTCTCTAATCTTCCTTTTTGTGGGGGAAGCTAATAGAGAATGGGTGGCATCAACTGACATGTTTCCTTGTCAGTTTAGAAGAAAAGACAAAATTGGAAGGGAATGAATTCAAAGTGGAAGAAGGGAACTTAAGGCTTGTCTACATTATCCGCTGGATCGATGGGCAGCAATCAATCCAGCGGGGGTCAATTTATCGCATCTAGTCTAGACGCGATAAATCGACCACCGAGTGCTCTCCCATCGTCTTTGGTACTCCACCAGGGCGAGAGGCGCAGGCGGAGTTGACTGGAGAGCGTCAGCCGTCGACTTACTGCAGTGTCTTCACTGCAGTAAGTAGATCTAAGTACATCAACTTCAGCTACGTTATTCACGTAGCTGAAGTTGCGTAATTTAGCTCGATCCCGCTTCCCCCCAGTGTAGACCAGACTTTCGTGGCAGAACTGTCTCCAGAGGTGTTCAACAGGACTGATAAATGAATGGAGACAGAAAAATGAGAACAGAGTAGGACCCAAATTTGAGGGTTAGAGAAGTTGAGAAAGGGTGATGAAACAGTTCAAAGAGGAGTGTAGTGAAAGCAGAGATGTTGACAAGTGAGGACAGGGAGAGAAGGAGGCGAGTGAGGGAAAAGAGGGTCTGCAAGCTGTCTTATGTTCATTGTTATCTCTTAGCTGGTAATTTGACTGAATATTTTTTTTCTTTCTTCCTTGTTTTTTGCTGCCCACCTCATAAAAATCAGACTGGTGAGATAAAGTCAGTGGATCCGCGACTGGTTCATGTAGTGATGGACAATTCTGTTCCACCAAATGAGGTACTGTATTGTGTCATGTCTCTGCATGTTTAATCAGGAGCTTTAGAAAGTATCCTGCGATCATTTGGGAGGAAACAACTTGAAGAGGAGTTCTGGTCACTGAGAGTATTTGAGAAGTCCACTGGAGCTGAGAGGAGGGTTTCCTATATGTATGTTGTGGACAATAAAATAGTCAGATTATGCACTCGGCTTCCTTTAAAAGTCCATTTCCTTTTAACACAGGCTTGCTGTGAGTTTAATGAGTTTGGAATTACTCTTACTGGAGAGAAAAGTTGGACTAATGGCATCTAAGGGTTGTCTTGCTTCATTCTAAGGGGTTGCACTGTGAAGGAGGCTGTCCTGGTGATCACTGCCTCTGGTTTCAGGAAATGCCTCCTCTCCTCCCTTGCTACAGCAGTCTATCTCCCCTCCTAACTACAATCCTTTTCTGAAATTTGGGGCTATTATTTCTGTGGATTGAAGAACAGGCTGCCTCCTAGGATGCTGGCAGAGTTGCCAGCTGTGTTGGATTGGAAGTTTTGCCTTAAAGGAAAATGATTTATATCACTGGAATTTATCACTATCGGTATATAAATCATTTCAAAATTCAGTTTTACTTCAAGATGATAACCCACTAACCAGAATTGCCCATTTTGCTGTTGTACCACCACCTGGCAACTTAGCTCCATTAATAAATGAGTGAAACTGTTTGCTATGGAGGACCCTGTTCTAATGTAAAAAAACAAGAGGCCGGTGTGCATACATGCAATTTTATATATTAAAAACTTCCATTGCGGTATCTGTCTAAAATAACTATTTCTGAGTTTAATGTAGTGTATCAAATCTATTATTCTAACAAATGAAATATTTTCCTTTAAGAGATGGGAAAAGAGTGGACCTTCTGGTTCTGGCCTGACAGGCTGGATGACCCTTTGCCTATAGTGATTACTTAATTTTATTTATTCTAGGGAGGGGGCCTAAAAGCAGCTAAATCTTCGAAAGGGAAAAAGAAGAGAGAGAGTATGGAAGGAAAGGATGGACGAAGGAGGAAAAATGCTTCAGACTCCGGATGTGATCCTGCAACAAAGAAGCTAAAAGAGAGGGGTGAAGTGGATAGTAATGAGAGTGATGGAGGTGAGGCAAGCAGGCCTCCTTGGAAAGGAGGCACTGGAAGTGAAACAGGGCTGGATGCAAGGGCCAAGCAGCTGCCTCCTTTTGTTCCTCAGATTAATCGCAATATTCGCTTTGCCACTTACACCAAAGAGAATGGCCGAACTCTGGTGGTGCAGGATGAGCCAGTGGTTGGTGACACACCTGTACCCTTCACTCCTTTTTCTTCAGCCGCTAGTCAAGCACTGCTGGTTGGAGCTGGATGTAAAGAGGCAGGAAAATCACTGGAACAGGTTGGCCAAAGCATGGGGGCTTCTCCAGCAGCTGTTACTACAGCTGCTTTGACACCAACAACTGTGCGGATCTCTGACACTGGCATGTCAGCAGTTACTGGACAAGAGAAACAGAAAACAGGCTGGTCACAAGCTCAGGGAGAGGTGAGTTGCCTGCAGCCTAGAAGATTCAAAGTACAACTAGAAAACTTTGGAAATATATTTTCTAAAGTCACTTATTGTAATAAGTTCCCACCCTTGGGTCTGTGTCTACAGGAACTCTAAAACCTTTACAGTTCTGGGGCATCTCACTCTCCTCTCCCTCCAGCTCTTCCCCCTCTGACATGTGGTACGTTCAGTCCTTGTGGAGGTAAAGTTTCAGTCCCTCTCACTTCCTCTTTTTTTTTTGCCACTTACCAGTAGAGATGCTTCCATGGACAGGTTTTCTGCCCCACCACAAAGTCAGCTTAAAGCTGATAGAACAACCTTTTTACATTTTCTGACAGTCTTCCAGTAGCAGCACGAACTTGGCTCATTTCTGTCTTCTTTCTTTGTTCTTGTTACATGTGAAACTGTCTTTATTAGATACAGTTAATGACTATGTAAAATGCAGTGTGTCTGAGTGAATTGTGTTGATTGAACCTTTAACTTTTGTAATCTTAACTGCTGCTATTGGAACCTTTTTTAAATTGTGCAACCTTCAAATTACCTTAATACACACTACTATATTTAATGTAATTAAGTTTGATATTCTCACATGGAAGATACTATTTAAGAGCATATCTTGCTATTAAGTATTGTACTCTGACAAACTATTGATAGAATCTGCCTGAAGGTCAAAAGTTAAACTGAAAGACATAGAAATGCACTGGAGACTGCTTGAAGATGCTTTTAGTTACAGAAGGTCTGCATATTCAAGGAAGAAAAAAGTAAAAAGGTGGAGGGAAACTGGTTAAATAACAAGGCAGAAGATTTTATGTAGCCTTTAAGAATGAAAATCCAACCCAAGAGAAACTAATAAAGTAGACTTTGCAGGTAAAAGAAGAACGTAAGAACGGTCACACAGGGTCAGACCAAAGGTCCATCTGGCCCAGTATCCTGTCTTCTGACAGTGGCCAATGCCAGATGCCCCAGAGGGAATGAACAGAGAAGGTAATCATCAAGTGATCCACCCCCTGTTGCCCATTCCCAGCTTCTGGCAAACAGAGGCTAGGGGCACCATCCCTTCCCATCCTGGCTAATAACCATTGATGGACCTATCCTCCATGAATTTATCTAGTTTTTTTTTGAACCCTGTTATAGTCTTGGCCTTCACAACATTCTCTGGCAAGGAATTCCACGAGTTGACTGTGCGTTGTGTGGAAAACATACTTCCTTTTGTTTGTTTTTAATCCTGCTGCCTATTAATTTAATTTGGTGGCCCCTAGTTCTTGTGTTATGAGAAGGAATAATCACTTCCTTATTTATTTTCACCACCCCAGTCATGATTTTATAGACCTCTATCGTATTCCCCCCTTAGTCGTCTCTTTTCCAAGCTGAAAATGGTGACTCTGAATAAATTTAAAGACTACTATGTAAATTCTTGGCGAAATGAAGACAGGCAAGCACATTAGAAGTAGGAAGCTCACTGAGTCACTAGAGCTACACAACCACTACAGTGTAAAAGAGATCATATAATGTGATTAGACTGCATAAAGGGTAAATGTTTAATTTGCAGTAGTCTCCATAACCTAGGATAATGAAGGTGGGAAGGAGAGAAATATCTCCCTCAGTGGTTATTCTTCGGACTCTTCTGAGAAATAAAACTGCAATAAATCATCAGGGCTGTGGAATATTCATCAAAGAATTTAGAGGGAACTGAAGTCCAATGTAATGGAGCTACTAACGTCATATTTTATTATGGGAGAGTGGGCACCATTGTACTGGTCTCTAAAGGCACAGAGGGAGATATTGATAATTATAGACCAATGAGACATATAGGGTGACATCTCATTGATCTATAATTATCAATATCTGAGGTGTTAATTGATCCAAGCATCTATATAAGTGGGAGTGGAAGGTTTAGATTTTATTGGTAAATGTCAGTAAATGTTAATTTCACCACAGCCACACACACATTCCCATTGATGATGATTGAAAATTACAGATCGGCAAAGTAAGAAAAATGCTACTTGAGAACTTCTTAGAGTTTGAGTTAAGGATGTTTACTTTGTATATTTTAACATATGATGTTGACAATTTGTGTGTTTAATGGCTATAAAACTTTTTGAATGTCAACATCTACTGTAATTAAATAGTTGTCTGACCCCCCATATTATCCAACACCCCCATAATTTTGCCCAACTGTGAAAATTTAAATAGATAAAAATAAACTTAAATATAAATTGATATTAGCCATTACAATTATTAAATAAAAATTGAATTCTACGAAGCCTAAATATAAGCAGAAAATGCAAGGCACAAGCAAGCCCATATTCTGTAAGGGCAAGTCATTCCTCTGTAGCCTATTAACATTCTTTAGAAAAGACTAATAAAATAAGAGTGCAAAGGAATTGATAAATAAAATTTTTAGCTCTCAGAACAGGCTAATAGAAGAGCCCATTAAAGAAATATGATTACTTTGTGTTGAGTTCATATTGTAATAAATTAAATTGCTGGAGATAGTAAAGTAGGAGGAACTATAATGGTCACAGAGACAGAAATTACCCTCAGATATGAAGAGATTTGAAATATGACATAAGAGAGATTCACTTTGGGGAAATGAAGCTAATACACCTAGGAAAAGATAATCTCAAGCATCCTACACTTGGAGTGTTCCTTCTGGGAGGCAGTAATGTAGAAAGAGTGTGAAGGTTGATCATGGTCAGCAAATTAAACATAGGTTTGTAGTGTGATGGGGCTATAAAAAAAAAAAGCTTATGGGCTATTAGGCTGCGTATGCAGAGGTGTTATGAAGCAGAGAGGCAACTGTTCCACTTTATATGGCTCTGGGGTACCTGCACCTAGAACACTGCATGCAGTTCTGGGTACATTGTTTATGGCAAGATTGTCAAATGGGGAGTTCAGAGAAGAAAACAAAAATGATCATGAGGATGCAGGGACTGACTCATAAGAAAATCTTGATCTCAATATATATAGCTTGATTGAGTGATGGAACAAAGGAACTTGGATACCACCATGATGCGTGAAGTAGAAGAACCTGATAGTTATAGAAGCCTATAAATATATGAAGGGTATAAAAAACAAATGTGATACATAAGAATGGCCCTGCTGGGTCAGACCAATGGCCCATCTAGCCCAGTGTCCTGTCTTCCAACAGTGGCCAGTGCCAAATGCTTCAGAAGCAATGAACAGAACAGGTAGTTTGAGTGATCCCTCCCCTGTCCTCCAGTCCCAGCTTCTGGCAGTCAGAGGCTTAAGGACATGGGGTTGCATCCCTGACCATCTTGGCCAATGGTCATCGATGGACCTATCCTCCATGAACTTATGAATTATTTTTTTTAACCCAATTATACTTTTGGTCTTCACAACCTCTCCTGGCAATGAGTTCCACAGGTTTACTGTGCATTGTGTGACATACTTCCTTATGTTTATTTTAAACCTGCTGCCTGTTAATTTCATTGGGTGACCCCTGACTCCTGTGTTATGTGAAAGTGGGGCTATAAGTAGGAGTAATAAGGTGAAAAAGAGAGAATCTAGGCCAGGGGTGGGCAAACTACGGCCCACGGGCCAGATCCGGCCCCTCAGGGCTTTGGATCCAGCCTGCAGGATTGCCCCCTGTGGTGCTGCGGGCCCCCTGCCGCTCTCAGAAGCGGCCAGCACCATGTCCCTGCGCGCGCCCCCCCCCCCGGGGGGGGGGAGGAGGGCAGAGGGTGCTGTATGTTACCCTTGCCTCCAGGCAGCGCCCCCCCCCCCAGTTCCCATTGGCCGGGAGCGGGGAACCGCAGCCAATGGGAGTTTCGGGGGAGGTACCTGGAGGCGTGGCAAGGGCTGCGCACGCGGAGCCCTCCGTCTCCCGCTCCCCCAGGGGCTGCAGCGCTTCCTGGAGTGGCACGGCATGGGGTCAGGGCAGGCATTCAGGGAGCCTGCCCTGGCTCCGGTGCCTGCCGCTGCCACCCTGGAACCACTTCAGGTAAGTGGCACCAGGCCAGAGCCCGAACCCCTTCTGAACCCCGCCCACCAACTCCCTGCCCCAAACCCCCTGCCTGCATCTCGCACCCCTCCTGAACCCTGAGCCCCCTCCCGCAGTCCGCACCCCTCCTGCACCCTGAGCCCCCCATACACCCCACACCCCTCCTCTGCCCCAATCCCTTGCCCTGAGCCCCTTCCTGCGCACCGCACCCCCTCCCACATCCTGCACTCCGTCCCGCACCCCAACCCCCTGCCCCGGCACTGAATACAATTTCCTCACCCAGATGTGGCCCTCAGCCCAAAAAGTTTGCCCACTCCTGATCTAGGCTAATGGTCAGGAAAAGCTCCCTAACAATGGGAGGAATCAGGCTGTGGAATAGCTAGATGCAATATTGTACCACGAGGAGATATTTCTCAGCTAGCTTCATTATGGTGATTTCAGGTTTTCCTCTGAAATATCTAGCATTGACTGTTCTTGGAGATAAGATTCCAGATTAGGTAGACAATTCATATATCAGTTCTGTGTTCCATAGTGTGACAAGGCATTAATAAAACTTGATTGGCCTTTCCACCCTTAATTTGTAACTGCCATGAGCTGGATAGTTACATCTGTGGGGGTGGCGGAAGGAAATTCCTTTTCTGTATTACTTTGGTAGACATTCCAAACTTTTAAGTTTGGAGAAAGCTGCATTGGTGCAAGTAATGATTTCTGCTGTGACTTCCCATGGCAGGTATGTGAGAAGCATGTGAAGGATGTGATTGTGTAATTAGTAGCAATGGGCAAAGTTCTGCTGGTTTAGCTACTCAATCATCTTTTTAGAGGAAATCATTTTGTTAGTTAACTCTCTTCAATTTTGTTTCAGAATTCCCGAAATTCACTTCTGACCTCTTCTGGATTTGGAGCATCTCTCCCAACTGCATCCCAGCCTTTGGCATTTGGGGATGGAAGAAGCCAATCAAATGGAGTATTGTCTCCAGCAAACAAGCCTGTTGGGTTTCCATTTGGATGTAGCACTGGGCAAGAGACTCAGAAAGACTCTGATCTGTCAAAGAACTTATTTTTTCAGTGCATGTCCCAGAATCTGCCCTCCAGTAACTATTTCACGGTCATCTCAGAGACTTTGGCTGAAGAGCCCTCTAGTCGGGACTCATTCAAACAGAGTGCGGACAGTCTGGGCTCTGGGATCTGTAAAAGTAAATCTCTTCTTGCAGCAGACACTAAACCTGCAGCCCCATCTGGCAGTTCTGTGGACCGGAAGCTGCCCTTGGAGTCTATGCCCACCCTCACTCCAGCCTTTTCACGAAGCCTCTTGAATACTCGACCTGCAGATAATCATGAAAACCTATTTTTACAGCCCCCAAAACTGTCCCGAGAGGAGCCCTCCAATCCTTTCCTGGCATTTGCTGAGAAAGCAGAACTCAGTCCTTTCAGCAGCTTTGCATCTTCATCTCAGACCGTATCTATACCCCCTTCAGCTATGGGTCTAAAGGCTGCTTCTAGCTGGCCAGAATCACACACCTCAACAGACTCTTCTTCTCTAGCTAAGAAGAAAACCTTGTTCATAACAACAGATTCCTCCAAGATGGTTTCTAATGCTCCTAGTTCAGCTGCTGTTGCTGGTGTTCAGAGCCCATCCACTGTGGGGAATGGCCGTTCCAGCTCACCCACTGGCAGCCTGACACAGCCTATTGAGATGCCCACGCTCTCCTCCAGCCCAACAGAAGAAAAGCCATCTGTTGGGCCTGGACAGCAAGACAATCCTCTCCTGAAAACTTTTTCTAATGTGTTTGGCAGGCACCCGCCTGGCTTTTTCTCTTCACAGGCAGAGTTTGCACAGGAGAACAAAGCCCCCTTTGAAGCTGTGAAAAGGTTCTCTTTAGACGAGCGGAGCATGACATCCAGACAGGACTCAGATTCTAGTACCAACAGTGACCTGTCAGACTTGAGTGATTCTGAGGAGCAGCTGCAGGCCAAGGCCTGTCTAAAGGGAATCCCAGAGCATCTGATTGGCAAGCTCGGCCCCAGTGGAGAGCGGAATGCTGAACTGCTGCTGGGAAAAGGGAAAGGGAAGCAGGCCCCAAAGGGCCGGCCTCGCACAGCCCCCCTGAAAGGTGAAGCGTTCAGGGCAGGGCAGGAATACGTGAGAACATGAAGGGATGGGATACTGTTTTTTGCACTGCACACTTTCTGTATGGCAAACCTTATTTTTCACCCTGGTATAAACCCTGCATTACTAGTACAGACACAAAATATTAGTAGGGGAAAAAGCTTGGAGTTTTAAAAAGATGTGATGTTTGATGTAAGAATATCTGCAGGTACGTTCACTAGGGAAAAAGCTAAGAAAGTTCATGGCACAGTTAACAGGGGTATGCTTCAGAATTAAAGATAACCATTAATAGACTTTCCCATTGGCATGTTATTCCACAATTGTTTATTAAGGCAGTTTTACACTTTCATTTGAAGCATATGGTACTATCCAGTGCTTTGAAGCAGAGGACTGGATTGTATACATCCTTGGTCTTGCCAATTTGGTGGACTCTAAACCATGTTGGAGGTGAGAAGAGTAAAGGGTTGGAATTGCTTGGAGATGCATTTTGCTAGTTTTTCAGCATTTTGAGTTTATACAACATTATTCAGCCAAATTGTTTTTCACATTCTGCATTATTTCTTTCTTTCTAAAATATCCATCACTGAAGTGGTATGGCATGTTTGGGGAGCCTATTGTAGGCAAAAGTTTCTATCAAAACTAGGGGGAGCAGTCTGCTGTGCAAGGGGTAACCCTGGGGTTCATTACTCTGGAAGGAATGCATTTTTCAGAGAGGATCTTGGAAAATATGCTTCTTGGAGTTGTTCATTGCTGTTGTAGTTTGACTGATGGGGTCTCATTTTTCCCCTTTCATACAGTTGGCCAGTCTGTGCTGAAAGACATGAGTAAGGTGAGAAAGCTGAAGCAGTCAGGAGAGCCTTTCCTCCAGGATGGATCTTGCATCAATGTAGCCCCTCATCTGCACAAGTGTCGGGAGTGTCGTCTGGAGCGGTACCGCAAGTTTAAGGAGCAGGAGCAGGATGACTCAACTGTGGCCTGTCGCTTCTTCCATTTTCGGAGGTGCTGAATCTCTCTGCTTCATATGTAATGTTTTTGCAGCACTTCAAACTTGTGACGTGCGAAGTATTTTGTTCTTGGACTTTTTAACTTGCCTGAGTATCCTAATGAAGGTTTTGACCATTCCGAAAAACTGTCACCTGGCTAGAGTTCTATCATTGTCCTGCAAGGAGAACAGCTGCCATTGCTGTTATCCCCCTTCAGCTAACTCAAAAGCTACAGCTATATGATACTAACTGGATGGCTTCATGCCAGGTCCCAGGAGACTGAATTTGCTTCCAAATCTCAGTAAAATTTCACTGCTGGATACTAAGGTCCTGTACTGAAATAACTATTCTTTTCCATCTTTCTTTAATGAGGTTGGGACAGAGTTAGTTGTTAGCTAGGCTAAAAATCCTAATTGAATGTTGCCAGTTCAAAGCTAATGTTGGAGAAAATATGTAACTGGCCTTAAGAGTTGCTGTCTCTCTCTCCATGGTACACCAGCCACTTTCCCAATTCCTTAATGGGTTGTATCTCTCGATCTCCTTAACCAGGCCCTCCTGACTGTGTGCTTGCATGGTTTGGAGAAAGATAAACAGCTCATTTTTAGAGAAATAAAAAGCAGTGACTCCGATGTACAGTATACTACTACTAGAAAATCATCATCTTTGAGTACTGACTCACGTACATTCCATATACACCATTATCCGAGATTTTTCCTTCTGTGGTATCCGTCGGCCGGCTCTAGCGCCCTCTGGTGCCGCATGCTCATGCGTCAGTATAAGAAGGGCTGCCAGACATGCACCCTCTCAGTTCCTTCTTACTGCCCGTGATGGTTGCTGGAATAACTCCTCTTGCTTTGGCAAGACTTCTTTTCAGTGGTTTTGGACTCTGGTTCATAGTTTGTTAGTTTAAGTACAGTTTTAGTGCATATAGATATTGTAGTTAGTGTTAGTGTAAATAGATAATCCCTATTGTTGAGGGATTCTTTTCACCCCAGGGGCCAGGCATGCCCTGGTCCCAGGGCTTCAAACCATGTGCCTCCTGCAGCAAACCTATGCCCATGAGCGACCCACACTCTAGTTGCTTGAAGTGTTTGAGAGAAACTCACGTGAGGGACAAATGCCATATTTGTCAGAACTTTTGGACCCCCCCCCCCACAAAAAAAATAGAGAAATAAGACTGAAGGTTATCCTAATGGAACCGCTCTCGGACCGGCCTCAGAGCCAAGCTGCTTTGATTCGACACCAAGCACTTCAGCCTCACTGTGAAGTGCTTCTCTGGCACTGTGCTCTGCCCAGCACTATTCATCTCCAGTGCCAAGGAAGAAGCACAAAAAGCAGAGAACCGAGAGTGCAGAAGAAGGACAAGCATGGGGAAGGCAGCAGAGTGTGACCTGCGTCAGGCAACTCCTCCATTCCCAGTCCCATGGTGGCACTGTTAACTCCACCCACAATATAGAATCCAGTACGGGACCCTCCGCTGACACCTGGAAGCCACCATGGCACCAGCAGTCTGATGGTTCCATTGATCCCTGGGGCCTTTGCAGCGGCCAAGGACTTATTTTGCTCCTGATTCCCCCGACTCTGATGGGATAGCTGCTGGCCCCAATGTCCATGAGCAGGAAGGAGCATGGATCTTGGAGCTCCTTCCTGGGCGCCCTGGGTCCTTCTAGGGTCAAGCTGACCCTGATACTGTTGTCACGACCGTCTCCAGTCCTCGGACCCCCGGCATTGAATGGAGGCAGAGAGAGGTACTACTCCACAGTGGTCACCGAGGGAGGACTTCTGAGTCTGAAGGAGAGCCCTACGTTCAACCTAAGGGCCACCACTGGTATCCAGCCTATGCACCACCAGACCTTGGCGTGAATCCCCCTGCTAGCACCTGGCCAACGGGGCAGTGGCCATATGGTAACCCTTGGGTGTTTCCCCCTGTACTGGGTCCTCCCTCCCATTGATCATACTCTGTGGTTTCCAAGAGGCAGGCAATCGCTCCTTTCTGCTTGGCACCTGACCCCGACCCTGGTATCTATGTTCAGGATGTAGTTCCCATGGATGTCATTGCGGCTGAGGAAGGAGTCCCTCCTCTGGTGAAAGTGGCTGCCTTCTCCTCCCCAGATGAGGCTGTCTTAGGGCCGAGTAGCTCACTTCCTCAGGGCTCATCGGGACCTTCTGAAGGGGATAGCAGCTAACCTGGGGCTGGAGCTTAAGGAATCATCACACAGCCTTATTGACATTCTGGCTGCAGCTGTCCAAAATGGCCTTGCTCATTAATGAGGTTGTAATGGGTTTGGTCAAGGCCCTGTGGCAAACTCCTTCTCTGCCCCCCACCTCAAAGAGGGCAGAAAAGAAATATTATGTGCCAGCAAGTGGGTACAAGTACCTATACTCCCACCCTCCCACCAGGGTCCCTGGTTGTGTCAGCAGCCAATGAGAGGGGCAGGCAGGGCCAGATGAGCACTACCCCCGAAACAAAAGAATGCAATAAAACTGGACCTGTTTGGGAGAAAAGTTTATTCAATGGGTAGCCTACAGCTGCGTATCTGGAGATACGACTACAATCTGTGGGACGACTTAGCCAAGTTTAAAGACACTCTGCTGCAGGACTCAAGGCAGAAATTCTCTGCCCTCTTGGAGGAGGGCATGAATGTGGCTGGGTCATCTCTCCAGGCAGCTCTGGATGCAGCTGACGCAGCAGCCAAGACAATAACCTCTGCTGTCACCATGAGGCAGTGCTTTTGGCTCCAGTCCTCAGAACTTCCTCACGAGGTCCAAGAGTCCATCCAGGATCTCCTCTTTCAAGATTCCTCTTTATTCTCAGAGCAGACAGACATGAGACTTCGTGGCCTGAAGGACTCAAGGGCCACTCTCAGCGTGGTCTTGCATAATATCGGACTGCTGGGTGCTAAGTACAGTGACAATCAGCTATACCTTTCAGGTCTAGGTTGGATATTAGGAAACACTATTTCAGTAGGAGGGTGGTGAAGCACTGGAATGCGTTACCTAGGGAGGTGGTGGAATATCCTTCCTTAGAGGTTTTTAAGACCCGGCTTGACAAAGCCCTGGCTGGGATGATTTAGTTGGGAATTGGTCCTGCTTTGAGCAGGGGGTTGGACTAGATGACCTCCTGAGGTCCCTTCCAACCCTGATATTCTATGATTCTATGATAAGCAGGAAGGGGTAGCGATCTGAGGGCTTGATGAGTCTCCGCAATCTCTCCGTCACATCGTGAATCCTAGCTCCTGGCAAGCAGCAGACTTTTCATTTTTTCTGGTCAGGACGGCAGATAGATGACTCAGTCCCCCTGAGGAGGGAGTCCCCGACCACCACTACCTGCCTTTTTCTTCTTCTGGAAGTCACATGCTGCCAAATTTCTTCACCGTCCTTCTGTCCCCGCTGTGCAGCTTGCTCCAATTCTTCAGAATGTTGTGCCCGTAGAAGCATATCCTGACGTCTGTTTAGGAAATCTTCGTTTTCTCTTATGCAACGCAGGGTTGATACTTGTTTCTCCAGACCTTGAACCTTCTCTTCCAACATGGAGACCAGCTTGCACTTTGTACAGACAAAGTCGCTTCTGTCCTGTGGAAGAGAGACTAACATGGCACATCCTGTGCAGGTCACGACAGCTGATTGCTCACCATCCATTTTATCTTCCCTCTAAGAGCTTCCTCAGCTGTTGCAACAACTACTCAGAGGAGCCTGCAAGTTGAAAGCCTCAGCGGGCTCTCCCCAGGGGAACTCCCAGTCAAACTCCCTCTGTTAGCCTCTCTGCTGTTCTCTGTTCAGCTGCAGCTGACTGCCATCCATCCCACCCTCTATCCTTGTCCCTCTTCAGGGACCCTTCTCATGAGCAACTCCTTGCCCAGGAGGTGCAATCCCTCCTGTGGATCGGGGCCATGGAGAAGGTTCCTCAAGACTTGAGAGAAAGGGGTTTTACTCCCAATATTTCCTGATCCCAAAGGCTAAGGGGAGCTTTGGCCCATTTTGGACTTGTGGCACCTCAATAGATATCTCAAGAAACTGAGGTTCTGCATGGTCTCCCGGGCCTCCATCATTCCTTCCCTGGATCCAGGGTACTGGTACGCCTCCCTCAATTTAAAGGATGCCTACTTTCACATTTGTGTCTTCCGTGGCCACAGAAGATTTCTCAGGTTTATTGTAAACCAGTGCCACTACCAATTCACTGCTCTCCCATTCGGTCACCTTCCGAGCGCTGGGCCTATTGATAAATGAGCAAAAGTCAACTCTTTGTTCCAGTTCAGAGAATAGTGTTTACTGGGGCAGTGCTCGACTCAACCTAAGCCAGAGCTTTCCTTCCGCAAACCAATTCCAGACTGTCGGATCTGATATCCAAAGTCATGTTCTCAGTGGGCGACACCCCTCACCTCCTAGGCAGAGGCGTGGCCAGGCAGCTCTGGTTCACGACCAATGGGAGCTGCGGAGCTGGTGCTCAGGGTGGAGGCAGCGTGCAGAGCGGCTTGGCCAAGCCTCCGCCTAGGAGCTGAGGGAGGGGGATGTTCCCACTTCCAGGGAGGCGCGGAGCCAGGTAGGGAGCCTGCCAGCCCCACCAACCCTCTCCACCCCCAACCCCCCAGCACCAGCAGAAGTCCAGGGCCACTGACAACCCCCCCCCCCCCTCCCCCGAGCATCCGTGGCACCCCTGGGCTGCCCCCGCCCCCCATTTAGTCAGGGGTATGTAGTACAAGTCATGGACAGGTTACAGGCAGAGCATTTTTGTTTACTGCCTGTGGCTTGTCCGTGACTTTTTTACTAAAAATATCCATGACTAAGGCTGTTTTAGTCATCCTGGATCACAAGCTAAATATGAGCCAACAGTGTAACACTACTGCAAAAAAAAGAAAAAAAAAAAAAAAAAAAAAAAAAAAAGCAAACCTCATTCTGGGATGTATTAGCATGAGTTTTGTAAGCAAGACACAAGTTATTCTGCTCTACTACATGCTGATAAGGCCTCAGTTGGAGTATTGTGTCCAGTTCTGGGTGCCACATTTCAGGAAAGATGTGGACAAATTAGAGAGAGTCCATAGAAGAGCAACAAAAATTATTAAATGTCAAGAAAACATGACCTGTGAGGGAAGATTGAAAAAAAAATGGGATTGTTTAGTCTGGAGAAGAGAAGACTGAGAGAGGACATGATAACATACATAAAAGTACATAAGTACATAAAAGGTTGTTACAAGAAGGAGAGAGGAAAATTGTTCTCTTTAACATCTGAGGATAGGAAAAGAAGCAGTGGACTTATATTGCAGCAAGGATTGGACACTAGGAAAAACTTCCTATCCGGGTGGTTAAGCACTGGAATATAAGTGCCTAGGGAAGTTGGTGAATCTTCATCATTAGAGATTTTTAGGAGCAGGTTAGACAAACATCTGTCAGAGATAGTCTAGATGGTACTTATTCCTGCCATTAGTGCAGGGGACTGGACTAGACCTCTCAAGGTTCTTTCCAGTCCTATGATTCTGTGATTCTATCTCTAAGAAACACAGTTACAGAAGATTAGTAACCGTTTTGTCTTTTTGTCGGGGGGATGGTTGCGGGAGAGGCGGTGCGTTGTCTCTCGCTTCATTGGTTTTAAAGCTAAATTAGTACTGGGGTGAGAAGTTTGAAATAAGTTCTTCTCTTAGAATAGAGAGTATAGCAGAAGTGCAAGCTTCCTTGATATGTTGTGGTGCCCCCACCAGATGTACGTCAGCTTTGATCTGGGGGGCTTCCTCTGTGACTGAAGAGTAGTTCTTCCTCTGACAACTGGCATTGGTTTCTGCTGAGACTGGTGGCATGCATGGTGGGTATTTTGCATGTCCAGTATAAGCCAGCCTGAGATTAGTTCTAACATGTCAGCCGTTGAAACAGTTGTCAAGTTACATCAACTTTGTCCCTGGGGACCACGTTTTTAAAGGTACTTAGGCATAGCTGCACTCAGCGTTGCAATGCTGAAGTCTCATTTTTTTTTAAAGGGATTTAAGCATTTAGGAGCTGAAATCCTATTGATAATGTCTAAATCCTGTTAGAAAATGATTTAGGCTTCTAAATCAGTTAGGCATTGTAACGCTGAGTGCAGCAACACCTAAATACCTTTAAAAATCTGGGCCTAACATTGTAGGCTGACTTTGAGTTAGTAGAGAGAGGCTCTGTATCCTATTCCCAATTCCCGATTTATTTATTTCCCCCCTGTTCCCCTACAGCATTTTTTCAGAATCTAGGAAATGACTTGTGCTAAGAGTCAGAATGGAGAACAGTGCACAGGACTTTAGATACTGTCACCTACCAGACCAGATAACTCCAGATGACTCTTATCACCGTGGTCCCTTGACACTTTTCAGTACTGTTATTTCCCAAACCTGAATCATTTTCCTTATGTAGAGCTCTCCATCACCACTTGCTTGTAAGGGATGGATCCGTTTCCTATTAGCTGCCTACTGCCGTTGCCTTCACATAACCTGCTTTGCCTTTCCGGATATAGATATGAATTGTACTGGTTGAAGAGTATAGATGTAGAGGAAACCTTTCTTCTCCTTTCTGGGTGCATGTTGTGACGTGGATGGCTGCAGAAGGTAGATGGCAACCATTGTGTTCCTTGTTGACTAGCTTATACTGTTTTGTTTCAGACTGATATTTACTCGGAAAGGTATCCTACGAGTGGAAGGATTCTTAAATCCCCAGCAGAGTGATCCTGATGCCATGAGCCTGTGGATTCCGTCGTCTTCCCCTGCAGAGGGTATTGACCTGGAGACCTCTAAATATATCCTGGCCAATGTTGGGGACCAGTTCTGCCAACTTGTTATGTCTGAGAAGGAGGCAATGATGATGGTGGAGCCACACCGTAAGCTGTTGGTTTTACTCCTTTTTGTAATGTCTGTACAGTACAGTGGAATGGGACTGAAGTAGGGCTATCAAGCGATTAAAAAAAAAAAAAAAAAATTAAACGCGATTAAACAATAAAAGAATACAATTTATTTAAATATTTTTGGATGTTTTCTACATTTTCAAATATATTGATTTCAATTACAAAACAGAATACAATGTGTACAGTGCTCACTCCATATTTATTTTTGATTACAAGTATGTGCACTGTAAAAAAAAAAAAAAAATAGTATTTTTCAGTTCACCTAATACAAGTACTGTAGTGCAATCTCTTTATCATGAAAGTTGAACTTACAACTGTAGAATTATGTACAAAAAGTTGCATTCAAAAATAAAACAATGTAAAATTTTAGAGCCTGCAAGTCCACTCAGTCCTACTTCTTGTTCAGCCAGTCCCTCAGACAAACAAGTTTGTTTACATTTGCAGGAGATAATGACCACTTCTTGTTTACAATGTCACCTGAAAGTGAGAACAGGCGTTCTCATGGCACTGTTGTAGCCGGCATCACAAGCTACTTACGTGCCAGATGTGCTAAAGATTCATATGTCCCTTCATGCTTCAGCCGCCATTCCAGGGGACATGCGTTCTGCTGTGACAGGTTCTGCTCGATAACAGTCCAAAGCAGTGAGGACCAATGCATGTTCATTTTCATTATCTGAGTCAGATGCCACCAGCAGAAGGTTCATTTTCTTTTTTGGTGGTTCAGGTTCTGTAATTTCCGCATTGGAGGATTGGTCTTTAAGACTTCTGAAAGTATGCTCCACACTTCATCCCTTTCAGATTTTGGAAGGCACTTCAGATTCTTAAACCTCGGGTGGAGTGCTGAGCTATCTTTAGAAATCTCACATTGGTACCTTGTTTGCGTTTTGTGAAATCTGCCGTGAAAGTGATCTTAAAACCAAACGTGCTGGGTCACCATCCGAGACTGCTCTAATATGAAATATATGACAGAATACAGGTAAAACACCAGGAGGCATACAATTCTCCCCCAAAGAGTGCAGTCACGAATTTAATTAATGCATTATTTTTTTTTAACAAGCGTGGAATCAGCATGGAAGCATGTCTTCTGGAATGGTGGCCGAAGCATGAAGGGCCATAAGATGTTTAGCATATCTGGCACGTAAATACCTTGCAATGCCGGCTACAAAAGTGCCATGCAAATGCCTGTTCTCACTTTCTGGTGACATTGCAAGTAAGAAAAAGGCAGCATTATCTCCTGTAAATGTAAACAAACTTGTTTATCTTAGCGATTGGCTGAAAACGAAGTAGGACTGAGTGGACTTGTAGGCTCTGAAGTTTTACATTGTTTTGTTTTTGGGTGCAATTATGTGTGTTTAAAAAAAAAACAAAACAAACCAGAAAAAAAAAAAAAACCCACAACAAAAAAAACCTACATTTTAAGTTGCACATTCACGACAGAGATTGCACTACAGTAATAGTATTTTTCAATTCCTCATACAATTTCTTCTGTTTATCATTTTTACAGTGCAAATTTGTAATAAATCTGTGTTATTTCAATTAAAACACAGAATACAATATACATGAAACTATAGAAAATCATCAAAAATATTTAATTTCAATTGGTAATCTATTGTTTTAACAGTGCAATTAAAACTGATTAATCGCGATTAATTTTTTTAATCCTGATTAATTTTTTTGAGTTAATCACGTGAGTTATCTGCAATTAATTGACAGCCCTAGACTGAAGGAATAAATTTTGATCCTCATTGTAACACTTCTACTTTCCTTCTTTCAAAGAGGTTGTGTTTCTTCCTCTAGAGTGTGAGAGAAACTGAGACCATCTTCAGGGAGTTCCCTCTTCCGTCAGAGCAGTTTGTCGTGTGAAAGAACAAATACATTGCCAGAAACTGTTAATTCTATATTAAATAAGGAAAGCAAAAATTATTTTCCTTCAGCAACTGCCTGACCCAAGACCCTGAGAAAATGGAAATGAATGTAATCTACTGTTCACATAGGCAGCTCTACTTTGGGATCGAGTAAGACTTTGGGCCATTGATCATGGATGCATATACTATTTATTGTGATTTCTTAATGGCTGAACTTCTTGAATCCACTGCTGACTGCCTGTACAACCAAAATTCACTCCTTTGCACCACCCTAACATAGTACAGCCCTCATCTCACCCCATCTTGCCTCCTCTAATGCCCCAAGAAAAAGCTGAGCTGATTATGAGTCCAGATGATGAAGATGTCATCAATGTAGCGCAAGTAGAGTAGGGGCATTAGGGGACAAGAGCTGAGGAAGCGTTGTTCTAAGTCAGCCATAAAAATGAAGAATGATCCCTCTCTCTCACAGATCTTGGGAGACAGGCCAGTCCTCGCTTACAGACAGCCCCCCAACCTGAAGCAAATACTCACCAGCAACCACATACCACACAACAAAAACACTAACCCAGGAACCTATCATTGCAACAAAGCCCCTTGCCAATTCCGTCACATATCTATTCAAGGGACACCATCATAGGACCTAATCACATCAGCCACACCATCAGAGGCTCGTTCACCTGTACATCTACCAATGTGATATATGCCATCATGTGCCAGCAATGGCCCTTTGCCATGTACATTGGCCAAACAGGACAGTCTCTATGCAAAAGAATAAATGGACACAAATCAGACGTTAAGAATTATAACATTCAAAAACCAGTCGGAGAACACTTCAATCTCCCTGGTCACTCAATTACAGACCTAAAAGTTACAATACTCCAACAAAAAAAGTCAAAAACAGACTCCAATGAGAAACTGCTGAATTAGAAGTAATTTGCAAACTGGACACCATTAAATTAGGCTTGAATAAAGACTGTGAGTGGATGAGTCATTACACAAAGTAAAACTACTTCCCCTTGCTAATTTTTTCCCCTACTGTTACTCACATCTTCTTGTCAACTGTTGGAAATGGGGCATCCTGATTATCACTACAAAAGTTTTTTTTTCCTCCTGCTGATAACAGCCCACCTTAATTGATTAGTCTCGTTATAGCTGGTATGGCAACACCCGTTTTTTCATGTTCGGGGTGTGTGTGTGTGTGTGTGTGTACACACACAGAGAACATGAAAAAACAGGTGTTGCCATACCAGCTATAACGAGACTAATCAATTAAGGTGGGCTGTTATCAGCAGGAGGGAAAAAAACCTTATATATATTTTCCACTGCATGCATCCGATGAAGTGGGTTTTAGCCCACAAAAGTTTATGCCCAGATAAATTTGTTAGTCACAATGTGTGCCACAAGTACTACTCGTTCTTTTTGCTGATATAGACTAACATGGCTACCACTCTGAAACCTAAGAAAGAACGTGTAACTTTCCTTAACTCAAATGGTTCAAAATTTTCTTCACACTTACAAAATCAACTTTACCTTTTGGCAGAAACTATAAACAGAGAGCCTTCCTGTTAAAGAAAAAATTTCAAGAAATTGAGTTTGTGAAAAAGGGAAACAGTATTTTTGTAATTAAATATATTCTCTGTTTAAGAGTTAGAACCAGTGGGTTTTCTCTCACTTTGTAACTTTTTTTACATAATTTTTAGCATGGATGTTGTAAATGTTACCTAGATTTACATAGTATGCCTTTTTTTTTTCAAAATTGGAACAAAGTTATTTGACACACCTACCAACATTTACAAACTGTAATCCTACAGGTTTTAGTTTATATTTAAATGAATTCAGATAAATGCTCATCAATTTTGATACATATTAGCAGTTTTACACCCATGCCCGCCTCATATGCCTATTGTATGTACTCCCCAGATACAGTTCATTCTTTAGTCACCCATCCACTGGTTCCGTATGCGCGCACACCCCCAGACATGCTAATTCTACGGCTTTTCCTCATAGACACGTCTAGTCTGTGGAGAAATCTCCACCAATTGGCTGCCTTTCCCCTACCTGAAAGGGAAGGGCAGCAAATCGGAGCTGCTACACATGCTGATAGACAACTTTATCCTTCAACATGTGCAGCAGGTAGAACTCTTGACTTCCAGCCACCTAAACAAAAGACTGAAGTCCTGGTGAAGTACTCATTTTGTTGATACCTAGCTGACTCTCTCAGATCAAATCCTCACCCTTCTCTGGATCTTCTTGCTTCCGCTTTCACTAGCGACAGTGAAGAGAGTGAAAATACTGCTGCCTCTTGTCCCATGAGAGAAATTATTGCCTAACCAGTGAGGTCCCAGTCAGTGGATAAGGTTCCTGGAACACCCTCACCCCACCCACCCTTGGCCAGTGCCGTTCCCTCCTTCCCCCCACCCCTACCCCAAAAAACAAACAAACAAACCACCCACTGAAACCTGAAACAAATGTGTTGCTGTCTCGTGGCTCTCCTCCCCTCTCCCACCCCCCAAGTGAAGGTCTGTATCCTCCCATCTTGCTATCTTTAGGGGGTGGCCCCGTTGTGCAGCCCCCATCCCAGAAGAGCACCAGGATCTTCAGGGGAAGGGACATGCCACTTCCCCCACCCAGCAGGGCCTGGCTTGGCTGACAGACTGAGCTATGCTAGATCCTATGATTCTGTGATCTAGCTCTGCCAGCACAAGAAGAAGCCCCATTCCTGTGGTGATATAGGGGGTTTAACCCATCACATGGGTATGCAGAGGATGGCCATAGGGGAAAGGAGGAAAAGGAGCCAGTTGGAGGGAATTTTTCCTACAGATCTGTCAGCATCTGAAAACCCAGGAAGCTGCTAGGTCTATGATTACTAAATTACTAAAATCCTATGCTTGTCATCTATAGAGGGTTTTAAACTTTATTTACAGATAGTAATTAATATGAGGTTTTCTAGTTTCACAGTAGTTTCTGTAAGTTCTCTTATCTTTTGCTGAAACTCTCTGAATCGCACAAAATACCCCTGTGCTTCTTACAGCTCTTAGAGGCTTAGTTTTTCCCCCTTTTCCGATGGTAGAAATAAGTGTCACATGATCACTACTGCAGATGTCTGTCTGATGTCAAACTGTTCTCTCCCAAACTCCCCTCTCAGGAAGTCTTGTCTCAATGAATGGTTCTATCTGTGGCGCTTCTAAGATATTTCCAAATTTACTTGGGAGAAATGGAATTAAAGCATTGTATTTGAAGCTTTTGCTGCCCACAGATCTCCTTCAGTACTCCCAAATAGCTTTTTCATTGAGACCTACTCTAGTGAAGACTGTCCTGTGCTTGAAGATAGCATGTGGGGCTACGCACTGGGCTGTACAATCCATTATCCTAGCGTTCATTCCTGCAATGTTCCTTCTTTTCTTTGTAGAGAAAGTAGCCTGGAAGCGAGCTGTCCGTGGTGTGAGGGAGATGTGCGATGTATGTGAGACAACCCTCTTCAATATTCATTGGGTTTGTCGCAAATGTGGTTTTGGAGTCTGTCTGGACTGTTACCGGCTGAGGAAGAACCGTCCACGTAGCGGTGAGTACCAGATTTGTCCATACCCCTTTTAACTGCCTAGTTTCCTGAGAACTAGCTGGGGTTTTTAAGGGTGAGTTAGGGAGTACTGGTGTTAGAGGTCGGAGGAGTTTGGCAGAATGGAGGTTTTTTCTTTTCTGTTCTGTTCTGCCCTGTACTCCCCTGCTGCCATCCTATCTTCCCTGTTCGAGTGCTTGTTCATGTTGATTCCAAGTAGGTGTGCATGCACTGCGTGCACAGTCGTTGAAAGGTTTTTCCCCTAGTGATACCTGTCGGGTTGGGTGTGGAGACCCCTGGAATCGAGCCTTTACGGTGGTGTATATAGGTCCTTGCTGACCCACCGTCTCTTCAGTTCCTTCTTACTGCCATTGACAGTTGTAAGAACTGCATGTCTCTCTTGCCTTGGCAAGTATTTTCCCTAGTGATCGGACTTTTGATTATCCTGTAAATAGTTCATTGGTTAGTGTTAGTCTTAGTAGTTAGTTAAATAGAAGTGGGGGGCATGCCTCAATCCCAAGGGTTTAAGCTGTGCGGTACCTGCCACAGCCATGCCATGACTGCTGCCCTAAGTGTCTGGGGGAGGCACATCAGACCAGATCACTGCAAGATCTCCAAAGGGTTCCGCCCGAGAACAAAGAAGGAAAGGTACTTCAGGCTCAAACAACTCCTTATGGAGGCAGCCCTCCATCCTCAGCTGGCCCCGGGCCAGCAGGACTCTGCACCGAGCACCTCTGTGTGGAGCACTCCAGCATCCGTTAGAGAAACGGCACCAAGGAAGGACTCTAGGTATAGAGCTATGGGTCTATGTGAGAGCAGCTGGGTCTAACAGTGCCACTGGTGTGCATCCCGTGCAGGGGCATCTGCCGCCAGTCTCACAGGAGTCAGCACTATTGACTTCGGGCCTGCAAAGGGGTCCGGCGAGTCGAATGCTGTTGGATTCTCCTGCTAGAGTGTGCTCCCTTCCACCCTGGACACGTTTGAGGTGGCCAGGGGCTTGATTGCCATGACGGCTTCGCAGTCCCCCACCAGCCAAGACAGACCTGGCGCCATCTAGAGGCAAGCCTGCAATGATGAGGCACCACTCACCTTCTCCGCTTGGCATCCCCGTGGTCTACATGCTCAGGTTCCTCATCTTTGGATTCAGAGGCGGATTCCTACTATTCTAGGCGCAGTCGTCACTGATCAGAGCGGCTCCGCTACAGGCAGGAGGTGGGGATGGTGCCATGGCAGGAGCTATGCAATGGCTTTTCTGGACCCTATGGTCATACCACCAGGCCCAGGGCACTTTACTCCAGGGACTGTAATTTCAGAAGGACGCACCCCTTTACCACCTTGTCACCATCCCCTGCCTCAAGGTACTGAGACAGCTTCTTTCCACAGTGCAGAGCCCCGTCCGGGTCCTGGCTCCACCACTGGCACCAAGATCACTGTCAGCGCTGAACAGCACGGTACCAAGCAGAAAGTGTCCAGAGGGACTGGAGGGCCTGGTACTGCCTAGGACTTTGTCATTGTCCTCGCCGGATCAGGCGGTGGCGGAGTCTTCGTCCACTGGGCCACCCCTCCCGTTGATAATAGAGCATACCAGGAACTTGCGCAGGGTTGACCATAACATGGGGCTACAGGCTGAGGAGGTGGTCGAGTCTGAGGTCCCCATGGTGGACACATTAACCCCTGAAGAGCCATCCAGGGAGGCATTGCCACTCATTAAAATGATTCAAGCCACTACAAATACTTTGTGGCAGACTCCAGCCTCATTCCCCTTACAGCTGAGGGGGTGGAGAGGAAGTGATGCCGATGCCCCCTTTGCACCATTCGTTGGCTGCTGCACCGGAGCAACAGCTGATGGCACCGGCAACGTGGGGCTTGGTGCACGAAGTGTACTTGGAGGTCAGGGTAGATGAGCGAGTGCCCACCCCAAAACCCCCTTCCCTGTGGAGGATGGTGCCCCGGGGCCGTGCCCAATGGTCCAGTCCTCATCCTCATCCCCGGACGAGGTGGTGGTGGGGCCCTCTAGTACCAGCCTCAAAGAGCACCAGGCCCTGCTGTGATGGGTGGCTGAGAAGTGATGGGCCTGGAGGTGGAGGAGATGGCTGAACAGGCGCTCTCGGCATCTACTCCTGCCCATGATGCATGATGGGGGTCTTAAAGGCCCTCTGGCAAACCCCATCGTCCATGCCTCCCACCTCCCAGCCAAAGGGTTCGAGTACTTGTAAACTCCAGGCTCACTGGTCCTCTCCGCGGCCAAAGAGAAGGACAAATGGGCACCCTAGTTTGACCCACAAAAATAGAGGCCAAGAGACTGGACCTTTTTGGGAGGAAGATTTATTCCACTGCCAGCCTTCAGTTCTGGGTGGCGAACCACAAGGCTCTTTTGGGCAGATGCAACTTGGGACTCCCATAAGTTCAAGGAGTCCCTACCCCAGGACTTGGCCTAGGAGTTTGGTACCCTAGTGAAGGAGGGTACTGCAGCAGCAAAATGCTCCCTCCAAATGGCGTGGGACGTGTCCGACTTGCTGGCTAGGGTGGTTGCATCGGCAGTGGTCATGAGGTGCAGCTCCTGGCTTCAGACTGCTGGCCTGTCGCAGGAAATGCCGGCCTCAATTCAAGATCTTCCATTTGATGAGAATGGTCTCTTTGTGGAGCAGAGTGATGCAAGGCTGCATGGCCTAAAGGACACTCTGGCCACCCTTCGCTCCCTGGGTCTGCACACGCCACTGCATACGCCAGCGAGGAAGCAGTTCCAGCCGCTGCCAAGGCCTTGGCAGCCTGGACAGGGGTCTGCAAGGAGAAGGGATAGAGACACGAGCTTTAGTCATCGCCACCCTTCCTCCTCCCACTCCCCCGTGCACCCCAGCCAGGCAAAGCATCTTGGGGCCAGAAGCGCTCATTTTGAAGGTGCGCTCAAGGTGCGTTCCAGTCAGCTCCTCAGATCCGCCTTGTTCTTTCCTCAGCGTCTTCGTCCCTACCATTCAATCTGGTTGTGGGTCACCTCGGACCACAGGGTGCTAGGGGGACTTGAATCTCGTGCTGTCGCAGCTCATGGGGGCACCCCTTTGAGCCTCTGGCTTCCTGTTCTCCTCTTCTCTCCTGGAAGGTTTTGTTCCTGGTTGTGATAACGTCTGCACACAGGGTGTCTGAGATCAGGGCGCTTACTTCAGAACCACCCGTATGGTATTCTACAAGGATAAGGTGCAGTTGCAGCTGCACCCAGCATTCCTGCCCAAGGTAATTTCCAAGTTTCATACTGGCCAGGACATATACTTGCCTGTCTTCTTCCCGAAGCCTCATAAATCAGAATAGGAACGCAGGTTACGTGCCCTGGACGTCAGGAGGGCGCTGGCCATCTACATTGACAGGACAAAGCTGTTTTGCAAGTCAACGCAGCTGTTCATTCATCCTGGATCACTGCCTGCATCCGCTACTGCTATGAGCTGGCGAAAGTGCCTCTGCCGGCAGTCGTAACAGCATGGATCATCTAATTTGACCTTTGTATATCACAGGCCACCAACCCCACCCAGGACCTGCACACTAAACTTAACAACCAAAATATCTTTGCCTACAGGAGACTAAACTATTATGTGCCAAAAGCAGAGAATAGGAGGATCCAAGCTGCACAGTGCCTGAGGCCCCTGCAGAGTCAGGAAATTAATTGAGTTATACTCAGATAATCCTGTCAAGTGACCCACATGCTGCAGAGGAAGGTGAAAAGCTCCCAAGGTCACTACCAATCATTCCCAAGGGGAAAATGCCTTCATGACCCCACATATGGCAAACAATTAGATCCTGAACATGTGACTGAGAGAATGTTTGGTGCCATGTCAAAAGTCTATACATGTCTAGTCTATACAAACAGACTAGACATGTTATCCCTGTCCAAAAGATCTTGCAATTAAATTTAAGATACGATGCCATGAGTGGAGTATGAAATGGGAGATAGAGGAATGGGGTAACTATAAATTCCTACGGTTGAATAGGCTGATATGGTAGGCACAACTTGATGGTTCAAAATGAGGTTTTTAAAATAAACTTCTTGTGTCTCAGACTGCCTTTCAACCCAGTCATCGTTAGTTGGCTGGCATCTGGTAGGTATCGTGGCAGAAGTAGATTCTGAGAGATTTGAAGATGGAAGGGTAGCTGCTTTGTAAATTAGTTCAAAGAAGGTGTTCTATGTGTAAGGCACAGCAGGGAAGAAGTAGACAAATGGATGGGCAAGGCTGGCAGTCTTTGACTGGAGGAATGGGAGTGTGACAAATTAAGCAGCAAGGGATAGAATATGAAGAGCTTTAAAGATTAGAATAAGAAGCTGGAACCTATCTAAAGGGGGGTGCTGTGCTCAGAGCAACATGATTTAGCAGCTTTGTTTTTGTATGAATTGGAGTGGGCAAAGTGGGAGCCAGGAAGTTGATGTGGGTTCTGTACTGATTGACTTTTACTGCATATCCCTGGGTTACCATTTCACAAAACTTTGTGCTCGCCAAAACTGGGAGGTGGTTAATCCATTGTTCTTTGCAGCCCTGAGATTAAACTGAAGCAACAAATAGTCACATAGTTTGTCTTCACTGCATTGTTAGCTCAAGGGATAACTTAGCTTTGCCACTAACCAGACTGCTGTCCACATGCAGAAATACCTAGCTTAAATAGTGCTTTGAACTCAAACCAGCTGGTTCCTGTAGTGCAGAGGAAGCAAATTACAGCTAGTAATGCTGTGGGGATTCAGCAGTTTGAGTTACAACAGCTCATCAGCTGCTAATCAAATCACTCTCTGCAACTTGAGAGTGTTTTTGTAGGGTGGTTGCTCAATCAGGCTATGGAAGCTAGGCTAGCTGGAGTGGAGTAACAAGTATATTCAAGTCTTGTGTTACAGCAGTACAGCTACAGCGCTGTGGCAATGCTCTTGTAGTGCTGTAGCAGATGCTTTCTACAGTTATGGAAGGAGTTTTTCTATCCCTGTGGTAGCTAGGTTGATGGAAGCATTCTTTTGTCAACCTAGGTGCGCCTACACCATAGGTTAGGTTAGCATAACTATGCCAAATGCACCCCCTGAGCAATGTAGTTATGTCTATCTAAATTTTAAGTATAAATCAGGTCTAACTTGAGCTAACTGTTGCAGTGAAGAAATACATACAGAAACAGCTTGCTGCACTGTAAAGCTTCAGTGACTTTTGTAGGGTAGTAAATGATCTGGTTCTGTCCGTTTCAGAGACAGAGGAGATTGGTGATGAGGAGGTTTTCTCATGGTTGAAGTGTGCAAAGGGGCAGTCCCATGAACCAGAGAATCTTATGCCAACACAGATCATCCCTGGAACAGGTAATACATGAACAGCTTCCTTCTGGTTTCCAGATATCTTCTTCCCTATTTTGGGAGGCAGGAGAGGAGGCGGTGTGATAGTTTTGTTTTCTAGTTGTCTCCTTATTTGGGAGGGATCAGGGAGGCAGTAATATTGGGGGTGGGGGGAAGACATTCTCTTGGAGGAAGGTAGGGAGAAAAAGATAAAAATAGTGCAGATAAGAATGAGTTGCTAATACAAGGTGATAAAACATTTCCAATATGCTGCTCCTAAGATTTGCAGATACGAAGCACATGACTCTTGTTTTAATTTTCAGAAGTCTTTTCAAAAGATATGAACCAAATGCAGTTTAATTTGAGAGGACAGTACTAGTGCTCTTGTCCTCTGAAGGAAAATATAAGTATTCAGTTTTATAATTATGTCTCTGACTGGATTTTGAAAGGCAGTCGTATGTGCACATAGTTATGCAGCACTATCAGATTAACACGTGTATCTTGATCATGAAGCCTTAAAATGTAGGATTCTTGTTGTGACTAGGGGGAAAAACTGGTCCTGAAGTTCAGTCAAGGCTTCACTTTATAGTTTTTATGGACATATGTACTAAAACTTGTAACTTTCTTCCTAGCTCTTTACAATATAGGAGACATGGTACATGCAGCCAGAGGCAAATGGGGGATTAAAGCTAACTGTCCATGTATTAACCGGCAAAACAAATCTGTGTTGAGACCTGCTGTCACAAATGGGATGTCACAGGTACGTGAGCTGGAAATCCGTGGATAGTATTCCTGTTCTTGATCTTTTGTGGACACTGGATATTGCATTCATAGATTTTAAGGCCAGAAGAGACCATTAGATCATTTAGTCTGACCTCTGTATAACATGGGGCTTAGAATCTCAGTGGTTTCTGCTGGATGTCTTGACTCAATCAGGATTATCGCAGAGCATCGCTACTGCTGGCACCCAGAAACTTGTTGAGGTGAGGAGCATGTTGTGCCCATCTTTGCTATCTGGATGTCTGTGCTAGGCTTGTTTTTTCTTCTGTAGAAGTTACGGTAAAAGACTTATGGTATCTCTGCCGAAACTTTGAAGGAAAAGTACAATGGGGAATATGCAATAATGCATTTCCTTTATTTCTCATGGCTTTCTGAAATATTATGCTGATTTGACATATGCATAGATTTTGCTGTCTCTTTGATAAAATTAGCAGGATAATGATGATGGGGGACTTCAAACATCCACATATAAGCAGTAAAATAGCACAGCAGGACAAAATTTTGAGAAATGATTCTTGACACTTGAAATGATTGACTGCTTCTTGGAATAGATAGTTCTTGAAGACACTATTCTCTAGTTAATTCTAAGTAACACAAATGAGTTAATTCAAGAAGGAGTAGTGCTACTAAGTGATAGTGACCACATTCTAATTAGGTAGCTTCAGCATCCTAGGGGGAGAAAGGGTATCAAAAAATGACATTAAATTTTAAGAAGGGAGACTTCAATAAAATGAGAAGGCTAATCAAAAAGACTGTTTTTTACTTCCTTTACTTTTAACTTTAGAGGTGACATAGATGCTACTTACAAAAACAATACGTCTCAAAAGGCATGTGTACTGATGAACAAAAAGGAAATGAAGAAGCCAAGGGATAAACGATTATGGCTAAATGGTACATTAGAGAGGCTATTTGAGCCAACCAAATCCTTCCACATTTGAAAATCTGACCCTAGTGAAATCATTAAACATGAGCATAAAGTACATCATGGAAATGTGAGAGGCGTATTAGAAGTGCCAAACAGTATGAGGATATTGCTGAGAAGCTAAATGATTTCTTTGCATCAGTCTTCTCTGCAGTGCATATTAGAGATATTTACTTCAAACCTGCTCTTTTCTGGCAATAAAGGTGAGGTATTATCCGAGACAGAGGTGTCAGAAGAAAAGATGCTGGGACAAACTGACGATCTAAAATAAATCACTAGGCCACCTAGCAAAAATATGTAATCTCTCATTAAAAACAGCTACAGTCCTAGAGGATTGGAGGGTGGCAAATACGTTGTACCTATTTAAGAAAAATGTCTGAGAGCAGCCTGGGGAATTGCAGACTAGTAAGTGTTATATCTGTACTTCGCAAATTGATTGAAACAATAATTAAAAATAGAATAGTGTAATATTGGTTATGATTAAGGCTATGTTTTAGTCACTGGTATTTTTAGTAAACATAGTGGACAGGCCACGGGCAGTAAACAAAAATTCACAGCCCGTTACCTGTCCATGACTTGCACTATATACCCCTGACTAAATCTTAGGGAGTGGCCCGGGGGTGCCACGGGTGCTTGGGGGCAGCGGGGCCGGCAGTGCACAGCCCGGGACCTCCGCTGGTGCTGGGGCGGGATGGGGATAGTTGACAGGTCTGGCAGGCTCCCTACCTGGCTCCACATCTCCCCGGAAGTGGCAACATCCCCCTCCCTCAGCTCCTAGGCAGAGGCGTGGCCAGGCACCTCTACAGGCTGTCTTCACCCCAAGCACTGGCTCCACAGCTCCCACTGGCTGGGAACCGTGGCCAATGAGACCTGCTGGGGCAGTTCCTGCAGGCAGAGGCAGCACGCAGAGCTGCCTGGCTACGCCTCCGCCTAGGAGCTGAGGGATGTTGCTGCTTCCGGGGAGCCCCCCAAAGTAAGCGCTGTCCAGAGCCCTCACCACATCCCATGCCCCTGCCCCCTCCCACACCCAAAATAATGCTGCGGCTGGGAGAGGGGAGCGTGGTGGCTCGAGACTGCCCCAGCAGCAGCCAGTGAGACTGGCCCAAGGGCTGCCTGAGTTACACGGGCGGCTCCCAGGCCAGGCGCACCAGCCGCTGCAGAAGTCACAGAGGTCATGGAAAGTCACAGAATCTGTGACCTCCGTGACAAACTCGCAGCCTTAGTCATGATAGAATAGTCTAACTATCACAGTGTCTGTAAAGAAAAACGGTCTCTCTAATCTGTTAGAATTCTCTGTTTCAATACAGTCGTGGATAAAGGAGAAGCGGTTGATGTAACTATTTAGACTTTCAAAAGACCTTTGATAAAGTCCCACTCAAGAGACAGCCAAGGAAAATAATAATTAATGAGAAATAAGCTACAGTACTGTCATAAGTCAGAGTGGGATTAAATAGTTAATCTTTTGCCAGGATGAAAATTAACATCAGGGTGTCACAAGGTTCTGTAATAAGTCCAGTGTTTATGTTTTATTAATGATCTGGAAAGGGGAGTGAGTAGTGAGAGAGCAAAATTTTCTTGTAACAGTTATTTAAATAAGTCAGAGAAGATAGTTAGGAAGTTGAGACCTAACCACGCTAGGTGAATGGGCAGCATGATGACAAATGAAGCTCAATGTCTGCAAGTTGTGGGGAAAAAATTAAACTGCAATGGACCTTACAAGGTTCTAAAACTAAATCCCTCTGGAGAGGGACCTGGGTATCATTGTAGAGCTCAGTGAAGAGGCAGTGTGGTCTAGTGCAGTGCTTCTCAAGCTGTCTGATGTGGGGAACCGGCAATTTTTTTCCCCAATGTGCCAGGGACCGGTGCCATATTATCCTATTTGACGCTCTTATGAGGAAACTCGCCGTGGACCAGCACCGGTCCGCGGACCACCACTTTGAGAAGCACTGCTCTAGTGGATAGAGCACTGGACTGGAACTCAGGAGTTCTGGTTCTATTCCTGACTTGGCCACTGGAGGGTTAATGATGCTTACCTTTGTAAAGTGATTTGAGATCTGCTGATGAAAAATAGTACATAAGAGAGAGGCATTTATTATTTCCTATTCACTTAATGAAAACCCCCGCTCAATGTGAAGCTGCAGGAATGGAATGGGATTGAGAATAGTATAGAAAATCGTATAATGCCTTTGTTTAAATCAGTGGATGCTGGATTAGATGAAGTGTGGGTCTGATCAGTCTGGCATTTCACATGTGCCTGTGTTTTATTGCCAGTATGAAATATTTATTCAGATTTCTAAAATGGGACTGTGGGCACCTATCCCGAGATGCCTATTCCATAAAATAAAAACACAAAGTAATGCAAAAAGACTGCTCATAAATATATCATCATGTGTTAGTGTAGCACTTAAAGACCCCAGTTAGGTATCGGAACCCCATTGTCCTTGGCATATGATAAAAGGTGAGCTCTTTATAGCAAGGACTGTTTAAGCATGTGGCAAGAGCTGATGAGTGGATAAGAAAAAAGGGGGGGGAGTTGTTGCAATGTTACTTTGCCCTTCTCAACTCCCCACAATCTCCATATTTATTGGGATTGGGGCTCCACTGTGCTAGGTGATAGAGATGGATGCATACAGGCCTGTCCCAGATTATCATTCATAAAAGTACAGATCTGATTGGTCACTGAACATTCAGATCTTGAAGGTCTTCAAGCCATTTCAAGAATCTTCATGGCTTTGGAGTTAGAAAATCAATAATCTCCACATTCTTTTAAGATGAAATGTATTCAGCCTTCTACCAGCCTCACAGCCCACCGTGTCATATTGTTGTTGTCTGGTTAATTTTTTCCCCGGTCCGTCAAAAATGTAATTCCCTTTCCAAAGTCAGCATTTGACTGCAGCATGTGTGATCTTTTTTGTTTTTAGCTTCCCAGTATAAATCCTGGTGCATCAGCCTCTGGAAGTGAGGGCACCTTCTCCAGTGGGGCAGGGGCAGTAGGGTTGGGGCAGCTAGAAATGGACACTGATCCTAAACTTGAGGCCACAGATGGAAGAACTGAGGAGTCTGCGAAAACAGAGACCTCGCCAACCAGCAACCCCACTGAAACAAAATCTAGCAGGCCACTGTGTCCAGAAACATCCCCCTCGTCAGCCTTGCACTGGCTAGCAGATTTAGCAACACAAAAAGCAAAAGAAGAAACAAAAGGTGAGGAAAAGATCTCTCCCTTAATGTTTGGTAGCAAAGGAGTGCTGCTTGGTTACCATCTTTGGAGGGAGTCCCTAGTGCTTAGGGAAGACCAGGGTCGTTCCTCTGCACTTGCCTCTTTGGATCTTTTTTCTTTAAATAGGGGTTAACCATGTAGAAACCTCCTGAAAGAGATTGTGAAGTAACATACATGCAGGAGCTGGAGGGATATGGGAGCGGGGAGGGAGGCTGGAGGGGTGGGCATATTTATCCAGTACCCATTCTGTTACATATGCTGTGTCTTTTCTGTGAGTATGTAGAAATGATCTCTTGATGTAAAGTCTAATTAACATTCACTTCAGATAAGAATTAGTTACGTTAGGGAAACCGGTGCTAAAATTAATGTTGGTATTTGGCTTGCAATATAAAGAGTGCATTTCCTAAGCACCTAGAGGCTGAAGGTATGCTTAAGGAAGGGGTGTTCCAGTTGAAGATTTTTAAACGCACACGCACACACACCTACCTACCTACTTACACATCAGGAAAGAAACGCTTCATTGCAGAAATATATCTTACAGGATATAACTGTCAAGAGTGTGACCTATTCACAAAGGCAGCATTACATTCAAGACAGGCTGGGCTAGCTCTTGTATACTGTACGTAGCTAGAAGTACAGGAATTATAGCACACAATTTTATATTTTGTTCATGGTTATCTGTGATGGACATTTTTTTAACAATCCCAGAAAATCTCTTCTGTTTTCGCTTTTCAATTTCATGTTCACAAATGTTTCCTTAGTTCTATAGGCCTAATCAACAGTAGTGTTCTCTACTGCATTTAAAATCCTGCAAAAGGGTTCTTTGTTCATTCAGAAGAATCCAGAACTAATTTGGAAGGCGAAAGCATTAGTTGGTGAGCATCTGATTCAAACAAGAGTGCAGTTCCTTGTAAATTAAATACTTCAGGTCCAAATCATCTACTGGACCATTCAAATTCTTAACCTACCATGATGTATTAAGGCTGTTGGTGAGGCATAGCTGAAACAGGATGCTTAAATTTGCAAAAGACACCTCAGTGCCTCATCCAGTATTGTACAATATCATTCTTGAGCCTTAACATCCAGGTAAACTGTACTGTGATTTGTCACAGGATTATAGCCATGTTATATTGGAGGATAATACTTGGACAGTCCTCTTCACAGGACTTTCCCTTTTGTGGATCTTTAATGATGTTTGTCTCACCCAGTTGTGATTTATCTTCCTTACAGAAGCTGGATCCCTGAGATCGGTGCTCAATAAAGAATCCCATTCGCCCTTTGGATTGGATTCCTTCAACTCCAGTACAAAGGTTTCTCCATTAACCCCCAAATTGTTTAATAGTCTCTTGTTGGGCCCAGTTGCATCCAGTAACAAAGCTGAAGGCTCCAGTCTCAGAGATCTGCTACACTCTGGGCCAGGAAAGCTGCCCCAGGTCCCACTAGATACAGGAATCCCTTTTCCTCCAGTCTTTTCTGCAGCTTCCACGGTGAGTAATGTTGTCTTTCCTGCCTTTTTTCCTGCAAAGGGGATTGTTCTAAGGGGAATTCCTTAGGGTCTATCAGTTTTATTTATATTTCAACAGAATTATTTTGGAACATGTGGTAGAAGCAAAAGCATTATTTTTCAAAAGAGCTGTAAGTTTTAACACAGTTGTTAGTTTTATGGGGCTTCATCTGGTGCAGTCATGGAGAAATTCTGCGAGGGAGGAAGCAGTTAGTTAGGTACTGCTTCTCCATAAAAGCTTGATTTAGAAGCAGTCTTTTCTCAGAGGTCCTGCTTTATTTAAGTCCATTTTATCTCTGGTGTTGGTTGTGGAGATCCAGCTATGGGACGAACTTCTAGAGGTGATTAGGTAAATCTAGAATCTGAGTGTCATGAGAAACAATGCAAAACTTTCCTCTTTAAAAACGCCTTTCTGTCCAAAGAACGACACACCACATTGACACACACCCTTCTACTAAAAAAAACAACTCCAACAAACCTCTTTCCCCAAAAAATTAATGAAGAAAACCTAAACAATCAAAACCAAAAACGCTACCCCAACTGGACTTTTTACCACAAAAAGAAAAGCCAGAGGTTCCATGAAATCCACTGTGGACTTAGCTGTTGCTGTTAATTTTTATGTGAAAGGCACTCAAATTATGCTGACGGCTGGTGGAAGAACAAGGAGAACTGAAGAACAAGGAGACAGTGCCTGTCTAATATTTATAGTAGGATACTTGAACTTTGTTTCAGTTAGGGAAGATGGGGTCTTAACAACTTAAGTTGTTTGCCATTGGTGGAGAGAAGAATGGAATGTGTTAAAAGGGAGAGGCGTTCATTACCACAGAAAACCAAGGCCAATAGTTGTGAATAGATTTTTAAAAGGCTCTGAAAATATTGACACTAAGAATATATGTAGTTCTGCAGACTAAGATGATGCAGGTGATCATCACATGCTTCAAAGCAAAGGGATTACTTCATGGGTAAGGACGGAATGTCCTATGCTCACCCCATTTTCCTTAACCACATACTCTCCCTAGCAACACTGTGACGAGGTGCATTATAGTTTCTTCGTATTCCTCAGAGAATTGGCAGTTTTCACTGCTGCTCTTCAAATGCACAGATAGGGCACAGTTAAGATTGTTTAAGTGCCTGGTGGTGACGCCATGCAGTATTCATATGATTAAGACAAGTATCAGGGGGTAGCCGTGTTAGTCTGTATCTACAAAAACAACAGAGAGTCTGGTGGCACCTTAAAGACTAACAGATTTATTTGGGCATAAGCTTTCGTGAGTATAAACCTCACTTCTTCGGATGCATAGAGTGAAAGCTTTCACTCTATGCATCCGAAGAAGTGAGGTTTATACTCACGAAAGCTTATGCCCAAATAAATCTGTTAGTCTTTAAGGTGCCACCAGACTCTTTGTTGTTTATGATTAAGACAGTGGTTCTCAACCTTTTCCATACAGGTACTGAACCAAGCCCCCCTGACAGTTAGCAATAAGGGGCACAAAATTCTGCTCCTGAAGAGAAGCATTCAGTGCAAGCCAGTGCTAGTCAGTGAAATATTCACAAGAGCAGAGCCAAATGCATCAAGAAAAATCTATTGTTGCTTTTCAAACACTCAATTAAAAGCTTTGCTACATGAAAGCCAATGAAGTTCAGTATGGAGTAAGAAAGGCCAATGTCAAGTACCCATTTCTTTATGTACGATATCAAAGAGGCCTGTACTAGGCTTTTTTTATTAAAATTCACAACTTTTACAGCCTCTTTCAGTTTCACTTGCATCTGTCTTCCCTCAAAAACTTCCCAGGGAATTGAACAGGGAGTCCAAATGGCTTGGAGTGCAATCAGCAAGATTCTAGTAACAAGGTTACAGTTTTTTGTTGTAGTTTGAGCACCATTAATGCAAATACACACATCATTGCCAACCCAACTCTTCTGGAAAGACGATTGTCGCAAAGCTTCAAAGACCCTTTCCCCCCCATACCATGTGCTCTCAGTCCACTGTAAAGCAGGCAGTCCTCATCTATGGCTCGTTCCCACTAAGACCGTATATATGATAGCTAGGGGAAAATGCACATGTAGTTTCATACAGTTGTATTGAGAAATATTGGCCCTGAACAGTATAAACAGCTGTTCCTGAACATCTGCAGCCATGTCATGGTTTTGTCAATTGACTGCATAATTGGAGAGGGAAATAGCTTTGAATTGACTGGCAATAGAGATCCCAGTATAATATTGATATTCAAGACATAGGGTGTAATCATTGTTTTCCCAATTATGAAGGTTGGCTGCTTTCAGTACTCACTGTGACACGAAGTATGATGTTTGAAGAGCTTCCTGTCCTGCAACGAGCTTGCACCCCTCCCAGCTTGGTGTCATCTGCAGATTTTTATAAGCATACTCTCCACTAATGAAAATACTGAATAGTACTAGACCCAGGACTGACCCCTCTATGGGACTCCACATAATGTGCCCTCAAAGTTTGAGAATGAACAATTGATAAATCCTCTTTGAGTGTTGTCTTTCAACTAGTTGTGCACCTACCTTATAGTAATTTAATCTAGACCATACACATTGGTTATGAGACTGTCATGATGGAGTATGTCAGAAGCATTACTAAAATCAAGACATATCACATCTATTGCTCCCCCCTCCCATCCACTAGGCCAGTAACCCTGTCAAAGAAGGCAGTTATGTCAAACAAACCTGTTTTTGTTTTGTGTTTTTCCCTTGACACATTCATGCTGGCTGTTGCTTACTACCATATTATCCTCTAGGTGTTTTAAGAATTGTTTAATTTATTCCAGTTTCTTTCCAGGTATAGAAGTTGAGCTGACTGGCCTATAATTCCCCGGGTTTTCTTTGTTCCCCTTTTCAAAGATACATATTCTGTTTGTTTGTTTGTTTTGCCTTTCTCCAGTCCTCTGGGGCATCACCAATCCTCCATGAGTTTTCAAAGATAATCGCTAGCGGTTCTGAGATTCTTTCAGGTAGTTCCTTAAGTACCCTAGGATGAAAGTTATCAGGCCCTGCTGATTTTTATTTATCTAAATATTCTTTAACCCATTCTTTCTCTACTTTGGCTTATCTTCCTTCTTGTTAATATTGTGTTCAGTATCTGTTCACAATTAACCGTTTTAGTGAGGATTGAAGCAAACCAGGCTTTAAACACTTCTTGATGTCATCCGCTATTAGCTCGCCTTCTTAATCTTTCTCTTGTTCCTAACATATTTACAGAACCTCTTTTTGTTGTGTTTTCTGTCCCTGGCTAGGTGTAACTCATTTTGTGTGTCATGTGCAATGGGTAGTTTTTTAGAAGATATTTAGGGATTAATGGTCTTTCTTTTATTTTAATAATTGAAATTTTCAGTTATTCCTGTTCAAAATGTCTGCCCTCTCTTTGTTGTCAATGGGACTGAAGCCAACAGGTACCATCAGGGAAGATGGTCTGCCCCTATGCTGTGAACAGCTGGAGACACTCCATCCCATTGAGAACGATGAGAGAGACAAAATGTACCCTTCTCAAAATGGTCACCAACTGTGAGGGCACTGTGGCTTTAGTCCCATTAACAATAGGAGATGATCACCATTTTGAAAGAAGGTAGGGAGTTCTTGGAGTTCTCTGAAGTAGAACATTGTACCCTTCAGCCTCTACTGAAGGAGAAAGTTTCCATTATGAAGAATAACAGAAAGAATCACCATTAATTCTGTGGGGGGGAAGTGAACTCAAGACTGCACTATAGTGAAATGAGTAACTTTTTGGGAAGTGTGAAGAGTCTGTGGTGTCCTTATTGAGATTAGGAGCTGAAAAATCTGTCACTATGCAAAATTTATTAAAAGGCTTACTTTTAATTTTAATTCCCAATCTAACAAATTTACTTATAAAATCTCAGAAAATTAATTCTGTTACTCAAGGTAATCTTGGGAACTATATGCTATACTTCTCATACATAAGATCAGATCATAGTCATATAAATGTAGGACTGAAAGGGACCTCGATAGATCATCTAGTCCAGCCTCCTGAACTGAGGCAGAACTAAGTATTATCTATTCTTAAAAACTCCACAACCTCCTTAGGTAATTTGTTTCAGTGCTTAACCACTCTTAACAGTTTGGAAGTGTTTCCTAATGTCTAACCTAAATCTCCCTTGCTGCAATTTAAACCTATTACTTCTTGTCCTAGTCTCAGTGGATACGGAGAACAGTTTATCATCCTTCTCTTTCTAACAACCTTTTACATACTTTCATGTTCTCATGTCTCCCCTTAGTCTTCTTTTCTCCAGATTAAACAAACTCAGTTTTTTCAGTCTTTCCTCATAGGTCATGTTTTCTAGACCTTTGATCATTTTTGTTGCTCTCCTCTGGACTTTCTCCAGTTTCTCCACATCTTCCTGAAGTGTGGTTGCCCAGAACTGGATACAGTACTCCAGTTAAGGCCTTTTCAGTGCTGAGTAGAGTGGAAGAATTATTTCTTGTCTTGCTTACAACACTCCTGCTACTACATCCCAGAATGATGTTCCCTTTTTTTGCAACAGTAAATAAGAATATAAGAGTGGCCATAATGGGTCAGACCAATGGTCCATCTAGCTCAGTATCCTCTCTTCTGACAGCAGTCAGCTTCCAAAAGCTTCAAAGGGAATGAACAGAACACAGCTATTTTCAAGTGATCCATCCTCTGTGATCCACTCCCAGCTTCTGGCAGTCACAGGCTAGGGTCACCTGGAACATGGCTTTGCGTCTCTGACCATCTTGCCTCATAGCCATTGATGGACCTATCCTACATGAATTTACCTAATTCTTTTTTTAACCCAATTATACTTTTGGCTTCACAACATCCTCTGGCAATGAGTTCCACAGATTGACTGTGAATTGTGTGCGGACGTACTTCCTTATGTTTGTTTTTAACCTGTTGTCTATTAATTTCATTGGGTGACCCTCGTTCTTGTATGAAGGGGTAAATAACAATTGGTTTCTCTACACCACTCATGATTTTATGGACCTCTATCATATCAGTGGTTAATCATCTCTTTTCTAAGATGAACATTCCCACTCGTCTAAATCTTTCTTCATATAGAAGCTGTTCCCTACCCCATATCATTTTTGTTGCCCTTCTCTGTACCTTTTCCAAATCAAATATATTCTGAAATGAGTTGACCAGAACTGCATGCAGTATTCAAGATGTGGGTGAACCATAGATTTATATAGTGGCATTATGATATTTTGTCTTATTATCTATCCCTTTCCTAATGGTTCCTAACATTGTTACCTTTTTTGACTGCCACTGCACATTGAGTGGATGTTTTCAGAGAGCTACCCATAATGACTCCAAAATCTACTTCTTGAGTGGTAATAGCTAATTTAGACCCCATCATTTTGTATGTATAGTTGGGATTGTTTTCCAATGTGCATTACTTTGGACCTACCAACACTGAATGTCATCTGCCATTTTGTTGCCCTATCACCCAGTTTAATGAGATCCCTTTGTAACTGTTTGCAATTAGCGTTGGACTTTATTATATTGGGTAGTCTAGTATCATCTACCAGCTTTGCCACCTGATTGTTCACCTCCTTTTCCACATCATTTATGAATATGTTGAACAGTATAGGTTCCAGTACAGATCTTTGTGAGACCCTGCTATTTACCTCTTTCCATTGTGAAAACTCACCATTTATTCCTACCCTTTGTTTCCTATCTTTTAAACAGTTACTGATCCATGAGAGGACCATTCCTCTCATCCCATGACTGCTCACTTTGCTTAAGAGCCTTTGGTGAGGAACCTTGTCAAAGGCTTTCTGAAAGTCCACATACACTATATGACTGGATCTCCTTTGTCCACATGCTTGTTGACTCCCTCAAAGAATTTTAATAGATTGGTGAGGCATGATTTCCCTTTACAAGAGCTGTGTGAACTCTTCCCCAACATATACTGTATTATCTGTGTATCTGATCATTCTGTTCTTTACTATATTTTTAACCAGTTTGCTTGGTACTGAAGTTACGCTTATTGTGGAAAGAGAGCACCTGAGCCATAAGGCCTGGTATGAGGCCTGAACTAAAGTAGTAGTTGGGCCCCAATGAAATAAAGCAAAGTTAGCAGAAGTCAGGCCCAGTTACATAATATGCTTGCTTGCACATTTACAGGACCTGGCAAGAACAGGCCTGGTATTGCAAAACCACAAACATTCCTAAGAAGTGCTAGGCACAGGACATTCATGTAAACACATTCCAGAAGAGTGGTACCAGGACACCCCGATACCAAGTATGGTATGAATGCACTCCCTGAAGACCACAGGGACATACTGACCCCTCCTAAAGATAAAGTCAAGATGACACCGTAATGGATAGAGCTGTTTTGATAGAATCAACATGTCTAAGATAAAAGGTGGTAACTAGCCACATCAGAGGGATAATACGTAACTTGTTTGTATCAGTGTAAAAAGAAGGGTTTCAGAGGGGGTGTCTTTGTCCAGCCGAGGGGGGAATGGAAAGTCCTGCCATTCACTGAGCCGTGTCCATAGCATATATGTGCTGGTGCTAGTGTAACTGTAGACATTGATCCGGGCAGCTAGGACCATGCTTTGTTGACAATAAACCTGGCCAACTTCCTTCGCTACGGAACCAAGTCTGTGGTCTTTCTGGGCAGTTCAGTCCGAGTCTGCTGTACAGGCTATCTGACCAGAGCCAGTGCAGCATGCAAAGAGAACACACACAACAAACAATTGACTACACTTACCAGCCTGTAATTGCCAGGATCACCTCTGGAGCCTTATTTAAAAATCAGCATTACGTTAGCTATCCTCCAGTCATCTGGTACAGAAGCTGATTTAAGCAATAAGTCACATACCATAGTTAGTAGTGGTGCAATTTCACATTTGCGTTCCTTCAGAATTCTTGGGTGAATACCATCTGGTCCTGGTGACTTAGTACTGTTTAATTTATCAGTTTGTTTCAAATCCATCTCTATTGATGCCTCATCCTTGGACAGTCACTCAGATTTGTCACCTTAAAAGAATGGCCCAGGTTTGGGAATCTGTCATATCTTCTGTAGTGAAGACAGAGGCAAAGAATTCGTTTAGCTTCTCTGCAGCTTCTTTGTCTTCTCTGAGTACTCCTTTATAACTTTGATTGTCCAGTGGCCCCACTAATTGTTTGGTAGGCTTCCTGCTTCTGGTGTACTTCAAATTTTTTGTTGTTAGTTTGTGTGTCTTTTGTGAGTTGCTCTTCAGATTCTTTTTTGGCCTGCCTAATTATATTTATATTTGACTTGCCAGAGTTTATATTCCTTCTATTTTCCTCAGTAGGATATGACTTCCAAATTTTTAAAGGATGCCTTTTTGCCTCTAACCATCCCTTTTACTCTTCTGTGTAGTCATGGTGGCATTTTTTTGGTCCTCTTATTCTTTTATTACTATAATAATTATTATTTACTATTATTATTATTATTATTATTAGGGGTACACATTTGGTTGGAGCCTTCTCTAGTGTTCTTTAATAATTTCTATGCAGCTTGCAGGTATCTCACTTTTGTGACTGTTCCTTTTAATTTCCATTTAACTAGTTTCCTTATTGTTTTAAAGTAAAACGCTAGTGGGTTTCTTTGGCGTTTTTCCCTCTGCAAGAATGTTAAATTTAATTACAATAGGGTCACTATAAGTGAGTGGTTCAGCTATATTCACCTCTTGGACCAGATGCTGTGCTCCACTTAAGACTAAATCAAGAATTGCCTCTCCTCTTGTGGGTTCCAGGACTAGCTGCTCCAAGAAGCAGTCATTCATCGTGTCTAGAAATTTTATCTCTGCATCCCACTCTCTGGTGATATGCACCTAGTCAATATGAGGATAGTTGAAATCCCCCATTATTGGGTTTTCTGTTTTTGTAGCCTCTTTAACCTCACTAAGCATTTCACAATCACCACCACCATCCTGGTCAGGTGGTCAGTAGTATATTCCTATTGTTACACACTTATTATTCAAGCATGGAATTTTTATCCATAGAGATTCTATGGAGCAGTTTGATTCATGCAAGATTTTTACTTTATTTGACTCTATGCTTTTTCACACATAATACCATTCCCCCACCAGCACGACCTATGCTGTCATTCCAATATATTTTATACGCGGGTATTACCGTGTTCCTCTGATTATCCTGATTCCATCAAGTTTTTGTGATGCTTATCATATCAATATTCTCATTTTAATACCAGGCACTCAAGTTCACCCATCTTAGTATCTTAGCATATGTATACAAACACTTATGAAATCTATCAATATTTAGTTGTCTGCCTTAAAGTGATGCAATTGAATGGGATTTTTTGTTTGTTTGACTGTTTCTCTTCAGTTCCCGTCTGCACTTTATCAACTTCTATCCTATCATCTTTTAAAGGGACACTCTATATCCTATTATAAATCCACCCCGAGGGATGTTTCTGTCCGAACTGTATGCTCCTCAACACCTGTGGCTTTCACCCAACCCTTAGTTTTGAAACTCCTCTATTACCTCTTTAATTTTACATGGCAGGAGTCTGGGTCTGTTTTGGTTTAGATGGAGCCCATTCTTCCTGTATAGACTCCTCCTTTCCCAAAATGCTCCCTAGTTCCGAATAAACCTGAATCCCTCCTCCCAACACCATAGTCTCATCCACACGTTGAGAACCTGCAGTTCTGCCTGGCTAACTGGCCCTGTTTATGGAACTGGAAGCATTTGAGAATGCTGCCATGGAGGTCCTGGACTTGAATCTCGTACGTAGCAGCCTAAATTTTGTCTCCAGGACTTCTCTCCTACCTTTCCCTACGTCATTGGTACCTACCTGTACTACAGCTACCAGCTTCTCCCCAGCACTGCACATGTGTCTATTTAGATGTCTCAAGAGGTCCACAACCTTTGCACCAGTCAGGCAATTAACCATGCGGTTCTCCCAGTCATCTCAAATCCAACTATCTATATTTTTAATAGTCAAATCCCCCATTACTATTTCCTGTCTTTCCTAATGACTGTGGTCCTCTCCCCAGGAGGGGTATCCTCAGTGCGAGAGGATACCATGACATCTGCTGGAAGGAGGATTCTCAACTACAGGATCACTTCCCATTACATTATTGACTCATATTCACTTTGTGATCCACTATAACCCTCAGATCCCTTTCTATAGTACTCCTTCCTAGGCAGTCATTTCCCATTTTGTATTTGTGCAATTGATTGTTCCTTCATAAGTGTAGTACTTTGCATTTGTCCTAATTGAAGGACATTTGTCATCCTATTTATTTCAGACCACTTCTCTAGTTTGTCAAGATGATTTTGAATTCTAATGTTGAATCTCTGCTTTAAGTGCAAAACTTAATCAAGTTAAAACATAGTATGTTCAGCCACTGATACATGTTGTCATAATGCATACGGGGGTGGGTGGGGGGGTGGCAAATTAAGGTTGAATAGCCCTTCTTCTGGAAAGATTCATAGAGAGGAAAGATTCATTTTAAAGCCAGAAAGAGGACAATGATCTAGTCTGACCTGCATAACACAAACCATTAAAATCTTACCCCGTTGTTTCTTCATCAAGTCTAAACTTCTTTTTGAGCAATAGCATATCTTTTAGTATGATCTGCAGTCTTGATTTAAAGACTTCAGCTGATAGAGAATCCACCATGTCCATCACCTTAAATTGTTCCAGTGGCGAATTACTTTCTTTAAAATGTGTGCCTTTATTTCTAAAGTCTGAATTTGTCTAGCTTCAGCTTCCAAATTATGCATTGATTATGAACCATGCTAATGCTAGATTAAAGAACCATCTGCTATCAAATCTCCTCTCTATGAAGGTGCTTGTATAACATGATCAACTGACTTTTTAACCTTCCCTTGGATAAACTAAATAGATTGAGCTTAAGTCTCCCACTATGAGACATGTTTACCAGACCTCAAATCATTCTTTTAGCTCTATTTTGAACCTTTATCCAAATTTTCAGTCCTTTTTGAAGTGTGAACACCAGAACTGGACACAGTATTCAAGTAATGGTCTCACTAATGCTATATTTGGAAATAATACTCCTGGGGGAATTCTGCGCCAAAAAAATTTAAAATTCTGCACACAGTATTTTAAAATTCTGCATATTTTATTTGTCAAAATAACACAATATAATCACACCAGTTTCAATTATTTTTGGTCATTTATTTCAAAATACCTGTCAGTAAGTATGTCTGTAATGACACAGACAACAAAAAAGATTCAGGAAATATTTTTTGACAAATAGATTCCTTACTAGGCATAGTAATACAGAACTCTTGAGTAACTGATTTAAACTACAATATACTACAGAACTGTATTTCCCGCACCCTTCAGAAGCAGTGCAAAGGCTTGGAGGAGTCGAGGGTAACGGAGGCACTGAGGGAGAGGGAAGTAAATTGATGGGAAGGAGCCTGGGTGTGAACTTGGAGGATTGTTAGGTATGGGTGGGAAAAGTATGGAACAAGGTTTTTTTTTTGGGGGGGGAGAGACGGATTGTTAGGAAGCTTCCCCCCGCAGATGCTGGTGGACCCCTAGCCCATTCAGTCAGCACATTTGTCCCTGTCCCCATGTGTTCCTGCACTCCCATGTGTCCTTGCACCTGCTATCCACATGTCCCTCCATCCCCACTCAGACACCCATTCCCATGTGGTCCTGCACTCCCCTCCCCTGTCCCTATGTGGCTGTGTACCCCCTCCCCCATTCCCATGTTTCTGTGCCCCCACTCAGCCACTCCCCTGTCCCTAGGTGTCCCCGTGTCCCCTCGCCCTGTCCCCATGTGTCTTTGCCCCCACTCAGACACTCTCTGTCCCTGTGTAGCTCTGCACGCCTCCCCCATCACCATGTGGCCCTTGCCTCCACTCCCATTCAGCCCCTGCTTCAGTTTGTCCTCCTCCACTAGCCCTTATGAGCCTCTGTCTGACCCTCCCCCCCCCCCCCAGCACTCCATGCTGTCTGTCTCCCCATAGCCACTTTCTCTTGACCTGGCCCACTGTGAAGAAGGCAGGCCACTTTCTCTTCCCTCGCGGACTGGGAGCTGCTGCTTTGTTCTATTGCTACAGTGCCCTCTGGTGGGCAAAAGGGGGAACTGCAGCAACATTTCAGCAGAAGCTTTTTTCTGCATAAAAAATTAAAAATATTCAAGGCTCATTAATTATGCACGCACGCAGTAGCACAGAATTCCCCCAGGTGTAGAATACTGCCTCCCTACTCCTACTTGGTATTTCCCTGCTTATATATCGGAGGATCACATTTGGCCTCTTAGCTGGGAAGTGAGGGGAATATGAACAACAAAAGCAAGAAATCAAAGTTACACTTTGTGTGTTTAATATTTTTTAAATATTACAATGAAATACAGGAGAAAACTAACCTTCGAGTGATTGCACATGTCCATTCCGATTTAAGTATGTGAGCGCTCCAAGCACAGCTGTTGGAGATTTTTCCCCTAGTGGTATCCGTAGGCTCAGCACTAGCACCCCCTGGTGTTGCACGCTCATAGTGCCAGTGTAAGGGGCACCCGCCAAGCCCACACACCTCAGTTCCTTCTTCCCCCCTTTGCCTTGAGCAAAGTGCTTTTAGTGGTTTCCACTGTTCCTTCATTGTAAATAGTTAGTTTCATAGTGTGTCCAAGTGTAGTTCTAGCAGTTTAGTTTAGGACTGTGATTCCTCTCCATATTCGGAGAGGTGGTACATCCCTCCCCCGGTACCGGGGCGCCGGGGTTTAAACTCTTCGTGCGGCAAGCCTGTGCCTACTAGTGACCCTCACTTGAGTTGTCTCAAGTGTTTAGGAGAGGGTCATAGAAAAGAGCACTGCAACATCTGCCGGGAATTTAAGCCCTGTACGCAGGACAGCAGCAAGGCTGAAAGTCCTACTTATGGAGGTGGCACTGAGACCCACCTCGGAGCCAAGATTGGACTCAGCGCAGAGTACTTCGGCATCAGTGCACAGTGCACTGCCAGCAGCTAGGGGCTCTCAGCACCGGTCCTCCTCACCAGTGCCGAAGAAGCAGCAGCGCCAGGGCCACCGGGAGAAGACTTGCTTGCCAGCACTGAAGGCAGACAAGCGAGCACAGCGGGATAGAGCGAGACCTATGCCTGGCCATTCTCCCTCCTCGGCACCATGAAAACAGCTGGCAGAGACACCAGTGCTGGCACCACAAACCCCAGCACTTGATTAACCTACGGCTCCGCACCGAGCGGACCAGTTTGCAATGCCATTGACGCCGGAAGCCTACGCCACCGCTAAGGAGGTAATGACTGTCGGTGCTGAGTCTGGCTGGGACACAGCAGGCGGCACCAGCAACGCCACCCAGCGGCACCAAGGCATTGACCGCTTTTAAGCTGGTTTCAAGACCAGTCTCTAGGGGAAATCTCCTCCCCCCCCCCCCCATTCCCCTTCATTGCCTCATCAGAAATGTCTCCATAGCACCAATTGCTGACACCAGGAGGATAGGCCCCACCGTGGTCACCTAGGTCATCGTCCTCAGCGTCTTTGTTAAGCTCTGACTCGGGATCCGATTATTTGAGACATTGGCACCAAAGGGAAGTTCCACGCCAGTCCCCACAGACAATGCTGCCATTGGGAGCGCCAGAAGCAGGAATGACCCAAGGGACTTGGCCTATGGACCCGTGGGGTCCAGTGCCCCTGCAGTGGCCTTTTTGGAACCCCTGGGGGCTTCCCCCAGGCCAAGGGATTGGCTCACACTGCTCCTACTCAGCGTGCTCAGAGACTGTAGTGGCACCAGTGGTGCACAGAGATACCCCAGAGCCGACCCCTGGGACCAGTGCAGGAGCAGATCCCAGTACCGTTGCTGGTGCCAATACCAGTACCCAAGTCTGTGAACCTAGGGAAGAGGCGGCAGGGGACGCTATGGCAGCGCATGTCTCTTCCTCAACATCTCCAGAGGACGAGCTCATGCTCAGAGTCTTTCCCACCGCAGGACGACTTAAGGGCCCACCAAGACTTGTTAAAGAGGGTGGCCTTTAATCTTGGATTGCAGGCAGAGGTCATCAAGGAACCTTCAGGCAGGTTCTTGGACATTGTCAGCCGCAGCCTCTGCTAAGGTGGCCCTGCCCCTATACAATGTCATTTTGGGATCAATTAAGGCCAGACTCCTGCCTCTCTACATATACAATTTTCTTTAAAGATAAGGTACAGCTGGGGCCGCACCTGAAATTCCTCCCAAAGGTCGTGTCCCAATTCCACTACAGTCAGCCTATATTTCTACCGGTCTTCTACCCTAAGCCTCATGTGAATAGGGGAAAGGAACGACTGCACTTCCTGGATGTCAGACATGGTCTGGCGTTTTATATTGAAAGAATCAGTTTCACAGGTCGCCCCATCTCTTCGTGGCTATAGGTGACAGAACGAAAGGGCTTCTGGTCTCCTCCCAGAGGATCTCATCTGGAATCACATCCTGTATAGGAACATGCTACGACCTCACAGGCGCTCCACCTCCATCTAATTTAACAGCCCACTTCACAAGGTCCCAAGCCTCTTCGGCACCCTTCTTAGTGCAGGTTCCAATCCAGGACATATGCAGAGCAGCAACATGGTCCTCGGTGCATACCTTTTATAACACACTATGCCATCATGCAGCAGGCGAGAGACTGTGCCCTCTTTGGATGAGCAGTCCTACAGATAGCTTGGACTTAATCTCTGAGCCCACCTCCAGATCTACTGCTCGTTAGTCACTTAAATCGGAATGGACATGTGCAATCACTCGAAGAAAAAACAGTTACCTTACCTTTCATAACTGTGGTTCTTCAAGATGTGTTGCACGTGTCCATTCCAAGGCCCGCCCGCCAGCCCCTCTCTGAGAGGTAGGTAAGAAGAAACTGAGGAGCGTGGGCTCGGCAGGAGCCCCTTATACCAGTGCTATGAGCATGCGACACCAGTGGGCGCCTGCTCCAAGCCTACGAATACCCCTAGGGGAAAAATCTCAGACATCTGTGCTCAGGGCACTCACATACTAAATCGGAATGGACATATGTAACACATCTCGAAGAACAACAGTTACGAAAGGTAGGTAACCGTTTTTTTCATAACTTTACAGAATAAAATGGGGGGTGAGGTTTGGCTTGAGGCATAGGTGTTATTCACCTTAGTTGGTAGTTTTACTACTTAGGGTAGCAGATAGTTCAGCAAATTTTCCAAGCCTTAACTGTATAGGACAGTCCATAGTACTCCTAACCTTGTACTGATTTGTTCACCGGTTCTTCTGCTAACGGAATTTCCTTGACAGAAAGGAACTTACATAAGGATAACATCTCTTCGATGTAACAGAAAGACAAGAGGCTTTTACACCCAAGAGCTGTTATCTATATGCAAGTTATGTAAGACTAAACTTGTCCTGTGGGTTTGTATCTTCTAGGGGGCCAAGAGCAAAGCCAGTCTGCCCAACTTCCTGGATCATATAATTGCTTCTGTGGTGGAGAATAAGAAGACATCTGATGCTGCAAAACGAGCAAGTAACTTGGCTGATACACAGAGAGAGGTGAAGGAAATGGTAATGGGATTAAATGTGCTGGATCCACACACCTCACATTCCTGGCTCTGTGATGGAAGGCTCTTGTGTCTTCATGACCCCAGCAACAAAAACAACTGGAAGATCTTCAGGGAGTGTTGGAAACAGGGCCAGGTAAGAGAAAATAAATAGGCAGGTTTTCTCATTGGAGACCCTGGTGCAGGTATTTTGAAAGTAGTATTGCACTTATAGCCTGTGGGCTACTTTAAGCTCTTCTACTCCTGCTCTTGAAGATCAATGAGTGTGAGCAATTTTGTGTGAAGTATGAGGGAGGGTATAAAATAGAGTTGAATTTTGTGGCATTCCATATGATTTTGAGAGGAATGTTTCTTAACATATAGAAACAGATGCCATTAGGTTACAAGTGTAGATTTATCTAGCTACATATACATTGCTTCCTCAGATCCATTTGGGATGGGGAAGATGTGGAATCAGACTAACCTCCAAGGACAGCTGCACATTGTCTGAAACGGAAATTTGATTTGCTGACTTTGCCTCTTAATAGCTTTTTTTGCTTGATGTGCAAGGATTGGATTTATATGTAAAAGGAAGCTGATTTCAGGTGCCTTTCTTCTATGTGGTGTTGGCCAAGAATATCCCAGCTCTTGAGAATGAGAGCGATTTGGCTGAATGTGCAATAGATTTGGCAAATTGTGGAATGAGCACCTGCCTTTCTTTCCCCAGCCTGTGCTGGTCTCTGGAGTCCATAAGAAGCTGAAATCAGAGCTCTGGAAACCAGAGGCCTTCAGCCTAGAATTTGGAGACCAGGATGTTGATCTGGTGAACTGCAGGAACTGCGCCATAATTTCAGATGTGAAAGTGCGTGACTTCTGGGATGGCTTTGAAATCATTTCCAGTAAGTGCAGGCCGATGGCAGAGTAGCACATTTCATTATCTTACTTCCCTCTCCCATCCTCTTCTTCTCTCTTCCCCCCCCCCCCACAAAAAAAAAAAAGGTAGATATTGTGTTCTAACTGATGCCCCTCTTGCTGTAAAGTCCATGCCACTCCTTAAATAACTGTGGGGCTTGCTACAGAGTGGATGATGGAATGGTGGAGAATAACGTTAGGCCAAGCTGCACTAACTATCCAACTATTTCAAACAGCAGATAACTCAGGTTTACGGCAGTGTGTATTGATGCACCTATCAAAGAGGATCAGTATCATAGGAGATCAGTACTCTTAAGGTTCCTGATTAGAGATCATGGGGGATGTCTTTCAATTTCTCGCCTACTGCTTTTTGTTTTTACCTCTTCTCCTGTGCTGTTATAATTGCTTCTGTGGGAAAGCTAAGTTGAAACTAGTTTTACACTTCACATTGATGATAAATCTCACTGCCTCCATTTTTGTCTTCCCTGGAAATAAGTTCCCAAAATGTTGGCTCTGCCGCTATCTCCCACACTTCATCCTTGAGTCTGGCTATTTCAGAGCTCTGGAGGAATGTATGTTGTGGTCCTCCAACAATATGCCTTGACAAGTGTTTTGAAGTGGCTCTCTGCTAGTTTCTTGAATACCTCCTTCAGATTGGGAGGTTTGGCAACAGGAAGGAATTTTCAGTGTAATCTGGATCCAGAGATGATTTCTTGGGCAAACCTATGGTATGTTGGGAGCAAACTGTAGAGAGGGAATCGTATTGTCAGAAGAGGTGGAAGGTGCTCCCAGACATCTTTTACCTGCCAAAATGGGCATGCATTCACATCACAAGTCTGAGTCAGTGTCCTTCAGCAATTCTAAAATGTCCTGCTCTATGAATATGCTCTATTCTGTGAAACAGGGAGGTATGCGTTCCACCTGGTGTTCAGCATATTGGTTGCTACCTTTGAGTAAGAGCATCACCCAGATGTATGATTGTCTAAGAAGCACATTACTCGTTCCTTGCATTGGGCAGAAAGGATTTTGGCGTGGTTTGGAAGCAGTCCAAGTTGGCAAAAGTGATATAGGGTGGGATTTTCAAAGTCACTCAACATTGACCTAAATCTGCTGCTGTTAAAGTCAATGATAAAACTCTGACCTCAGTGGAAGTAGAATAAGGGTGAATGATTAAGAAAACTCCACCTTTCAGGCCCAGAAAAGTTCTGCAGGGTGAGATTTAGCAGGTTAGAGGGATTCCTCAGCCTCTGTTTTGGGTGTGTGGTGTGTCTCCCCCTCATCTTTTTGATTAGTCAAAACTTGGTTTTTGTTTTTGTTTGAATATTCTAGTAGTGCCTAAGAGCCCAAACTGAGGTCAAGGTCCATTGTATGCTGGGCAGTATACAAAGTCTCTGCCTGAAGGAGTTGACAATCTAAATAAATAAGACAAAGGGCAGAGGGAAAGGATGTAACATGCTGAGTAAAATTTCTCTCTCTTGCAAGAGCGTCTGAGATCAGATGATGGGCAGCCAATGGTGCTGAAACTAAAGGACTGGCCTCCAGGGGAGGATTTTAGAGACATGATGCCTACGAGGTAAGTGAGCTGAACAGCAGCACCTATGGGATCCTGTGTTACACTTGTGCTTATTCAGCAATATAGTTCTGTTGGTGCTGTCGTCCTACTCCTGTACTCTCTGCTGTTCCTCTTTAGGTTTGAGGATTTGATGGAGAACCTCCCTCTCCCAGAGTATACCAAGAGGGATGGCAGACTGAATCTGGCCTCTAGACTGCCGAGTTACTTTGTACGGCCTGATCTGGGTCCCAAAATGTACAATGCATATGGTATGTGTGAAAAGGTCTGGAGATGGCCTTTTTTTTTTTTTTTTTTTTTTTTTACTATTCTTTACCACACTGTCTCTATCCTTTGATCTGTGTTCAGTGAACAATTGGAACATACAGAAGCTAGTGCAATGAACTGTCCTACAATGCATTAGCTTATATCATAGTAAGTACTAGTGTCTTTAAATTTGCTTATTTTCTTTCTCCATAAGATGCCATGTATATATTTGGCTCCTACTGTGCATAGTGATAGCTCTTTAGAAATGTGTGTAAATTTATAGTGCTGCAAAAACAACTAATACTAATATACACAAGAATAATATGTAGCTTTAAGGATCAGAGGGGTAGCAGTGTTAGTCTGTATCCACAAAAACAACGAGGAGTGCAGTGGCACCTTAAAGACTAACAGATTTATTTGGGCATCAGCTTTCGTGGGTAAAAACCCCACTTCTTCAGATGCATCCCACGAAAGCTGATGCCCAAATAAATCTGTTAGTCTTTAAGGTGCCACCGGACTCCATGTTGATATGTAGCTTTATATTCCATGACTGTTAATGCACTAGGAGGATTTGATGACCTCAGTATTGAGAATTTAAGATACTTGTCTTGCAACCCCCTAAGGATACCTTTACTCACAGGGAATAGCTCCATTGATTTAAATTGAACTACTTATGTGCTTAAAATTTAGCATGTATATAAGTGTTTCCAGTATAGGGGCTAGAACTGTGTATTTAGCAAACTTTTTTCTTAATGACATAAAATCATTGTCTCCCCAAAATGTCTTCAATGTTAACAATGAAAAGTTATTTAGGCCTTCAATACATTAAAGAAGTTGTTGTAAACTTTTTTGTATAGTGTCCAAAAATTTCAAAAATAGCATAAAGTTAGGCTCCTGATCCAATATTTAGACAGAGAAGGGAGGGATTTTCAAAGCCACCTATTTCAGAGTAGCAGCCGTGTTAGTCTGTATCCGCAAAAAGAACAGGAGTACTTGTGGCACCTTAGAGACTAACAAATTTATTAGAGCATAAGCTTTCGTGGGCTACTGCCCACTTCTTAGGAATCATATAGAGTGGAACATATAATGAGGGGATAAATATACACACATACAGAGAGCATGAACAGGTGGGAGTTGTCTTACCAACTCTGAGAGGCCAATTAAAAACAAATTATTTTTTCCCTTTAATTAAAAAAAAAAGCATGATTTTATCCACCCACAAAACTAAAGATGATTCTTCAGGCATAGCACATACCTCCGCCCCCACAAAGTAGGCACATGGAAGGAAAATACTGGCATAACTTTAAAAGTAAATTGCAAAGGTTTTGCTAAAAGTTTAACTTTGTAAGATAAATAAGGTGTAGGGTTTTTTTTATAGCCAGGGTAACTAACCATTGGAAGGAACAACAGGCCTAGGGATACAGTGGATTCTCCATCACTTGAAGTCTTTAAATCAGGATTGATTGTTTTCTAAAACATATGCTTTAGCATAATCACAAGATAGCACCCTTGAAAATCAGGTCACTTTATTTAGGTGCCTAAAGCAATATTTAGTGCCTAACCTCAGGCATCCAGGTTTGAAAATTTTAGCCTTGGCCTTTATAAGTGGAAAATAATTAATTTAGATCTTCCAGATTGCTTCTGCTCCAATATAAAAGTTCAGCCTTTAATAAATAAATAAATACATAAATAAATAAATTCCTCCTCCTCCTCCTAAACTGAATAGTTAAATCCATGTTTCCTATTATAGATTTACCTTAAAAACTGTTTTTTCGTTCCTCACATTGGATGTAAAATATGGTTTCTGTCTTCCGATGTTCTCACAATCACAATATTAGATTACTCTAGCAGACAATCCAGCCAAATGTTCTAATGCCTGGAGCACCTACAGGTGAGGCTGGAAACTTGTACATTTTCTTCTTTGCAGGAGAAGTAAAATTTGGTTTTAGCAGGTTCTGAATACCATGAATTCCAGTTCCATGGTACCTTCTATTCTCATATTATGTAAATTCTTTCTTGTAATATTTTCCAAAGTCTTGTTTCATAGGCAGCATTATATCTGCTTTAAATTGCTGCAGCTCACTGAGTCTTTGTAGTTAGATGTTCTTGTCTAATTATAATTAGAAAAGTTTCTTGGAGAGGCTCATGTGTCCATTCCAGTTTTAAAATCCACTGAGAAAAGATGTCTGTTAGCCTCCTGTCTAGAATCCTTAGCTAGCATTAATGCCCCATTAATGAAGGAGTAATGGACTCAAGTTGCAGTGGGGGAGGTTTAGGTTGGATATTAGGAAAAACTTTTTCACAAGGAGGGTGGTGAAGCATTGGAATGGGTTTCCTAGGGAGGTGGTGGAATCTCCTTCCTTAGAGGTTTTTAAGGTCAGGCTTGACAAAGCCCTGGCTGGGATGATTTAGCTGGGAATTGGTCCTGCTTTGAGCAGAGGGTTGGACTAGATGACCTCCTGAGGTCCCTTCCAACCCTGATATTCTAGGATTCTGATACTAGGTGCTATACAGAGTAAGGCCAGCTCTACGCGACAGACATGTATCGGTATAACTATGTCGCTCGAGGGTGTGAAAAATCCACACCCCTGAGCAACGTAGTTATACCAAACCCCCTCGCCCCGTGTAGACAGAGCTATGTCGACGGGAGAGCATCTGCTGACATAGCCACCGCCTCTCAGGCATGTGGATTAATTACGCCAACGGGAGAAGCTCTCTTATTGGTCTAGTAGCATCTTTGCTAAAGTGCTACAGTGGCGCAGCTGCGCAGTATATGAAGACAAGCCCTAAGAAAATCCTTTCTCAGAGTTTACAGTTTAAATAGACAGGACACACAGAGTAGTGCAGAGAAGATAAACAAGCAGAGTAACAGCATGATGATCTGCAAACATCAAATTGATTCCATTAATTTTTGTTTTTTCTTTTTTTAATTTTTGGATAGGGTTTTTTGGGAGATTTCCTAAACCAAGATAAAGGAAAAAGAAGGGGACACTACAGAGAGGAGGATGAGGGGACAAAGGAGGAGAGAAGGGAGGAAAAGGGGAATGGAAATGCAAGTACCAGTAAAGCAGGGGAGAGAGGATTTTTGCTATGAGCATTGCCAAAGCAAGTCTCCTCGCTTCAACTGGGAACAAATGACCTGTAGATACACAAAGCTGCAGAGCACAAATTCAGACTTATCTTCAGAGTTAATTATTTCCCTTATAAACAGGGACAGACTAAACTTCTAACATGCTGTTTTTGTACTAAACTTTTAACTAGCTTTCAATACATTTGCAATTTTTTCATGTCTATCCCAGTATGAAAAATAAACCTTTTCAGTTCTGTTACAAGCTAAGCATTTTTGCTGGGTGATAGCAGAAAGCAAAAGTAGCACGCATAGTGGGAAGCATTTCCACTCTTCCAAAAAGGAGGATATTTTTGTAAGAATTAAAGCTTGCTTGTTTTACAATATTCATCTTTTTACTCTCCTCTTTTTTCATAGGGTTAATAACTGCAGAAGACAGGCGAGTTGGTACAACCAATCTCCATTTGGATGTGTCTGATGCTGTTAATGTCATGGTGTATGTTGGCATCCCCATTGGGGAAGGAGCCCATGACGATGGTAATGTTTAAATAACTGTCTTTGGACATTTTGGGGTGTGGAAGGAGGTCTTCCTTGGGTTGTTCAAAAGGCCTTGAAATCTTTGCCAGCTATAATAAACTGCTTTGGCAATTTGGGCTATGTCTCAGTAGATGTTCAGAGGCATAGACAGTGGTCACTAGTCATTAATGCTTTTTCCAGGACATTACTATGAAAGTAATAGTGGTGTTGTAACTGGATAGATCTAACCCTTTCTTGGGGGGAAAAAACAAAGGTTACTCTGGTCTCAAACTAGAGATTTCTTATAACTAAGTTATCATGCTTCCTTCTAGATAGCTATTGACTGGCAGGCACAATGTCAAAGTTTGTTATGCCGACTTTTGCATATTAAATACAGGAGCTGTAAATTCATGTGACCTTGTTCAGCTTTTGTGTGGATCCTCCTTTCAGAAGTACTGAAAACAATTGATGAGGGAGATGCTGATGATGTGACAAAGCAGCGAATCCATGAAGGGAAAGAGAAGCCTGGAGCACTGTGGCACATCTACGCTGCCAAGGATGCTGAGAAGATCCGTGAACTTCTCCGAAAGGTATGATGGTGATTGAAGGAGCTTATGGCCTAACAGGGCCTTAGAAAGGTTTATCAATAGGGATCTTAAGCTTCAAGTTGAGTCTGCCTCAGCTGACACTCATGAGCATAAATACAGATGCACCTACAAAAATCCCAAATGTTTCCCTCTTCTATGAATATGGTTTAAGAAAATGACATGTACAGCTGGTCGTATATTCAGTGACAAACTACTATCGTGCAGCCTGGATATGGTTTATACTAGTAAATCTGTATGGGCATCATGTCCCAGTTTGAGAAAACTGGGAATGAGTTTACGCCCAAGCATGGAGGAAGTGTAAGCTTTCACTGTGGACTAACATTTCAGGGGTGAATGTGGAAGGGATACTTACTGGTACAGATGTCTTGACCTTAAAATTATTTATGATCTGAGTTGGTAGTCTCTCACATTGAAGTAGCTTAAGATCGTGTTTGTCCTCAGTATGTTGGTGCAAAGTACTTTATGAGAAGTAGGACCACTGAACTGCAATATCTTTGTATAAATGTTTTTGTATCTTTGTATTAGGTTGGAGATGAACAAGGTCAAGAAAACCCCCCGGATCATGATCCAATTCATGACCAAAGTTGGTATCTGGACCAGACCCTACGTAAGCGTCTTTATGAGGAATATGGAGTACAAGGCTGGGCAATAGTGCAGTTCCTGGGAGATGCTGTGTTTATTCCTGCAGGTGCCCCCCACCAGGTAAATGTCATGCTGTAGAGGCCATAAAGATGATGGCAAGTGAATTTGGGACACTATAAAACTGTAGTTATTTGGATTTATGATTTGGCTCCCGAAAGAACTCTGAAGTAAGGCTGCTGTCTTGGGCTCTGCAGTTCTAATAATACAGTTCTACAGGAGTTATTTAATAGTGCTCAAGCATCACATTGAGCATGATTTATATATATATATATATATATAATGTGGCATGGTGTGGGTGTAAAGTAATGGGATGAAATTAAGAAAGGGAACAGTTAGGATGAATGTGAGGAAAAAACTTTCTGATATGTAGATCTCCTTAGGCCACTGAAGAGACTCCCAAGGAAGTAGTGGAAGACCCATCACTTTGGACATCTAAATCTATGGTAGCTAAAATACTGGAGCAGGGTTTCCCAAACTGCGGTGTATGAGCTTGATGGTCTGTCAGTTCCCTTCACAGCACTTTTTTTTAAGAAGGTAGCATGTGAACCAATAAAGTTCACTAGAGAGTGTACTGTGGAAATATGGGCCAGCTGGGATCCAATAGGTTTTTTTGGATCTCTAACTTAAGATACAATTATGTGAACTGTCTTACAGGAAACTGGAGTGTTTCAATCTCTTTTTGGTAGATGTGTGTGCAGGAACCTATTGTACGTGGATTCGTTTGCATTAATTCTGTTTTGGGTCATTTAGTCTTGTGGTGTATCTAACGTCTAATACTACTACTTTTTTCAGGTTCATAATCTGTACAGTTGCATTAAAGTGGCAGAAGATTTTGTATCTCCAGAACATGTAAAGCACTGCTTCCGCCTGACCCAGGAATTCAGGCACCTATCTAACACTCACACAAACCACGAGGATAAACTGCAGGTAACTGTCAGTCCATCCTGCTGGAACAATCTCTGAGTAGATCCTATATGTTGGAAGTTTTGAAGCACTTATGAACATGCATATGGCTAGTGAATCAGGAAAAATAAATACTTTACAACTTTGGAGCTTTTAATTTGATAGAAGCATTCCATATTTTTGGCAAAAATCTACATCCTGGGATTTAGCTACCTAAGCAAAGGACTAGCACTAACCTCAAGTGAGCTGTCCCTGGACAGGAACACTTTCATCCTTACATGATGGATCATATTGCTTGGCTCAAAAATTATTAAAGTCTGGTGAGGGTAAACAGCAGAAGACAAAGCTGCCTATTAAATCTCTTGTGTTGTTGTAAGAAGTCAAGTATTAGGGGGTAGCCGTGTTAGTCTGTATCTACAAAAACAACAAGGAGTCTGGTGGCACCTTAAAGACTAACAGATTTATTTGGGCATAAGCTTTCGTGGGTACATCTGAAGAAGTGAGGTTTTGACCCCCCAAAGCTTATGCCCAAATAAATCTGTTAGTCTTTAAGGTGCCACCAGACTCCTTGTTGTAAGAAGGATTTTACCTTTGTTTCATCACAAGCAAAGACTGTCCTATTTATAATTATAAAATAAATCACGACACCCCTCCCCCCCAAGGTTAAGAAACACTGATATAGTATATAGAGCTGTATAAACAAGTCATTGGCTGTGTGAAATTTTAGTTTGTATTGACTTCGCTAGTGCTTTTTCATACAGTCTGTTGTAAAACTAGGCAACTATCTGGATGAGTTGATGTACCCCCTGGAAGACCTCTGCGTACCCTCAAGGGTATGTGTATGCCTAGTGAGAACTGCTGCACTAGACTATGTTATTCTTCTGATATAATGATGCAGATGTGCAAGTGCATCCTTAGATGAGTAAGTTGACAGAGGTAGTGAAAACAGAAAAGCTAGTAGTTGCATTCTTTAAAACAGGTGTCTACTGGTCTGAATGGGCCTGATGTCTATCTCTTAAAAGCCAAAAAGGAATTGGAAGGGCTTTATGATTTTTCCTTTGTGGCTGTAATGGCTGATCTTCATGAATTTATATATAGGGCTTGAAAAATTAAGCACATAATAATCAAAACTAAACCGGTCAGCTAAAGCTAATACTGAGCACACATGTGCATGCTTCATAATGCAGTTATGTAAACTTAATAATTAGGTGATTAGCCAGGGCACAGGCACTAGGAAATTAACTATCTTGAAGCTTTAGAATTGATAGTGTGTCTATTCCTTGTTGCTCTTCTATTCTTATACTGTTACTTATTTACTTTGCATTTTTAAAATGTTTGTTTAAAAACTGGTTTAAACTGAGTTGCATAACCTACCTGTTTCAGTGGTGAAGTGAACTCCACGATTAGGAATAAAAATCAATGCATTACAAATGGAAAAAAGAGGAAATAGATAGCAGTCAATATACGTTAGGAGTTAGGAAGGGTAGAAAATTGTTGAAGACGTCAGGGAAAAATCCATTGCTGGCAGGGCTAAGAACAATAAGGAGTTTAAGTATATTAGGAACACAAGAAACCCTAGAAATGATATAGACCGAGTACTAGATGAAGATGGTAAAATTGTTAATGACACAGACAAGGCAAACGTGTTCAATAAAAAATTCTGTTCCATTTTTGGAAAGAAGCAGGTTGATGTACTCTTGTCATATAAGGATGATAAACTTTCCAAACCATTAGTAAATCAGGATAATGTTAAACATCTAGTAGGGAATAAATACTTTTTTTTAATTGGCAGGCCTGAATAACTTGCACACAAAAGTTATCCAAGAGTTGGCTGAGATGAGCTACAAGGAGTCTGGTGGCACCTTAAAGACTAACAGATTTATTTGGGCATAAGCTTTCGTGAGTAAAAACCTCACTTCTTCGGATGCATCCGAAGAAGTGAGGTTTTTACTCACGAAAGCTTATGCCTAAATAAATCTGTTAGTCTTTAAGGTGCCACCAGACTCCTTGTTGTTTTTGTAGATACAGACTAACACAGCTACCCCCTGATACCTGAGATGAGCTGTGGCTCACCAGTGTTAATTTTAATAAATCTTGGCATACTAGGGAAATTTCAGAAAGACTTGAAGAGTGATAATGAGCGACGTTAATGCCTGATAAATGATGGAGAAACGGATTTGGGAGTCAATCAATAAAGAATTAAAGGATGAGAATATCATGCTAGTCAACGTGATTTTGTGGAAAATACCTTTGTCAAATAAACCCAGTTTCATTTTTTGATTATTACAAGTTTGATGGATAAAGCGGGTAACTGTAGATGTAAAATACTTATCTTTGTAAGATGTTTGACTTAATACTGCATGATGTCCTCATTTAAAAAATTCACATACACAATATCAGTAAAGCACATGTTAAATAGATTAAGAACTTGGAACTGACAGATCTCAAAAAGTAGTGGTCAGTGGGAAGTCATCAAATGGGGATGTTCTATTGGGGTGTCATGAGATCAGTACTAGGCCCCAAGCTATTCAACACGTTTTCATCAATGATCTGAAAATTCAATACAAAATCCCTGCTGATGAAAAAAAATTTGTGGAGGACACAAAGATTAGAGGGATAGTAAATAAAGATGACCAAGGTAGTCATGCAGAATAATCTGGGTCACTTGGTAAAGAGGGCCCATTCAATTAGAATGCGTTTTAATATACCCAAATACCAGTTATACATCTAAGAAAAGTGGAGGCAGTACCTCCTGAATTGGTGGGGGGCAGACTGTATTCTAGAAAGCAGTGACTCTGAAAAGGAGCTAGGAATCATAGTGGACAAGCAACTCAACTAGGACATCTAGGCACTATAGAAATACAAATAAATTATCGTATGAGCTCCTAGAGTGATGCTGTGGCAAAGAGGGCTAATGAAATCCTTGGATCTATAAGGAGTAGTTGAGTAGGACTAGGGAGGAGGTGACTTTTTCCTCTGGATATAGCATTGCTCAGATCCATACTGGAGTAATGCGTCCTATTCTTATGTCCACATTTTTAAAAGGATGTTGGAAAAATTAGAGGGTGCAGAATAGAACACAAAAATGATTTGAGGACTAGAGAAAATGCCTTATTGTGAGAGAATTAATGAGCTCCATTTGTTTATCAAAAAGAAGATTGAGAGATGAGTTGATGACAGAATATATGGGAGGGAAATACTGAGTACTGAAAGACTCTTTAATCTAGTGGAGAAATGCATAACAAGGAACAATGGCTGGAAGCTGAACCCAGACAGAAAATTGTGCCTAATTTCTAATTTGAATTTAAGTGAGGGTGATTTAACCATTGGAACAAACTACCACAGGCAGTGTTGGATTCTCCATCTGTTGATGTCTTTGAATCAAGACATGCATTAGTCAAAACCTTGCACTCAGTATAGAGATAACTGGATGAAATTTATGGGTCTCTGATATAGAAGTCTGACTAGATAATATAATAGTCCTTAGTCTGTGAATCTATGAATAATTTGCTCATAACATACAACCCATTTGGGCAAGAGTTTAATATGAAAGACTTAATATTTTGCCTGATCAAGTGGCCTTGCAAGGAGAAGCTTAAAATCTAAAAAGATAATAGCCAATAAATTAATCCTGGGTTACCATAAAGTGGATAAATAACATAGCAGTGCAGTTGTTTAATATTAAATTTTGCATGGGGTCTGATTTTGACATTTATATAACAGTGCTGTTTGCAACTTCGTGAAGCAGCAATAGTATTATTTAATAAGTTTAGCATTTTTGGTGTCTCTCTCTGTCTCTGACTTCATGTTTGCATTTTACATCTATTATATATTCAGCCCCCAAAGTCTAGTAAATAACTGTTTATAGAGCAGTAGGAGTCACTTGGGTTAGTGTGTGGATGCTAGATTGGATTAGTGGCCTGTAATATACAGGAGGTCAGACTGGATGATCTAGTGGTCTCTTCTGGCCTTAAACTCTGACTTCTTGCTAGGGTGGAGATGCTGCTCATGATGACAGGTTTAAAAGTTTGTATTGATTTTTTTTTCTGTTTCTTACAGGTGAAGAACATTATCTACCATGCAGTAAAAGATGCTGTTGGCACACTGAAGGCTCATGAATCCAAATTGGCTAGGTCTTAGGAGTTGCTAATTCTAACCCTCCCCCCCCCCCCATATGAAGTAAGCCTTTTCTCACAGTACATACAGGGACTGCACATGACTTCCTCTGCAGGAGCAGAGGCCTCTCACTAAGAGCTGGTGTGGTCAGTATTACATACACCCTTCAGCCACTGTTTCTACACTGCCTCAATATTGAAAGTCTGATGGAAGATCGCACTGTTACATGCAGAATTCCTTATTCTAATGAAAGGTGCCGTGTCCCTTTCCTGTGGCCTTTTGCAAATTGGAATTGCCTGGAAACCATGTGGTGGTCCTCCATATTATGATTAGAAGTGGTATAAGAGTGTGGACATTTTTCCTCATGCCTAGTTAGTCTCCAAGAAGTTATAAGGAATGTGCTAGAGGTGGGGTATCCTACTGCAGACCTAGGTAGATAGCTGCTGAATGAGTGTGATCAACAGGAGTCCAACCACAGACATACACACAATCCTCCCTAGTGCGATACAGGAAAAGGATAAAGCTGTTCTTCACACACCCCTTCTTGTAGCCATTTCTCTATACACTGTAGAATTACAGATATACAGGGAGAACCCACTGCTTTTCCCAGGAGGCTCCAGGAGTAGGAGAATTGTGTATTTAGTGAAAAACTAGGTTTGTAGTGAAACAGTTAATATTTCATGAAAGTAGATATTTTTAGTATTTTTGAAATATCACAACTGTTACTGGATTTACAAGGAAAGGCACATTACATTTAGTCTTCCTTTCAATAAAATCAAGAAATGATTTATAGAAATCAGTCTAAAATAGCACAAAATCAGCCAAAGGAGAGCGAATAGAAACTGACTCCTCACTCCCCACAGATTCCACAAAGTGAGAAGTAAAACAGGACATGTATTTTGTCCTGACATGGAGATGTTGTCCATCTCCCCCTGCACTGGTAGCTCCAGGCGATATTTCCCCAAGTACCAGTGGTAGCTCGGGATGTCTGTCATTTCCCAAAACTGAAGGAAAATTAATTTTCAATATTGGCTTTGTCCAGAAATATTTTCAGTAAATTCAGTTTGGTAGAACTGTATCCAGAATTAACTAAATGTCAGCATTGAAGCGATGATTTCATTGTCTGGGTCCATGGGGAAATGTATCTACCTTCTGCCCAGCTGTACTGTAGTGCCACCTGCAGGCCTGTTAATATGTTCACTTTTTAAAATAAAAGTCATTTACTGTACCACTGGTCCCTATCCCTTCCTGCCAGTCTCGGCTGCCTCGGCCTTCACAATGATCAAACCACACACAGCACAGCTCCGAGCAACGTTTTATGCGAGGAGAAGGGGCGTGCACAGGGGGGCAGTCCTCCATGGTGCCAGCTAGGCTTACTAGCAGAGCACTCCTGCACTGCTTCTGCCAGCTGGGGGGGATCAGGGGGGTCAGTCAGAGCCCAGATACAGCCTGGGCTCCAGCTCCCTACCCTACAGCTAGAGAGGTGTGGTAGGGCAGGATGAGCTGCCTCATGGGCAGAGGGCAAGGTCCACCCTTGCAATGGGCCTGAGTGGGTGCAAGGCCACCACTGCACTTGGTGGGGGGAGGGAAGGGTGCTGTTGGCTCACAAGTTCAGAGGGTGGAGCTGTTACGGGTGGATGGCTCCAGAGAGGCACCGTGACCAGGTGGACCAGGGGCAGTGCTTGTGATCACGAAGTTCATCCTGCTGCTTTTGGCTCCACCTTGTCACTGCCTCCCCCATGTACTGTCCTCCCCTTCCCACTCAGGCCAGGTGGCTGCTTCCACCACCACCACCCTTTAATTCCCTCAGGCCAGGTAGCTGCTGCTCCCCCATCTCCCTCTCAGGCTGGGTGACTGCCCCATTTCCTTTTCTCCACTACCCACCCCTCTGGCCCACATGTTCAACCTGTACAGCCCCCTGGCTCACCTTTGCAGAAGGATGTGGTCATCCAGTGTGTTTCCATGAAGAGTCCCAGGGTCCTAGTCTGGGAGATGATGGTGGCGACAGCATCGCTTCTCTTGGCGCTGCTTGCTGTATTCCAGGTAGGTGGATGGTAGTGAGTGCCTCATCTCTGAGCTGCCTCTGCCTCCTCTACATACACTTCACAGGTGCTGTCTAACAGCTTCTTTGACTGAGGGCAATGATTAGAACACTTAGGATCATGGCCAGAAACAGTCACATCCCTTACCATGCCTTGCTTGGTAATCACTCTGAAAGGAACTATGAAACTGGCTAGGCATGATGGTCTGGTCTCTTGGTGATTCCAACATCTATTCCTATTCTCCAGTGTCTATGGTGTACCTGTTGTCAGAGTCTGTGCGCACAAACCATTCCAAATTCAAAAACGCACTTAAAATACAGCTCCACGTGAACAATAGTTGGTATCTGAGGAGGATGAAGTTAATTCCTTAGTTCCAATTTCTTATTTGTGGGTCCCAGTTTCTTAGCCAAATACCACATTTTTTTAAATTATTAAATCTAAAATTAAATGTTTTGGAAACTTCACCATAAATGAGTGAATTTTATAGCAATTAATGCATTATTTAATTTTTCAAATCAATTTGAATAATAAATACTTTGAAATAAATACTTTGGCTATAAGTAACAAAATACTTATTAGGTCCCCCTGCAAGTGACATGTTCTTGTAACTATTAGACTGTTCTTAAGTGGATGTCCTTCTCCAAACTAAAGCATTATTCCTGAGCAATAACATAACCACAACCCCACTTCCATTTTGTAAATAGCTCTTGAATAAGGAATTAGGTTTAGACTTGGCTACATGTGACAAAATACTTTGTAGTCTCCTCAAGGAACATGTACCTGCAGCTGTTATGAAGTGATTTAGAATATGCCACTCCCAGAGCCAAAGTTTCATTTCTGGGCTAAACTTTTCCAAATATCGTACTCCTGCTTCTATTTTTGTATTTTAGTGAATGTACACTATGCATGTAATATTCATCATTCAACCAATTTTTTATAAAGCCAGCTGTAATGGTTTCACAGAAACTTATGGATAATTACAAATTAAGAAGTATATAGTACCCCTGGTTTGTCTTTAGACAAATTAAGAACAGGAAAAGTGAGTAAATTTATCATTTTACTTCATACAAGTATATACATGTATGTAGTTGGCTTTATCAACTAAATACGTAATCTCATCAAAAATTAAATGGCATTTGTATGACAATCTCTTTTCCATAAGCATGTTGACTGACATGAATTATAATCCCATTCTTTATTGACTGACTTTCATATTCGCTTTTCTGTTTTGCCCAGGATTAATGTCAGGCTCGATTAATAGATTCCAAGACCAGAAGGGACCACTGTGATCATCTAGTCTGGCCTCCTGCATAGTACAGGCCAGAGAACTTCCCTGAAATAATTTCTAGAGCATACCTTTTAGAAAAACATCCAATCTTGATTTTAAAAACTGCCAAGGATGGAGAATCCATCATGCCCCTGGTAAATTGTTCAATGGTTAATTTTTAAAATTTTTTTAATAGTTTAAGCTTTGTCATTTAATAGTGTTAAACCTTTCTCTGCTACAATGAAGATCCCTTCGTCAAATTTTTGTTCATGATGTAGGTACTTTTAATGTGTAATCAAGTCACCTCTTTACCTTCTCTTTGTTAAACTAAATGGAAAATATGCCTATAGAATCAATCTAATCCTTTAATCATTCACCAAGGGCAAGTCATGCCTGACTAACCTAATTGCCTTCTATGATGAGATAACTGGCTCTGTGGATGAGGGGAAAGCAGTGGATGTGTTATTCCTTGACTTTAGCAAAGCTTTTGATACGGTCTCCCATGGTGTTCTTGCTAGCAAGTTAAAGAGGTATTGGCTGGATGAATGGACTATAAGGTGGATAGAAAGCTGGCTAGATCATCAGGCTCAACGGGCTCCATGTCTAATTGGCAGCCGGTATCAAGCAGAGTGCCCTAAACAGGGCTGGCTCCAGGCACCAGCCAACCAAGCACGTGCTTGGGGCGGCACCTTTTAAGGGGCAGCCAATGTTGGGCTGGCGGGGGGCGCTCGCGGTGTAGTTGAGTTTTTTTCCGGCAGGGCGGCACTCGAGGGTTGGGGTTTTTTTGTTTGTTTTGTTTCGGTCACGTGACGCTGGGGGGGGGGGTGGCCCAGTGCAGCGCTCCGGAGGGGGCTGGGGTTTGGCTGGCGCGGCGCTGGGGGAGGGCTGGGGTTTGGGCTGGCCAACGCGGCACTGGGGGGGGGCTGGGGTTTGGGCGGGCCGGCGCGGCGCTGGGGGGGGCTGGCCGGCGCGGCACCCCTGGGGTTTGGGCAGCCCGGCCCAGCGCTGGGGGGGCGGGGGTTTGGATGGCCCGGCCCAGCGCTCCGGGGATTTGGGCGGCCCAGCCCGGCGCTCGGTGGGGGCAGGGGTTTGGGCGGCCTGGCGAGGCGCTGGGGGGAGGGGCGGTGTTTGGGCGGCCTGGCGAGGCGCTGGGGGGAGGGGCGGTGTTTGGGCGGCCCGGCGAGGCGCTGGGGGGCTTTGGGCGGCCTGGCAAGGCGCTGGGGCGGGGGGGTTGGCGGCGCTCGGGGGCAGTGCTGTTACAGCGGGGCGGTGCTCTTCTTTTTTGCCTGGAGCGGCAAAAAAGTTAGAGCCGGCTCTGCCGGCATTGGCCCCAAGGGTCGGTCCTGGGGCTGGTTTTGTTCAATATCTTCATTAATGATCTGGAGGATGGCATGGGTTGCATCCTCAGCAAGTTTGCAGATGACATTAAACTGGAAGGAGTAGTAGATATGCTGGAGGGTTGGGATAGGATATACAGGGACCTAGACAAATTAGAGGATTGGGCCAAAAGAAATCTGATGAGGTTCAACAAGGACAAATGCAGAGTCCTGCACTTAGGACGGAAGAATCCCATGCACTGCTACAGACTAGGGACCGAGTGGCTAGGCAGCAGTTCTGCAGAAAAGGATCTAGGGGTTACAGTGGACAAGAAGCTGAATGAGTCAACAGTGTGCCCTTGTTGCCAAGAAGGCTAACAGTATTTTCAGCTGTATAAGTAGGAGCAGTGCCAGCAGATCGAGGGATGTGATCATTCCCCTCTATTCGGCATTGGTGAGGCCTCATCTGGAATACTATGTCCAGTTTTGGGCCCCACTCTACAAGAGGGATGTGGAAAAATTGGAAAGAGTCCAGCGGAAGGCAACAAAAATGGTTAGGGGGCTAGAGCACAAGACTTATGAGGAGAGAGGCTGAGGGAATTGGGATTATCTAGTCTGCAGAAGAGAAGAATGAGGGGGGATTTGATAGCTGCTTTCAACTACCTGAAAGGGGGTTCCAAAGAGGATGGATCTAGACTGTTCTCAGAGGTACAGATGACAGAACAAGGAGTAATGGTCTCAAGTTGAAGTGGGGGAGGTTTAGGTTGGATATTAGGAAAAACTTTTTCACTAGGAGGGTGGTGAAGCACTGAAATGGGTTCCCTAGGGAGGTGGTGGAATCTCTTTCCTTAGAGGTTTTTAAGGTCAGGCTTGTCAAAGCGCTGGCTGGGATGATTTAGTTGGGGATTGGTCCTGCTTTGAGCAGGGGGTTGGACTAGATTACCTCCTGAGGTCCCTTCTAACCCTGATATTCTATGATTGATTACCGACCATCTGACCAGGATGGTGATTGTGAAATGCTCAAGGAAATTAGAGAGGCTATTAAAATAAAAAAATCAATAATGGGGAATTTCAACTATCCCCCTGTTGACTGGGTACATGTCACCTCAGGTGGGATGCAGACATAAAGTTTCTTGATACCTTAAATGACTGCTTCTTGGAGCAGCTAGTCCTGGAACCCACAAGAGGAGAGGTAATTCTGGATTTAGTCCTAAATGAAGCAAAGGATCAGGTCCAAGATGTGTGAATAAAGCTGGACCGCTTGGTAATAGTGACCATAATATAATTAAATTTAACATCCCTGTGTCGGGGAAAACACCACAGCAGCCCAACACCATAGCATTTAATTTCAGAAAGGGGAGCTACACAAAAATGAGGTTAAACAGAAATTAAAAGGTACACAGCCAAAAGTGAAATCCTGCAAGCTGCATGGAAACTTTTTAAAGACACCATAATAGAAGCTCAACTTAAATGTATACCCCAAATTAAAAAACATAGTAAGAGAACCAAAAAAGAGCCACCGTGGCTAAACAACAAAGTAAAAGAAGCAGTGAGAGGCAAAAAGTCATCCTTTAAAAAGTGGAAGTTAAATCCTAGTGAGGAAAATTGAATGAGCATAAACTCTGGCAAATGAGGTGTAAACATAATTAGGAAGGCCAAAAAGGAATTTGAAGAACAGCTAGCCAAAGACTCAAAACATTTTTTGCTATTACTTTTTAAGTACATGAGAAGCAGGAAGCCTGCTAAACACCCAGTGGGGCCACTGGACAAACGGGATGCTAAAGGAGCACTCCAAGACAATAAGGCCATTGTGGAGAAATTAAATGAATTCTCTGCATTGGTCTTTATGGCTGAGGATGTGAGGAAGATTCCCAAACCTGAGCCATTCTTTTTAGGTGACAAATCTGAGGAACTGTCCCAGATTGAGATTTCACTAGAGGAGGTTTTGGAACAAATTGATTAACTAAACAGTAATAAGTCAGCAGGACCAGATGGTATTCACCCAAGAGTTCTGAAGGAACTCAAATGTGAAATTGCAGAACTACTAAGGGCTTGTCTACACTGGCAAGTTTTGTCACCAAAAACTGCCTTTTGGCGACAAAACAGCGATAGTGTACGCACTGCAATGCCTTTTTTCCGATTTTATTGGCCTCCAGAAAGTGTCCAGGAATTCCCATGCTCCACTATGGTCAGCAGTTTGAACTCCGGTGCCCTTCAGCCAACCTGCCCCTCCCCCTTGCAAGCCCTGGGAATTTTAAATCTCATTTCCTGCTTGCTGGCTTCCTATGTGAGCTTCGAGGTAAGCATGGCTGGCTATCGCACCAAACCCGCTCCTGCTTGGACCACAGCTGAGCAGTTGTATCTGATCAGTATATGGGGAGGGGAGTCTGTTCAGTTGCATTGCGATTGACCCACAGGAATCAGGACACGTGGGCAGATTTCTCAAGGCTTGTGTGAAAAGGGCTATGATCGGGACACACAGCAGTTCAGAGTGAAGATAAAGGATCTGAGAGGCATACCATAAGGCATGGGAGGCAAACCATCACTCCGGTGGTGCACCTAAGACCTACCGCTTCTATAAGGAGCTGAATGCTATCCTCAGTGGTGACGCCACCTCCATCACCAATAGCTCCGTGGATACTTTGGAGGCAACAGAAAAGGGGTAACCCGGAGGCTGAAATTCTGGATGAAGAAGGGGAGCTAGAAGAGGATGTGGAACTCCCAGGGGGATCGCCCGGTGGGGCAGGCAGCCAGGAATTTTTCTCCACTCCAGAAGTTCTCTACAGGGAGCAGGAAGCAGATGAGACACCGGGTAAGTTGCTGTGGCCTGTGTAGGGAATCAAAAAGTGGGAGGCAGGTAGTGTGTTTATGTGAGCTGGACATTGCCCTGTGTAGCTAATCTACGTGGCCAAGCAGGGTGTCGATGGACATTGAGACCTGCAGAAAATCCTCCAGAGAGAGGCTCTGGAAGGTTTCCAAGAGGTACTTGTTGTTCCTCTGCTGCAGATTCCAAGGGATTGCAGCCTTGTTAGTTCCCCTGTTGTAGGAAACTGTCCCATGCCATTTAGCAATCACTGGAGCTGGGACCAAAGCGGTGCATAGCTGAGCTGCATATAAACCGGGGTGAAAGCCGCAAGCATTCAGCAGCTGTGCCCTGGTTTCTCTGGTCACCGCAGCAGTGAGATGTCAGCCAGCAGGTTGGCTGCTTGTGAAAAAGTGAGAGAATTTTAGAACGAGTTCCCTGCAAAGCTGCCTTGCAAGCCATGACCGTTTTGTCCATGTGCACAACCGCCTTCCCCCCACTCCTGACACTCACCATGATTGGGGTGCTTGTGGAGCTGTGTGCTTGCCTAGAGTCAATGAGAAAGTGATTGCTACTAGTTGCAAAAGGCCCTTGTTACTGAAATGTTTCAATCGTTTGCTGGAATGTAACGATCACTCTTCTGTGCATTGCCCACAGCAGCCGAGACCTTGAGGAACACACCACGCACTCCTGCCGACTGGCTTCGGCAGATAAGGAAGAAACCAAGACTCAGCAAAGAAGACATGTTCACGGAGGTATTGCAGTGCGATGAGGCAGACCAGGGAACACAGAGTGCTGGGAAGCCAACGTAGCATTTGCTAGGCAAACGACAGAGCGTATGATAAAAATTATGTAGGATCAGACAAATTCTCAAGTCTTTGATACAGCTGCAGACTGAGCAGTTCTGTGGTCGACCTCCACTGCAGCATGTGCACATGTACAATTCTTTGCCAACTTCACCCCCCCTCTATGCCCACATGTTCTTTTTCACTTCACAGCACTCCTGAGTTTCCCCATCACTCCTCCCCCTCTCACAGCTTGAACAATGATAGCTGGAGCTACACACAGTTGTGAGGTTTTACGCTTTAACAATAAATAAAGGCTAAGGTATTTAATGGTACAGCGTTTTTATTCTGTTCTCTACAAAAGCGAATAGCAATCAATTCACTCTCGGGAACAGGCTTCTAAAGCATTGTGTTGCATGGATCTTGGGCTCAAAATTGTACATGGATGCACCAGGGAAGCAACTCCAAAGCAGACATGTATCAGTGCCCCTCATTGTCAAAGTGGTTCCTCAAGGCCTCTCTGATGTTAATAGCAGCCCTCTGGGCTCCTCTGACAGCTCTAGTATCTGGCTGTTCAAACTGTGCAGCCAAGCGCTCTGCCTCAGTGCTCCACACCTGAGAAACATTTCACTCTTAGATTCATACAGATTATGCAAAGTGCAGCACACGGCTGTGACCACAGGAATATTATCTTCAGTAGGGTCTAGCCTGCCATTGAGACACCTCCAGCGAGCTTTCAAATTGCCAAAGGCACATTCGACTACCATGCAGCATCTGCTCAGCCTGTTGTTAAAACGCTCCTTGCTGCTGTCCAGGTGCCCTGTGTAAGGTTTCATGAGCCTGGGCTGTAAGGGGTAAGCCAAGTCTCCCAGGATTACTATGGGCATTTCTACATCCCCCACTGTGATCTTGTAGTCTGGAAAGAAAGTCCCCGCCTGCAGCTTTTTGTACAGGCCACTGTTCCTGAAGATGCATGGGTCATGTACCTTTCCAGACCAGCCTGCATTGATGTCCGTGATACGCCCCTGCTGATCCACAAGCGCCTGCAACACCATGGAGAAGTATCCCTTCCTATTGATGTACTCTGAGGCAAGGTGGTCTGGCGCTAAAATTGGATTGTGTGTGCCATCAATCGCCCCACCAAAGTTAGGGAGACCGATCTCTGCAAAACCATCCACTATTTCATGCATGTTTCCCAGAGTCACGGTCCTCTGTAGCAGGAGGTGATTTATTGCCCTGCACACTTGGAGTAATATAGCCCCAACAGTGGACTTTCCTATTCCAAATTGATTTGCAACTGACCGGTAGCGGTCTGGATTCACCAGATTCCACACAGTGATTGCAACACGCTTCTCCACCGAAAGGGCAGCTCTCATTCTGGTGTCCTTGTGCCGCAGGTCGGGGGCCAGCTCAGCACATAGCTCCATGAAGATTGTTTTACGCATCCTAAAGTTCTGTATCCGCTGGTTGTCATCCCATACCTGCATGACAATGCGATCCCACCAATCAGTGCTTGTTTCCCTAGCCCAAAAGTGACTACCAAAAGCACTGATAAGTTGCTGCTGTCCATATCACACTCGGGTGCCTGTGATTCATCCTCTGTCAGTAACTTTGCGAGTAATTCTGCTGCCCTGCACGATGTCCTCATGACGGTTAACAGCACATAGGAGAGAAGTCCGGGATCCAGCCTCTCACTGCAGATGCTGGCATGCACTAAAAAGACCGACAGTTAGGAAAACGGTGCAAAAGGAAAGCCAGAACGGCGCGAAAGGAACTCAGAAACCATTGGAGGGCTGGGATACAAAGCGGTGTCTAACGGGACATTTTGCACATCCCAGGATGCACCGCGCTCCATTTCTGCCTTCCCACAACATCTAGCAACAGATGCTGTTGCCAGGCACTGTGGTATACATACCTCACAGTGCATTGTTCACGCTGTCAACAATGGTGCCTTGAATGTGGACACAATCTGTTGACAGAGGGAGCAAATGTAGACTTGCTTTGGCAACTTTGCTTTTGACAATTATTTCGTGTCGACATTAGTTTTAACAAAATTTACCCGTGTAGACAAGGCCTAACTGTAGTTTGTAACCTATTATGTAAATCAGCTTTTTTACCAAATGACTGGAGAATAGCTAATGTGATGCCAATTTTTAAAAAGGGCTCCAGAGGTGATCCTGGCAATTAGAGGCCGGTAAGCCTGACTTCTGTACCAGACAAACTGGTTGAAACGATAGTAAAGAATAGAATTGTCAGACACAGAGATTAACATAATTTGTTGGGGAAGAGTCAACATGTTTTTTGTAAAGGGAAATCATGCCTCAGCAGTCTATTAGAATTCTTTGAGGGAGTCAACAAGCGTGTGGACATGGTTGATCCAGTGGATATAGTGTACTTAGATTTTCAGAAAGCCTTTGACAAAGTCCCTCATCAAAGGCTCTTAAGCAAAGTAAGCTGTCATGGGATAAAAGGGAAGGTTCTCTCATGGATTCATAACTGGTTAAAAGATAGGAAACAAAATGTAGGAATAAATGGTCCATTCTCAGAATGGAGAGAGGTAAATAATGGTGTCCCCCCAGAGGTCTGTACTGGGGCCAGTCCTATTTAACGTATTCATAAATGATCTGGAAAAAGGGGTAAACAGTGAGGTGGCAAAATTTGCAAATGATACAAAACTACTCAAGTATCAGAGGGGTAGCCGTGTTAGTCTGAATCTGTAAAAAACAGATGGTCCTGTGGCACAGTGTGGCAACTACTCAAGATAGTTAAGTCAAGAAGCAATAATTTAAGGTCTCAAGAAACTTTCTCTGCATCCCATCCTGAGGTGACATGTACCCAGTCAATATGGGTATAGTTGAAATCCCTCATTGTTTTTTATTTTAATAGTCTCTCTGATTTCCCTAAGCATTTCACAGTCACTATCAGCATCCTGGTCAGGTGGTCAGCAATATATCCCTACAGCTATAGTCGTCTTAGAGCATAGAATTACTATCCATAGAGTACTATCCTTTGGCTTTCTAACAGACCTGGCTACCTTGATAGTACTAGTAATCAAATTAGAAGCTGAAGTCTTTTCTGATACTACAGTGATGTGTTTTTCAGGTTTGTTTTGATACATCAATCCAAGCTTTGTGGACAATTCAATATTTCCTGGATGCTGTCTACTTTCTCAATATCTGTTCTCCGTTGTATATCATAAGAACATAAGAACGGCTGTACTGGGTCAGACCAAAGATCCATCTAGCCCAGTATCCTGTCTACCGACAGTGGCCAATGCCAGGTGCCCCAGAGGGAGTGAACCTAACAGGTAATGATCAAGTGATCTCTCTCCTGCCATCCATCTCCACCCTCTGACAAACAGAGGCTACGGACACCATTCCTTACCCATCGTGGCTAATAGCCATTAATGGACTTAACCTCCATGAATTTATCCAGTTCTCTTTTAAACGCTGTTATAGTCCTGGCCTTCACAACCTCCTCAGGTAAGGAGTTCCACAAGTTGACTCTGGGCTGCGTGAAGAACTTCCTTTTATTTGTTTTAAACCTGCTGCCTATTAATTTCATTTGGTGACCCCTAGTTCTTGTATTATGGGAATAAGTAAATAACTTTTCCTTATCTACTTTCTCTACATCACTCATAATTTTATAAACCTCTATCATATTCCCCCTTAGTCTCCTCTTTTCCAAGCTGAAAAGTCCTAGCCTCTTTAATCTCTCCTCATATGGGACCCTCTCCAAACCCCTAATCATTTTAGTTGCCCTTCTTTGAACCTTTTCTAGTGTCAGTATATCTTTTCTGAGATGAGGGGACCACATCTGTATGCAGTATTCAAGATGTGGGCGTACCATTGATTTATATAAGGGCAATAATATATTCTCTGTCTTATTCTCTATCCCCTTTTTAATGATTCCTAACATCCTGTTTGCTTTTTTGACCACCTCTGCACACTGAGTGGACATCTTCAGAGAACTATCCACAATGACTCCAAGATCTTTTTCCTGATTTGTTGTAGCTAAATTAGCCCCCATCATATTGTATGTATAGTTGGGGTTCTTTTTTCCAATGTGCATTACTTTACATTTATCCACATTAAATTTAATTTGCCATTTTGTTGCCCCATCACTTAGTTTTGTGAGATCTTTTTGAAGTTCTTCACAGTCTGCTTTGGTCTTAACTATCTTGAGCAGTTTTGTATCATCTGCAAACTTTGCCACCTCACTTTTTACCCCTTTCTCCAGATCATTTATGAATAAGTTGAATAGGATTGGTCCTAGGACGGACCCTTGGGGAACTCTGAAAATTTACCATTTATTCCTACCCTTTGTTCCCTGTACTTTAACCAGTTCTCAATCCATGAAAGGATCTTCCCTCTGATTCCATGACAACTTAATTTACATAAGAGCCTTTAGTGAGGAACCTTGTCAAAGGCTTTCTGGAAATCTAAGTACACTATGTTCACTGGATCCCCCTTGTCCACATGTTTGTTGACCCCTTCAAAGAATTCTAATAGATTAGTAAGACATGATTTCCCTTTACAGAAACCATGTTGACTTTTTCCCAATAAGTTATGTTCTTCTATGTGTCTGATAATTTTATTCTTTATTTTTGTTTCAGCTAATTTGCCCGGTACTGACGTTAGACTCACCGGTCTGTAACTGCCGGGATCACCTCTAGAGCCTTTTTAAATATTTGCATTACATTAGCTATCTTCTAGTCTAGCTATCTAAACAAAAGTCAGGACTAGCTAGCCCCACTCTGTGCATCCATGCATTCTAGCTCAGAGTGTATAGTTCCATGGCCAGAAGGGACCATTAAATCATCTAGTGTACCCTCTTGTATATCATAAACCACAGAATTCCACCCAATTACTTAAGGCTGAGCCACAATAAGCTGTTTGTCCAAAGCATATCTTCCAGAAAGTCATCCAGTTTTGATTTGAAGACTCCAACAAATGGAGAATGCACTGCTTCCTTAGTAGTTTGTTCCAGTGGTTAATTATACTCACTGCTAAAAATAAAAAACAAAACAAAATTGTGCCTTATTTATAATACAGATTTGTCTGGTTTCAGCTTCCAGGCACTGCTTCTTGTTTTGCCTTTCTGTACGAGATTAAAGAGCCTTTTAGTACCCAGTATCTTCTCCCTCTGAAAGTATTTGTAGACAATAATCAATTCACATCTCTTTTTGATAAGCTAAACAAATTGAGCTTTTTAAGTCCCTCATTGTAAGATATTTTCTCTAGCTCTCAAATAATTTTTGTCATTCTTCTCTTCACTCTCTCAAATTTTTCAATATCCTTTTTAAAATGTGAACTGGACACACTATTCCAACATCAGTGTCACCAATGCCAGATACAGAGCTAAAATCACTTCCCTACTCCTATTCAGAACTCCCATTTATACAGTCCAAGGATCCTATGAGCACTTTTTGCTACAGCATCATACTGGAAGTTCATGTTGTATTGCTTGTCTACTGTGACCACCAGACCTTTAGAATCACATCTCTCTAGGATACAGTCCTGTATTCTGTAGGTATGGTCTACGTTCTTTGAGTAATTGCATGTCCATTCCACTTCAGGGGTGTGCCTACCCTGTGCACTGTTAAGATTTTTTTCCTCAGCGGTACCCATCATGGCAGGACATGTGCCCTCTGCTGCCTTGCACTGCTGCATGATGATATAAAGAGAAGAGCCTCTAGCCTCCCTCAGTTCCTTCTTACTGCCTGTGACAGATTAAATACTCAATTTGCTATCAAAGGTTTCCCTTACTTTACGTTTGTATATAGTTGATACTCAATAGTTTTGTATTAGGATAGTTTAGTAGTAGGTTTCCTTTAATTTGGGTACTTTTTTTTTTTTTAAACTCTTTGGTTCCTGGTTTTTGGGTACTGATACCCAGTGCTGGGCATGCCTCGGTACCCAGGCTTCAAGCCCTGCGATGCCTGCAAGAAGCCAGTGCTGGTTAATGACATGGACTCCAGGTGCCTGAAGTGCCTAGTCAAGGCTCACACCAGAGAGAGGTTGCAAATCTGCAAGGACTGGGACGTCAGATGGACTACTAAAATGGACAGGGACGTCAGACTAAGACACCTGGTGGAAGCAGTCCTGTGCCCACCCTCAGAGACTCCCTGTTCAGAGCATGTACAGAGTACATCTGCTTCAGTTAGGAGCGCTCCTCCTATTTTGGCAGACTATTCCGGAACCGAAGAAGTGGCACTTAAAGATGGCATTGAAGCTCTTGGATTCTAGGAGGAAAAAGTTATAAGAAGATCCCCCACCACCTATTTCTTCAGCAGTAGCTAGTTCAGCCAAACAGCCAGGGAACTCCATTTTGATGTGATTATCGAGGACAGTCTCCAGTTTGCCAGTTTCTCCTTCTGCAGTTGGAAAGCTTCTCACACTTCCTAAGTGCTTGCACCCACATCACTACAGATCAGTGGGTCCTAAGCAGAGTGGAATTAGGATATACTCTTCAGTTTATTTCTAAGTTCTCTTCCCCCCTCCTTTTCACATCCCTTTTCAGGAATCACTTTCACAAAGAAGTTCTCCTTCAGGAGGTTCATTTTCTCCTCTAGCTAGGGACCATTGGGGAGGTTCCTTCGCTTCACAGAGGGAAGGGGTTTTATTCTCACTACTTCCTTATCACAAAAGTGAAAGGAGGTCTCAGGCCTATACTAGACCTGCACACGCTCAACAAACACCTAAAGTCATGGCCATGCTGGCTTCTGTTATCCCCTCTCTGGATCCTGGAATGCTGCCCTTGACTTAAAGGACATGTATTTCCATGTGGCAATAAATCAAAGTCACAGGAAATTCCTGGGTCGACCAATATCACTACCAGTTTACAATCCTGCTATTTTAGCTGTCCGCAGCCTCACATGTATTCACGAAGTACACAGCAGTGGTGACAGCGTTCCTGAGGAAATCAGCAGTTTGTGGTTCCCTACCTGGACAACTGGTTGGTGACAGGCCTGTGGAAGGGCCAAGTGCTGTCCAGTGTGGCCATGATCCAGTCCACCTTTGGTTATATTAAAACACATTTTGTCTGAATGGACCTACCTTACCAGTCAATGTAGGCCCCTCTGAAATACTGTGTGCAGTTCTGGTCTCCCATGTTTAAGAAGGATGAATTCAAACTGGAACAGAGACAGAGAAGGACTACTAGGATGATCGGAGGAATGGAAAACCTGTCTTATGAAAGGAGACTCAAAGAGCTTGGCTTGTTTAGCCTAACCAAAAGAAGGCTGAGGAGAGATATGATTGCTCTCTCTAAATATATCAGAGGAATAAATACCAAGGAGGGAGAGGAATTATTTAAGCTCACTACAAATGTGGACACAAGAACAAATAGATATAAACTGGCCATCAGGAAGTTTAGACTTGAAATTAGACGAAGGTTTCTAACCATCAGAGGAGTGAAGTTCTGGAATAGCCTTCCAAGGGGAGCAGTGTAGGCAAAAGACAGATCTGGCTTCAAGACTAAGCTTGATAAATTTATGGAAGGGATGGTATAATGGGATAGCCTAATTTTGGCAATTAATTGATCTTTGACTATTAGCAGTAAATATACCCAATGGCCTGTGATGGGACACTAGATAGGGTGGGATCTGAGTTACTACAGAGAATTCTTTCCTGGGTGTCTGTCTGGTAAGTCTTGCCCACATACTCAGGGTTTAGCTGATCACCATATTTGGGGTCGGGAAGGAATGTTCCTCCAGGGCAGCTTGGCAGAGGCCCTGGGGGGTTTTCGCCTTCCTCTGCAGCGTGGGACACGGGTCACTTGCTGGAGGATTCTCTGCACCCTGAAGTCTTTAAAACACAAGTTGAGGACTTCAGTAGCTCAGATATAGGTCAGGGGTTTGTTACAGGAGTGGGTGGGTGAGATTCTGTGGTCTGTGTTGTGCAGAAGGCCAGACTAGAAGATCATAATGGTCCCTTCTGACCTTAAAGTCTGAGACTTTGACCTTATCCTTATTTACCATTCTGTCAACCTTCGTATCATCTGAAATTTATCAGCAGTGATTTTATATTTACTTTCATATCATTGATGAAAATGTTGACTAGTATGGGGCCTAGAACCGATCCCTGTAGAACCGCACTAAAAAGCCCATCAATGAGATTCCCAATTGATGACTACTTTTTGAGATCTGTCAGTTAGGCAGCTCTTAATTCTTATAATGAGGGCTTTGATACTGTATAGTGCTAATATTTTAATGAGAATGTTGTGCACTACTAAATTAAATCCCTTACAAAAGTCTTAAGATAACTACATAGATGTCATATACTTATCAATAACATTTGTAAAAAAAAATCCTTTTTTGATGAAATTACAAAAACATAAAGCCATTTTGACTGCCATTAATTATATTCACATCCTTTGATTTGTTATGATTTGAATCTTGCATCTGTTGTTCCATTATTTTGATTGTCAGGCTAATCAGCTGTAATTACCCAGGTCATCCTGCTTGGTCTTTCTGAATACTGATACAACCCAAGCACCCTTCTAGTCTTCTAGAATTTCCCCTGTATCTCAAGATTTAACATCAGTGGGCTGAAGACCTCCTCAGTCCATTCTTATACTTTTGGATGCAAACTATTTGAGCCTGCTGGGGTAAAAATGTTTATCCCAAGTAGATGCTATTCAACATCTGCCTTAGCTATCAATGGACTGGAAAGTACTTCATTATCCTCATGTGATATGAGTACATCATTCTGCTTCTTCCAAATACAGAACAAAAATCTCTATTGAATACGTCTGCCTCTTCTGCATCATTATTAACAATTTTACCATCCTTATCTTGTAATGCATTCATAGATTATATGAACAGATAGGATGACTGTAATCATCTAGTCGGACCTCCAGTATAACTCAGGACATAGAATGTTCCTGAATTAATTTGTTTGAACTAGAGCACATATTTTAGGAAAACAGCCAATCTTGATATAAAAATTGCCATTGAAGGAGAGTACACCACAACCCTTGATAAGTTATTCCAATGGTTGTTACCATCATTATTTACCCTCATTTACCCTCATTATTAAAAAAATTGTGCCTTATTTCCAGCCTGAATTTGTCTTCCTTGGACTTCCAGCCGCTGGATTGTGTTATACCTTTCTCTGGTAGAATGAAGAGCCCTTTGTCAAATTTTTGTTCCCCATGTAGGTAATTATAAACTGTGAACAAGTCACCCCTTACCCTTTTCTTTAAGCTAAAATGTTTGAGCTGCTTGAGTCGCTCACTGTACGGCAAGTTTTCTAATCTTCTCTTGGCTCTTCTGTGAACTCTCTCTGATTTATCAACATCCTTGAATTATGGACACCAGAACTGAGCATAGTATTTCATTAATGGTTGCACCAGTGGCAAATACAGAGATAACATAACTTTCCTTCTCCTATTCTCCTCAATATTCACCTGTTTATATAACCCGAGATTGCATTAGCCCTTTTGGCCACAGCATTGCACTGGGAGCTCATGTTCATCTGATTATCCACCACAATTCCCAAATCTTTCATAGAATCATAGAATCATAGAATATCAGAGTTGGAAGGGACCTCAAGAGGTCATCTAGTCCAACCCCCTGCTCAAAGCAGGACCAATTCCCAGCTAAATCATCCCAGCCAGGGCTTTGTCAAGCCGGGCCTTAAAAACCTCCAAGGAAGGAGACTCCACCACCTCCCTAGGTAACGCATTCCAGTGTTTCACCACCCTCCTAGTGAAATAGTTTTTCCTGATATCCAACCTGGACCTCCCCCACTGCAACTTGAGACCATTGCTCCTTGTTCTGTCATCTGCCACCACTGAGAACAGCCGAGCTCCATCCTCTTTGGAACCCCCCTTCAGGTAGTTGAAGGCTGCTATCAAATCCCCCCTCATTCTTCTCTTCTGGAGACTAAACAATCCCAGTTCTCTCAGCCTCTCCTCATAAGTCATGTGCTCCAGACCCCTAATCATTTTTGTTGCCCTCCGCTGGACTCTTTCCAATTTTTCCACATCCTTCTTGTAGTGTGGGGACCAAAACTGGACACAGTATTCCAGATGAGGCCTCACCAATGTCGAATAAAGGGGAACGATCACGTTCCTCGATCTGCTGGCAATGCCCCTACTTATACAGCCCAAAATGCCGTTAGCCTTCTTGGCAACAAGAGCACACTGTTGACTCATATCCAGCTTCTCGTCCACTGTGACCCCTAGGTCCTTTTCAGCAGAACTGCTACCTAGCCATTCGGTCCCTAGTCTGTAGCAGTGCATGGGATTCTTCCGTCCTAAGTGCAGGACTCTGCACTTGTCCTTGTTGAACCTCATCAGGTTTTTTTCTGCCCAATCCTCTAATTTGTCTAGGTCCCTCTGTATCCGATCCCTACCCTCTAGTGTATCTACCACGCCTCCTAGTTTAGTGTCATCTGCAAACTTGCTGAGAGTGCAGTCCACACCATCCTCCAGATCATTAATAAAGATATTAAACAAAACCGGCCCCAGGACCGACCCTTGGGGCACTCCACTTGAAACCGGCTGCCAACTAGACATGGAGCCATTGATCACTACCCGTTGAGCCCGATGATCTAGCCAGCTTTCTATCCCCCTTACAGTCCATTCATCCAGCCCATACTTCTTTAACTTGGTGGCAAGAATACTGTGGGAGACAGTATCAAAAGCTTTGCTAAAGTCAAGAAATAACACATCCACTGCTTTCCCCTCATCCACAGAGCCAGTTATCTCATCATAGAAGGCAATTAGGTTAGTCAGGCACGACTTCCCCTTCGTGAATCCATGCTGACTGTTCCTGATCACTTTCCTCTCCTCTAAATGTTTCATAATTGATTCCTTGAGGACCTGCTCCATGATTTTTCCAGGTACTGAGGTGAGGCTGACTGGCCTGTAGTTCCCCGGATCCTCCTTCTTCCCTTTTTTAAAGATGGGCACTACATTAGCCTTTTTCCAGTCATCTGGGACCTCCCCCGATCGCCATGAGTTTTCAAAAATAATGGCTAATGGCTCTGCAATCTCACCCGCCAACTCCTTTAGCACCCTCGGATGCAGCGCATCCGGCCCCATGGACTTGTGCACGTCCAGTTTTTCTAAATAGTCCCGAACCACTTCTTTCTCCACAGAGGGTTGGTCACCTTCTCCCCATGCTGTACTGCCCAGTGCAGCAATCTGGGAGCTGACCTTGTGCGTGAAGACAGAGGCAAAAAAATCATTGAGTACATTAGCTTTTTCCACATCCTCGGTCACTAGGTTGCCTCCCTCATTCAGTAAGGGGCCCACACTTTCCTTGATTTTCTTCTTGTTGCTAACATACCTGAAGAAACCCTTCTTGTTACTCTTAACATCTCTTGCTAACTGCAACTCCAAGTGTGATTTGGCCTTCCTGATTTCACTCCTGCACGCCTGAGCAATATTTTTATACTCCTCCCTGGTCATTTGTCCAATCTTCCACTCCTTATAAGCCTCTTTTTTGCGTTTAAGATCAGCAAGGATTTCACTGTTTAGCCAAGCTGGTCGCCTGCCATATTTACTATTCTTTCTACACATCGGGATGGTTTGTTCCTGCAACCTCAATAAGGATTCTTTAAAATACAGCCAGCTCTCCTGGACCCCTTTGCCCTTCATGTTATTCTCCCAGGGGATCCTGCCCATCTGTTCCCTGAGGGAGTCAAAGTCTGCTTTTCTGAAGTCCAGGGTCCGTATTCTGCTGCTCTCCTTTCTTCCTTGTGTCAGGATCCTGAACTCGACCATCTCATGGTCACTGCCTCCCAGGTTCCCATCCACTTTTGCTTCCCCTACTAGTTCTTCCCTGTTTGTGAGCAGCAGGTCAAGAAAAGCTTTGCCCCTAGTTGGTTCCTCCAGCACTTGCACCAGGAAATTGTCCCCTACACTTTCCAAAAATTTCCTGGATTGCCTGTGCACCGCTGTATTGCTCTCCCAGCAGATATCAGGGTGATTAAAGTCTCCCATGAGAACCAGGGCCTGCGATCTAGCTTCCTAGAGTCTCTGCTTCCTAGGGTAGAGTGTCCATTCTGTAAGTAGGGCATACCATCTTTGTTCCTAGATGTATAACTTAACATGAAGAAGAAACCTTTGTAAGCTTGAAATTTTGTGTCTCAACAACAGAAGTTGGTCCAATAAAATATATTACCTCAGCTACCTTGTGTCTCTAATAGCCTAGGACCGACATCGTTACAACAACACCGTATATAACTTTACATTTGGTCATATTAAAATACATTTTATTTGCCTGCACCCAACTTCCCAAACAATCCCGATTATTCTGGATTAGTGACCTGTCCTCTTAATTATTTACCACTCCCTTAATCTTTGAGTCATCTGCAACTTTCTGTAGTAATTCTGTAGTTTTCTTCCCAGACATTGATAAGGATATTAAATAGTATAGGGCCAAGAACTGATTCTCTGCAAAATCCCACTGGAAACATACCTGCTTGATAACTATTCCCATTTGCAATCACCTTTTAAGATGTATCAGCCAATTTTTAATCCATTCAGTGCATTCCAGGTTAATTTGATATCTTTCTAGTGTTTTACTCTAAAGGTCGTGCAGTACCAGGTCAAATGTCTAAGTATTTTACATCAGCATTATTACCTTATCACCCAAATTTGTAATCCCAACAAAAAAAATCAAGTTAGTTTAACAAGATATATTTTCCATAAACCCAAACTGATCTGCATTGATTACATCATCCTTCTTTAATTCTTTATTTAATTCTTCCATATCAACCACTTAATTATCTTGCCCAGAAGTGGTGTCAGGCTCACAGGCCTATAATTCCCCAGATCATTTTGTTAACCATTTTAAAAAGTGGCACATTAGCTTTTCTCCAGTCTTCTGGAACTTCCTCTGTGCTAAAAGACTTATCGAAAATCAACACTAGTGGTCCAGGGAGCTCCTCAGCATGCTTTTTATTTAAACTCCTGGATGCAAGTTATCTGTACCTGATGATTTAAACATGTCTAACTTTAGTAGGTTCTGTTTAACAACCTCCAGAGATACTAGTGAATGGAAAGATTACCACCACCATCTGATGAGACTATATCCTCTGTTTCCTCCCCTCCCCAAATATAGAACAGAAATCTTTATTGAATGCTTCTGCCTTTTCTGCATTATTGATCATTTTACCATTTCCATCTAGTAACAGACCAATACCATTGTCAGGCTTCGTTTAGTTAATATATTTTTAAAACTCTTAATATTGTCTTTAGCTCTGCTGGCCACAGATTTTTTTTTCCTCATATCCCTTACCTTTCCTTATCAATTTTGTACAATTCCTAACTTCTGATTTAATTACCATAATTAATATCAAGTCCTTGTCCTTATTCTGCTGCTCTCACCTCTTCCTTGCCTTAGAATCATGAAATCTATCATTTCATGATAACTTTTGCCCAAATTGCCTTCTACCTTCAGATTTACAACCAATCTGCCCTGTTAGTCAGAATCATGTCAAAAATGGCTATCCCCTGGCTATTTTCTTCACTTTCTGAAACAAAAAAGTATCCCCAATAAATTGCAAGAACTTACTGGAAATCGTGCTTTGCTGTATTACTTCTACCACAGCTGTCTGGGTAGTTAAAGTCCCCCATAACTACTGGGTCTTGCATTTTGGATATTTGTTTGTTTTTGAAATGCATCATTCACCTCCTCTCTCTGATCTGATGATCTATAGCAGACCCCTATTAAGGACCTGGAAGAAAACATAAGATCATAATTGATAAAGTTTGCAGATGACATAAAAATTGGGAGAATGATAAATAAGGAAGAAGAGAGGCCACTAACAGAGTGATCTGGGTTGCTTGGTAAACTATGTGCAAGCAAACATGCATTTTAATATGGCTAAATGTAAATGTGTATATATAGATGTGGTATCCTAGAGGGGGGGAAGGGGTGCTGTGTGGTAGCATGGAGGGAAGATACTGGGAGCACTGTGTGGTAGAATGGAAGGGTATGGGGGGAGGGGTAGCCTGAAGGAGCGTTGTGTAGTTGTGTGTGGGGAATACAAGGGAGCAGGCACTGTGTGGTGGTACAGAGGAGTATCTAGGGGGAAGGGGCTCTGCTGTGATGTGGACAATAGCCAAGGAGGAGGGGTGCTGTGTGGTGGCACGGGAAGTATCCTGGAAGGGGAATGGGAGGCTGTGTGGTAGAGTGGCATGGGGAATGGGTGGTGTGGGGAGGGGTACAGTACCGAGGGGGGTGCTGCATGGTGGTGCGGAGTGGGGTATGGTACTGGAGACTCCTTGTAGTGGCACGGAGAGGAAAGAGGGGTGCTCTGTGGTGACGCAGAGAGGTGTGCTGCCTCGCGGCACAGGAAGGGAAGGTACTGGGGGAGCACTATGTGGTGACGCAAAAGGGTATGGGGGGGCACTGTATGGTCATGGGGAGGGGTAGTGTGGTAGCATGGGGAGGAGGAGTACGGGGGGTGCTCTGTGATGACACAAAGAGGTATGGTACTGGAAGTACTGGGGGTGCACTATGTGGCAATACAGAGGGAGAGTATGAGGGTGCGCTGTGTGGCAGTATGGGGAGGGGATATGGGGGGAGTGTCGCTGTGTGGCAGTGCATAGGGGAGTACTGGGGGTGCTGTATGGCAGCGTGGAGAGGGGGTACGTGGTGCGGAGGAGTACTAGACAGGGTGCTGTGTGGCAGTACAGAGGAGGGGTACAGGGGCTGCTGTGTGGTGGTGTGGCGGGGGTACGCGGTGTGGAAGGGTAGCAGGGGGTCGCTGTGTGGTGGTGTGGAAGGGTAGCGGGGGGAGGATATGGAGATGGATGCTGTGTAGCAGCTCGGAGAGGTACTGGGGAGGGTCGCTGTGTGGTGGCACGGAGGAGTACGCGGGGCATGAAGGGGGAGGAATGGGGGGTGCTGTGGGAGGGAGGCACAGAGGGGTACGGGGAGGTGCGGAGAAGGTTATGGGGCTTGCTGGGTGGCAGCGCGGAGGGGTACCGGGGGGTCGCTCTGGCAGCACTGAGGGGGAATTAGGGGGAGTGCTGTGTAGCGGGGTGTGTGTGTGGGGGCGGGTATGCAGGGCAGAGGGATACCGGGGGATACTATATGGCAGTGCGGAGGGGTACGGGGGGGTCGGTGTGGGGTACTGTGGGGTAGCATGGGGAGGGTACTCTGATGACACAACGAGGTATGGTACTGGAAGTACTGGGGGTGCGCTCTGTGGCGGCACAGAGGGGGAGTATGGAGATGCGCTGTGTGGCGACGGAGAGGGGATATGGGTGGGGGGTGGCGCTGTGTGGCGGTGCGTAGGGAGGGGATGGGGGTGCTCTGTGGCGGCTTAGAGGGGTACTGGGGAGGGTCGCTGTGTGGTGGCATGGAGGAGTACGGGGGGGGCATGGAGGGGTACCGGGAGGTGCTGTATGGAGGCACGGTGGGGTACCAGAGGAGTGCTCTGGTGGTGCAGAGGGAGGACTTGGGGGTGCTGTGTGGTTGCGCGAAGGGGGGGTACACGTCGCGGAGGGGTATGGGGGATTGCTGTGTGGTGGTGCGGGGGGGTACCGGGGGTACGCGGCGCGGAGGGGTACGGGGGATCGCTGTGTGGTGGCGCGGGGGGGAATACGGGGGGTGCTGTGTGGCGGCGCGGGGGGGGTACGCGGCGCGGAGGGGTACAGGGGATCGCTGTGTGGCGGCGCGGAGGGGTACGGGGGATCGCTGTGGGGTGGCGCGGGGGGGGAATACGGGGGGTGCTGTGTGGCGGCGCGAGGGGGGGTACGCGGCGCGGAGGGGTACCGGGGGGATCGCTGTGTGGCGGCGCGGAGGGGTACAGGGGGATCGCTGTGTGGTGGCGCGGGGGGGGGGATACGGGGGGTGCTGTGTGGCGGCGCGAGGGGGGGTACGCGGCGCGGAGGGGTACCGGGGGGATCGCTGTGTGGCGGCGCGGAGGGGTACAGGGGGATCGCTGTGTGGCGGCGCGGGGGGGAATACGGGGGGTGCTGTGTGGTGGCGCGAAGGGGGGGTACACGTCGCGGAGGGGTACGGGGGATTGCTGTGTGGTGGCGCGGGGGGGGGGTACCGGGGGTACGCGGCGCGGAGGGGTACGGGGGATCGCTGTGTGGTGGCGCGGGGGGGGGATACGGGGGGTGCTGTGTGGCGGCGCGAGGGGGGGTACGTGGCGCGGAGGGGTACCGGGGGGATCGCTGTGTGGCGGCGCGGAGGGGTACAGGGGGATCGCTGTGTGGTGGCGCGGGGGGGGGTACGCGGCGCGGAGGGGTACCGGGGGGATCGCTGTGTGGCTGCGCGGAGGGGTACAGGGGGATCGCTGTGTGGTGGCGCGGGGGGGGGATACGGGGGGTGCTGTGTGGTGGCGCGAAGGGGGGGTACACGTCGCGGAGGGGTACGGGGGATTGCTGTGTGGTGGCGCGGGGGGGGTACCGGGGGTACGCGGCGCGGAGGGGTACGGGGGATTGCTGTGTGGTGGCGCGGGGGGGGTACCGGGGGTACGCGGCGCGGAGGGGTACGGGGGATCGCTGTGTGGTGGCGCGGGGGGGGGATACGGGGGGTGCTGTGTGGCGGCGCGAGGGGGGGTACGCGGCGCGGAGGGGTACCGGGGGGATCGCTGTGTGGTGGCGCGAAGGGGGGGTACACGTCGCGGAGGGGTACGGGGGATTGCTGTGTGGTGGCGCGGGGGGGGTACCGGGGGTACGCGGCGCGGAGGGGTACGGGGGGATCGCTGTGTGGTGGCGCGGGGGGGGGATACGGGGGGTGCTGTTTGGCGGCGCGAGGGGGGGTACGCGGCGCGGAGGGGTACCGGGGGGATCGCTGTGTGGTGGCGCGGGGGGGGATACGGGGGGTGCTGTGTGGCGGCGCGGGGGTGGGTACGCGGCGCGGGGGGGGGTACGCGGCGCGGAGGGGTACGGGGGATTGCTGTGTGGTGGCGCGGGGGGGGTACGCGGCGCGGAGGGGTACGGGGGATCGCTGTGTGGCGGCGCGGGGCGGGGATACGGGGGGTGCTGTGTGGCGGCGCGAGGGGGGGTACGCGGCGCGGAGGGGTACGGGGGGATCGCTGTGTGGCGGCGCGGAGGGGTACGGGGGATCGCTGTGTGGTGGCGCGGGCGGGGATGCGGGGGGTGCTGTGTGGCGGCGCGAAGGGGGGGTACCGGGGGATCGCTGTGTGGCGACGCGGTGGGGTACCGGGGGGCGGTGTCGCTGTGTGGTGACGCTGCGTGGTGGGCGGGTAGGTGGGACATACTGCGCCGCACAGGATTCGCACTGAGGAGACGTTGCTCTTGGGATGCTCTGGCCCCAGGTTCCCTCCGACGCGGCGAGGCCTACCCTTTAAGAGCCTGGGGTGGGGCCATACTTGCTGCAGGAACCTGCCCTTTAAGGATCATCCGAGGCTACCCCGAGCCGGCTGCCGCGGACCAGCTGCTCGCGGACCTCGAGCCGGCCCGGCTCCGCCATGGTTTCGTGGATCATCTCCCGGCTCGTGGTGTGAGTGCGGGGGTGGCTCTGCAGCATCCCGGCCCCCTGCAGTCTGCGGAGCCGCGGGTCGCACACCAGGGCCGGGAGACCGGCCCGCGCGGCGCTGCGCGGCGCCCCTCAGAGCCAGCGGCTCGGGGGACCTGTACGAATTGCGGAGCGAGCCGCAGCCTGTGGCGGCGCGCTGCGAGGCCGGGGTGTGTGGGGTGGGAGGCTCCGTAGGCTTAGTGCTAGCGCCTCTTTCCATGAGAGCGCCAAGCCCTCGCCCCCCTCCCAGCGACACCGCCCCCGCCCCCCAGCCGCTCTGCAGCCTGGAGCCCACCTTGCCGGGCGTCCGCCGGCATTAGCTGCATCTGGTAGGGGGCACTGGCGGCTATTCGGGAACGGGGGGGGAGGGGAGTGAATTTGAGACGGGGTCCCTGTCAGCACCCCCTTCTTCTCGTAGGAACGAGACACATAACTCAGCCCACCCGCGAGAGTCATCCTGAAAATGGATGAGCGCTGTGAGCTTTATAGGTCAAAGCTAACCCATTAAACCTGGCTTCTTGGTTGTCAGCAGTGCTAGCTGGAGCACTTGGGCACTGTGTCCATTGCATGAAATGCAGCAAAATTATTTACTAATGTACATTTCTGAATAGTCTTGAGGTGAATCACCTTGTAATGTGCATTTCATATTGTTGTAATCCCCACCATCCCCAGCTGCGAGAGGCATGGAGAGACACAGTGGTAGGAAATTCAGGGAGCTGAAGCTTTCAGATATAAAAGGAGGGTTTGGTGCCAGTGGAACTGCCCTAGGTGAAAGCCTGCAGTGGCTTCAGGCAGGCTGTGAGCACTCCAATAACTGAATCTTAATCCTGAGGTCAAAGGATGGGTTAAGGGAGGAGGGGTGTTTGTGTTAAGCAAAATTAAGATGAGGTGTTGGGATCCAGGAGGGGAGGAACATCAAGTGGATAAGAAGGCTGAATAGTTCTCATGGGCTCTGTTTTATTCTAGGCTAATATTTGGCACTTTATACCCTGCATATTCCTCTTACAAGGCCGTGAAGACGAAAAATGTAAAAGAATATGTAAGTGTGAGTCGCCGTGTTGTGTTCCCACTGGCAACCCCCCCACCTCCCCCCTGGCAAACCTGACTCTCATCCTGTTTTCAAGAATACCATACCATCCAAGATCCTCCCCCTTCTGAGACCAGCTTTTTTTCCCTTCTCTGTATGGGACAAAGCATATCTCCTATCATTTGAGTGTGTGTGGTAAGCTAGAGGCCAGCCCCACAAGGCTAGGTGTGGATGGAGTGTATTCAGACTCTGCCTCGCTAAGTTCAGACACTGACTTCCTCTGACTTTGCTGCTCTGCATCTCCGTTTGCCCGTCTGTAAAATGAGAATACCAGCCTCTCAAGCCTGTGAAGGTTAGCTGATGTTGACCATAATGCTTTACCAGATATTTCCAACAGAATTCTGCTCACACAATTGGGGCCAGATTTTCAAAGGAGCTCAGCTCCATTTAAGCACCAGAATAAAGGGACAGGTTTTCAGAAGAGCTCAGCATATTGGGTGTTGAGCTCTTTAGGCATTTTGGCTATAACTGTTACACGGGAACAGCTGGCTACTGAGCAAGCTTGAAAATCTGGTCTTATGTTTAGATACCCATAAGGAAGCAGAGCTCTCCTGAAAATCAGGCTGAAGTCAGACAGGATACTGGGCTAGATGGACCTTTGGTCTGACCCAGTATGGCCGTTCTTGTGTTCTTCTGCTCTGCAGGTGCTCATTATTGATAGTATTAATGGATCCTTTAAGGAGGTGTGGTGTTTCAGATTTGCTTATTGGGAGGAAGGGGTGGAGGATATTAGTCTATTCTAATAAGGTCTGACAGCAAAACCCTGGCAGAAGGGACCAGATTGAGATGGCAAGCAGTGCTTTATCAAAACACTACTTCTCTGGCGGCACCATTTAAGTTTCCATTTAAAACTCCTTTCGTTTCTGGTCCTGAAGGAAATGTGTGCCCCCATACATGGATGTCACACTGATTCTCCGCAGACAGACAGACATCTTGGAACAATATCTTTTTAAGAAGGGTGAGCAGCTCCAGAGTTGATAATTTAGTTGTCCAGATAATTTTATTAAAAATATTAAGGCTCTCAAATTATGAGGGGCCCTTTTATCCAGGTTGTAGGCTAATATGTTACCCCTACCTATTGACAGATTTGGAACAAAAGGAGATGATGTCATGGAAAGAGGCTGATTTGGCTGGAGGTTTCAAATCCTAAATCTAGTTTGGCAGAAGAGACAGTGAAAGAGTGAAAATGTGGTATAATCTGAAAGTATTTAAAAGTCCAAACAGATGAGATGCTTTTCCCTCCCCTCTTCATTGGAATATGGCTCTCTAGCCCGTTTCTTCTGCCTCCTTTTGTTACTCTTCAGTCTTCCTTAGTTTTCCTTTTGTACATTGGATGATTTATTCTGCCCTGTTTCTTCTCTTGAATGATAAGAGACTTCTGTCAGGCTGGATTTTCTTCAGCTTTCTTTTAGGGCTTATTTCTCTTTAGTCTCCCCACCCTTGTGGTTTCTGCCCATGGTGTCGCAGTGGTTTGGAAAGTGGACTTTCCAGCAGCAAGCAATGAGTCTCCTGATTGGAGGCACGGTGCTCCTCTGAGCATTTCAGAACACCACCTCAGTGGGAGAGGTGATATCTGGCTGGTATTTGGGTGGAGTCTAATCCCCCTTCACTCTTCTTTGCCTGCTTCACTGCTGCCTCTAAGGGTATGTCTACACTACGAAATTAGTTCGAATTTATAGAAGCCGGTTTTATTGAAATCGGTTGTATACAGCCGATTGTGTATGTCCACACAATAAAATGCTCTAGGTGCTCTAGTCGGCAGACCGCGTCCACAGTACGAGGCTAGCGTCGACTTCCGGAGCATTGCACTATGGGTAGCTATCCCACAGCTATCCCACAGTTCCCGCAGTCTCCGCCGCCCCTTGGAATTCTGGGCTGAGATCCCAATGCCCGGATGATGCAAAACAGTGTCGTGGGCGGTTCTGGGTACATGTCGTAAGGCCCCTCCAGTGGGCAAATCTACTGTGGGGGCTGCTGTGATCCAATTTGCCAGGGCAATGAAAGACCTGGTGATAGCAAGGGTAGTGACTCTGGGCAACGTGCAGTCAATAGTGGATGGTTTTGCTGAAATGGGATTCCCAAACTGTGGCGGGGCCATAGACGGAACCCATATCCCTATCTTGTCACCGGAGCACCAAGCCACCGACTACGTAAACCGCAAGGGGTACTTTTCAATGCTGCTGCAAGCCCTGGTGGATCACAAGGGACGTTTCACCAACATCAACGTGGGATGGCCGGGAAAGGTACATGATGCTCGCGTCTTCAGGAACTCTGCTCTGTTTCGAAAGCTGGAGGAAGGGACTTTCTTCCCGGACCAGAAAGTGACCATTGGGGATGTTGAAATGCCTATCGTGATCCTTGGGGACCCAGCCTACCCCTTAATGCCATGGCTCATGAAGCCATACACAGGCAGCCTGGACAGTAGTCAGGACCTGTTCAACTACAGGCTGAGCAAGTGCCGAATGGTGGTGGAATGTGCATTTGGACGTTTAAAAGTGCGCTGGCGCAGCTTACTGACTCGCTCAGACCTCAGCGAAAAGAATATCCCCATTGTTATTGCTGCTTGCTGTGCGCTCCACAATATCTGTGAGAGTAAGGGGGAGACCTTTATGGCGGGGTGGGAGGTTGAGGCAACTCGCCTGGCCGCTGATTACGCGCAGCCAGACACCAGGGCGGTTAGAGGAGCACAGCAGGGCGCGGTGCGCATCAGAGAAGCTTTGAAAACGAGTTTTGTGACTGGCCAGGCTACTGTGTGAAACTTCTGTTTGTTTCTCCTTGATGAACCCTCCAACCCCCCCCCCCCTGACCCGGTTCACTCTACTTCCCTGTAAACCAACCACCCCACCCCACCCTCCCCTCCCCTCCCGCTTGCAGAGGCAATAAAGTCATTGTTTTTTCACATTCATGCATTCTTTATTAGTTCCTTACAGAGGTAGGGGGATAATTGCCAAGGTAGCTGGGATGGGTGGGGGAGGAGGGATGGAAAAGGACACACTGCATTTTAAAACTTTAACTCTTATTGAAGCCCAGCCTTCTGATGCTTGGGCGATCATCTGGGGTGGAGTGACTGGGTGGACGGAGGCCCCCCCACCGTGTTCTTGGGCGTCTGGGTGAGGAGGCTATGGAACTTGGGGAGGAGGGCTGTTGGTTACACAGGGGCTGTAGCGGCGGTCTCTGCTCCTGCTGCCTTTCCTGCAACTCAACCATACGCTCGAGCATATCACTTTGATGCTCCAGCAGACGGAGCATTGCCTCTTGCCGTCTGTCTGCAAGCTGACGCCACCTATCGTCTTCAGCCCGCCACCTCTCCTCTCGTTCATGTTGGGCTTTTCTCATCTCCGACATTGACTGCCTCCACGCATTCTGCTGTGCTCTATCAGCCTGGGCGGACATCTGCAGCTCCGTGAACATCTCGTCCCCCGTCTTACGTTTTCTCTTTCTAATGTTCACGAGCCTCTGCGAAGGAGAAACATTTGCAGCTGGTGGAGGAGAAGGGAGAGGTGGCTAAAAAAGACACATTTTAGGGAACAATGGGTACACTCTTTCATTACAAGGTCGCATATTTCGGCTTGCAGGCAGCCATCGTAGGCCACAGTGTTTTGGCTTTTTTAACCTTCTTAACATGCGGGAAAGGTTGCAAACAGCAGCGCATTTCCCATATCAAGGATGAATTGGGTTGTCCATTTAAAATGGGGTTTCAATGTAAAAGGAGGGGGCTGCGGTTTCCCGGTTAACATGCGGCACAAACACAAGTAAACCACCCCCCCCCCACCCCCACACACACACACGATTCTCTGGAGGATTTCCGCTCCATCCCCATACACGTTAACAGACTTGCTTGCTTTTTTTTTGTAATGTTTACAAATATTTACAAAGTTACACTCACCAGAGGTCTCCTGTGTGCCCTGAGGGTCTTGGGTGAGTTCGGGGGTTACTGGTTCCAGGTCCAGTGTCACAAACATATCCTGGCTGTTGGGGAAACCGGTTTCTCCGCTTCCTTGCTGCTGTGAGCTACCTACAGTACCTCCATCGTCATCTTCCTCGTTCCCCGAACCGTCTTCCCTGTGTGTTTCTCCAGTGAGAGAGTCATAGCACACGGTTGGGGTAGTGGTGGCTGCACCCCCTAGGATCGCATGCAGCTCCACGTAGTAGCGGCAAGTTTGCGGCTCTGCCCCGGACCTTCCGTTTGCTTCTCTGGCTTTGTGGTAGGCTTGCCGTAGCTCCTTAATTTTCACGTGGCACTGCTGTGTGTCCCTGTTATGGCCTCGGTCCTTCATGGCCTTGGAGATCTTTTCTAATACTTTTCCATTTCTTTTACTGCTACGGAGTTCAGCTATCACTGCTTCATCTCCCCATATGGCGAGCAGATCTCGTACCTCCCGTTCGGTCCATGCTGGAGCTCTTTTGCGATCCTGGGAGGACTCCATGACGGTTACCTGTGCTGATGAGCTCTGCGTGGTCACCTGTGCTCTCCACGCTGGGCAAACAGGAAATGAAATTCAAACCTTCGCGGGTCTTTTCCTGTCTACCTGGTCAGTGCATCTGAGTTGAGAGCGCTGTCCAGAGCGGTCACAATGAAGCACTGTGGGATAGCTCCCGGAGGCCAATAACATCGAATTCCGTCCACACTACCCCAATTCCGACCCGCAAAGGCCGGTTTTATCGCTAATCCCCTCGTCGGAGGTGGTGTAAAGAAACCGGTTTAAAGGGCCCTTTAAGTCGAAAGAAAGGGCCTCGTTGTGTGGACGTGTCCAGGCTTAATTCGGTTTAACGCTGCTAAAGTCGACCTAAACCCGTAGTGTAGACCAGGCCTAAGAGGAGCAACAACACTGGTGAGTAGGATACTGGTGTGGTGGAGTTGATGTCTGTGGTATGACTTGTGGTTCTCCTACTTGCAGAGCCAGGAATGGTATCAACAGTGAGGGCTCCAGGACCTAGTTCTGCAGTGTCTCCTTCTGTTTCTTCAGCCTTCTAAAGTTCTATAGAGCTTTGCCTGTTGAATCCAGCCCACATCAGTAGTGACTCGGTAGTGGTGTCATTTTGAGGGAGAAATGGGTTTTGATGGAACAATGCAGAATTAAATGGCACACATTAAATGAATTAAACATTTTACATTTGTGCATTTGATTTTTTCCTTCCTAAGTATAGTACTTTGTACTTGTGGTTAGATGTTTGGCTGCATGTGTGCGTTTTTTTTTCTTGTGTGCTGTCCCAGCTTTGCGCAGACAGGTGGCACAACAGACCTTGAGCGAACATCTCAATGACCACAGGATTCATTAAGGAGCGAAGGCACCAGGTCAGGTTTATTGCTGACAAAGCACAGTAATAGCACCTGGCAGATTTACGAGGATACTAAGACATGTATGGCCATGACAATAGATGCAGTTTAGTGAATAACAGGACTTTTCATTCCCCCCTTGGCTGGACAAAGATACTTCCTTTGAAATACATTTTTATACCTGGATACAAACAAGTTAGTACTGCCTCTGACATAGTTCGTTTCCCCTGATGTGGCTAGTTACTACCCATTACCTTGTACATGTTGGTTTGATTAAAACATTTTTATTACGTACTGTTATCCTGACCTCATTTTTTTTTTAGGAGAGGTCAGTGTGTTCCTGTTATTCTTGGGGAATGTTTTTTGTACCATTCATGACATTGGGATGTTCTGGTACCACTTGATATCGGGATGTGTTTGCGTGAGTACTCTGTGCTTAGCACTTTTTAGGAATGTGTATTTCTGCAATATCAGTCCTGTTCTTGCCAGATTTTGTGAGCAAGTCCTGCCTTATATCAGGCCTCTGATACAAGGGGTTATGTTTCAGGTTCTCTTCCTTCTACATTTCCCCGCTTTTTATGGGGAGAAAAAGCATAATGCATGAACTGAAGAGGACCCAGTGGGCTAAACACTGTTATGTGGCAACCAACTGATTTGGCTCATAACTGTTTTCAGCTTTGTGAAACTAGGCCTTTTTACAGCATCAGGTATTACTGGTTTGGGCTTTAGTCTGTTGGCACATAACAAATGTGGTCAAGTCATGAGTACTTGTACCTAAGCTACCACTAATTTTTTGTTCTGTTATCAGTTCTTCTTTATATATCAAGATGTCTCGTATAGAATTCCCTCATGTTGGATGCAACACTTCGAGTTAAGAAATTGTCATTTTTAATATTTAGAAATTCCAAGGACATCCTAATACTGCCAGCATGAGACCTATTATTCTATAAAAGTATGTTAAAAGAATGTGTTATTGGAAAGTCAAGCACTTGAAAGTTAGGAAATATTATTGTTGCCCTATCAATCTGAATAACTGGCATTTTCTAACTTTTAAATGTTTGATTATGCAACCTTAATGTTTATAGTATAGGGTTTTGGCTTATAATTTTTACAGTGCCTGAAAGAGTGGTACTTTAAAGAACACAATTATATTTATTCTTTTCAATTAGCAGTCTGCCAATTATTTAAAACTACAAAAACAAAATGAAAAACTAGTAGTCCTTGCCTTGAAAAGCTCAGTCTAAACAACAGACAACACTGGCAGAGAAAAGAGAAGAATTTTTATCTATGCTCATTTGACCTCTTTTTTTTTTTTTTTTTTTTTTTAATTCCTGCCTTACATGGCCAATTTACCTTACTTGTCCCACTGTCACCCACTTGACCAATGCTTTTTCTTCTAGTTTGTAGCAAACTCAGCTTGTCCCTTTTCCCCTGTTTTTGCAAACCACAGGATCTAGCTTCCTTCCTGGCTTTTTTCTCCTTCGGCCTCTGCAGCACTGAACGGTCCAAGCAGTTAACAGATGGTTGACTCTGTTAACATCAGTGCAGCCCCTAGTTGTGTGAAGTCATCTATTCTGGTGTAGCCCAATAATTTCTGTCTTTTGGGGCGGGGTAATGATTGGAATGAAGCAGCCCAGTTTCTTTAAAGGAAAACTGTGTGTCTTTGATGTAGAATTTTGAGTCAACAGAATAATGGGTAAAGGAGAATCAGTCACTATAATTTAATTTGAGCTTTCAGAATGGCTTTGATAAAGCCTCTTGCAAGGGGCTGTCAGAAAATAAGAGTAGGAATACATAAGAATGGCCATAGTGGGTCAGACCAAAGGTCCATCTAGCCCAGTATCCTATCTTTTAAACAGTGACCAATGCCTAGGATTGCTAACTTTCTAATTGCAGAAAACCAAACACCCTTACCCTGCCCCACCCCTTCTCCGAGGCACCGCCCATTCCATCCCTTCTCCCTCCGTTGCTCACTCTCCTCCATCTCGCTGACTTGCTCATTTTCACCAAGCTGGGGCAGGGGGTTGGGGGTGCAGGAGGGGGTGTGGGCTCTGGGGTGGGGCTATGGATGAGGGGTTTGGAGTGCGGGAGTGGGCTCAGGGTTTGGGTTTGGGGTGTGGGAGGGGGTTGGGGCCAGGGGATTGGGGTGTGGGAGGAGGTGTGGGCTCTAGGTGGTGCTGACCTCAGACAGCTCCCGGGAATTGGCAACATGTCCCTCCAACTCCTAGGTGGAGGCACTGCCAGGGGGCTCCACATGCTGCCTCTGCCTGCAGGCGCTGCCCTCACTGCTCCCATTGGCTGTGGTTTTGACCAATGAGAGCTGCGGAGCCGGCGCTCGGGGCGGCACCTGCGGGCGAGGGCAGCGCATGGAGCCTCCTTGGCTACTCCTCTGCCTAGGAGCTGGACATGCTGGCTGCTTCCTGGGAGCCACGTGGAGCCAGGTAGGAGCCTGTGTGCCCCGCTGCACCGCCAACTGGAGTTTTAACGGCCTGGTCAGTGGTTCTGACTGAAGCCACCAGAGTCCTTTTTTGATCGGGTACTCTGGTCAAAAACGGACACCTGGCAACCCTACCAATGCCAAGTGCTTCAGAGGGAATGAACAGAAGAAGTAATCATCAAGTGATCCATCCCCTGTCACCCATTCCCAACTTCTGGCTAATAGAGGCTAGGGACATCAAATAAATGGCCAATTTGTAATGTGACAAAAAGAGAAGTGAGACAACATAAAGTTCTATATTGAGACCAATAGTATTCAGTATATTGTGGATGTTTGTCGGCTGTGGCTCCATAGCTAAGGCTGAGTTGAAGTTTGCAGGAATTCACTTTCTTATGTACAAGGATATGCTGTATTTTTCTCCAAAATTACAGCACTTGTTGAGCATAGGATGAATTTTCTAAGACTTTATAAGTAAATTCATTAATTAATTTGAAATAAAATTTAATTAAGGTGGTTCTGTAAGAAATTTAGCATCCTATATCAGATCTTATTTTTTTTCTCCCAAATTATCTTAATGACACTCTTCAAACTTCTTCATCAGAGAGGAAAATGTAAACTTCAGCGCATAAGCTTCTTCTAGATAATTCCACACACACTTCCCCTATTTCACAATGGCTACCATCTGCCATTATTCTCAGTGACATTGAGACTACAAGTTGCCTTTAGCAAAGATGGCCACTACCTCCATTTATGTTCTGCTTGCAGTGCTTCTCTCTACCTCCTAACAATACAGGAGGGCTACCATCTTCCCTGAGGGCATCTTGACTTTTCTCCTATTGGAAACAATGGGAGTTAGTGATAATTTTGAAAAAGGGCAACACTTCATGCGTTTCCTCTGAAGGAGAAAACTTTATTCTTCAGTCTCTAACAGATATTCTTTCAGTTATGAATAATAGCAAAAAGTGATCATTAATGGCGGGGGGAGGGATAGCTCAGTGGTTTGAGCATTGGCTTGCTAAACCCAGGGTTGTGAGTTCAATCCTTGAGGGGGCCACTTAGGGATCTGGGGCAAAATCAATACTTGGTCCTGCTACTGAAGGCAGGGGGCTGGACTCGATGACCTTTCAAGGTCCCTTCCAGTTCTAGGAGATAGGATATCTCCATTAATTAAAAAAAAAAAAAATTTAAATTTAAAAATGTCTTTAAATATGTCTTTTCAAAAATTACCCGATGCACCAATTCAAAAGGGAGGGGAAATTTTGTTGGCTCCAGAGTGTCAAAAAAACAATCAGGACCCACAGGGAAATATGTCCCTAAAAGTTTAATAATAAATAAATAAATACACTTCACCAGAAATATCACATGGTAACAGTTTCTATGGGTTTCTTGTTCAATGCTCACTTATAAAACTTTTAATTAAAATGAAAATTCCCAAACAAACTACATCAAAGATGGAATTAAGGTTTAGAGTACATATCGGTAATTTAGAATAAAAGTAGCAACATGCCTGTAGTACTGTATATATCTTCAAGCATGACAAATCCAGGAAATTCAGGGTCAAAGTTAAAATTAGAAGGAAATCCAAACATGTTGTGATTTATGGCAAAAAGAAAAATCTAATGTTCAGTCAAAAAGTCTTGATCTAGTTTGGGACTATAAACATTAAAATGCTGTAATCATTTGGTATTTTATGGTGTCACTACATAATAGAATTAAGGTTGTTTGGGCGTTCCTAGCTATGTGTTTACATATCTTAATTTGTTTGGATTTTTTTTTTAAAGGTTAACCTTAGCTGACATTTTCCTGTGTTCATAATTTCATATTTTATGGATAATTATGACATCCATTTAATGTGTTCTATCCTAAATTACTGATACATACCCTCATCCTTAGGATAAAATTAACATCTTGAGGTGACAAGTCATTTGACAAGGAAGAAATCCCAGTTTTTGGGTTGTAACCTAGTGTTTGTGTTTTTTGGTTTATAATGGAATAGCTGTCCTTTTACAGGTGAAGTGGATGATGTATTGGATTGTGTTTGCCTTCTTCACCACAGCAGAAACACTCACAGATATTGTTCTTTCCTGGTGAGTATCCAGGCTGTTCATTACATATGGGGAAGGGAGGGAAAGCTCTCAGACATTCTTCTAGGATCAGCTGCTGTGGGATACAGGAGGAAGGGTCCTTTCCACTCAAGGACTTTTTTTGTAGCCATTGTGGCTGTAAGCTGTGACTTAGCCTCTTTGCCTTTTGTAGACATAAATGCCTGGTGGGCTTCAGAGCCTGAGCTGCAGCCTGAGCCGCAACTACAAACGCTGTCTACACAGCTACAAACCCAAGTCTATGGAGACATACCCAGAGAGGCCTCAAGGAAGTGTGTCCCAGAGGTTCAGGAAGGACTCTGTTACATTGCTGGCCTTGTCATGATGATTCTGTTCCATTTCTGAATCTTCTCTTTACTAATCCGATCTAGGACTATCTGTCTATCTGTATCTGTCTCTGACCTGCTCTTGATTCCAGCTTCTCCATCTCTCTCAGGTTTCCGTTCTATTTCGAGTTGAAAATCGCATTTGTGATCTGGCTGCTCTCTCCTTACACCAAGGGCTCCAGCGTCCTCTACAGGAAGTTTGTGCACCCAACGCTCTCCAATAAAGAGAAGGTACTTTTCTATTGCCATGGCTATTGACCTGCCCTGGAAGTTGGGTGACTTTTGACCCATTTAGACCATAATAAAGATCCTGATGCATCAAGTCATATTTGTGCTGCCTACAGAGGATGTAGGATGTGTTACTTTTGTAACGCAAGGCGGGCAAAGTGCACCCTATGGAGTATTCCAATATGACCTATAGTAGCTGTAATTTTTAGTATAGATGTGTGGCTTACAGATGTGATGGGTTCCCACATGGACTGCTCCAGCAGTTAGACTGTTTGAATCAAGGTGGAAGCCATGCATTCTAGAACCTGTGGCCTCTACAGGCTGCAAGTTCATATTATTGGTAGGCGCAGCTATCCTCTGTTCCATCTTCTGTAAATTAGATATAGTTCACTGCTTTTTGACAAGTTGCAAATGCAACCCTCCACTGGGTGCAAGCCTGCTGTAAATGGGAGGGGGATGGCGGTGACAGAAGTAATGCCTAGTACTGGTGCTATTAGTCTTGGAGAAAGGTGCCTGATGAGCTTTTGGTTTTTAATGGGGAGGATCTCTGTCCATGTTTGTAACCAGGAATCTAAATGTTGGGTTTCCCCACTTCTTTCCTAGGAGATTGATGAGTATATTACCCAGGCCCGTGACAAGAGCTATGAAACCATGATGCGAGTCGGCAAGAAAGGTTTAAACTTGGCTGCCAATGCAGCAGTTACTGCAGCTGCAAAGGTAACACAACTGTGTGCTGCATCCACTTCTTTAGCCTCTGAGACACCAGTCTGCTCCCAGCAGGATAACTTCCATAGGATTGGAAGGGACCTCCTTGGTCATCAAGTGCATTGTCCAGCTATCGTAGGCAACCATGTCATATAATCCCATTCATACATTTATCAAATTCTGTTTTAAAACTATTTCAGTTCCTGTTGCTGTGTCCCTCCAGCTGATTCCCTGTTGGTTTGGAGGGAAGCTGATGGGTGCTGCTGACCTCACTCTCCTCCTGCCTTCCTCCAGTTTGCATTATTCTTCACACAGCATTTCAGCTTGGGGCGGGGCTGAGGGGGAGATTTCTCTAGATCAGTCTTCTTTCCTGTTGGCTTCTAGAGCATGCATGTCTCTTCCTCTTGAGTCTCTTTGTGGGGAATGGGACATTTTCCCTCTCTTTCCAATTTGTGTCTGTGAAGAATCCCAGATGACAGAAGCCATGTATGAGATATCCATGGCACTAACTATGATGTCCTGTTAGGGTCAGGGAGTTTTGTCTGAGAAGCTGAGGAGTTTCAGTATGCAGGATTTGACTCTGATCCGGGATGAAGATACTGTGCATCTACGGAGCCCCAAGCCACAGCTGCGCACCTCCACTAGTGGCCTTGAAACCATTGAGGATTCAGGTATATAATACTCCTTGTAGGCTATTCTATGAGGCCCTGAACAACAGGGGTAAGGGGAGGGTATCGAGGCTTCAAGATAGTAGTAGGTGCTGCCAAAGCTTTGGATTTTGTTTTGAATGCTGTATGTAATACAGGAGTATAAGTTGCCTGTTACTTGGGGGAAAAGAGATTTTTGGAGTGAGTTCCCTTCCAGATGAATCTGCTGTCATCCCTGGATTTTTTTTATTTTTAAAATAAATCTATTTAAAATTAAATTTGAAAATGACAGCCTACATTAATATAGTAAGTTTAGACATTAAAGTCATTTAAATTCATGAAAAAATGTTCATACAATACATGTCCACTACCATAATTTTTAAAGAATGCCACATCACTGAACTGGTGGAAGTTGCTGGCTATGCACCTGGAACCATACCTTTTTTTTTTTTTAGTGCTAAACTAGCTTTTTCAGTAGTAGCTTCTTCTGGAGGTACGAAGAGAATTCTCTTCATTTCGGTTTATTCAATGAGTGCAGTTCAATATCCAGTTCCTTAAAGGTTAAAAAAACAATAGGAAAGTACAAAAGCAGGAAAGCTTGTTTTCCTTTTCCAATCTAAGAGTAAAAACTGGGTGTTAGAGTATGAGCTCTACTAATTCTAAAATCTTGAAGGACACGGTGAACAGAAACAATAGATCAATTCAAAAATTACAGATAAATACCTTCCTTCTTTGCTTAATCAGTTTCAAATGCAAAACATCTGATAAACTTTTTTCTTGTGTATCCAGCACATTTAAGGTAGTTTTCTTAAATGTGATTTGTGTCAAGTTCTATTAAAAATGCACAAAAACATCAAGTAAAAATCAATCCTCTAGTAAATAAGAAGTATCATTCACTATTTTCTAACATAGAAGAATGTAAAAATGAAGTCTGAAAAAATGTTTTAAACTGTAGCAGCTTAAAGTAAATGTGTATAACTATAGAATATCCTCCTGTTAACAAAAGTACCAATTTTAGTGTACTGTTGTGTTTTAATGGTTACCAGTCAATGAGAATCAACCCCTCTTTATGAAAATAACTAAAAGGTAAAAATGCAAAATGAGTAAAATTGATTATTGAAATCAAGATTTCCTGCTTGCTCATTTAAATCATGATGAAAATCAGTGATTTAAATTGTTTGATGCAAATCAATCCACCCTGGTTAGGGGGCATGAGTCTTCTACAGTTTCCCCGTCCTTCCCAGATTATGGGCATGTTTGCACACTCTTGGGTATCCCTCAGGCCCTGAGTAAGAGCTGTTGACACCTCTCTCCCCTCCTGACAGCCCTGATTGGGAGCCCCTTTTGGATGGACTTGGTACTGAAAAATATAAAAGGTGTTTTTGTTTTCTTCTCGTGCTTAGCTGCTTCCTGTTACTCCTCAGGAGAAGAGGCCAGTGTGTCTCAAAGGTCAAATGGGGCCCAGTCTGATTCTAGAACAGAACCTTCAGATGAAGATGCAGGAGACAAAACACCAAAACGCACCCAGAGCCTCAAAGCTCCTAAGAAAGTGACAAAAGCTGAGGTGAGCTGGTATCTGAATGACTTCTTCGGCTGGAGCTGGTTTGTATAGTTGAAATTATAGTAAAGAACAGAATTATCAGATGCATAGATCATGATATGTTGAGGAAGAGTCAACTTGTCTTTTGTAAAGGGAAATCATGCCTCACCAGTCTATTAGAATTCTTTGAGGGAGTCAACAAGCATGTGAACAAGAGTGATACAGTAGTGTACTTGGACTTTCAGGATGCCTTTAACAAGGTCCCACGCCGAAGGCTTTGAAGCAAAGTAAGTGATCATGAGGTAAGAGGGAAGGTCCTCTCATGGATCAGTAACTGGTTAAAAGATAGGAAACAAAGGATAGAAATAAAAGGTCAGTTTTCACAGTGAAGAGAGGTAGATAGCAGGGTCCCCTAGGGGATCCGTACAACGTATTAATAAATGAAGGGGTAAACAGAGTAAAGTGGCAAAGTTTGCAGATGATACAAAAGATAGTTAAATCCAAAGCTGACTGTGAAGAGTTACAAAGGGACCTCGCTAAACTGAGTGACTGGGCAAAAAAATCGCAGATGAAGTTCAGTGTTGGTAAGTGAAAAGTAATGCCTATTGCAAAACATAATCCCAGCTATGAAAAACGATGGGGTCTAAATTAGCTGTTGCCACTCAAGAAAGAGATCTTGGAGTCGTCATAGATAGTTCTCTGCAAACATCTGCTCAGTGTGCAGCAGCAGTCAAAAAAAGCCAACATAGGGGGACAGAGAATAAAACAGGAAATATCATAAAGCCACTATATACATTCATGGTATGCACACAGTTGAATGCTGCATGCAGCTGTTGTTGCCCTATCTCTGTACTTTTTTCCAATTCTACTATAGCTTTTTGAGAAGAGTATGGAACAGCTTCCATATGAGGGAGAGATTAAGAGGAATGGAACTGGTCATCTTAGAAAAGAGACGACTAAGGGGGGTATATGATAGAAGTCTATAAAATCATGAATGGTGTGGAGAAAGTGAATAGGGAAGTGTTATTTATTCCTTCACATAATACAAGAACCAAGAGTCACCCAATGAAATTAATAGGCAGCAGGTTTAAAACAAACATAAGTACTTCTTCACACAATGCACATTCAACCTGTGGAACTAATTGTCAGGGGATGTTGTGAAGGCCAAAACTATAAATGGGTTCAAAAAAGTAGTAGATACATTCATGAAGGATAAGTCCATCAGAGGCTCTTAGCCTAGATGATGAGGGATGCGAAACAATGAGACTTCCACTTCCCTGAGACAGTTCGTGTCAGGAAACTTTTACTGATAGATACAGCCTGTGTCTTAGAAATGCCCTAGATATATAACTTGATCCTGTTACTCCCCTTTTGGCCTTTTTTCAGATAGGAGTTGATGGTTATTATGCCTTCCTTCCTTCCATTCACATCTCTAAGCCTTGCCACACACTAGAATGGGTGCATTTATGCCCAATATAGTTTCCATTCTAACCCCCTCTTTTCAGATGTTCATAACTCTGAAACTTTTGTTTTTTGAGCTGAAACTTTCCAGGCTTGGGCTTTTGCTGAAGGTCTCCCCAACATCATAATTTGGATTACAAATGATAAATATGTTGTTTCTTCCTATTATAAAGGTGGGAGCCATTTTTTGCTCAGCCTAACTCAAGCTGCTAAACTTTGAAACATTTAGTGATGGATTGATAGTTTGAATTGCACCATCTGTAGTAACATGGCATTAATATTTAAACGTTTAGACTGGGTATGCTGCACACTTGGGTGTCTAGTTACCTGTTAGGCAAAATGTCTGGTCTGATGAGATGCTTGAAACCTGCCTGGATTTCTGATCCTAGAAGCTCCTCTGGCTTGATCCTCCTGCTCTCTTCCCTAAAAGGCCCTGTGGCCTAGAACAGTGAGCATAAACTGCTGCGAAGCAGGAGGGCCAGATTCTATTGCAGTTCTCCTATTAATGGGTGTTAAAGGTGATCTGTAAAGTGCAGGAGGTGGGGGGGGGGAAGGAAATAGGGACTGTGTCCTTTTCTGCTGCTGCTTGACAGATACAGAAGGTAAGGTGCTTTTCAGGAAGACTTGTTTCTTCCGCTTGGTCTTTCTTCAGAACTTTCAAGTCCAATTTCTGTTCTTTTGTTGTGGGAATTCTTAGACGCTTTTTCAGAAACATGCTTTGGGCAACTTCTCAGCTCTGTCAATGGTGTCAAGTCTTCACAACTCAGTGAATCCACTCCCCTCCCTAAGGATCTGGAATAAGATAAGCAATTGAAGCAGAGTGTACAAAGTAGTCCAAGACGTTAATGGCTCTCTTTCTGGAAGAGCAGGATTGTGGGTACTATTTAGAACCAGAAAAGTTGGAATAGAGACTGATTGATTTGAAACCTAGTCTCTTTTCTCCACCCCACCCCCACCCCCAAGCCACTCCTACTCTCAAGGCCCCTTGCTGGTTCTTGTTTTTTTTCTATTACAATTTCCTATGGTTTAAAATGTTTTTCATTCCCTGTTGCTATGTGAAAGACCCTCTGAAACAACAGAAAACTTAATGACTATACAATGACACTGACAAAAAAAAGTTAAATATCAAGCAGAAGTCAGATTTTTGAGCAGACTGTGTCCCTTCAGCCATGTTTAAGGGGTCAGCATATTGGGTTAAATAGACTCCTTGTGTTCTGCCAACTCTCCTTGCCGTGTTGTGTTGATCTATGCTCCCCCTCCTTTCTGCTCTGTACTTGTGCCCTACATGAACTGATAGTTTCTCTGTTTTCTTTTGCAGCCTCCACTAAAGAGTGTGAAAGCTCGCCCCAAGAAGAAAGCTGCAGGCTCCATTGCTGCTGGGGAGTCAGCCTAAGGACAGCCCCACCCATCTGACCCAGGATTTGCCTGTCACTTTGAAGGGACACTTCCCAAAGGAAGAGAGCTGAGATACATGTACATAACAGCTACTTCTTTGTAGAGCTTATTCCAAGGCGAGGGCGTGGTAGGGATTCAGCATGTGGCGTGGAGGATGCACATCCTCAGAAATTATTTAGTCTTCATCTCTCTGTTGGAGGGAATGCTGATCTATCTGTACATAGCCTGTTGCTTTGGGATCCCCTCTCTGCATAACCCTAATAGGGAAACTCTGCTGGAAGAACTGATTATTATTATTCTTAACATATGTACAATGTGCCTCAGGTGGCACATGACCAGGGTTCATCACCAAATTTGGTCCGCTGGTTAATTAGGGTTAGAGCCATCCCTTGTGCAGAGGCTGGAAAAATATTCAGGATGGGGCCACTGAAGTTCCATTTGGGGTGGAGAGCTCCCGAAAATGTCTTACATCAGCCTGGGTATCCTCCTGTAGCTACTGAGGGGAATTATTGGTAGGAAGTGCCTGTAGCAAAGTGGCTGGTACCAGTTCCTTCGTAATTCAAGCCCATTCTCGTAGGGAAGGGGACTGAAGCAATATGTGGCTGATGCTTTCCAGTTTCATTCATGATTGACTTGGAGGAGGAGTGGAATTGTGTCAGGGTTCCAGCATATGCTGCAGATGGACTCTCAGGAAGTGAGGCTGAACAGCTTTCTTTGCTTTTCAGGGAGAAGGAAGAGAAGGGAGGGAGCTGAGACTCCACAGTGGCTAGGAGGACATGAGTGGGTGTGTGAGTGTGTGCACATGCTGGAGTATATACAAGTGTGTCTGCTGGAGAACTGACTACTTGGCAGTCCTGGAGTTTATGGTCCCGTCTCCAGAATTGCTTGAATTTTATTTTGGATTCCATAGTCCAATCCAAATCCTGTATGGCTGATGTCAAAAAGGGTGGGTGTGTGAGGCAATGCGGGGGCCAATGAGCCTCTCCTGGCAATGCGTTGGGTGGACTGTGAGGATGTTACATTCACACCCAATGGCTGAACTCCACAGCACCCCAATGCTAGTTACCCTAGAACTAATCTGACAAATTCTTTCATTCTAACAGATGACACTGGAAAACCTGGCTCAATGCAGTCTGCAGACTTACTTGAGTAAGTGTGAGGTGGAACAAATCTAGAGGCCCTTCTATCCCAACTCAGAAGGCTCCAGGAGAGCCAATCCACGGGGCGTGAGAGTTTACAAATAACTGAAGTATGAAAACTTCATTATCCTGATACCAGGACTCCATTCTTCAGTTGGGGGGAAAAATACAGTATTGGGATTGATCAATCCTTCTGCTGCATCTCACTCCAGCCCTTGAACAACTCTTCATGTATTTAACAATGTGCCAAATCCATCAGTCTCCTGGAACCTGAGCAACATGTAAGATTCAAGCCAGAAATACTTTTGGATATGGGGTATGTAATGTGGGGGTTGGACGTCAGTAGCACTAACATTAAAAACAAAAACAAAAAACACCTTTGAGGTGAGTCAATGAGAATAGCTGAAGGGATCCCCCCTCCTCTGGGTGAGAACACATCCTAACCTGTACCCATCTGTAGATCTTTCCCAATGTCTCTTGGTGAGGGGATCCAGAAGATGAGCAGGGCCCCTCATATCACTGTTATCACTTGACTAATGTCTTGGAGATGAATATTTGGTGGCCTTGATTTTTCACTGAGATTAGCTGCCAAAGGAGCTTTCCTGTCTATTAAAGACCATTCTCTCTGGATTTCCTCCCATTTCTGTAGCCTATTTTCTCGCTTCTAAAACTATGGCAGAGCTCTTAGCCTAAACACCTAGTTGTTATGTTGTTGGCAGTGTATAGGAACACCTCCTGTAGCTTTCTTCAATTTTTTATAACTTGACTGCCACCTTTTGGGCTGAAATTTTGCACGTTTCTTCTTGGCCTGGGCATAAATTTTATGAAAAGCTCATCTCTTTCAAATACAGAGAGAGAAGGGATACAATTTTTGCCATTTAAAAACAAAAAAATCAAGCATACTGACCAGTTCTAATGTCTTGGTAGGCTGTGGAAGAATCTTGTAATTTGTCAGGGATGCTAGCCCTAAGTAGTAGATAAGGTGGTCTAGTGAAAGTCCTTTTTGATTTGGCTGAGGCATTAAGATTTACAAGCTTACTTTGTGCATGTGCATTGTATTTTTTTCTAAATTATGATCTGCCAGTGTTCCAGTGCTACTGCACTTGCATGTGTTTCTATCGAAGTGGAAATTCTCATTCAGGATACAATCTCTTATCATTTGTGATCTGGACCCGCATAAGAAAGTGAAGAGGAACTTTTTATTCCATAGAATGACATGTGAAGGTGCATTTGGAAAGAGACTTGACTGTGAAGGAACCATGTCCAAGTCTATCCTATATTGGACAGGACAGGGCAATTATGCTGTATATAGTAAGTAACTTTGCATGATCAGATTTCATCAGGTTTTTTTTTTTTTAACCTAAAAATCTCCATATCAAATTCTCTGTTTAAAAAACTGAAGGACTCAAGTCTAGAAATACCAAGGGTAAGGCAGCCCATATTCTACTTCCAACCCCCATTGCCCTCTTTATGCATATTAATTTCCATACAATCCCTAATTACATGATCCTCATACTATCACTTTCCACAAGACCTCTGCCTTGCTCACTCCAGAAGCTGGACAGTGTGAACTGAAGGAGGTAAGTTTATCCAGTGAATAAGGCAGAGGCTCCTTTCCTGTTCTTGTGGAGGAGTTGGCTGGTGTGCAGTGTATGGAGACAGGAACCACACACTGAACAATTTATAATAAAAAATCATGAAAGAGCTGCTTCATTCACTGTGCACGATCCGTTCTGTATGTTGAAAGGGGCAGTGGTTCTCTGGGAAAATTGGTATGTTATCATGCAATTAAATACTGCATTGTAATCTGTGCACACCCACATTAGGGGCAGAGTTGAATGCATAGCCTTAACTGTCATTTTCTGACCCGTGAGTGCTTCACTGTTTAGCCTTAAAATTCCTTTGATAGCCTTTTGAATATGAATTGCATTAGTCTGTTATCTATCAAATATTCTCACTGTTCTGCAGCTGTCTTTCATTTTATCCTTGAATATAAATCCATGGCACGCCACACCTTGAAAACTGTGTGCAGATATGGTCGCCCCATCTCAAAAAAGATACATTGGAATTGGAAAAGGTTCAGAAAAGGGCAACAAAAATTATTAGGGGTATAGAACGGTTTCCGTATGAGGAGAGATTAATAAGACTGGGACTTTTCAGCTTGGAAAAGAGACAACTAAGGGGAAATATGATAGAGGTCTATAAAATCATGAGTGGTATAAAGCAAGTAAATAAGGAAGTGTTATTTATTCCTTCTCATAATACAAGAACAAGGGGCCATCAAATGCAATTATTAGGTTGCAGGTTTAAAACAAACACAAGAAAGTATGTTTTCCCGCAACGCATTGTCAACCTTTGGAACTCCTTGCCAGAGGGTGTTGTGAAGACCAATACTATAACGGGGTTCAAAAGGGAGCTAGATAGCCATTGATGGACCTATCTTCCATGAATCTATTAGCCAGGATGGGCAGGAATGGTGTCCCTAGCCTCTGTTTGCCAGAAGCTGGGATTGGATGACAGGGCATGGATCACTTGATGATAACCTGTTCTGATCATTCTCTTTGGGGCACCTGCCATTGACTACTGTCAGGGGACAGGATACTGGGCTTGATGGACCTTTGGTCTGACCCAGTATCGCCGTTCTTATGTTCTAAGGTCAAGCTAGCATCATTGTAATTATGTATTGTAGAAAGTACAGAGTGGGATACTGTAACTGTTCAGAGTAAAATTCACCCTCTTTCTGCTCTATTGATCCAACTTGGGAAGCCCAAGCTGGGGGTATCTAAAAATCGGTGTCCTGGCTGGGTAGTTGCAAACATGAGTTTATAGACACTAGTGGGGCGTGGAGGGCAACTTTACTACCAGTAAAAAGAAGAACAGGAGTACTTGTGGCACCTCAGAGACTAACAAATTTATTAGTCTCTAAGGTGCCACAAGTACTCCTGTTCTTCTTTTTGCGGATACAGACTAACACGGCTGCTACTCTGAAACCTTTACTACCAGTGCAGAGAGCAGATGAATAGAGTGGTGGTGCCAGCTCCATTGCCTGGAATAGCAGCAACACACTGTCATGCTCAACTCCTTCCACCAATGGCCTCATGCACTCTATTCTCTGAATGTGTCTGTGGGAGGTAGAATTAGGAGTATTGTGTTGGAGAGGTACATGCAACCCACTGGAGAATGAAGCCGTGAGGCTACATTGCCGTATCCATGCTAGGCAAAAGATTTGGGATCTTTTGGGGATCAAAAGTTACCTTCCCTTGCTCACTGCCCCTCTGGTGAATTGGTCAACAACACATCCTCTGCCTCTTTCTCTTTGTTGAGCTCTTAGCACTGCTCAGCAATTAGTGCTGCTCCTGTTATCTCTTGCTTGCTGCTGCCAACCCCTGCCCTTCCAAAGCAGGGCTTTTGGTTGCTTTTAAGGGCTCAAGTCTCAGGGGCCTGGTCTCCTGCCTTCCTGTGCTAGGTTAATAGAAAACAAAGTTGATATTTAGCACTACATAATCACTAATCTCCAAGCTGTCAGCAAAGGTGGGTCAGTATCCCTGTCCCCACTTTATACCGAGGTTTAATGACTCAGCTGAGGTCACAGTGTGAGACTGGTGGAGCCAGAAATAGAAACCAGGTCTCTTGAATTCCACATCTTGTTCCCTATCTCCTGGGCCAGGAAGCAGCAGAAAGTGACTCTTATTCTTAGCAAGAATAAAACCTCAGCATGGCCTGTGTGCCTTGCTGTCAGCTTCCAACGTGAGCACCAGAGGGAGGCTAGGCCTGATCCTCATATGGGATGTAAAGGCTTTGACCAGGTAGATCTAAAACTAATTAAACATCCATGTGATAGTTTATAGTCAGTTCCCAGGCCTGGTTTTAAGTATGGATGGGTGGTAGCGTGTATAACCTCTTTCCCTTAATGAAAGCTTTCCACTTGCTGTTTCAGTAGCATACTTACTAGCTGCTGTGCCTACAACACCATTATGTGGCAGAAAATGCTGACACTGCCCCACATTCAGTGGTTTCCTCAGGGCTCAGACTGATGCAGGTGAATTGTTATATGTTAAATCTTTACTTTGCAGCAGAACCTGTTGCACCCAATAACACCCCCACAGCCGGTTGCTTATATGTCTAGATGCAGAGATGTAAGTGGGATGATAGAAGAAGAAATGACTCTTGGGTGTTCATTACTCGTAGGATGAGTAAGCTATAGCACGCGAAGTACATGAAATCTGTACTGGAGGCAGCTTCACTGGTGGTTCCTATTCACATCAGTGGCGTAGCCAGGTGGAGGGAAGAGGGGCAGCGGGGGGAAAAAAAAAGGCACCACCCGCTCCGTAGGTCTTCAGCAGCATTTTGGCGAGTGAAGGTCCCGCCGCCGCCAAAGACCCGGAGCGCCGCCCCGTCAGTAAAAGCGCCGCAGCGGGTGGCTCCTTTTTTTTTTTTTTTTCCCCCCCACTCCCGGGTGAGTAAAATTAAAAAGGCGCCACTTGTGCTCGGTGGGGGAGCGGCCACTGCCCTGCTCCCCCCCCAGCTATGCTACTGACTCACATAAAGGGGAAATGCCATCCTTCCACCCTAAGAGCCTATGTCATGCTGCTGGAGAAGGAAACCTTGAGCCATGTTTTCCTTTCCTTATGAAACATGGTGATCTTGCATCGTGCTGCATAAGAAGGGAAAGTTGTACCATTCCAACTGCCACGCTTCCTCCTCGCTCCCTTACCATGTTCTGCTGCAGCCTGAGGAGGAGGAAATGCTATGTCTGTCTGTCTTAGGGTTTTATATAGCTGCCCATCGGTGTTGTATTTGAGCACGTTCCACATAAAATCATTATTGATAGCAAAGGTCCTAATGCACGTTATGGAATCCCTGGCATCTACCCCACCCCACCCATCCCCCCCTTTTTTTTTTTTAAATAACTAAAAACTGATTAGAGGGTGAAGGATTTTGGTTTGTGGATGGGTTTTTTAGATTTTCACTCTTTTTGGTGGTAGGGATATCAATATAGTCATTCTGATGGTGAAAAGGGTTTTTCAAAGAGTACTCCTCTTCCCCATCCTGATGCAATAAGATCCACCCATCTGTCTAACTATTTATATGGCCCTTATCACCATAGTATCTGAATGCCTCTCTCCTTCCATGTTCCTGTTGGGAGAGTACTTCCTCCGCAAGGTCCCCACCCATGTTACCTCCGCTCCTTGAAGGGCTATTGTTCCTGAGAACATTGAGTTCCCACCACTTGTGCTTTTGAGCTTTAATTCTTGTCTAAGCTTGTGATCTTAGATTACGAGAGGTCCTTGGTGTGATGTTCTGTACAGTATGGAGCACAATGCTGGCCCACAAAACATCCCATGAGCCACCATGTCCTGCTGCCTAACTAGGAAATGCCATACCACATGCTCGTGAGACTCTGAAACCCAATGTCCCATTGCCTAATGGGGAAAATCCAAGCCCTCAGGCAGTGTAGGAAACATGGTCTGCTGCCTAAGGAGGAAACTCCCTACCTCACTTCCCAAGAATATCACATAGTATTCCCTAATGGGAATACTCTACCATCATCCATCTGAGAGAGGAAATCTGCTGTTGCCTAATGGAGAAATGCTGTATCACACCCCATGAGAAACCATCACTCTTCCTGGGATGAACCTTAGCTTTCTTCACCACATCACCAAGCCACTGGAACTCCACATACCATGCCACTTCTTGATTTTGTGTGTAAAACAGGCTTATGGAAGCCCAACAGCTGCAGGTGTTAGCATTCTGAAGCTATGTATGCGTGTTTCTGGTGTAAGTGCTTAAAGCTAGTGTGTGTGTGTGTGTGTGTGCGCGTTCATTTGTAGTGTTCCAGAGTGTGCATGTACACCCATCAGTGTTACTACTTGAGCCTCTGGTACTCTCTCACCTGAAATGGGTTTATGCAAAGATTCAGGAAGGCTTGTGTTACAGTTTCCTGTAAGATTTCTATAAATATTATTTATAAACAGTAATTCCAGAGGTCCCTAGAGACTTCTAAATTCAAGGCCAAGGGGTCCCAGAGAGGTCTTAAGTGGTGTCCAGAGCAATGTGTATTTGGGAACAATTGGTATGTATGATGACTGAGCGATCCTTCCACTTTCTGTAGCACCTGAGACCTTTCCACGTAGGGTGGGGCGGGGTGGGGGAAAATATGGGTTACAAAAATTGTAAAGGTATGTCCAAAGAATGTATTTGAATCAGTTTGAGCCTTAAGCACAGCTTCCACGCTGCAGCCCACAGGTTAGATCCTGACTACCCACAACACCTCTGATTATTTCAAGGAGGGCAGGATGGTGTTAGTCTCTTCTGTCACTCTATGTAGTAAATACACCATATGGGGCAAACACTGAAAGTGGTGAATGCCCAGTGACGACCTTAGGCTAAGAAATGGATTTTTTCCTAGGAAACTCTCAACTGTATTTGGGGCCAAAATGATGAATTGTAGTGCTTGAGCTTTAGGTTTCTGAGGATGACTCATGTTTGAACAAGTGTGGCAAAATCAAATCGCAAAACTGCCACTGTTCTGTTTGCAATGAAGAGTTGGAATCAGAAATAATATGGAATGTAGACAAAAATCCACATCTGCCTCTGTTTCTTTTTAATGTTGCAGGTAAATGTGAATCTGTGCTGTTATCACCAAAACCTTTTCATAAGCTCCCTGTGCACAAATGCTCTTCCTTCCATGGAATTGCTGTGCTGCTCACTTTGCATCCTCTCATGTCCTAGGTCCATTTCTCACATTCTTCCTTATATTAAACAAGGAAGCACATCCAGTCTGCTGGATACCAGGACAAAATTCCACTTTTAATACATTTTGTTTGGTATTGAGACATAGAGGCTAGTGCAAATTCTGCACATAGGCTTATCCTCTTCCTCCTTGATTCACTGCCACCCACTGCCATGCTCCCATGTCTGCCCATTTCACTATGAGAATCCAAGTTCAATCTTCTGGAGGCTAACCTCAAGTCCTGATGTTCTGTTGTCATTAGATTCTCCATCATTTATTCTGCAAGACATGGTTTCAGGCTGGGCCAAGAGCTAAATTTAAGCAACTCTTGCACCAGCATATGTCCATGGCATCTCCCATAGTGATTTCTGGTTCTGGGGAAAATTTACTTGTTGCAAATACTTCCTTTGGCAGAGAAGACAATTTTCTGTTTACTTCTGACCTTGTGTGGTTAATGTCCTTGCAGGGCTACTAACCGTCTGCAAGGATGCGGAGGTAGGAGTTAGGTTTGTCTTTCCCAAGTCTACTGTATGTGACAGCCTGAGCCTCCTCTAATGCCAAACTCCCCAAGCAACCCTTCTCAGAAAGAATGTCCCTAATAGGATTAATAGGAGCATTAGAAATACCTTTAGTTTGAATTGAATCCCATCAAAGATGTACAGAGATAGGGAAATCTTTCTCTGCAGCAAGCTCAAGGAGTAGTAGAGTCAAGATGAATGAGCAAGTGTCTGGCCATAAGCAATAGTGTGTCAGTTCAACTATAATGAATGATTTAATAGAAATTAACCCTTAAGCATCTATATACAATTACCTTTGTAATTATTGATTTGGCTGATAGCCTGGAAAATGCCAGTCTTCTAAAGTTTAATGGTGCTTTAGTAACATTAATTCGATCTAAAATATGTTCTTCTATTGTTCAGGGCCCAGGCCTTGGACTAGACTGCTCTGTACTGCCATGCAGGAGACCAGAATAAAATTCTTGTTCCTGAGGATGGAAGAGCTTTGCAATGCCATTCCATACAGGTGCTATGGGTTCGAGTTTGTCTATTTCCTGGGGCAGGGAGTGCCTGTTTTGCTATACAGCAGAGAGAGATTGGATGTATGCTCTCCAAGGCCAATTTCTGAGACCTAAAGTGAAGAGAACTGCAGGCAGCATCGTTTGCTAGTGTGTTTAATCCATTATTTTGCTCTATAGTAACTCCTACCAGGTGAGTAGAATTTTAATTCCCCTTGTGGAAGAACTGGTATTTCTTAACTTATATGTGTGTTGTCTAGATACCATGGTAGTGGGTGCATTTGAGTTGCATCTATAGGCATTGTTAGGGTGCTGTCTGGCCCTCAGACACCTGGATTGTGAATGACAGTAATTCAGAAGGGAGAAATTAAAATTAAGAAAAGATAGAGAAAACTCCAGTGAAGAAACCACTATTAGAAGTTTATAAGAAAATGAAATGCTCAAAACACAAATCCGGTGAAAGAGGAAATGTGGGGATGAATGATAGCCTATATAACATATGGCAATGCTGAAATCTAACAATTGAAGGAGTTGGTTATACTGCCCATGTCCCATCCATATCAGGTCAGTGCTTTTACCAAATTTCTCCTGCATGTACAGAACATGTATCTGTGTAGATACTCACATGATTCCCATCATAATTATGCTGCTGCCTAACTTGACCCTTTCATACAAACTTCCCAGCTTCTATTATGGGGTGCATACTAATCACTGTCTGTAGGTTTCCGGGGTTACCCAATGGGAGGAGCAAAAATTGCCTCTGTTAGTCAAGACTGGAGAAGACAGTAAAGAACTTCCGAGGGACCTAACCAAATGAGATAAGTGGACAACACAATGGCAGATGAATTTGTCAGTATTGAATTTCAAGGTAATGCACATTGGATGGAATAATTTAAACTATGCATACACCTTACCAGGTTCTAACATAACTGAAATAACCTGGGGGGAAGCAACACCAGGGATAGACTCACTGAAGACCTTTGCTCAACATGCAGATTAAAAAAAAACAACCCAGCCCAGACAATGTTAGGATGCATAAAGAATGGTATGGAGAATAATACTGAGAGTATAAAGAACAGGAGTACTTGTGGCACCTTAGAGACTAACAAATTTATTAGAGCATAAGCTTTCGTGGACTACAGCCCACTTCTTCGGATGCATACAAGAGAAGTGGGCTGTAGTCCACGAAAGCTTATGCTCTAATAAATTTGTTAGTCTCTAAGGTGCCACAAGTACTCCTGTTCTTTTTGCGGATACAGACTAACACAGCTGCTACTCTGAAAACTGAGAGTATAGAGTCAAAGTGTAGGACTGGAAGGCACCGCCATAGGTCATCTAGACCAGTCCCCTGCACTCAAGGCAGGACTAAGTAATAACTAGACTATTCTTGATAGATGTTTGTTTAACCTGCTCTTAAAAACTTCCAATGGGGATTCCTCAAGCTCCTTAGGCATTTTATTCCAGAGCTTAACTACCCTGACGGGAAGTTTTTCCTAATGTCCAACCAAAACCTCCATTGCTGCAATTTAGACCCATTGCTTCTTGTCCTATCCTCAGAGGTTAACAACAACAATTTTCCACCCTCTTTGTAACAACCTTTTATGTATTTGAAAACCGTTATCATGTCCTCCCTCAGTCTTGACCTTTATTCATTTTTGTTGCTCTCCTCTGGACTTTCTTTAATTTATCTACATCTTTCCTGAAATGTGGCGCCCAGAACTGGACACAGTACTCCAGTTGAAGCCTTATCAGCATGGAGTTCAGAGGAAGAATTACTTCTTGTGTCTTGCTTACAACACTCCTGCTGATACGTCCCAGAACACTGTTCACTTTTTTTTGCAATGGTGTTTTTTGTTAACACCCATGAAGGATCTGCACAAACTGTCTCTTGTTTTAATACCTTTTCACTTAGTGAGTAGGAGATGTCTAAAACTTCAGTAGATCACGATTTGTATGTTCTTGCTGCTGTCTTTTGATGACTTTGTAAGCTGACAGACTCCACCACTTTAATTTTGTGATTATTATTTCCCCTTTAATATTTTTTTGCCAACATTTTAAGTGGAGATAAATTATATTTTTGGTTTTGTGGAATGATCAAGATCATAACTAAACTTCAGAGTGTTATTCTCCAGGAGGGGATGCCTTGGCTTGCAAAATCCAAGGGGAAATGCATGAGAACTGGGGAAATATGGAGAAATACTGCTTCTATGACGGCTTTGACAATATGAGCGGTAACAGAAAAGACTTAACTGAGTGCCTGAATGAGACACAGCATACCAGTAAATTATTTGAATTCATCCTTTTGGTGATGTGGTCTTCTCACTCTGGTATGGAAAAACTTAACAAAGCTCTTGTTAGCACTCCTGAGGAGCAGGAGGCTTGGGTTTGAGAACTTATTCCCTGACTTAATAACTCAAGGATCAGGTATAAAAAGTTGGTGGAAGTGAAGTAAGCATTGTTTTTTGTCCACCAGATTCATAGATTTTAGGACTGGAAGGGACCTCGAGAGGTCATCGAGTCCAGTCCCCTGCCCGCATGGCAGGACCAAATACTGTCTAGACCATCCCTGATAGACATTTATCTAACCTACTCTTAAATATCTCCAGAGATGGAGATTTCACAACCTCCCTAGGCAATTTATTCCAGTGTTTAACCACCCTGACAGTTAGGAACTTTTTCCTAATGTCCAACCTAGACCTCCCTTGCTGCAGTTTAAACCCATTGCTTCTTGTTCTATCCTTAGAGGCTAAGGTGAACAAGTTTTCTCCCTCCTCCTTATGACACCCTTTTAAATACCTGAAAACTGCTATCATGTCCCCTCTCAGTCTTCTCTATTCCAAACTAAACAAACCCAATTCTTTCAGCCTTCCTTCATAGGTCATGTTCTCAAGACCTTTAATCATTCTTGTTGCTCTTCTCTGGACCCTTTCCAATTTCTTCATATCTTTTTTGAAATGCGGTGCCCAGAACTGGACACAATACTCCAGCTGAGGCCTAACCAGAGCAGAGTAGAGCGGAAGAATGACTTCTCGCGTCTTGCTCACAACACACCTGTTAATACATCCCAGAATCATGTTTGCTTTTTTTGCAACAGCATCACACTGTTGACTCATATTTAGCTTGTGGTCCACTATAACCCCTAGATCTCTTTCTGCCGTACTCCGTCCTAGACATTCTCTTCCCATTCTGTATGTGTGAAACTGATTTTTTTCTTCCTAAGTGGAGCACTTTGCATTTGTCTTTGTTAAACTTCATCCTGTTTAACTCAGACCATTTCTCCAATTTGTCCAGATCATTTTGAATTATGATCCTGTCCTCCAAAGCAGTTGCAATCCCTCCCAGTTTGGTATCATCCACAAACTTAATAAGCATACTTTCTATGCCAATATCTAAGTCGTTGATGAAGATATTGAACAGAGCTGGTCCCAAAACAGACCCCTGCGGTACCCCACTCGTTACGCCTTTCCAGCAGGATTGGAAACCATTAATAACAACTCTCTGAGTATGGTTATCCAGCCAGTTATGCACCCACCTTATAGTAGCTCCATCTAAATTGTATTTGCCTAGTTTATTGATAAGAATATCATGCGAGACCGTATCAAACGCTTTACTAAAGTCCAGGTATACCACAGCCACAGCTTCACCCTTATCCACAAGGCTCGTTATCCTATCAAAGACAGCTATCAGATTGGTTTGACATGATTTGTTCTTCACAAATCCATGCTGGCTGTTCCCTATCACCTTACCACCTTCCAAGTGTTTGCAGATGATTTCCTTAATTACTTGCTCCATTATCTTCCCTGGCACAGAAGTTAAACTAACTGGTCTGTAGTTTCCTGGGTTGTTTTTATTTCCCTTTTTATAGATGGGCACTATATTTGCCCTTTTCCAGTCTTCTGGAATCTCTCCCGTCTCCCATGATTTTCCAAAGATAATAGCTAGAGGCTCAGATATCTCCTCTAGGAGCTCCTTGAGTATTCTAGGATGCATTTCGTCAGGCCCTGCTGACTTGCAGGCATCTAACTTTTCTAAGTGATTTTTAACTTGTTCTTTTTTTATTTTATCTGCTAAACCTACCCCCTTCCCATTAGCATTCACTAAGTTAGGCATTCCTTCAGACTTCTCGGTGAAGACCGAAACAAAGAAGTCATTAAGCATCTCTGCCATTTCCAAGTTTCCTGTTACTGTTTCTCCCTCTTCACTAAGCAGTCTTTGGTCTTCCTTTTGCTTCTAATGTATTGATAAAAAGTCTTCTTGTTTCCCTTTATTCCCATAGCTAGTTTGAGCTCATTTTGTGCCTTTGCCTTTCTAATCTTGCCCCTGCATTCCTGTGTTGTTTGCCTATATTCATCCTTTGTAATCTGTCCTAGCTTCCATTTTTTATATGACTCCTTTTTATTTTTTAGATCATGCAAGATCTCGTGGTTAAGCCAAGGTGGTCTTTTGCCACATTTTCTATCTTTCCTAACCAGCGGAATAGCTTGCTTTTGGGCCCTTAATAGTGTCCCTTTGAAAAACTGCCAACTCTCCTCAGTTATTTTTCCCCTCGGTCTTGATTCCCATGGGACCTTACCTATCAGCTCTCTGAGCTTACCAAAATCTGCCTTCCTGAAATCCATTGTCTCTATTTTGCTGTTCTCCCTTCTACCCTTCCTTAGAATTGCAAACTCTATGATTTCATGATCACTTTCACCCAGGCTGCCTTCTACTTTCAAATTCTCAACGAGCTCCTCCCTGTTTGTTAAAATCAAGTCTAGAACAGCTTCCCCCCTAGTAGCTTTTTCAACCTTCTGAAATAAAAAGTTGTCTGCAATGCAGTCCAAGAATTGGTTGGATAGTCTGTGCCCCGCTGTGTTATTTTCCCAACATATATCCAGATAGTTGAAGTCCCCCATCACCACCAAATCTTGGGCTTTGGATGATTTTGTTAGTTGCTTAAAAAAAGCCTCATCCACCTCTTCCACCTGGTTAGGTGGCCTGTAGTAGACTCCTAGCATGACATCTCCCTTGTTTTTTACCCCTTTTAGCCTAACCCAGAGACTCTCAACACTTCCATCTCCTATGTCCATCTCTACCTCAGTCCAAGTGTGTACATTTTTAAAATATAAGGCAACACCTCCTCCCTTTTTCCCCTGTCTATCCTTCCTGAGCAAGCTGTACCCATCCACACCAACATTCCAATCGTGTATTATCCCACCAAGTTTCAGTGATGCCAACAATGTCATAGTTGTATTTATTTATTAGCATTTCCAGTTCTTCCTGCTTATTACCCATACTTCTCGCATTTGTATATAGGCATCTAAGATACTGGTTTGATCTTTCCTCCCAGTTTTGTCCTGACCCTCCTTTCTCTTTGCCAATATAGCCCACACTCCCTCTCATTTCTGACCCATCTCCCAGGTCTCCATGTTCCCCACTTACCTGCGGGCTTTGCTCACCTGTCCTCGTCGAACCTAGTTTAAAGCCCTCCTCACTAGATGGTGCAAATACAGCAACTGAATCAGTGGAGGTGGGAGATATGCTAAAGTGACTGGCAGGGACTAGTTTGGAATTATATATTCAACACTGGTTGAAAGTCAATCTTTTCATGTAAAGTCTGGACCTTTGAGGGTGAAATTGTTTCCTGTCTAGAAGTTGTGAAACAGCTGGGGCTTTAATGGAGAAACATCAAGTGCAATTGCCATTAATTAATTGGGGAGAGGGTTAATTGAGCATTGGCCTGCTAAACCCAGGGTTGTGAGTTCAGTCCTTCAGGGGGCTACTTAAGGATCTGGGGCAAAATCAGTACTTGGTCCTGCTAATGAAAGCAGGGGGCTGGACTGGATGACCTTTCAAGGTCCCTTCCAGTTCTAAGAGATAGGATATCTCCATTAATTTTATTTAATTTAATCTCTTGCTTGAAAAATTGGCTCTGCTCCTGGAATGTGGGGTTGGAAGAATATCCATTCTCAGGTCCCTACACTGCCCAGTCAGACTGTGGCAGTATGGCCGTCTTTTCAATGAGCAGCTTTGTACATGGCTTTGTTTCCTGTTGTTATATGCACTTTGAAGTGCTTTTTGGTATTTCAGCATCACTGCTCTGATTTGCACAGTGCAAATACTAACTAACAAATATAGATGTATCTAATAGTTTCCATGGCAATTGGTGACCATGGCAACTGAGAACTAGCTTTGCAATGAATTTGATGGACAGATTTAAAAAAAAAAATCAACCAACTAATTACCAAATGTTTCAGGGAAAATGCTGAATTTTAACTCTGCAGGATCTATAGGTCCAATGGGAATTTGTCTATGAACATTGCTTGAGCGCTAAAAGGAAATATTGCGCTACTGCAGATTTAAAACTGTGTCCCATGTGAGCCGGCAGGCTGCTTGATGTGAGGTATTTACTGAAGAGAGATTTCTTCTCTTGGAGTTTATGCTTTCTCTTCCCTTTCAGACCTTTACTAATGCAAAAATATTTCCAAACTAATTCCAGATACCTGACCTCTCATTATAAGAGATTGGAGGAGTAGAGAAGAGAGATTGAGGATCAGTTCCACTAAATGTTCCCATCATGGTAGATTATTGCTGCTTCTCTGTTTGACCTAGATACTACTTTAGAACAAAACAGAAGAATAATCCAAACCATTGCTTGGAGATGCAGCTAGAATGTGTTTCTAGTACTTCCTGTACCATGAAGGATGCACATTCACATGGGCTAACTCTCTCCATCACCTCTGAGTGTTCTTATGTGCAGAATAAACAGTGGGTTTAAGTAGTGTGCCCTCAGAAAATTTAGCCTTTCCCATTTTAAACCATGTATGCAGTTTAAGATGCAATATCCGCTTGAGATTTAGGGCTCAGCAAGAAATTAATTTGTCACCTAGGGCTTCACTGTGCTGTTAATTCTTAGTACAGTTGTTTGTCAGGACTCCTAATAGCTAAGTTTTATTTAAAAGACTTTCAGCACTGTGTTGATTATTCTAGTGTAGCATGCAAATGTGTCATGTTACAAAGATAAGAAAATAAACCCAATCCCATCTGTTTCTTTGCATTTTTAATTATATTAACTCTCTTTGGACTGATCTGCAGTGCAGGACCCTTCTCCTTCTGATCCTTTTATTCCACCAGAGGAATGTGAAAATCTTTGACTGCACAGCCAGACCAGAATGACCATCCTCAAGATGAGGGATGAGACTGAATCCCCAACAATAAAATTTTATGCTGAGAGCTCTGTGCTCTCTGGGAGAAAATAAAAAAAACCCAACTAGTACTGTATTGAAAGGAGAGTTTATTTGACTTATGAGTATTGAAAAGAACCTTAGTATGCAGGCTCGCCTGCACTGAATTATCATAAACCTTTTATTCTCTTTGGCTGAGATGGTCCTGGATTTATACAGACTAAGAGATGTGATGTCCTGGGCCACCTGCATGGGAGAGATGGCGATACTTTTGGGTATGAAGAGAGAATTCTGTGACTGAGGGGTCCTATTGGAGAGGATCAGAAGAGTAGCTCAGGGGATTGGGCTCTCCTGAGAGACCATCGGGAAATGTGGTTGCTGCTTGGAATTTTTGTCCTGTAGCAGACCAGTTATTGCCATGAATGGTGAAGTTTTTAAGGGAGAAGGAATAGGAAAGGATTCTTCTTTGAGCGTTTGTCCTTCTGCATATTACACTTCTGATACACCCAAGACTGGAAGGTTTTTGCTAGCAATGTCTTTTGGCCCGCAAATGTGCCCCACCTCCGCTAGTGCTCCCTACAGAGGCTATAAAGGATGGTGCTGACCAACTGCCTTTTCAGTTTCTTGTCACTGACCTTGGCCTGAGATGATAAGCTCATATTCCTATCTAGCTGAACACTTGGCTCTTCTTCGAGGAGTGTTCTTGTGGGTGCTCCACTTTAAGTGTCTTGGCGCCCTGTGCTTGTAATCGGAGCTTTGTAGTAGCAGTGCCCGGTTGGCTGCGCACACGCGGCAGCTGTCTCGTGCCACTCCAAGCAGCTACCCAGCGTGCACAGCCAACTGTCCCCCGTTCCTTCTCTACTGCCTTCAGCTTGAGTCGGAGCGACAGCAGCGCTTCTCTTACCTTAGATCAATAGTTTTGTTTTCCCGGCCTTGTTAGCCCTTCATTTCATTCTGTTTATCCTCTATTTTATATTTTACTTAACTTTTTTTTCTAAAAATAAAAAAATCTTATTTCTTTCACCCTGGCGGGTCCACGGCTTTGAAAGACAACAAAAACGGGTTTATTCCTCTTCTTTCTTCAAAACAAGTATCCCCTCAGGCATGTCCAACTCTCCTGGCTTTAAAAGCTCCGGACTTGGAGACTGAATCGATACCGGTTCAGATGGTCACACAGTCAGTCCGCTGCCTTGGTGAGACACACGTCACTCAATAGTATCTCCATTGCAAAAAATTGACTGCTAGCAAGGAAGGCTATAGATCTCCAGTTGAAACTCCTGATGATGGAGAAATCCCTCAGACCAGCCTCCAACCCCAAGTCCAGGACTTCTCCTGGCCAACAGTCGCCAGTGACAGCATCTGACAGGGGATTTGCTTCAAAAATGGCTGCTAAGGAGCCTGCTCCCAAATAGGCTACCAGAAACGGCCTCACTCATCCCCACAGCAAGTTTTGCCTAAAAGAATGCGATCTCTGAGTGAAAAATCTGCCTCACAACTGATGGTACTGAGAGCGCCAGACTGTGAGGCACCGGGAATGTCTGGCACCGAGACTTCCCGAGGGAGCGGAAGAAAACCTCCGCACGGAGCAGTGCAATGGCACCATCTGCTGTACCTACACAACACAGCAAGTCATCAGCACTGGCAGCTCTGACCCTGATTCCGAGCCAGTGCATACTGCAGTCCCTGGCACCGAGCCTCCTGGTTCCGCAGCAATTTATGAGACAAGTGGACCTCATAGTTGCTTCAATGCCAGGGACTCCCCTATTCAGTACTAATGGTACCCCAGCGAGACCGGAACCAAGACTGATGACCACCCCCGGTGGATCAGCCCCTCCCCTCTCCAGTGATGAGGAAGAAGAGGACGAGGCAGGGATATACACCCCTCGCCACTCCTCCCCTAAACCGGGACCTTCTCAGCACAACACATTTGCTGACATGCAAGGCTGGTAGGCTCAACTGTGGGTACCGCCTACTATGACCTTTCCACCCAATTGGGTATACTGGGACACGTGGACCTTATATAGGGCCCAGAACCTCAGGCCCCCCAACCCACCAAGGTCCAGAACAACATGGTCCACGTCATCAACTGCCCCAGCTTCCTCAGAGATGCGGGATGACGAGGTCGAGGAGCCTGAGAGTGATACCTTGCAACCCACCCACATTTCATCTTCATTGCCGGACGAAACAATAATGCCACCATCCCCCACTTCGCCAGATGATTTCAAATATTTACAGGACCTATTCAAAAGGATAGCAGAATCCCTGGACACTTCCTTACAGAGCTACCAGAGACCCAACACAAGCTCACAGACATACTTCAGGCATCTGCAATAGCAAAGATTGTACTGCTGATTAATGATGCCATAATGGACCCTGCAAAAATAATCTGTCACCCTCTTGTAAGAGATCTGACAAGAAGTATTATGTGCCAGCAAAGGGGGCTGAGTTTCTATTCACCCACCCTGCACCAAACTTGCTGGTAGTAGAGGTGGTTAATCAAAGGGGAAAACAACACCAGTCTAGAACCACCCGTTATGATAAGGACTGGAAAAGGCTAGACCTTTTTGGGTGGAAAGCCTGTTCCTCAGTTACACTCCATTCCGCAAAGCTAATTCTTCAGTCCTACTAGCCAAATACACGCATAATCTGTTCTCCAAAACGTCAACTTTTATTGAAAATCGACCAGAAGACCTAAACGAACTGTACAAAGCAAACATCTCTGAAGGGTCTCTCATCGCCAGAATGGATCATTCACATTGTCCATTTCCCTGAGGATGATATGGTGGTGTGACTTTTAGATATACCATATAGGTGACACAGTTGCTGGATCTCTCCAGCTTCAAAGTTCCTCCCCTGATCTGAGTGTAGCCTGGTGGGACACCCATAATGCTAACCAATTTTTCATGATTGCTTTAGCAGCTGTGTAGACAGTCTGACTTCTGGTAGGCGCTGCCACTGTATTGGGTTCCAACAGTGTATAATCCATTGCTAACACTTCTAAAGGTGCTGATACGGTCACACAAATTATGGCCACCCTCTCTTGAGGAAATGCATCCCTAGCAAGAGCATACCTCTTGCACTGTTGTATCCAGTTCTGTACATCTTGAGTCACACCAATCCTATAATAACTCCTCCTCGTGATCTCTAAAGTACCCTATTCTCCAAAGTGACCTCCATGATCATGTTTAGCTTCATATATCTCCCTTCGCAGCTGTCTGGGTACTATCAGTTGTAGCAAACTCTTGCCGTCCCAAGGGCATGTCAGGCGGTGATATAGCAGACCTCGATGTAAAAGCAATCTGTTCTGCTGCCACCTCCATTTCTTTCTCTTAAGAGTGAGAGCATCACATTTATCTTGGTCTTTCTCTTCACCCTCAGTCAGAGCAACAGGACCAATGTCCAGATCCTTCATCTACATTCTTCTCAATGCCTCAGGGGAATAACTCACATCCTGTAATAAACTCACTGGACAGGACAACCCCACCATTCTTGTTTCCTGAGAGTTCTCTTCACCCTTTTTCATCCATAAGCTAGACCACACCTCTTTTTTGGTTTAATGAGGATAAAATCATTTTGCTGATCTTTTCCTTCAGGTTCATTCCATACAGGCAATCTGGATAGTTCATTCACATATCCATTCATTTTTTCTGGTTTGTAACAGATTTCAAAATCTAATTCAGTGAGTTGTGCCAGCCATGGGTGTTCCATAACATGCAAATCTGCTGAGTCTAACTACTTGAGGGGATTGTGAGCTGTCTTCATAGTAAACTTTTTTTATACATCAGATACTCCTTGAATTTCTCCATAGCAGCCCACTTTAAAGACAGCAATTCCAACTTGAATGTGCTGTAATTATGGTGTCACCTACTAGTGTATGCTATCACTCGTTCCGCTCCCTCCTGTACCTGCTCAGTACAGCTCCTAAGCCACAGAAACTAGCATCAGCAGTCAGTATAAATGGCAGCTTGAAATCTGGATATGCTAGAATTGGAGTAGTCATCAGTCTCCTTTTCAACTCTTCAAAAGCTTATTGGCACTCTGGTGTCCACTCAAAAGGTACTATCCTAGCCCCTCATTTGAGCTTCCCCACTAGTTAATTCAAAGGATGGAGATCTTCACAATCCCAGAAACAAATCTTCGGTAGTAGTTTATAAAACCAAGCATTCTCTTGACTTCAGTTGGACTTTTTGGCCTGGGCCAGTTTTCCAGTGCCCTGGTCTTCTCTGGATTACCAGCAGTTCCCTGAGCAGACACCACATGTCCTGGAAATTTTAACTTCGAAACTGAGCAATTGACGTTTACTAGGTTTCAACTTTTAGTCCAGGTTTCGCAAGCTTGACCAGAACCAAGTCTAATTGCTCTAAGTCAGGACCAGCTCTAGGTTTTTTGCTGCCCCAGGCAAAAAACAACAACAACAACAAAACCTCAGAGAATGCAACTGCTGAAGCGAAAAAAACGGAATGCCGCCCCTGGAATTCTGCCGCCCCAAGCATGAGCTTGGTTTGCTGGTGCCTAGAGCCGGCCCTGCTCTAAGTGTTCATTAAAATTCTGTGAGAACAAGAGTATGTCATCTAAATGATTTAGGAGACTCTCAAATACCTAATCTCCTAATACTGTCTCCATCAATCTTGGGAAGGTGGCTGGAGCATTGCATAACCCATAGGGCATGCAAATACACTCAAACAGTCCAAATGGGATAGTCATGGCTGTTTTCCCAATATCGTCAGGCCCCATAGCTACCTGGAAATATCCAGCCATTAGATCAAGAGAGGAGAACAGTATCTCAACCCAGTGCATCTAGTAATTCTTCTATCCTTGTCAATGGATAGGCATAATTCTTTGTCACCATGTTCAGTTTCCTGTAATCAGAGCAGAACCATATGGACTCATCCTGTTTTCTGATGGTCACCAGAGGAGAAGCCCAAGGACTGCCGTTTTCTCTGAGAATTCCTTGAGACACCAAATTTTTGTATGTGGTTCTTGAATTCCTTGTACACATGGGGAGAAACTCTTCTATGTCTCTGCTTTATGGGTCCTTTGTTTCCAGTGGGTATACAAAGCACCACTACTTCAGTATATCCCAGGTCACTATCAGATTTAGAAAACACATCTTTGTTTCTGGAGCTCTCTCAACTGCTGTTTCTGAACAGGACGCAACATTTCCCAGTCTACTTTTAGAGAAACAGTTTCTGGCTTCTGCTCTTGTGGTAGTGAGTCTTTTTCTCTCTCTTTTCCTGAGCCTCCTGAACCCTCACTACAGTGCCTTGTTCAATCTCCAAGATTTCTGGAGGCACTATCCTGACTGGTCATACTATCCCAGCCACTCAGGTCCAGGGTGATAACTAGGCCACCCGGACACTGATATTCAACATTTGGACTGGCGACACTCCTTCCTAAGATTTGGCCATATATGAGCTATGACAACCCCTGCTGGTAAGCTTGTCATCATAGGTGGAGTGACTAAAACTTGGCATGAGGGTATCCACTGTAGACAACAACGACCTTGCACCTGACACTCGGTGGAATTGACACTTTTATTCCCAGCTACTTGTACATATCCAATCCTGCCTGGCTGTTAAATCTTCTGACACTGAGCATTTACTTTAGCCCAGATGCAGGACACTCTCCTCTTAGTACAGTACTCCTGAAAGCTGCACTAGGGCCCAAAGAGTCTATATAAATCCTTCAGGATGTTCATGTCCAGGATCATGGGAACTCCAATCCCGCCATCTCAGGCTCAAATAAGCATCCCAGACAATAAAAACACCCTTCTAAGGCAATAAGTGCACTAAGCAGTGACTATCTGCCTCCAAATCTCCAGTCACCAGAATATCTAATCCATTAGCTGTTGTCAACTTTATGCAGCTGGTATCTTCGATGGCATGAGGTCTTACATGGTTCTTATAAAACTAATTTGCCATACTTCAGACTCCGTGTCAAGTAAACACCATTTCTTCAGCCTTCCAATCTCCACTTATACAGTGAGGTTGTCTCCAAAAGCTCTGATGCCTTCTTTTCCTCTATCTGCGGACTGGCCATAGTTCTAACCATCTATAAACCCACTCCAGGTGAAGTAGTGGTGGTCTTGTCTCTTTTCAAGAGTCTCTTCTGCCTTCACTTCAGTTTTGAACTTCAACTCTCGCTCTCTACCAAGAGAGTAAATTCTTCCTCGATCCTTTCAGTTACATGGACATTCTCTCCAGACGTAACCAGACTCATGGCATCCATAGCAAACCAGTTTTGCCCTGACTATCTCTTAATGGAGATCTCCTGCAGTTTTCTGCCTCTCAGAATGCATTGTTGTCTCAGTGAAAGATCTGGTTGATATACTACTCTAAACAGTTCTTGTTGATCACTAACTCTTTGTACTGCTTTGTTCAAACTCGCTAAGACAGTGGTGTTATTCTCCAGATCAGCCACAATGGTTCGGATAGCTCCTTCATTTTGTTTCCCTACAACTACCTTTATTTCCAACTCCTTCAAATAAAAAATTCATCCTGTGACACTCTGTACCTCGAGGGAACACCCTGCATCCCCATGTTCATTCTTATAATTGATTGTGTGGTATCCAATGCAAAGTTTGTCATGTCAGGTGTCTTCAGAAGGCTCATGATGCATTGAGCATTGTTATAGTAATGTTATAGGTTATAATTTCATGTATAGAGTTATGAGACTGAAAATGTGTCCTCGTGGCTTAAAACAAGGCCAGGGAAAACTCACCAGGAGTAGAGGGGCAGTTCACACCTCATCAGGGCAGGTATGGGACAAACCCACCCCAGCCTCACAGGCACAAAGGACACTGGCCTAGGCAGCAACAAAGGATCTGTTGGACTCTCGAGTGAGTCACCCCCCCTTTCCCTTGGTCAGTTTGGGACTACGATCAGGTAATGTTCACCTGATTCTGAAGTGGGGGGGGGGCAAATCCAAGGGGAAGAAAGAACATGATAAAAGGGAGAGACGTTTTCCATGCTCTCTCTCTCCCACCTCCATCTACAGACGCTACCACCAAGCAACTGAAGCGCTGATCAAAGGGGAGAGCCTGGCTGAAGGGCAACCAGTCAGCCTATGGTGAGAAGCATCTAAGTTTGTAAGGGCATTGAAAGTGTTAAGATCAGCTTAGAATGCGTTTTGCTTTTATTTCATTTGACCAAATCTGACTTGTGCTTTCACTTATAATCATTTAAAATCTATCTTTTGTAGTTAATAAATTTGTTTGCTTATTCTACCTAAAGCAGTGCATTTGGTTTGAAGTGTGCCAGAGACTCCCTTTGGGATAACAAGCCTGGTACATATCAATTTATTTGTTAAATTGACAAACTCATAAGCTTGCAGTGTCCACCGGCCATAACTGGACACTGCAAGATGGAGGTTCCTAGGCTCGTGTCTGGAACCAGAAATATTGGCTAGTGTCTTTTGGTTGCTCAGTTGAAGCAGCGTCTGGCCAAAAGTGCTCACTCACATAACTGGGAGCAGCTTACATACTAGAGGCTGTGCGTGAACAGTCCAGGAGTGAGAGTTCTCACAGCAGAGCAGGATAAGGCTGGTTCCCAGAGTTGAGGATTGGAGTGATCTAGTAGGTCACCGGTCCAGATAACACTAGAAAAACATCACAGATCTTCCTCAGACCACTCAGTGCCTGCCCTCAGGTCAGAAAAAGACAATGTAGGCTGCTCCTTGAATTTCCGCTTCATTTCATGTCTTAACCCATCATCCCTCATCCTATCACTTGGCTCTCCTCTTGATTTTGCACTTTGGAGTGTCTCTCCTGTAAATTCTAGGCAAAATTCCTGTTTCACCCTCTTCTTGCTTCTCTCATAAAATTCTCGCAAGCAAGTTTCAGAAGGGCCTTGTTGCCTTACACGTTAATCAGCAACTTGAAAATGTTCTTTGCACTGCTAACCAGCTAGACCTGTTTGTCAGGAATCTTGTTTGTCACCATGTCTACAGTTCCATATTGCAAGTTATCAATCACTCATGGTAAAATATGATTTTAGTAATTACAACTGTTTATCTGAGTTCACAATCTGCCCCAGGACTGCAGATAGCAGTTTCAATCCATCATTGATGAAAGTCAACTGCTAGCCAGAAAGTCCTTTTAAGCATCAGTGGATGCAGCAGATACTGTATCTTGCGCCCTGGCAATAGCCATGCTCATGTGATGGGCAGCGTGGCTCCTTTTGTCCTGCATCCCAAGGGAAGTGCAGATGGCAATGGAAGATCCTCCCTTTAGCGGGTAATAATCTGTTCAGTGAGAGAATTGATGAGTCACTGTACACCCTCAAGGATTCTAGAGCCATGTTTAGATCCTTGAGGATTTACACTCCAGCACATACAAGAAAGTACACTAAGTGGCCAACATATCATAGAAAAGGCCTACTACTCACCCTCCTACCACCAGTAGCAATACAAACCACGTTGCAAGTGACAGAAGGTGCAAAGAAGGAGATCTAATGCACCACCTTCATTCTCCTCTAACAGGGCTCCTCAGTCAAAACAGCCATTTTGATGGGACTCTCTGGAGCTGCAGACCAACTAACATGACAGGGTAGGATCTTCTCCCCCCACATTCCCTTTGGAGGTGGACTAGCCCAATTTTCAACAAACTGGCAGTCAGTTACATCAGACAGGTGCTGGTGAGTCTTAACAGGATATACTATCCAATTTCACTTCACTACTCCCTCCAAATCTACCCATCCCATCCCTCTTCAGGGACCCCATGCACAAGAAGATTTTCATTCAAGAGGTGGAATAGCTTCTACAGCTGGGATTCATAGAACCAGTGTATCCTTGGCACATAGGGTACTTCCTCCTCTCCAGGAAAAGAGGAGGATGAAGACCTATTATAGACTTCAGGCTACTGAGCGCCTACATTTGATGTCTGAGGTTCAGGATGGTCACCTGATCTACCATAATCCATCACTGGATCAAGGTGGATCACTGCTAAGAGTTTTCATAAGGCCTTTGGGTTTTTGCATGCCTTTTCCCCTGCACAACCAAAGGCATGCCAGCAGGGAGGTTCCTTGTTCGCACCAGTTGAGTTTTTGCCTGCTGTCTTGCTTTCGATCTTAAAAATTATTTTCATGTAGGCATTCACCCAGCATACAGGAGAACTGCCTCCTAAAGAATCTTCATTATCCCTGGATCAGACAGTGGCTTCACCCCTGGTACCTCAGCACCAAATGACTCGAAGGCATTCCAGGAGCTACTGCCTAGATTCAGACCCTGGATATTGAGACTTCTGTAATCCAAGAAGTATCTCAATTTTTTTGACATTAAGTTCCTCAGCTCCCTGTTAATGAGGGAATATTTAATCCTGCAAAGATGCCGTGGCAAACACCTGACACCCTTTCTCCTACAGCCAGGAGAGTCAAGAAGAGGTATCAAGTGCCACACGGGACTTAAGCAATTCTCTATTCACCCCAGTCCAGGATCCTTGGTACTGTTTGCAGTGCAAGAAAAGTTAAAATCTGCAGAGTATCCCCAAAAATTCAACCTCTTGATAGAAAAGGAATACTCCTCTTCCTCAATGCAGCTTCACATTGCAAGCTGCCAAGCCCTCTTTGTGAAGTATAATTTCCTTATGTGGGACAAGGTAACGTCAGGACTCTAGGCAGAAGCTCAAGCCCATAGTAAAAGAAGGCTAGTTGATGTCAAAAATATCCCTGCAGGCCGCTATGAATGCCTCTGACACAGCTGCTAGGGCATGGACACAGCTGTTACAATGCAGAGATCCTTGTGACTGCAAGATCTGCCATTTCAGGGGATGGAGCAGTTCAATAAGTAGATAGATGAGACTTTATTCCCTCAAAGATCCTAGGGCCACATCGTGTATACTTCAGCGTCCTATCACAAGCCCTATAGATATCAACCACAGCAGAGACAGAGGATGCCCACCTACTCTCAAGCAACCTGACTAACCTCTTAGGAAAAAGCATAGGTATGCCAAGAGGCACCTGCCGTCCTCCTCACGTGCTTTGAGGTAGCAGGTCTGATGGGAGTGTGAAGAGCCACAGGAGCCTTTCCAGAGCTAAATGTCTTCTTCAGAAACCATCTTGTCCCTTTCCATCAGGCTTGTTCTGCCATTACATCTGACAAATGTGTGTGTTACATATAATCATCCATGACTACCCTATCCAATTCTCTAATCTTTATTCCCCCTACACCCACCCTTTTCCCCAGCTTCAGGAGCCCTTCTCACAAGAGCCAACTGAAGAAGTAAGTGGCCACTTTCCTTAGTCTAGGAGCCACAAAGGAGCACAAGGGAAGAGGCTCTATTCCTGGTGTTTCCTTATCCTGAAGAAGAGAAGAAAGGTGGTCTCCATCCTATCCTAGACCCTAGAAGACTGAACAAATGCATACTCTGTCTCACATTCAGGATCGTATTGCTTCCCTCCATCATTCAGTCCCTTCAGGTTCAAGAGTGGTTCATGACTGTCAACTTACAAGACTTATACTTCCATATAGCCATCCTCCCTCACCTCCATACCAACACTTGGCACAGGAACAGTGATAGTGATAACCATGCCCACTGTTTACCCCCTAGGATCATTACTTCATAGAAGGGATAGGTACATGGGAATTACTCAGACATCAGACCAGCAAGCCACCTAGTCCAGTCTCCTCTCTCTGACACTGGCCAGTGCGAAATGTTGAAATCCTCTACTGGATGATTATGAAATAACCTGCCTATAGGAAACGTTTCTTCCATCAGTTAATGATTGGTTTGTGCACTGAAGAATGAGGGTTTGTATCCTTTTTTATCTAATCTCTTGTAACTCTGGATGTTCACATTAGCCATATAAAATCTAATTTTTGTTTTAACCCTATAGATTTCTTGGCCCTGGATATCTGGTGGCAGTGAGATCCATAGATTGATTATGCATTGAGAATTTGAAAAAAAAATCCTCAATTTAAAACTTGTTGCCTTTCAACTTAATTGAGTGTCCTCTTGTTCTTGTATTTTATGAGTGAGCAGCTAAGGGCACTTGATTTACCTTTTATCATTCTTTTTTCTGTATATTACTATTCTGTCCCTTGCTAGGCTATTTTCTAAACAGTCTCGATCTTTTCAGTCCATTCCTTATGCATCCTAACATTTTATACATTCCCACCTGGACTACTGTGCTCAGTTCTGGTCACCCTGTCTTAAAAAAGATCTAATAGAAATAGAGCAGCTCAAAGATGGGTGATGAGGCCTGGAAAAACACATTATTCCAGGTGAGGCTATAATAGATAATGGCACTGTAATGTTAAAAATATTACGCTTTGTCACATTCCTTATGCTTCCTAAAGCTGTGTTTGCTTTTCCGACCTGCACATTGATTAGAGGTTGTCATTGAGACTCTCCAGTGTGGTCCATGTCTTCTGCCTTATTACAGTTACTTCAAAATGCCAAAAGGTGTATGAGCTGTTCAAATTATTCCTTCCAAATATAACAATGCATTTGTCAGCTTTGAATTTCATCTGCCCATCATATTGCTCATTCACTTAGCTTTGTTAGGCTCCTTTGAAGTGCCTCAGCTTTTCTGTTGTTTACTAACCTGAGTAATTTTTGTGTCAGATGCAAATATTTTCATTTCACTACTCACTCCATCTTCTAGATTAATTAATACATTACGTAACACCAGATCTAGCTGCACCCAAGCAGAATACTGTTCCTGCAAAGAGCCCTATCAACGTCAATAGAGATTCCTTTTTTGAAGATCCAGTTGCAGGATAGGGGCCCAAGCATGGAACCTTCTAGCACACCATTGTGAATCTTCAGCGATGGTCAAAATTGACCATTTAGCCCTACAGGTTTTGTCCCTTTCCCAGTTTCCAGTCCCAAAACTTAGTTTTCTTTGACAAAGTACCTCTTAAAAGGATAAAGAGTTTTTGAAAGTCCAACTCAATTATACCAACCAGTTCTCTTGTGTCCACTATCTTGCGACGCACATAAAACTCTAATACTTTAGTGAGTCATGATTTTTCTTTTCAGAAGCCATTCTGGTTTGTCTCTATCGTATCATGTTCATATAGGTATTTTGTAATTCTGCTTTTAACTGTTTGTTTGATCCAATTTGCTAGTGCTGAGGCGTAAGATTTATTTGTCTGTAATGCTCAGGATTACTTCAACTGCCTTTTTAAAAAAATAGGCACAACACTTAGCTATCATGCAGTTCTGCAGAGTTTAGTGAAATGCATATTTTTGGTAACAACAGCAACACTCTATTATTATGTTCCTTCGTTGCTTTTGGGTGTAACCATATGGGCCTGGTGACTTGTTACTATTTAATTTGTCATTATAGTCCAGGACCTCTTCTTTTGACAGCTCAGGCTTGTACTGCGCTCACTCTTTTACCTGGAAATAGCTGGTCTCTCTCCCAACATCCTCTGTGGTGCAGAGTCATTAAAATAAAATGTTTACTATCTCTGCAATGTCCTGCTCCTCAGCTTTTCACTTTAGCCCTGATATTCCAAAGGATCCATTGATTTTCTGGCAGCTGATGCTTTAAGAGGAAACGGGAGAGTGCTGCTGTGGTACACAGACTCCTGTGTTCCACTGGGTGGCAGCAGAGCCTCTGTTCAATTGTTAATTCTCAGTTATTGTGACTTTGTTTCTGCTAGAAGAAGCAGTCCCAGAGTCATACCCCTGCACGAGGAGTATGAATCTGTAAATGCAATTTGTAATGTATTGAGAATTGTGTTGGAATTGCAAGCTATAACTTTTTAAAAATTTTTTTGGTTGTTTTGTTTTGGTGGGGGAAAGGGTGTTCCTGGTCATATTTGCAAGCCAAGGAAGCTCTGAAGCAAAAAGTGCAATCTGAGTCAGTCTGAAAAGAGCCATCTTAAAGTAAAGTCAGATGAGTTGTGCCTTGCTGCATTAGAGAGCTCCCACTTTTCTCTGTCTGTTTGGGGGTTCTTGTGTGGTGGTCGTGGTCTGAATTCTAAGAAATAGAAGTGTTAACATTGTTACCTTCCAGCAAGAGTATTTGGTTTTTTTTTTAATCTAATTTCTCTGTGTGTATTCTGGGAACATAACACAATCCATACATCGGGGGTTAGAGAATATTTAAGATTGCTTCTTTGGTTATATTACATTTACTCAGGCTTTATCAAGTTGCTGAAGGGTATATCTGTCCCTGTAGGACAAGGAGATGAAGCCCAAGGATTGTTTTAGTTGAAGCTTGTATTACTCCTGTGTTTGCAAATCAGTCATTTCTGGATGTAGATTGTTCCAGCACATGACAGAGCAACTAGACATAGTGCGGTGCCACTACACACAAAATGTTGTTGTCATCATAATGGAGGTGTGCCTGCTGATGCCATTTTTGTAATATGCTGTTAAAAGCTATTACCTCTGTTTTCTGTTTCCTCTTCCCATTCACCTATCAAACAAATGTTTGCACTTAAATCTACATGTGGCATTAGAACTGGATTATGGTTTGCAGGCAGAGCTATTTTTCACTGCTGAGTCTTGTATCAGAATATCTTGCTGATTTGTCCTCTCTGTTTTCTCTTGACAGTGCTTGTCTCTCATTTGCTGGCCAGGGTGCTAACTGTTCTTGCCTTCTTCTCAATCTGAGTCTACTCTAATTGGTGGTTTTCATGGGCAGCGGGTGGAGCCCCCCTTCAGGAAGGCTAGCCCCTTCCTCCCTCTCCCTCCTCCCCTGCGGCCAGAGCCCTGAGCTCCCCTGCCCCCTCCGTGGCCAAAGACACAAGACCACCCCCCTCGGACAGAGGAACCCTGGGCCGGGCAAAGCCCTGAGCCCCCGAACCTCCACCTGCCCGGAGGAGCCCCAGGTCAGCGCGCCTCTCCTCCTCTCCCCTTCCCAGACCCAAGCTGCCCCGGGGAAAAGTGTCTCTTCACAACGCTTTTGATATGCCCCATGCAGGTTTCGGGATGGCTAAGGGGGCAGTATTTGCTAATCAGCTTCCTGGGTTGATCGTTAATCTCTCTGGAGTTGAGGGAGATTACTGATGAACCTGGGAAGGTGAATAGCACATACTGCCTTCTCAGCTGCCCCAAAACCTGCATGGGCATAATAAATCAAAAACTCCCTCCTGCACCCAAGCCCCGCAAACACCCTCCCACCCCCAGCCAGGGGTCCGTTGGTCACAGCAGTGCTATTATACCCGCCGCCCATATAAAGTACGTGTCTAAACTGAATAGCTCCATATATAGATTTCCTTTGTTACTTTCCTTGTGTTCACATTCTTCCACCTTCCTTCGTTTTCCTCCATTACAAAGATCTGACAGCTTCAGATTAAAATCTGAAATATAAAAACAAGCTACTTCCTCTGGTTTGAAAACTGAGGAATAGATTTAAAAAAAAATCCCTAAAGTCTGCTCACTGGATTAGGCCTTGTTTCCTTAATAGTTGTTTGTCTGTTTTCAGGCTGTTATTCAAGGGTTTAGATTCACAACACATGTCCAAACCATTGTAGAAGTTCTTATAGGGTGGAATGGGCGGCGCTACCAATGAGCCATGTAAATAAAAAAAACTTGGAGTGAGATTTTTAGCTTAGCCTTAAGTGGACCTCTGCTTGTAGGGCCAAGCAACATCACTTTTATACATCTAAGTGATCTAAATTGCACTTGCAAATAACTGAGTGTAAATTAAGTTTGTATTTATTTGCATGTGCAAATCATGGGTTTAAAAGCAGAGATCAGTCTGAATACTTGGCTCTTTGTGAGTGTAAAGGCACTAGCTGATTAGCACACCTAACTCTGAAATATTAAACTGGTCAGAAACTAAAGAAAGTCCTGCAGAAAGGACTCCAATACCCAGCCAAATTGCTAAAATACCTGCTGTGTAGGGATGACAGGGAGAAAGAGAGGATAAGGTGACTGGAGAGAACAGGGGCAGTAGGGAGAACTCTCCAACAGTTTTCCTCCATCACAGTGTGACTGGCCCCGTTAAGATGGAGCAAGGTCCAGTGCACCTACTGTCCCTAGGGAGTTTCTTGTGTAAGTGGAAACACTTTCTCTTCTTCCCCCTTGCTATCAGTGCTTTGTGCCAATGTTGTTATCAGATGTGCCAGCTCTCTGCCTCCACAGGTATCCTCACTAAAGGGGCAGGTTTGCCACAGCAGTAACAGCCACCTCAAAGATGAGATTCCCACCCCAGAAGTGAGAGGCTGAGGGGAAATGTCTGTGTGTTTTGAGTCTATGCGTCTGTGGGTGGGTGGCTGGGTGTGTGTAAGTGCATGGTACATCACAGAAACATACGCCCAAATGCACATGGAAACAAGTTATTTTTCTGTGTGTTTGCATGTCTCTGTAGATGTCTTCGGTGTTTCACTTTTTTTCTATGTATATTAGGGGTGTCGATTAATTGCAGTTAACTCATGCGATTAAAAAAAAATTAATCGTGATTAAAAACTTTAATTGCAATTTTAATCACGCTGTTAAACAATAGAATACCAATTGACATTTATTAAGTATTTTGGGTGTTTTTCTACATTTTCATATATATATTGTATTTTGTGGTGTAATTGAAATCAGTGTATTTTTTATTACAAATATTTGCAGTGTAAAAATGATAAACAAAAGAAATAGTATTTTTCAATTCACCTCATACAAGTACTGTAGTGCAATCTTTGTCCTGAAAGTCAATTTACAAATGTAGATTTTTGTTGTTGTTACATAACTGCACTCAAAAACAAAACAATGTAAAACTTCAGAGCCTACAACTCCACTCAGTCCTACTTCTTGTTCAGCCAATTGCTAAGACAAACAAGTTTGTTTACATATACAGGAGATAATGCTGCCCTCCTCTTATTTACAATGTCACCAAAAAGTGAGAACAGGCATTTGCATGGCACTTTTGTAGCCTGCATTGCAAGGTATTTATGTGCCAGATATGCTAAGCATTCTTATGCTCCTTCATGCTTCAGCCACCATTCCAGAGGGCATGCTTCCATGCTGATGACGCTCATTAAAAAAATGCATTAATTAAATTTGTGACTGAACTCCTTGGGGGAGAATTGTATGTTCCCTGCTCTGTTTTACCCACATTCTGCCATATATTTCATGTTATAGCAGTCTCAGATGATGATCCAGCACATGTTGTTCATTTAAGAACAATTTCACAGCAGATTTGACAAAACACAAAGAAGGTACCAATGTGAGATTTCTAAAGCCCTCGACCCAAGGTTTAAGAATCTGAAGTACCTTCCAGAATCTTAGAGGGACGAGGTATGGAGCATGCTTTCAGAAGTCTTAAAAGAGCAACATTCCAATGCGGAAACTACAGAACCCAAGCCACCAAAAAAGAAAATCAACCTTCTGCTTGTGGCATCTGACTCAGATAATGAAAATGAACATGCATTGGTCCTCACTGCTTTGGATTGTTATCGAGCAGAACCTGTCATCAGCATGGACGGATGTTTGCTGGAATGATGGTTGAAGTATGAAGGGACATATGAAACTTTAGTGCACCTCACACATAAATATCTTGCAACGCTATCTACAACAGTGTCATGAGCATGCCTGTTCTCACTTTCAGATGACATTGTAAACAAGAAGCGGGCAGCATTATCTCCTGCAAATGTAAACAAACTTGTTTGTCTGAGCGATTGGCTGAACAAGAAATAGGACTGAGTGGACTTGTAGGCTCTACAATTTTACATTGTTTTATTTTGAATGCAGGTTTTTTTGTACATAATTCTACATTTGTAAGTTCAACTTTCATGTTAAAGAGATTGCACTACAGTACTTGTATTAGATTAACTGAAAAATATTTCTTTTTTTACAGTGCAAATACTCGTAATCAAAAATAAATTAAAGTGAGCACTGTACACTTTGTATTCTGTGTTGTAACTAAAATTAATATATTTGAAAATGTAGAAAACAATCCAAAAATATTTAAATAAATGGTATTCTATTGTTGTTTAATGGTGTGATTAATTTTTTTAATTGCTTGACAGCCCTAATGTATATATCTCTGTGTGTGGCTGATTTGTGTCACAGAACTATGAGCATACAAGGTAAGAAGATTAAATTAGCAAAAACTTATGAAAATTAAATAGATTTCTATCGAAATTGAACTAAAACCTACAGAATTTAAACAGCCCTGTAGAATTTAAGAAAGTTCTATATCCCTGCTATAGAATTCCATAGATTGGTTGAAAAATCCTATAGAAATTATATCCTTTGCTATTAATTTTTATAGAACTTTTCCATAAAGGGTGTGTCTGTGTAGCATATTTTAATATGGAAGGTGAGTTTGTGTGTAGGACATGTGCCATACTGTATGTCTGTGTTGCTTGTGTTCCTAGCGTGCCTCTGTGTTTGCAGAGCAGATATGTTTGCCTGGGTCTATTCTTCTGTGCACAGAGGGCAATTTCATGTGTCAGTGTGAGCATGTGGGTGGGAGAACAAGTGCATTAACTATGAGCCAAATCCTGAAGTCCTTATTTTGTCTCAGACTGTGCCCACCCTTATACAGGTTTGGGGACACAAGGAACCATTCTTCTATTGTATGCCAGTGCCTCCTGTCACACACATGCAAGCATGCAACTTTGTCTTCATTTCAACTGCTAGCTCAAGTTACTAGCTAACTTAGCGTGAGTGGGAGGAGCTGCACTGCGAAACAACACTCAAGGTTTGTCTACACTGCAATGTAAGCCCAGGGGCTTCAAATCTGGGGCTCCAGCATCCACACTGCATTACACAGACCTGAGCCAAGTCACCATTTGAAGAGCTTCTCTTGCTTGCACCTTCTCTCCTGTTTCAGCAAACAGGCAGAGCCTTCATGAGACGCTGGTGGAGATTCTGGTGACAGTTTCTGACCTACCATAGATACCTGATGAAGGAGGATGAGGATGATAGAGACATGGAAGAAACAAACTGGCTGATACTGTTCGTGACTCTGCATAGCTGCTGATGGCCCCCTATGTAGACCAGTGCTTTTGGAACAGGGCCACAAGCGCAGACTGGTGGGATTACATTATCATACAGACCTGGTATGATCTGTTGTGAGTCCAGAACTTTTGCATGAAGAAAGCTACCTTTCTTGAGCTTTGTGAGCGGCTTGACCTGACCCTCTAGTGTCATGAGACACACATGAGGGTGGCCATACTGTTCCAGAAATGGGTTGCTATAACAGTCAGGAAACTGGTTACCACAGATCGTTAAATGTCCATTGCTAACCAGGTAGGCAATGGAAAGTCAACCATGGGTAAAGTGATTGCAGAGGTTCTGGAATAACTTGTTGGTTTTGAAAGAATGGGGTTTCCAAACTGGGCCGGGGCCATTGATGGGACTAATGTGCCCATAGTGTGCTCTCCTCAAGGAGCACATGAGTACATAAAACTCAGAGGGTACAACCATATAATTGTGCAGGCTCTTGTGGACCACAGAGGCTGATGTATGGATGTCAAATTGGGGTACACTGGAAAAGTTCATGATGCCAGGGTGTTCTATCAGGAGTCAATGTTCATCAACAGTCTGGAACACTATTCCCACCAAATTATTTTGTCATAAATGGAGTTAATGTGCTGCTATCCCTGCTGTTTTCCTGGAGGACCCCGGAGAACCCCTTTTGCCTTGGCTTATTAAACCATATCTTAATCTCAGAGGGCCTGGCAAAAGAAGGTTCAATTACACTCTCAGGAGGTGTAGAATGGTTGTTGGATATGTATTTGGCAGCCTGAAATCCTACTAGCGCTGTTTGCAGACATGTTTGGATGCCTGTGTCATCAATGGTGTCTGTATTATTGTGGCTTGCTGTCCTCTTCATAGTCTGTGAAGCTAAAGATGAACCATTTGCCCCTGAATGGACCTACGGCAGTAACGGATTCATTAACTGGTACACTTAACCAGAAAGTATTCTATGATTCTATGAAGTGCCATCACAGCCAGGGAAGGATGGACCCAGGTATGATAAATCAGGGATCCTGGGCTTGCATGAGACAATGAAAGATTGAGAATAGTATGTTTATGAATGTGCTTGTACAATCTTTACAGTAAGAGGTACTGTCTGACATTCCAGGGTGCAACCCAGACCAGTGAGGAGCTGTCAGCCCTGTTCTGCAACCTGGGGTGCCTCACAATGCTTTGCTGTTGTAATTCCCAACCTAGGCTCCTCACAAAGAGCAGGAAGGTCACCCCCTGAGTGCCTGTGTATGGTCACAGCCCTGGTTCAGCAACTTTCACCCTAGCAACCTGTTAGCAAACACCAGCCACACTGGCTTCCAGTTGCCTTGGTTACTACTTGCAGTGTGACCTCAACATACGCTTAGTCCCAGATTTTCTTCCAAAAACCTTTGGTGTGCACTTCCTGGTCCTCTCCTGGACAGTCCAGATATTGCCCCTCAAGGGGCTAAACCTACAACAGTCTGCTACCTTAAATGAAGTTACCCAAACAATTCACTACACTGGATTAGTTTAATTAAAGAATACAAATTTATATAATTAGAGAGAGATTTTAAGTGCCTAACAAACTAGACATGGTTCAAGGTGAAATTCTTATCACAGGTTTCCAGTAACATTGCTGACCAAATTCTCAGATCAGAGTCTGCTCCCAAAGTCCAAATGTTGTTTCTTTTATCATCTTAGGTAGGGTTACCATTCGTCCGGATTTACCCGGACATGTCCTCCTTTTCGCGCTAAAAATAGCGTCCGGGGGGAATTTGTAAAGCACTCACAATGTCCGGGATTTCCCCCTCCCCCGGCAGAGCGAGCGGCTGGGAGGGCTGCAGAAAAATCCCGGGCTGGACTCCTGAGCAGCTGTAGAGGAGCCGGAGCCGCCCTGCATTCTGAGTTGGCCTCTCCTGCAACCCGGTCCGGCAGCACTGTGGAGGGCCAGGGACCGGGTTTTGTTGTGCAGGGCCAGGGACCGGGTTTTGTTGTGCTGGGGAGCGCAGCCACGTGTCCGGCTCGGCTCGCACAGAGCCCAACACCCTGTTCTGAGCAGCAGGGTAAGGGGGACCGGGGGCAGGAAGGTTCTGGAGGGGCAGTCAAGAAACGGGAGGGGGCTTTTGGGGGGGGTGGAGAAAGTTTTGGGTAGTCAGGGTACAGGTAGGGGGTAGGGTCCTGGGGGGCAGTTGGGGGGGGTCTTAGGAGGGGGCAGTTAGGGGACAAGGAACAGGGAGGCTTAGGGGTGGGGTTCTGGAGGGCAGTTAGGAGCAGGGGTCCCAGGAAGGGGCAGTCAGGGGACAAGGAGCAGGGGGGTGGGGAGCTGGGAGTTCTGGGGGGGGGCTGTCAGGGGGCAGGAGTGGGGAGAGGGATCGGAGCAGTCAGGGGACAGGGAGCAGAGAGGTTTAGATGGGTTGGGAGTTCTGGGGGGGGCTGTCAGGGGGCAGGGGTGGGGAGAGGGATCGGAGCAGTCAGGGGACAGGGAGCAGAGAGGTTTAGATGGGTTGGGAGTTCTGGGGGGGGGCTGTCAGGGGGCAGGGGTGGGGAGAGGGATCGGAGCAGTCAGGGGACAGGGAGCAGAGGGGTTTAGATGGGTTGGGAGTTCGGGGGGGGGGCTGTCAGGGGGTGGGGAGTGGTTGGATGGGGCGTGGGAGTCCCAGGGGTCTGTCTGGGGGTGGGGGTGTGGATAAGGGTTGGGGCAGTCAGGGGACAAGAGGCAGGGAGGCTTAGATAGGGAGTGGAGTCCTGGGGGGCAGTTAGGGGCAGGGGTCCCAGGAGGGGGCAGTCAGGGGACAAGGAACGGGGGGAGGGTTGGGGGTTCTGGGGGGGCGGGAAGTGGGCGGGGCTAGGGCGGGGCTCCTCCCATCCTCTTTTTTGCTTGCTGAAATATGGTAACCCTATCTTAGGTGACCGAGAGAGATGGATAGGGAGAGAGAATTTGAGGTGTTTTTGCCCCTCACTTTTATAGTTCAGTTACCCTTGGAAATGCATTTTCCTGAGAGTTACCCCGTAGGTGAAGTTCATCCAAACAGTAAAGACGCCAACAAGGTGTCTGGTGGTGGAAGAGGATGCATGTGTTTTTTTGTTGTTGTTTTTTTTCTCACCTCTGTTTGCTGAAATGCAGATTTTTCCTTGTCTCCTGTCTTCCCTCTCTCTCGCTGTCTGAGGACCCTGTTTACAATGTATATGTAAATTGAGATAAACACTTATTCCTTTGTTTAGGACTTGCTTCAGCAGTCTTGCTGGAGCCTAATCGGGGCTCGGTGAGTTAGAACATGTGCCACCAACCTCAGTCAGGGGGAATTTGTAACTTTACATATAATGTTGCTATGCAGATTTTGTCATGATATAATTGACCAGCAAGTTATTAATTTTCAAATGATACCTCACAATACATATTTTATAGAGAGATTATTACAATAGTGTATAGAGTCTGAATACAGGGATGCATCTGGTCACACTGTCACATCATGCAATGAAATGTGCAGGGGGGAGGGGTTGCTAAGCACTGTAGTTTTGAATGCCAAGACTGCCTATGAAATGGGGAGTGTAATGGGGAGGCAAGAGCTGTGGATTTACAGTGTGGCTTGATGTAGATAAATGTATTGAGAAAATGTTTGCATGCCACTTCCCAGGTGTCCCTTATCATGCATTTACCTTTATTATTTGACATACACATTCTATGATGTGATGCAGGGATAGCAATGAAATTTCTTAATAAAATAAAAACCTTTATTTTTGAATATTATATTATAAAAGCACAATAATAAACCATTGACAGACAGCCATCTGCCATTAGCACACCAAAACACCAGTAATAAACCAAAGTGCAGGGACAGTACAAACAGTTAAACCAGTTCAAAACAATGAAACCCCCTTCTGCTGCATGCCTCTTGCCCCCCCTCCGTTTTCCTTTCCCTTCCCTCCATGTTTAGCATGGATTTTGTGCTGCTGCAGAAGAGTGGAGCTCTTCATGGGGGCAGGGGTCTGCATGGGAGTGGAAGTATGTGGGTGGGGGGAGGGTGCCTGCATGCGGGTGGAAGATTGCCTTGGGTAGATTTGCTCTGTCCACCTGCTGTTAATTCCTGATTGCATTGGCCACCCAACTATGGAATTTTCTAGTGTTCCTGGTCTGCAGCAGGTGGAATTGTGGAGGGGACTTAGGCCCTGGTGTGGGTGCATCAGGAGTCTGTATGCTGGTGGCCATAAGTGTAAATAGAGCCCAGCAGAAAGACCTGTTTGAGAGGCTATTTTCCTCCCTCAGCTGATATTCTTACTCCAGAAATTGCGATGCAAACCTCTCCTCAGGCACTGAAATGTCCTCTCACTCTCCAGCCTGTCTGCCTTTCCACTTGCCATGATACCATCTCCCTTTGGTACTGTATCTGCTTGTTTGCTCTCTCCAGAGTGTCCATCATAAGTTCACTACAGAAATGCTTGCACTATCACAGTTCTGAATCCCAGGGACCTGCTGGAGTATGCCCGCGTTGCTTAGGTGGAAGGACCAGCAGAGCTTGAAGGGTCTAAAAGCAGATACCAACCAATGCATTATTGCTTTGGTTCTTCACAACAGGCTCAGTGCATCCCTAGGCAACCCTTGTGGAATTGCAATGCCAAAAACTGATACTTTGTAAAAGTGAGCTTCAGTATAATCTGAGAGCAATGCCTCATCTCCCAGAGTAGCAGCCGTGTTAGTCTGTATCTGCAAAAAGAAGAACAGGAATACTTGTGGCACCTTAGAGACTAACAAATTTATTAGAGCATAACCTTTCATGGACTACAGCCCACTTCTTCGGATGCATCCGAAGAAGTGGGCTGTAGTCCACGAAAGCTTATGCTCTAATAAATTTGTTAGTCTCTAAGGTGCCACAAGTACTCCTGTTCATCTCCCAGAAACTCAATGGATAAACCCCAGTTAATCACAGTAAAAGGATTGCACAGACAATAGTAAGTAAAAAACATTTTAAACGAATTGCAGAGCTCCTTGGCCTTTTGGGGGGACTGTGGGGGAAGGGGCACAATGGCTTACTACATAAGCCTTCTCTATACCTTCAGGCTTTCCACATTTTTGAGGACATTAAAATCTTAGAGGTTCCAGAATGGCAAAGAGAGATTTTGTTCCAAACCCTGGGTGCCAAGCCAACTGTGTATGACACAGAGGTTTTCAAATATCTAGTGAAAGAGCAGCACATCAACAAGTGGAGCAGGCTGGTGACCTACAGATAAGGGCCTGGGAAATATGCTGTTCCCCAAAATGTTACTATCTATCTGGAGTTCTGACTACCGACAGGTTTGCAGCTATCTGTACCTGGGATTGGGTCAAAATGGATCTTGATGAGTTATGGTAACTTGAGTTGTAGCTGCATCCTTACTGCATTATTAACTCAACCTTCATACTATACACCCCGATGGGCCAACTAGCTGAAGTTTTAAAGCACTGCTTGAGATTGAGAATTTTGTATGTAGACAGGAAATCGGTTGGTGCAACACTCAAGTTATACCTTGTACTAATACTGCAATGAAGGGAAGCCCTGAGGATCAATAAAATTATTATTTTAGCTTGTGATGTAGCCTTAACAGAGTCCTCTGTTTGAATCACATGCCTAGTCATCTGACTGTAGAATCTTTTTGAGCAGTAGTTGGCAGTGGGGGGGGAGGCATGTGTAATTCACTTGAGCCCAACTTTCCATTGACCGAGGGTATAAATACCTGCCTTCTCTAAGGGTAGGTCTATACTTACCTCCGGGTCCGGCGGTAAGCAATCGATCTTCTGGAATCAATCCTGGAAGTGCTCGCCGTCAACGCCGGTACTCCGGTGAGAGGAGTATGCGGCATCGACGGGGGAGCCTGCCTGCCGCTTCTGGACCCGTGGTAAGTTCGAACTAAGGTACTTCGACTTCAGCTACGTTATTCACGTAGCTGAAGTTGCGTATCTTAGTTCGAAGTGGGGGGGTTAGTGTGGACCAGGCCTAAAAGGTCGCTTGGTTCTTCTCTACTAGCTGGAGTAGGTGCAAAACCCAGTGCCAGTGCTAGGCATAACCACACTAAGTAATTGCTTAGGGCCCATAGCAGCTCAAAGGGGGGGAGGGGTATTGTGTGTGTGTGTTGGGGGAGGCCAAAAATATTCCTGCTTAGGGTCACCAATGGGCTAGCATTGCTTCTGGCAGAACCTGTCCATTCTCTTTCTAGCATCAAGAAGACCTTTAAAATAGCTTTTATGTAGCTAGGTAAAGTTGAAAGAGTTTACAAACTAAATAGACAAGACAAAATTTAGAGGGAAAAACAGCCACAGGTGAAGTGACATGACTTGTCCAAGGTCACAAAGCAGATCAATGGCAGACCTGGTAATAGAACTCAGGCTACTTAGGGCACTGGTCTGGGCTTTCTCTATGGGAGCATGCTGCTTCTCTGCAGCAGAACTTTAATTAATCTCAAAGACCTCCTGTGTGGCTATAGATTAGAACTAATGAGCTAGGTGGCTCTAATGTACCTGTCACAATAGGAGCCAGGGGCCAACTGCACACCAATATCCAGTTGATAGTTCTAAAACTTCCATGAATCATTCCATTGCACATACCAGCCTCTGTCTGTAGGACCTGCATTATCCAGTCACTGCTGATTTGCTTGTGTGTACTCTTTTATATATACAGTGCAGCCTACTGCAAACTAATTTTGAAAAAAGCACTGTAGATGGTATGATGTAAGGAAGAACTGCTTGGAATGAGGGATTGGTCACTTTGGCAACACAGCTCTATTTGCTGGATACCTAGGCAGAGTGGGTGTGTTTATGTAAATACTGTCTAGTCCTGAAGCCTTTCCCTCCCCCCAGCTCATCACTAGCTGGTGGGGGAGAGCGCATTCAGTTCCTGCTTACATCATAATGAACGTGGATTCAGCAGAGGAAATGGAGAAACAGTTCAAGGAATGTCTGCTTACAATGTCCAATCAGCTCTTGTAGATGTTCACATGTTGGACTGTAAATGAATGAAAGCAGCATCCCTATCTAATTAAAACCAAAGAAATGCTGTCCCTACATCTCTTAACTGATAGCTGAGATGTTAAAGCAGCAGTGGTTATGGATAAACATGCAGCATTCTTTTTAATTAAAACTCCAGACAGTTAACCGAAGCAAGCTCTTTACAAAGCAAACTAAATACCTGTGATATTTATAGATTCAATTTTGAATCCCTTTTCCTGATAGGCTGTGCAGAAACAACATAATCCCTGTGGGAATGCAAACAGCAAACCCGCTGTTGCTATGGAGCTTCTGTCATCACAGTGGAGAGACCCATGTGAGCTCTGCTCATAATCAGAGTTTTCAGGGAAGGCAGTTACAACCTTAATTCAGACCGAAAATATTTACCATAAAGTTGAGCAGTGATGTAGAGAAAACAAATCTACCAAGTCTATTCAGATTCTTTTCAGAGGGTGAACTAGCTCCAGAGCCAGAGCTTGGAGAGAATTTCTGGCTCTCAGTGCAATAAGGGGACAAGCTGAGTGGGTAGAAAATGTTATTCATAGATTCCAAGACCAGAAGGGACCATTGTGATCATCTAGTCTGGCCTCCTGTATAGCACAGGCCAGAGAACTTTCCCAAATTTAATTCCTAGAGCAGATCTTTTAGCAAAATATCCAATCTTGCTTTTAAAATGGTCAGTGATGGAGAATCTACCTCCACCACAACTCTTGGTAGATAGTTCCAGTGGTTAATTACTCTCACTATTAAAAAGGTATCCCTTATTTCCAGTCTAAATTTGTCTAGCTTCGCTTCCAGCCATTGGATTGTTATACCTTTCCATGCTAGACTGAAGAGCCTAATATTAAGTATTTGTTCCCCATGCAGATACTTATATATTGTAATCAAGTCACCCCTTAACCCTCTCTTTGTTAAACTAAATAGATTGAACTTCTTGAACCTATCCATATAAAGCATGTTTTTGTTATCCAAAATTGGGCCAGCTAGTGAGCTTAGGGAGGACTAATGACTTACCAGAGTTTGGCAGAATGCAGCACTTTTATTATACTGATAGCTAAGCTCAAAAGAAGGGGGCGGTGTTCACACTCACATACACACGCTCCCAGGACAGGCATGGCACTGGAGATGTTAGGATTCTTCAAGGTAAATGTCCCACAGCACAGCGATGGATGGTGCAATGAAGTCTTCCTGAGGCATGATGGAATGCAACGCGGCGAACCACTGGCCAGGTGGTCTGGGCAAAGGGCCTTCACAGGAGGTACAAGCTTGTGAGTGCGCTCCTGAGCACATTGCCCCTTCCCCTTTTAAGGACCTGCTCCTCATGGCATGGGACTAGAGATGACTTGACCATGGCTGGTTGGTCACACTTAACCTCGGGCAATGTCCATGCATTGGGCATGTGATCGCTGCCTAACTAGAGTTCCAGACACCTTGTCTACCCGGGAGCTCTTCTGATCTTCCAGCTGTTCAAGCAGCCCATTCATCCCACAAGCATTCCAGGAGGGAGGGGGAAAACCACTTCACAGGTATTCAAAGAGGGAGAGGAGACAAAAGGGTGGGGTGGGGAAGTGTAACAGATCTTTTGAGCATACAGGTTATACAGAGCAGCATACAGATCACTGCTGCTCCTACAACAGTTTTCTAATCCTTTAATCATTCTCATGGCTTTTTTTCTGAACCCTCTCCAATTTATCAATGTCCTTCTTGAAGTGGGGACATCAGACCTGGACATAGGATTCCAGCAGCGGTTGCACCAGTGCCAAATACAGAAGTAAAATAACTACTTAAGACTCCCCTGTTTATGCATCCCAGGATAGAGTTAGCGCTTTTGGCCACAGTAGCTGATTACACCACAACCTCCACCATATTATTAATTAGCTAGAAGGATCAAATAAGTCAAGAACTAGTATGAGCAAACACCTGTTTGTATTATGTCAATGTCTGACCATTTGCAGCCTGCCACCATTGGAGGGGATCGCTAACTGCCAAAGAGCTGCTCGAAAGAAGCTATAGAGCCAGAACTAATTCAAATTATAGCAGATGTGAGAATCATAGAATATTAGGGTTGGAATAGACCTCAGGAGGTCATCTAGTCCAATCCCCTGCTCAAAGCAGGACCAACACCAACTAAATCATCCCAGCCAGGGCTTTGTCAAGCCAGGCCTTAAAAAACTCTAAGGATGGAGATTCCACCACCTCCCTAGGTAACGCATTCCAGTGCTTCACCTAGTGAAATAATGTTTCCTAATATCGAACCTAGACCTCCCCCACTGCAACTTGAGACCATTGCTTCCTGTTCTGTCATCTGCCACCACTGAGAACAGCCTCGCTCCATCCTCTGTGGAACCCCCCTTCAAGTAGTTGAAGGCTGCTATCAAATCCCCCCTCACTCTTCTCTTCTGCAGACTAAATAAGCCCAGTTCCCTCAGCCTCTCCTCGTAAGTCATGTGCCCCAGCCCCCTAATCTTTTTCGTTGCCCTCTGCTGGACTCTCTCCAATTTGTCCACATGCCTTCTGTTGTGGGGGGACCAAAACTGGACACAATACTGCAGGTGTGGCCTCACCAGTGTCGAATAGAGGGGAATAATCACTTCTCTGGATCTGCTGGCAATGCTCCTACTAATACAGCCCAATATGTGGTTTGCCTTCTTGGCAACAAGGGCACACTCCTGTCTCATATCCATCTTCTCGTCCACTGTAATCCCCAGGTCCTTTTCTGCAGAACTGCTGCTTAGCCAGTCGGTCCCCAGCCTGTAGCGGTGCATGGGATTCTTCCTTCCTAAGTGCAGGACTCTGCATTTGTCCTTGTTGAACCTCATCAGATTTCTTTTGGCCCAATCCTCCAATTTGTCTAGGTCACTCTGGACCCTATCTCTACCCTCCAACTTATTTACCGCTCCCCGCTGCTTAGTGTCATCTGCAAACTTGCTGAGGGTGCAATTCATCCCATCATCCAGATCATTAATAAAGATGTTGAACAAAACTGGCCCCAGGACCAATCCTTGGGGCACTCTGCTTGATACTGGCTCCCAATTAGACATTGAGCCGTTGATCACTACCCATTGAGCCCGACAATCGAGCCAGCTTTCTATCCACCTTATAGTCCATTCATCCAGCCCATACTTCTTTAAGTTGCTGGCAAGAATACTGTGGGAGACCATATCAAAAGCTTTGCTAAAGTCAAGATACATCACATCCACCACTTTCCCCATATCCACAGAGCCAGTTATCTCATCATAGAAGGCAATCAGGTTGATCAGCCATGACTTGCCCTTGATGAATCTATGTTGATGGTTCCTGATCACCTTCCTCTCCTCCAAGTGCTTCAAAATGGATTCCTTGAGGACCTGCTCCATGATTTTCCGGGGACTGAAGTGAAGCTGACTGGTCTGTATTTCCCCGGGTTCTCTTTCTTCCCTTTTTAAAATATGGGCACTATATTTACCTTTTCCCAATCATCTGGGACCTCCCCCGATTGCCACGAATTTTCAAAGATAATGGCCAGTGGCTCTGCAATCAAATCAGCCAACTCCCTCAACAGCCCTGGATGCATTAGATCTGAACCCTTGGACTTGTGCATGTCCAGCTTTTCTAAATAGTCCTTAACTACTTCTTTCACCACTGAGGCTGCTCACCTCCTCCCCATACCGTGTTGCCCAGTGCAGCAGTCTGGGAGCTGACCTTGTCTGTGAAGACCGAGACAAAAAAAGCATTGAGTACTTCAGCTTTTTCCATATCATCTGCCACTAGGTTGCCTTCCCCATTCAGTAAGAGTGCCACACTTTCCCTGACCTTCTTGTTGTTGTTAACATACCTGTTCTATTGAAGGGTAGCAAAATTTAGCAGGTGGAGGAGGCTACATGTGTGAGTGTAGGGGAGGTGTAGATCATGTGCCCTGTTCCCTGAGAGTTCTGCACTATCTGCAAAGTCAGAGTTTAAGTATGTAATGAGCTTAATGTGCATTGTTCAAGGAGAGCAGAGTTAAGGTTGCATTGCTGTGCACCTTAAACTTCTAAAGACCAGGAAATACGGAGTTAAATTTGAAATACCGAAACATGTATGTCCTGGTTTTCAGAAGCTTGGGGTTTGCACAACTTAACATTCTGGAAGGGCACAAGATACCATCAGGCAGCCTTAATTATGTGTTAAAGCTTTTTTGTCAGTGAATAATGAGTAAAGTCCTGATCTGTGCTGAGCAATTATGAACAGACATGGAGGCAAAAGTTGTCGACTAAATTATTCAATATGAGCTATTCACTCAATTCCAATTTCAGACCCATCACTCGTTATTCCATCTAAACGAGTCTTCCTCCTTTGGGGTTCACATCCTTCAGCTACTTGTAGACTGATAGGATGGTGCTTAGCTAAACTGTTCATACTTAGCTCTCATCATCTCGTCTCATAAATCATTCTTTGTTCTTTGCAGTCTTTCTTGTACAAAGGCATCCACCAATGAATGCAGCGTTGTAGGTGTGGTCTCAGGGCCGGCTCTAACTTTTTTGCTGCCCCAAGAAGCAAAAAAAAGCGCCGCCCCCCGAGCCCCCGCCCCACAGCACCGCGCCCCCCTCCCCCAGCGCCGCACGCCACCCCCCCGCCAAGCGCCGCGCCGCCGGAGCCCGCCCCCCCCCGCCGAGCGCCGCCGGAAACCCCCCCCCGGAGCGCCACGCCGCCAGAGCCCGCCCCCGCTGCTGGAACCCCCCCCCCGAGCGCCACCAGAACCCCCCCCCCAGCGCCACGCCTGCGCCGCCGGAGCCCGCCCCCCGCCGAGTGCCGCGCCGCCGGAGCGCCCCCCCCCTCGCGAAATGCCGCGCAGCGCTCCCCCGCCACCCCTTACCAGGTGCCGCCCCAAGCATGTGCTTGGGTGCCTGGTGCCTGGAGCCGGCCCTGTGTGGTCTCACCTGAGATTTTCAAAGAGAGGGACTGTCCACTCCCTGTTGCATGATGTGAAGGGTCTGCATATGCAACGCAAATTCAGTCAGCTTTTTTGCTGCCATATCACATTGTAAACTCAGATCTAATTGTTCACTGTTCCTAGCTGCGTTGCCATCACTGTCTTCTAGCATTCTCTCTCCCATTGAATATCATGGTTAGATAATTTTGCCAAGAACTATTGTTGTAAACTTTTCAGATTGTATCTTACTTTTCTATTACTTGCCCATATCCCCCTAAGTTCCCTACTGCCCTGATTCTGTGTCCCTGAAGCCAATGGGAGTTTAGTCATTGAGTTCAATGGGAGTAGGATCTGTAACTAGATCCTTTTTGGTTTGTGCCTGTATGCAACAGCATGTGCAACTCATCCCATTTTAGTATCAGCTGTGAATTTAAATCACAGCTCACTAATTAATATATAAAGAAAGTCTGGACCTATCATTGATCCCAGTTGTGTCTCACTATATAATTCCCTCCTTACAGCACTTTACGACCACATCTGTCGTTTATGGGCCTTTTTCCACATGACAGTATCATATCCAAGCCATTTAATTAAAATCTTGCAAAATTAAAACACTGTATAAAAGGTTTTTCTAAAATTAAATAGTAAGTTACTGCATTCCCTTCATCCACAATTTTTAAATCTTTTAAACTGAGGAATCTTAAAATACATAGCTACATGTAACAAGAAGGAAACAGTAGAATGATTTTAGAGTTATAACATACAGTCAGCAAAATCCCATGGGGCATTTCTCATATCATCCAGTTTTTAGTTTTAGCACTTCCAGTAATCATTCCATCTCATGCAGCAAGTTCAGCCTACTTTGTGATTAAAATAAAATTAAAACACTAACTATAGCCAATGCCCCCCCTTCCCTGAGGCCCCGACACCTTTTTTTGTTTTTGTTTGGTATTTTTTTACAGAAATTTTAAAATTGTAGGACTTGTTTGGGAAAATGTATTCTAATGCCCCAGGACTGCTGTTGGAACATAAGAACTGCTATACAAGGTCAGACCAACGAACCATCTAGCTCAGTATCCTGTCTCTGACAGTGGCCCGTACCAGAGCTTCAGAGGATGTGTACAGAACAAGCCAGCTAGAGTGATCCACCCTGTCTTCCTCTCCCAGTTGCTGGCATCAGAGGTTTAGGGTCACCGCAAGCATGGGATTGCATCCCTCACCATCTTGGCTAATAGTCTTGATGGACCTATCCTTCATGAACTTATCTAGTCATTTTTTGAGCCCAGCTGTACTTTAGGCCATCACAACATCCCATGGCAATGAGTTCCACAGGTTAATTGTGCATTTTGTATTAAAAAAGTACATTCTCTTGTTTGTATTAAACCAGCTACCTATTAAGTTCATTGGATGGCCCCTGCTTTTTGCACTGTGGGAAAGGGTAAATAACACTTCTCCATTCACTTTTACCACAACATTCATGATTTTATAGACCTCTATCATATCCCACCATAGCTGTCTGTTTTCTCAGCTGAACAGCTCTAACCTGTTGTCTCTCTCCTTGTATGGAAGCTGTTCCATACCTTTGATCATCTTTGTTGCCCTTCTCTGAACCTTTTCTGGTTCCATGATATAATTGTTGAGAAGGGATGTCCAGAACTGGACAGAGTATTTAAGCTGGAGGCATATCATGGATTTATATAGTGGCATTATGTTGTTTTCAGTCTGATTTTCTATCCCTTTCCTAACATTGTTTGCCTTTTTTGACTACTGCTGCACATTAGCTTTGCTGGTGCATCCTGTAGTCTCGAGGAGCTTGATTTTTTTCTTCCTTATTACTATTTATTCCATTATTTTTGCCAGGGACTCACAGATGGTGAGCACCAGGATGACTTATTTCAGTCCCATGGCACTGATGGGTCAGCGCCTGTTTTCCTTTGGTATATGGAATTGAGGGGACAGCATCCATTTCCCAGCAGGTTTGAGGGGAAAAGATATTCAAGGAAATCTGGTATGTCCTAATGTTTAAATAGTACTGATTTTGTCTGTTGTGCTGATTGGTTCTCTAGACCCTGCCATGCTGTGGACTATTCTCTGTGTTATTACTATTGTAATAAGCTTTCGTGGGTAAGAATCTCACTTCTTCAGATGCATCTGAAGAAGTGAGGTTCTTACCCACGAAAGCTTATGCTCGCAATACTTCTGTTAGTCTTAAAGGTGCCACAGGACCCTCTGTTGCTTTTTACAGATTCAGACTAACACGGCTACCCCTCTGATACTATTGTAATGTAACTTCCAATCCTCTCATCTCTCTGTGTTGCCAATTACACAGCTCCTGCAACCAGTTCCAAGTACAGCATTTTCATATTGGGCTTTACTGGTTCATGGCTCTTTGACAATCTAGGAGCAAGGTTGAAATAACCAAGCTAATAAAAGCTCACTCTTTGCACTTAGTAATTACTCTCCCTAACAAATAGATCATACAGCCTAAAGTAAGTCTATAGATTAATTTTTCAGATCACAGAAAAGGAAATAATTAAATTTGGGACTTACAGTTAACACCAGTTTTAGAATGCAGTATTTCCTCTTTCTAGTGAGCTGCTTTACATGTTGAGCTGTGAAAGTTCCATTCTTTCCCTTGTTATTGTTATTGTACTCAAACTAATTATTTTTAGTTTAGTTTGAGAGGTTGGTTAAAGGAAGCTATTAGAGACAGGGGGGAGGACTGAGGTTCTATAGAGATTTCAAGCAGCTCTGCACTGAATCATCAAATCCCAAGAGCACAGAGGCATTCCATAAAAATGTCACGCAGACCTTCTGGCATATTAATCAGGAAGCAGCAGCAAGCTCTCACTTTCAGTTAGGTTTCTTTAAAGTTTCTACTCTGCTGAGTGAGTAAAATCCTATGCAGTGTTGTTGTAGCACTGTCTGTCCCAGGATATTAGAGAGACAAGGTGGGTGAGGTAATCTCTGTTACTGGCCCAACTTCTGTTGGTGAGAGAGAGACAAGCTTTTGAGACATACAGAGCTTTTCTTCAGGTCTGGGAAATGAACACAGAGCTCTGTGTAAGCTCTAAAGCTTGTCTCTCTCTCTCTCTCTCTCTCTTCCACCAACAGAAGTTGGTCCAATAAAAAAAAAAAAATACCTCACCCACCTTATCTGAGTAAAATCCTATCATTCAGTAGTGGAAGAGGGTTTTTGTTTGTTTGTTTGTTTGTTTGTTTTTAATCAGATTAAAATGAGAATATAATCAAGATTTGGTCTGTTTCAACCCTGGACGCACTTGTACTAATTAGATGATGTGTGTGGACTAGGGTTGCCAGGCATCTGGTTTTTGACTGGAATGCCTAGTCAAAAAGAGACCCTGATGGCTCTGGTCAGCACCACTGACTGTGCTGCTAAAAGTCCGGTTAGCCTCAGTGGCCGGCATGTCCCTCCGGCTCCTAGGTGCACGGGTGGCTAGGGTGGACTCTGAGCGCTGCTCCCATCCCAAGCATTGGTGCCACAGCTCCCATTGGCTCCTAGGCGCAGGGGCAGCCAGAGGGACATGCCACCCACTTCTGGGAGTTGCCTGAGTTAAGTGCTGCTTGGAGCCTGCAACCCCTCCTGCACCCCAATCCCCTGCTCCAGCCCTGAGCCCCTTCCTGCACCCCGAACCTCTCATCCCCGGTCCCACCTACAGAGGCCACACCCTCAGCCAGAGCCCTAATCTCCCTCCTGCACCCCAATTCCCTGCTCCAGCCTGGAGCCCCCTCCCGAAACCTGAACCCCTAATTTCTGTCCCCATCCCAGAGCCTGCACCCCAACCCCCTTCCCCAGCCCAGTGAAAATTAGTGAGTGAGAGTGCATGAGAGGGAGGGGGGATAGAGTGATCAGGTGTCGGGGCCTCGGGGAAGGGGTGGGGCCAGTGTGTTCGGTTTTCTGCAGTCAGAAAGTTGGCAATCCTATGTGGATCCAAAGCACCAACGCTGTTAACATAAACCAGTCACTGTTAAACAAGGTTTGGGGTTGGTATACGGAGACCATACCTTGCTTTGTACTATGGGAAACACACCATTTAAAATTAATTTTAACCTTTTATTAAAGAAACAGAAAAAGAAGGAAATACAATTAGAGCATTTGAGATGTGAAGTATTAATTAAGGTTTTCATTTTAACAACATCCCTTGTTCCCTTTCCCTTTAGTTGGAGAGAATTTTTAGAAGGAGAAAAAAAAATCCTTGCTTGACAGTCTGGTAATGACTGTCTTTTTTGGGGGAAAGAGTAGTTAGTTGGGATGGGCTGCAGCTGTTGTTGTTAAAGTCTGATTCCATTTCCTAAGAAGACAAAACAAGACAAATACATACAAAAGGGGAGAGAAAAGAATAGCAAAGATAGAAGATGCAGCTTCTATCTCTGGTGTTGATTTTCACTTGCGGCCTCACCGCTAGAAAAACACAATCACAACACATGGTCTTATTATCCACTTGGAGACCTGGGAAACTTGTACCAGCCTTGGGCTGTTTAGACCCTTATTTTTACTTGCTTTTTTCTGGTCACAGGCTTACAGCAGTGTGGCAATATATACAGTCTTGGCTGGCTAAGCCAGACTTATAAGATAGAAGGGAAAAAGGAAAGGGATAGAAAAGAGAAGAAATAAGGTGGGGAAGGATAAGGATATAGGTCAGGGTGGGGGGAACTAAGTCTTGCATCAGCGCTGATATTCAGGATTTAGCTGGAGCTGATGAAAAAAAAAAATTAATGGAGATATCCTATTTCCTAGAACTGGAAGGGACCTTGAAAGGTCATCGAGTCCAGCCCCCTGCCTTCACTAGTAGGACCAAGTACTGATTTTGCCCCAGATCCCTAAGTGGTCCCCTCAAGGATTAAACTCACAACCCTGGGTTTAGCAGGACAATGCTCAAACCACTGAGCTATCCCTCCCCCCCCATCCATCCATCCATCCATCCATCCATCCATCCATCAATCCCTCAATAGAGGTGGCAGTGTCATCTGGGTCCCTCTCTCAGGCCTGGTCTGGTCAGGACATCTCTCAAGATTAGGATGAAGGAGGTCCGGGGTCCCAGAATATAGTGGGGGTAGCAGTCATGATGGTGAAACAGTTTTTTACCCCCAAGTAGTCCTAATAGCCAGCTTTCCCCCCAAATCTCATTCTTTAAGGACCCTAAAAGGGAGTAATGGGTGTGTAGGCACTAGGGTGACCAGATGTCCCGATTTTATAGGAACAGTCCCGATTTTTGGGTCTTTTTCTTATATAGGCTCCTATTATCCCCCACCCCCGTCCCGACTTTTCACACTTGCTGTCTGGTCACCCTAGTAGGCACCCTTTACTAGAGGGGCCTCTGAACTTTTCTGGGAGTGTTCCAAGGGAAAAGCCTGTGTGCGGCAATCTAACCTTAGCGACTACAACTCCCATGATGCCGTGGGGAAAGGGGGAGAGACTTCCTCGTGCAAGGAGAGCAGGCAGTGGGCGCCATTTTGGAGAAAGGAGTGAGATTGGTGCTGTGGAGCTCTGTCCATACCTGGAACTGCTACTAGGAAGCCAGAAGCTGTTGCTGGGACCCTGCAAGGGCTTTGCTCGAGCAGGGAGCCTCAGAGGCTGTTGGTGGCTTCATTGGAGTCAGAGCAGAGACTGTTGCTGTGCCTGGAGCTGACTGAGGTGGGCCTGCAGGGAAAGACAGTGAGTAACCCCGCTCTGGTTTGGGAAAGTACTTGCAAGGGGGGCACAGCAGAGAGACTAAGTCTGAGGAGAGGCAGAGTGATCTTCCCATCGAACCAGGACCCTGAGCTGGTAACATTTGGGGGAGCCAGCTCCAATTTCGGAGGGGATGTGCAGCTTTTTGACTTGGCTGGATTGATACACAGAACCTGTAACAGAGTGCTGTCTCCAGCTGCAGATCTTCCAGCGCACCCATGCATGCAAGAGTCTAGGACTCTGAAATCCAGAGGAGTGTATGCTGCGGGGTGGGGTGAATGGTGCCATGTAAATGCCAATTACATATGTTTAATTTATTACTGTATATTATATTTGTTAATTGATTTTATTAAACTGCCCCTGTGGATTTAAATTAGTAGTGACATTTAATCTTAGTCTGTTATACCCTGTTTCTTAAATTGTTAAGTAAAGGAGTGTTAGCTCTAATTTAAGTATATTAGATGTATATTATTTATAATTGGTATTTGAGTTAGACCCATGCCACAGGTGGTGGTTGTTGTTATTATTATTATTTATGATTATTACTATTTGAAGGGGTTTATTCCTGGAGGTTCCCAAGGCACACCATTGAGTGCTTACAGGGGCCAGCCAGGTGGAGGCACCAGCCAGGTGGAGGCACCCCAATTTTAACTTCCTTTAGGAGTAAAGGGACTGCAGCAATGGGGTCGATAGAGGATTCCCACTTATCCAACATCACCACTGGGATACTCAGGATGTCCTTTAATGTCAACACATCAGGGGCCCAGGCGAGTGTCGCCTGTTCCTGAGTAACCCAGGGAAGAAAGGGGCGTTACACGTGGAATAGCCTGTCCTCTCATTATTTTGTCCACTGGTTAGGCCTAGTTTCTGACACACCAATTTTGGTGAGAGTAGTTTCCCTAGATGCCAACTTCTGGAGGTGCCAGTCAGCCTTCTGGGGGCACTACATCTCTCAGCTGCTTGGCCAGTTTTGCTTGGCTGGGAGGGCACAGCGCCACAGAACATTTTCTCCCCAGAGTAGCAAAACACCTCGGGTTATCCTGGCCTCTGTGCCTGAGGAGGAGTGGGTGAAATTTGCCCCACATTATCATATTAATGTTATTGTAAGAAATGTAACTTTTGGCTTTCCTGCTTTGTTTTTAATTTGAACTGTGCATAAATTGTACTCACAAAAAGAAGGGGCAGGTCTCAACTGATGAGGATGGGAGTACATTTCCTTTAAAATAGTAGCAGGGAGACAGGCAGGAGGAGGCCAGGGAAAGATTTCAGGCAGAAGCTCTACAATGAAGCAGGGAAACAGCTGAAGCAGTTTTAGGGATAACATTGTTTCCTCATTTTTATGAATCCCTTGTTCAGTGTTGAAGTAAAGCATCTGATCCTTCATCATCGTCTAATGATATAGCCCTTTTAAGTTTTATTATAAGGAAAGGGAAAAAATTGCTGAGTTCCTTGGATTTACACACGGAATTTAGCTCCTCTTATTTAGCCTAATAAAATTCAGTCTCAGAAATTAATATAAAACCCCAAAGATGCAGTCATAGGGATTGTATGACAGAGCACAAATGTCTGTGGAAACAAAACTTAGGAGCCACTCACTAACTAGCAGAGGTGAGGAGGAAACCTTTGCTATTATTATTATTTTTATTTTTATTACCATAGCAGTTAGGAGCCCTCTAAGATGCCTGGTTTAAACACATTAGTCATAATTACAGCACATTTGTATAATCGGTTTTTAGTTGACCATACATACATTATGCAAGAATATTAATGATCAGTAAGGTATTAGTTTTCCTTTAAAATGACTAGGATTGTCAACTTTCTAATTGCACAAAACCGAACATCCTTGCCCTGCCCCCTGCCTCACCCCTTCCCCGAGCCCCCCCTTACTCCATCCCTCCTCCCTCTGTCACTCAGTTTCCCTCATCCTCATTCACTTGCTCATTTTCAGGGGGTTGGAGTGTGCGAGGGGATACCAGCTCTGGGCTAGGGGTGCAGGCTCTGGGCTGAGGCCAGAAATGAGGGGTTCAGAGTGAAGGAGGGGGCTCTGGGCTGGGGCAGAGGGTTGGTGTATGGGGGGGTGAAGGCTCTGGCTGGGGGTGCGGGCTTGGGGGAGGCCAGAAATGAAGGGTTTGGGGTGCAGGAGGGGGCTCCGGGCTTGGGCCGAGGGTTTTGGAGTGCAGGAAGGGGCTCTGAGCTGGAGCAGAGGGCTGGGGCATGAGGTGCGGGCTCGGGGAGGGAGTTTGGGTGCAGGAAGGGGCTCAGGGCAGGGGCAAGGGGTTGGGGCATGGGAGATGAGGGGTGCGGGTTCCAGGCGGCGCTTACCTCAGGCAGCTCCCCAGAAGTGGCGATATGTCCCTCTGCTCCTAGGCACACAGGTGGCCAGGTGGCTCTGCACGCTGCCCCTGTCCACAGGCACCGCCCCCATAGCTCCCATTGGCCATGGATCATGGCCAATGGGAGCTGCAAAGCCAGCACTCAGGGCGGGGGCAGTGCGTGGAGCCTCCCTAGCGGCTCCTCCACCTGGAAGCTGAAGGACATGATGCTGCTTCTGGGGAGCCGCGCAGAGCCAGATAGGGAGCCTGCCTTAGCTCCACTGCGCCGCCAGCCAGACTTCTAACGTCCTGGTCAGCAGTGCTAACCGGAGCTGCCAGAGTCCCTTTTTGGGGTGTTCTGGTCAAAAACCGGACGCCTGGCAACCCTATACATGACACCTTTTGGGTATATATCATGACAACAATGGGTTAGGTGTAGTGAGTATATCAAGTCTGACAAGAGTTGCTGACACAGAGTACAGGTCTGTCGCATCTTACGCGCATTTAACATGCGTGATTTCAGCTTTACGCGGTCGGCAAAAACAAAAAAGAGAAAAATAATGATTTTAATACTGTACCTGTAGTGTGGGCGATTCTGCCTGCCATTACTCTCAATGTAATTTTGACTATACAGGATTTTCGCTTTACGCGCTGACTGCGGAACGTAACCCCAGCGTAAGATGTGACAGACCTGTAGTGAACTATGTCTGTGTATCACAGTGGCTTTCAGTAGATCGTATGGTAGCAAGATGAAGAGGATGAAGGGTTAGGAGAAGGAGGGACAGATTTGAAATAGGAAAGAAGAAAGAAAACAATCCAAGCATCCATCTCAATCTTTGTCTGCCTTCCATCCAGGGAGAGGAGCTGGATACTCGTTGAGTTCCTTAATACTGATGCATTTAAACAATTGTAAATGTAAATTCTCTTTTCTTGGCATCTCTAGTCCAATATTTCAGACAACTGATGAACAGAAGCTCCTTCAAGGGCTTCCTCCTGCCTTGCGGATTGAATTACCAATAATGGGACTGTGGTATGCAAGACTTGCCCTTACTCACTTGTTAAAGGGACTTGGAGTCACACTACTATAGTGAACATGGTATAAAACCATGAATGCATTAGGTCATATAGAATCACTGCAAGTGGGGCTGGCCCATGATGCATAGGTGTCCCTAGCTCAGGAGTCTGTTACTGAGGGATTTAATCAATACTTTGAGATTCTCAGGTATGGAACTTTTAGTTCTAGCGCCAAAATCAGATATTGTTTAAGTAGGTGCCACTTTATTGGCTTCAGGTGAATAATGTAGCACCCATTTACACCAGCTCTGAATATTACACACCATGAATGATGAAGAGCTTCCTAATATTCAGGAAGATGTGGCTGTGAATCAGCAGAAATTATTTAGCATTTAGTGATGTTGGAAAGGGACCTCTGAATATTCTAATTGTTGAATAACAATGTACCGGTAATAGTTATTCACTTTCCCTTTTAACTGAAAGTAAAACATTATTTCCCATTCCTCCAGCGTACTGCCTAAATGCACGGTAGGCCATTAATGATTGCAGTAAGTCAACCTTTTACTTGTGCTTGCAAAATGAAGCTACTAGCTCAAAGCAATTAAACAAAGCTGTGTCTCTCTTTTTCACTCTTCTGAAGCAACACACAAAAATCAACAATCCTGATTACGATGGGATTTCCAGACTTTGACGCCAGAGGGAATATGACAACATCCATCATTTCAGAGACCCTGCTGCTCTGTCTGCTTTTAATAACATCATCTGTGTAACCCTTCTGCCCATCTAAGTTGGCAGCAACAAGGGCCGGGTTCTGTATCTAGGGGTTCCGTTTCAATAACGCAATGCAAAACCGGCTCGAGCCCCCACCCAGTGACCTGGGACAATTACATACCACCCCCTGGGTGCCTCTAAGAGGCAATACTTCCCCTCTCGCAAGTACGGAGTCTGAGTGTAACAGAAAATGTTTAATAACATGAGGTAAACGACATCAGCATTAAATTAGAAAAACACCACAAACAGGATTCATAACACAAACCATGAGCAAAAAAAAAACCCACCCCAGCAAGTTGGGCTGTGTCCTTTCCCTTTGGGTTCTTGAAACCAGCAACCCAAAGTCCCAAAAGTCCAACAACCCCCCAAAGTCTCTGTCCCTGGTCAGTGCAGCCCCAGAGTTCGGGGGGGGGCACGCAGGGTGTTAAGGGGCACCTTACGTGATCCGAGGCCGATGGGGTTCCGCCGCAGCCTTCACCACGAGCCGCTCCACTCCACCAGCTGTCCCGTGATCTGCTCCCGCTGTCCCACGAACTGCTCTGGCAGCTGCTGCACTCTGCTCACCAACCTGTGAGCCGCTCAGCTCTGCTCCACTTCAGCCATCCCTTGGGCTGCTCCCACAAGGCTCCACTCTGCTAGCTGCTCCGCCAGCCGCTTAACAATATAGCTTCAGGCTCCCCCACTAGTTAACACAGCCTCACTGATTTCAGCTCTTAGCAATTTCAGCTCATAGTAGGGGAGCCCCAGTGCTAGTGCACCATTGACCCAAAGTGAATTCAGCTCAGCAGTCTGTAACTAGACTTCTAATGGAATCAAAGTTAGCTCTGACATTCAACAGTGGAGAGAAAGGAGATAGTGCAATTGGTGTTTCAACCCCTCAGAGAGGGCCCATACCATCAGATACAAATACCTGTCCCCATCCTCTCTCCATTCACTGGGTTTTGTAACCCATGCCCCTTGTCAAGCAAGTGCTACTTAGGTAATGGTGAAGGTCTCACTCAGTCCTTCTGTCATACAACAGTTTCACTGCCCTTGATTCACAGATTCAGGGTAACAAAACTTTGTTCTTCCTGCCCCAATAACAGAGAAGACTGGGGATACCACACCAGCCAAAGTAACCACTTTGAGTTGCTGTTGTTTCATGCCAGGCGGGTAGGTGTGCCTATGCAAACAAGATCAGCCCCTGGAGTTCTTTTCCAGACTCACCATAATTCACCACCAGATGTCAGGGTAGAGCTCATCCTGACTCTGCTTACATCTGCATTTTTTCTTGAACCTGGGAGTAGGTATGTTTGGAGGAATAAATTGCCTCTGTGTTTGCATTTGAGCCTGCATAGGATATATGTGGGGTTGTGTGTGCTGAAGCTGCGCCTGGGTATGTCTGCAGCTGCAAGATATGCATGTATATTTTTAGGTGGAAGCTGCAAGTGTGAGCATCATATCAGGCAAATCAGAGAAGTAGCAGCAAAAGAGGCCCTACAAGGGGAAGAGGGAGAGGGTTCCAGAGCTCCCAAGGAACCACAATAGTAATAGTAGTTGCAACTGATTCTCACTGGGGAAGAGGGGTGAAAATAATATTAAACACTTACCCATATATATTAAACATATATTAAACTTACCTGTACTGGCCGCTGCTACCTGGATCATAAATCGTATGGGGCCCTTTTAAATTTATGATCCAGGTGTGCCAATAAAAAATATTGTATCCAATCTAAGGTCTCTGAATTTTTATTTTCCCAGCCTGCACCTGTCTCCTTGGTTGTGGAAGCAGTGAATAAATGTGGCAGACAGCACCTTGCAAAATCCACATCTTATGATAAAGACCAAAAACATCTTCCTGTTTGTCCATAAGACCTATTCATCTCCAACACTTCAGTCACAAACCACAAATCTTATGGCAGAATATAACCACACTAATTGTTCTAAGTTTACCACCTTTATTGAGCACCTTCCTGAAGAACAATGCAAGCAATTCCAGTCCATTATTAATAAGGGTCAGCTACCAGGTAGGTCCTCGTTGGAGGCCTCTTTGGACACAACTGACACTGCAGCTTGTTCTATTGCCACAGCACTGGTCTTGTGTCAGGCATGCTGGGTCTAGCTTTCTGGGTTCCCAAGAGAGATTCAAAATGCAGTCAAGCACCTGCCCTTTGATAGATTAAAACTCTTTGCTGAATCCACTGGTGAATCCTTGCACATCCTGAAAGATTCAAGGGACACCTTGAGATCCCTTGGGATTTATACACTTGCAAGCCTGTGAAGGTTTAGCAGATCTCAAATGGCACAGAGATCCCATCCTTTTCAAATTTCAGGACTGCAAAGACCAACTGAGCTGCCTGGAAAATAGCCAGGATTTCAGCAAAAGAGATGACCTACTTCATCTGCCTCCACTCAGCCATCTTCGTCATCAAAACAACAGTTTTGACAGATTGATTGAGGATCTGGAACAAGTCACATCACCAAGCTGAAACTACACCATTCTAGTTTCAGAGTAACAGCCGTGTTAGTCTGTATCCACAAAAAGAAGAACAGGAGTACTTGTGGCACCTTAGAGACTAACAAATTTATGCTCTAATAAATTTGTTAGTCTCTAAGGTGCCACAAGTACTCCTGTTCTTCTTTTTACACCATTCTACTCTCCTACCCCTTTGGAGACCATCTCTTCCATTTTCAATCTGCGTGGGAGCAGATTAATTCCAACAAATGGGTGTTGGAGGCTATAAAATCAGGTTACTCCATCCATTTCACCTCCCTTCCCCAACCCACCCCTCTTCCCTGTCCCTTTGCAGGGACCCCTCTCACGGGCACTTGCTGAGACAGGCAATTAACTCCCTTCCATGCATAGGAGCCATAAAACCAGTTCCAGTTCAGCACAGGGGGAGGGATTTTGCTCTTTGTGAAAACACAAATTCAGTCTTGTGAGTCCTGCAGCTATAATTTCATTGTTGGAATTGGGGGATTGGTTTTGGTCCTTGACCTTAAGGAGATTTTTTTCACATTGCGATTCATCCTTCTCACGAGAGATTCCTTCAGTTTCTGGTTGGTCAAGATCATTTCCAGTATCAAGTGCTTCCTTTTGGCCTTTCATTTTCCTGAGGGTATTCTCAAAAGTTGTGGCAATGTTCCCGCCTATCATCGACAACTAGGAATAATTATTTTTCCATACATAGATAATTGGCTTCTCAAGGGCCAGACTTATGAGCTTCTTTCCACCATAAAGTCAGTGATGTCCCTGTTCCTGCTTGCTAAGTTTTCAGTTCAACATCAAAAAGTCCATTTTGACTCCAGCGCAAAGGATAGAATTTTTAGGGGCTTCCTTAGACCCAATAACAGCCAGAGCTTACCATCCCACAGATAGTTCACAACACTAACAAACTTCATTGCAACAATTCAAGTCAGCCCACAGACAGCAACAAGAAATTGTCTTCAACTACTGGGGCCCATAGCAGCTTGTACCTTTTGTGACACAACACGCCTTGTTACCCCTTTGTTGTTTCCATGAGTGGCTCAGGACAGTTTAAACACGAACAGACACAGCCTGAACAGGCTTGTGTCAGTCCCTCATCAAAATATGAAACTCACACAGTTGATGGAAGGACCCTCACAATGTCTGTGGAGATGTTCTATTCATCCAATTTTCCCTACCTAGCATCATAACGATGGATGCATCTCTGGTGGGTTGGGGAGCACATTTTAGGACACATGTCATTCAGTAAAATCCAAGTCCAAGAAGCATCTTCACATCAACCTTCTGGAGCTGAGGGCAGTCAGAAATGCCTGTAGTCACTTTTTTCCATTAATCTGGGACAAATCCATCCACATTATGACCGATAGCCTGTGTGTTCTACATCAACCAAATTTTGGGGGCAAGATCCCCTTCTCTTTGTGCCAAAGCAATAAAGCTATGGAACTGGTGTATAGCCAATCGCATACTCAATGTAGCCGCTTACTTTCCAGGCCTACAAAACACCATGGCTGACAATCTCAGCAGGCATTTTTCCTAGGATTACAAATGGGAGTTGGACTCAGACTCTTAATCTTGTTTTTCTGACCTGGGGATTTCCAGAAGTGGATCTCTTTGCCACTATCACCATCAGGAAGTGCAAACAGTTTTGCTCAAGACAGGAGTTAGGTCCTCACTCTCTGGCGAAGCTCTCCTCGTTCTGCGGACGAGGGCCCTTCTTTATGCATTTCCTCCAATGCCTTTGATATTGAAAGTGATAAACAAGATCAAGCAAGACAAAGCCAAGATCATATTGCTCCAACATGGCCCAGATAAGCTGCTACCCTTATGTGATTTGTCTTCCCCTTTTATCTGGTGACGAGTCTTCTGTCCATTCCCCATTTTCTATCTCCAGATGCAGGTCAGACTCTCCATCCCAATGTGAGAATTCTTTGTCTCAAGGCTTGGTTATCAAAGATTCATGGAGCTAGACTTCCTTCTGCAGATGTACAACAGGTCGTAGAAATGTAAGAGACCTTGAGAAATCATCAAGTCCAGCCCTGTAGGTTGAGGTAGGACCAAGTAAACCTAGACCATCCCTGACAGGTGTATGTCTTACTTGTTCTTAAAAAACCTCCAATGATGATAGGGACCCACAACCTCCATTGGATGTCTATTCCACAGTTAGAATTTCTTGGCTAATATCTAGCCTAAATTTCCCTTGCTGCAGATTAAACCTGTTACTTCTTGTCCTACCTTCAGTGAACGTGGAGAATAATTGATCATCGTCCTGTTAATAACAGCCTTTAACATATTAGATGACTGTTATCAGGTTCCCCCTCAGTCTTCTTTTTTTCCAGACTAAAGATGCCTGTTTTTTTTAACCTTTCCTCATAGGTCAGGTTTTCTAAACCTTTTATCATTTTTGTTGCTCTCTTTTGGCATCTTCCCAGTTTGTCCACATCTTTATCTCCAGAAATGGAAGAGATTCTATCATTGGTGTGACCAGTGGCATCTTTTGTCCATTCATTCGTTCCTTTCTGCTGTTCTGGACTGTTACAATTTTAAAAAATCACAATTATCTATTAATTCTATCAGAGTTCATTTAGCAGCTGTAATGGCCTTTCATTCCTTAGTTGTGGATTTTCAGTATTTTCTTATCCCCTGACAGTGAGATATCTTAAGGGTTTGGGAAATCTTTTTCCTCGGATTCGACAACCCACCCCAGTATGTCATTTACACTTAGTACTTCGCGAAACCCCCATTCAAACCAATGGCTACCAGTTCCCTTCTTAACCTATCTATAGAAACAGCTTTTCTGGTGGTTATAACCTCTGCCTGAAGATTCAGGGAAGTGGGGGCTTTAATGACAGATCCTCCTTTCACAGTGTTCTTCAAGGACAAAATTTTGTTACATCCACTTCATAAGTTTCTGCCTAAGGTGTCCTCTGAATTACATCTCAACCGGTCATCCATCTTCCATTTTTTTCCACAAAATGACATAAGATCAGTGAGGCTTCTGTTTTCCATAGCTTAGATGTCTGGAGTGTGTTAGCCTTTTATCTAGACAGACCAAGTCATTCAGAAGGTCTGCCAGACAGTCTCAGTTGCTGACAGATCCAAGGGATCTGCAGTCTTCACCCAGAGATTTCCAGATGGATTTCTGGATATATTATTTCTTTTTAGGAATCTGATGATTATATAACCTCCTTTTCTAGAGTTAGCCCACTCCATAAGGTCTGTCTCTATCTCTATAGCATTACTTAAACATGTTCCCTTTGCTGAAATCTACAAGGCTGCTACTTGTACCTCAATACATCCTTTTTTTCAAACATGCTTATGGTCCATTCTTCTAGAACAATTTCACTCAGAATAATCTGGACACTTAATTTTCTCCATGTTTTACTTGGTCCAGAAAAACAAGAGTGACTAAATTTTTCAAGGAGCCAATGATCAATGTCAGCTGATTGAACCACTAGCACTGCTGTGAAAAAGCATAGTATCAAAAATCTGTAAATTTCCAGGCCCCTCACTCACCCCTGTGTATTCCTCCATATGTACTGCTTCCCCCCACATCCCGCCCTCCTTCCCTTCTGCCGGAGTTGTCTGGCAAGAAGGAAATGAGGATGGGGGGGAGCGCGCAGCTCCCCTTATACCACATCAGGCAGGCGCCACTCCAGGGGCCGCGGGAGGCGCTCCCCCCTCCTACGGGTACTGCTAGGGGGAAAAACTTCTGGCACGTGGCGAGCACGCACACCTACTGTGGAATAGACATGAGCAACACATCCCGAAGAACACCAATTACGAAAAGGTAACTGTCTTTTCTGAAAATTGCCCACACTATCTGTAATATTAGGGGTCAGTCAGTCTCCTCTCATAGACTGTCCAAGAAGGTCACATGCTGCATGCATGCATGCTATGAGCTGGCAGAGATCCCAGAACCATATGGTATAAGGCATTGTTCCACCAGAGGTAAGGTGAACTCTGTTGCATCTCTCAGAATTGTTCCCATCATAGTGATATGCAAGCCTGCTACCTGAATTTCTGTCTAGACCTTCGCACAGCATCATGATCTGGGTTTAACCTCTGGATTGTGTGATCAGTTTGTGACAACACTCCTGCCATCTTTGTTGAAGTAAGACTCCTTCAACCCTTCTCCTCTGAGTGTGGGTACCACCTGTCAATCACATGCAGTAAGGATGAACACAGGCAATTGTCTAAAAGAACCCGGTACTGCGACAAGTAACTTTCTTTCACAAACCCCAGTTATTCTGCCCATATGTACAGACCACCAATGTGTACTGTTGACACTACCTGAGCCAAGGGAAGTCACGCAGTCAAGAGAAAACCGCACTCTTCGTTTTGTATAGGAAACATTAAATTTCACTTCAAAAGCTTCATTGGCATTTAATGAAATCTAGTTCCTCATGGTAATGGTGAGATCATTTGAAGATGTCATCATGGTGTTGTCATGGTTACAAAAGAACCAGTTACTCAGTATGAAGTATCAGATGGTGAGGAAAATAAAGATAGAGAAATTGGTAGCCAAGCAAAGGGAAGAGAGAGAGAGACTGGAAAATGGGGTAAATTGGAGGATAAGAAGGAAATAAAGAGATGGAGAAATTTAAAAAGAAGGGAGCAGTGAGAGGGAGGTGAAAGGAGGAATGAGGAGACAGAAAGAAGTGGAAAGGTGACTGAAGTCATTGTAGAGAAGAGGGAAGGGCCCCCAGCAGCAGAGCCAGTGAGAATACAAAGTATCTGTTTTGTAATTAGTGACAAGCCTTCCAAAGAGAAGTCTGGAAACAACCTAGGGAATGAATTGTCCTTTCTGCCTCCTCTCTCTCTGAAGACTTGAAGATCGTTTCCTGGAGTGGGAATTGATTGCATGGAAGGAATTAGGTCTCCATATCGTTTGTTTGCTTTTTTTATAGGTGTATGGAACTCTCCCCTCTCTTCCAATGCAATAGTTTCGGTTCCTGATGTGGGTAGTTGCATTAATAGCAGAGCTATATGTGAAAAGAGAGGAAGAGAGAAAAAGAGATGCACAAAGCACAGCTATCTGTGGGCCAACTCCTGCCGGCCAAACTCAGGCAAAATTCCTGTTGAAGTCAGTGGGTCTCGTGCCAAGATTGGGCCTCTGTTTTTTTCAGAGGGAATGAGCTAGATTTCCATTTTCTTCTGTTTAACTCTGTGAAAATAAATTAAACCTTTCATTCTGTAGCAATTGTTCTTAAATTGCTATATAAAAGAGAGTGAAGTTGAGATCACATCAGGCTGACTTTATTATATCATAGTGATTCTGTGATCAAGGATGGGGGGGACGACTCCAATTAATTCCTGCATTGGGATAGGAGAATGGGTTTCCATGGATACCAAGCCAGAAGCAGCATTGACAGGCCTCTGAAATCTAAACTTAGGCTGCTACAGCTACATTTCCTAAGATCTTTTTGAATAAATAAGGCTTTCCCCTTTCTGTATCTTCAAAAAGGATGGTATAGGAGGACATTTGAGAAACTAGGAAGGGAATAGGGAAACTTTGGACCCTTTTCCTGGAAAGTATTGCAGGGGAACTGTGAGAGACTGAAGCAATTGACACAATCAGGGCCAGAAATATATTAAAGTGACTCAGAAGTTACAGAGAAGAGATTTAAAGGTGATTCTTCCCTTTCACTTCTTTTCCATATTTCCCATTGCCTTTGGAATGAGAAGAGACACACCATGAAAAATTAAGAGGCAAGAAATAGAAGGAGAAGATCCATCTTGTCATAACTTGTGCCTCCTTCTAGTCACTGGCAGGAGGGAGATGCTGCTGCCAGAAAGGCAGATCCATGCATTGGACATTGACAAGAGAAGTAGCATAGGCTGAGTCACCTAAACTATGTTAAGTCAGTGGGTGGTATGCCATTCATCAGCTGAGTTGTTATCAACCCAGATGTATACAGAGATATATGTATTAGCAGCAAATCAGCAAAGTCACTAATAAGATGATATGATATCTGCCTGTTAACAACATAGTAGAAAAAATCAAATTAGATTCCTCCCTGAGAACTGAATCACCAACCACATTTACAGCTCTCAGACTCTCATTAAAAACATGTAAGATAACTAAAAAATGGAAGGTATTTGGCTGCTTAATAGATTTTAAAAAGCTTTTGACTCAGCCTGGCACCCAGAACTGAATCTTAATTTGCTACAGACTGGAAATGTGGAAAACCCCATGCCATCATTAAATCCATGCACCAGTCTATTAAAGAGAAAACATTCCAGAAAGAAAGGGAATAGAACAGAGATGTAACATCAGCCTGACCCTCTTCAACATTTACATAATAGACCTGTTGGCTGTAGCAATCTCCAAACTCTGGGCTCTCACTAAATAGTTCAGCAATAATTTCTTGCTGTAGGCTAATGCCCTAGTCGTGTTATATAATCTATGCAATAAGACCTTTATACCTGCTAGGAATCTTCTGCAACACATGAGCCCGACAGATCAACCTAGAGAAAAATGAAAATCATTATATTTTTAGAAAAAGATTCAGCACAGAATAAAATCGTATTCCAGACACACAGAAACTGAGCATTTGCTAAATTATAAAGACTTCAGACCCCTAGGAAATGCATCAAGGAGCTTCAGAATGGCTGAAAAAGCTCTGTGCCCCTTTTATGCTAGAAAGAAATAATTAAATAGAAATAACCGTTTAATAAAATTACTGCTTAAAAGTATTTGCAAGCATAACCCAAGCCATTCTGCTGCATGGAAATGAAGTCTGGGGCTTAACTTTAATAGCTGATTACAGCCTGGACTGAAAACCTAGTAGAATCCCAACATCTGGAGTTTCACAAACATATCCTCCAGGCACAGGAACTTTAGCACCAACAGAAATAGGCCAGTTCCCCTGCTAATCAGCAGCCAGAAAACAGCAGTCAACATCTTGTGCCTCCTCAACCAAAACAGGAGATGCCCCCCTCTCCCCACTCCCCGTGTGTACACACCCACCCAAAAAAAAAGCAAAGAAGCACTAGGTATCAAAAACTAAATCCAGAGTAAAGCATGATCCATTCTCATATATCATCACTTCCTGGACTCAAAAACGGTAGCCTTCCTCACCAGTGATGCAAATAACCCCACTCAGAACCAAAAGGTGCTCAAGATGTTAGGCCAGCACCTAAAACCTAAAAAGTCAATGAAAAGAACAAATCAAAATCAGCAACAACTGCTACAAGTTCGCTTCCCAGAACAATCATACTGGCTGATATCTTACCACAGTAAAATGCTCAAAACTTAGGCAGATGCTTTTCAAATTCAGAATCAGTGCTACAAACTGGAGGTGGAAATGGATAGTTACAGAACCGTCTATACCTAGGGAGGAGCAACTGTGCTGCCATGGGATAGACTAAGCGGGGTGTGGGGGGGGGGCGGCGCTCTTTCTATTCTAATGTCTGAAGTAGGAGTAAGTCCAAGAAAGATATTTCCTCAAGCTATCAGGAATCATAAAAGACTTTTAATCAACAAAGCAATGAGGAAAAAAAATGGTGCTTGCCCCTGAGAGATGGAGAGAGAACTGGTAGAGCCCGCATCATGCTATGGAGCCACTTGCCACCAGATCAGAAATGGACTAGAATGATACATGGGATCAAGCTCTGAACACATCCTGGGCATTTTGTACCTACCTATCACTGACTGAGACCTGAAGATTCCCCTGGTATAAGTGGGTTCACAATGTGGCACAGTGCTTTTGGAATTGCTCTCTGCCACCTTCCATAGATTTCCCCCCTCTCCCTCCACCAAAACTCTATTCTTGTGTCAAGCACAGCTCAGGCAGCATTGGCACCTATGTTTCTCTTACTCTTTTTGGCAATATTTGTATAGCTTGTCATGGCAACAACATCTTATTGAACTGAACCATATGTGTGTGCATGCATATGTATACATTAGGGCCTAGGTGTATGTGTGTATGTGTGGAGAGAGTGGGCATACATAAAGGTGGGGGGTAGGAGGGTGAGAGGGAGAGTCAGGTGGGCCTGAGGGTATATTATCTTCACACACATGAAGGCTATGGGCATGTGTATACAGGTGAACGTAAGTGGTTGTATCTGCATGAAGGTGGGGGTGAGTTTACACAAGAAGGCAGTGTGCATATGCATTTGGATGGGAGTGTGCACAAGAGACTAGCACGTTTCTAGGGTTGAGCAATAGGATCATCTTTTTTGTACAAGGAGTATTCAAAGACCAAGACCCATAAGTTAAAGGGAATCTATAAAGTCATAATGATGCAATAAAGGCAGCTCTCTGATTATTAGCCAATTAGTGCCCAAAGAATGGGGAGACACCAATTAAATTCCTCTGTAGAAGGGGAGAGAATTTTTCTTTAGTACTGTGAGTTGATTAGCAGCCAATACCCTGGGCAGAAACCAGGACCTCCTGAATTTCTATTAGAGTTTGGAGAATGTTTGAGACTGATTACTATAATAGTGCCGTTTTCTGGAGGGAGAACATGATACTTAAACCCTTTAGTATAAGATGGATAAGATCCGTGTTCAAACTTTGAGACAAAGCATTGGAAAAATTATAGCTCTCATCCATGTTGTAAACATCGTGGGCAGATACCAGTGGTTTGGGTTTATTCTGCTGGTGAACCATCTTGACAGAAAGGTTATCCTGAATAATATCCCATAGATTAATGGAAGAAGCATAGTTTCCATGATTAACTTCCTGCGTTTAGTTGCCTATACCTTTACCAGGCTGGTTTGTCTCAATGAGTGCACATCCTATGCATGAGAGAGCATTCTAGTGTTCCCTAGTAAACAGAACCACAGTTATGGAATTTCTTTACCTATTGTTCTTTTAAGTGAAATAGGAAATGTAATTTAAAATACTGCTTTGTGAGAAAATTATTTGCAAAGTGAAGTACTCAAAACTCACAAAATGACAAAGTTAAGTCTGCCCAATGTGGCTTCAGTTCTGTCCCTTGAGCATTAAGATCCAACTTTTGATTGATCATGTCCTATTATTTCCAGAAGGCACCTGACTCACTTAATGCACAGATGAAATGGTGCACAGTGAAAGAAGAAAGGTCCCCTCATGGCAGTAAGGGTAAAAATAATTTAATAGAAACTAATATTGTAAAAATAAGTATTTAGTTTCATAAAAATAAATCACATTTTATTTTTGGGTGACAGGTAGCAATTCTTCTCGCTGGAGCTTCCCTCTTTTTGATCTAATCCATTACTTAAAGATAAATGTTGCTTGCATGCATGCCTCATACAGGCTGTGATTCAGCAAAGCATTTAAGTATGTATTTAACTTTAAGCACATGAATTGACATACTGATCTCCCTTGCCTAGAGAATGACAAAATTGTACTGTAGAATTACTCACATGCATAAAATTAAGTATGTGCCTTACTGCTTTGCAGCTCCTTCCTTGATCCAGCAGAAATAATAGTCTGTGATAATATAATTAGATTGGATCATAACAATGCATGCACACGTAATAATGCATACATATAAAATGTCAGCGTTAAAGTTGCACTTCCTGACATTTGATCATGCAAACTTAATGTTCTTGTAACCCTTTTTAAAAAAAATAAAATAAGGCAGGTGATAGCAATGATTGTGGACAGACAATCCATTACATTTCTTGCCCCTATATTTTCCCATTCTCTAATCAAGTGTTTAGCCAATTTGAAATGTCGGGGAAAGGTTTATTTAAACAAGGGAAATTATTTATTCTTGTGTTCTGTTACATGGAACAGAATAGAACATCACAGAGTTTGGGAAAGGAAAGAAACACTGCAATATAGAACACAGCTGCTGAATATTGCCACATAGCTGAAATGGGATATAGGGACCAAAAAAAGAGAACTAAAAATTTGAGGCCAGTTTAATGCCATTCCTAAGAGTACATCCAGCCACTCCTTGTTCCAGCCCTTTTCAAAGTTGCTAATGCTCAGATAGAGACATAACCAGCTGGCAAAATAATTACATCTTCACTTTTGCTGATACCAGCTGAGCTTATGCATAAGTAATGCCATGTTTTCTTGTTTGTCTAATCCCTTTGTGAAATATTCATGCCTATGTTTTCACACCAACCCTCTTTAAACACTTGGTCATAATATATTTATGTTTTGATTACAGGCTTAACATCAGAGGCCACCAATTTTTCTGGTTCAAATTGCAAGCCTTAGCAAAAAGACTTGCTCTTTGCTGACACAAGATTGTCTATCAACCACTCTTTTCAGATGATACACTCATCTGCTACTTGCTTTTGGTCATTCCAGGTTTTTGTAGCACATGGAGTCTCCATAACTATTGTGTGAAAGAAATTCATTTCCAAAAAGTAACTCCTGCAATATGCCTTGAAGCTGCATTGCCCAAATATCAGAGAGAGGCAGTGATGGGAGCATTCAGAGCAAGACGGAGTCCACCTCCAGGAGGGATAATTTGGAGTCCAAGTAAACTCTCATTTAATTGGTTTAAGTGGACCTTTTACATTCCGAGTCCAGTGCTGTTAACACCATCTTCCTTCTATCTAACTAAAAAGAAGTATTGCAATCATGAGTATAAATTTTGCCCCAGCAGCTCCCATTTGTGCTTTTGGGGTCTCACAGGATTTCCAAGGGAGGATTGACCTGCATGGGGCAGATTGAACAAGGCTCTAGAAGGGAGCGCATAGGACTAGCAATGAGTAGAGGGAATTGCAAGAGCACCACAGGAAGCTCCTGCTCTCTTGAGGTGGAGGGAAGATGGTAGCAGCGCCTTTGAAGCCTCTCATCCATCTGTCTATCTGTATCTGTTTCTAGAAATCAGACATTCCCATTTCCAATGGGAGCAGCATGCAATGTTTAGAAGGGACTTTCTGGGTAGGTGGCAAAAGAAATATGGTATTGTCAGAGGGTACTTTATTGTTACATGAGGAGGAGGAGCGCACTTGAAAATGTACTTAGAGTCTCAGTCAAGTAGTGTTATATCCTGACCACAATGCCAATAATGAGGAGGGGTGGGACAGGATCCCTGGGGTGCAACCTGGGACCATGGAACCGTTGTGTCCCCTTAACTCTCCAGCTTGGGCTGTTTCTCACTATGCTTTGCTAGTGACAAGCAGCAAACCCCTCCAGGTGCTGCTATCACTCAGCATAACCCTATGTGGAACCCCACACCCAGCTAGATTGCATTTATGCTCCCAGAGCCACTCATGAATCACACAGAGTAAGGCACCAGCCAAATCCCCCCAGCTTTATACCTCAGGAGTATACCGTCTTGCACTGCTCAAGGCGAGCCATGCAAATGTATTAATTGGTTCACCACTTCATCAATGGAAAGCATATACAACATCCTTTGCAAACCTGAGCAGATTCATCAGACACTTCAGGCAAACTCACTGGTAAAGATAAACAGTTAAACACATTTATTGACTACAAAAGATAGATTTTAAGTGACTGCAAGTGATAGGCAAAAAGTCAAAGTTAGTTACCAAAAGAAAAGAAACTATAAGCACACAGTCTAAACTCTCAACTCTATTAGACTGGGCAACATCTAGATTAAGCCGTTTTTCTCACCCCACTAGATATTGCAGTCCTTATTATACAGGTTTGTCCCTTAAACCTGGACCCTTCCTTTTGTTACAAGCATAGCTTGTTAAGGGACACTCCAAGCACATCACATTGCTATGTAGTCTCCAAATTAATTCCTCTTGATAGTTCTAATGGTACCTCTCACAGCAGCTGGGAGGTGGAATTCCCAGCTCAGGTAGATTTGCACGTGCTAGCTCTGCTGGAGTTAGCATGCTAAAAATAGCAGTGTGGCTGAGGCAGCACAGGCGGCAGCTCGGGCTAGCTGCCTGAATATGCATCCCATGGTAAAATGGGATTATACGTGGGTGGCTAGCCCAAGCAGCTGCCTGTGCCACTGCAGCCATGCTGCTATTTTTGATGCACTAGGTCAAGCAGAGCTAGTGCGTGTATGTCTACTAGAGCTGGGAATTATGTCTCCAAGCTGCTGTGTAGACATACCCTAAGAACAGGCAGAAAACAATCACAGCCCTACTGAATTCCAGCAGTTTAGACAATAGGCTTCATAAGGATATTAAAACAATTTAAATGAAAGCTACACCCATTTGTTTTGCAAATTCACTGGTCAGGAGCAATTGTAAGAGTCTGTCATTATTATGAAAGCACCCAGAAGTCCCTTGAAGTTGAAGATCAGAGCCCCATTGTGCAGGGCACTGCACAAGAGTCTGTTTCAATTCACTTAAGACAAGACCAAACAGTAACAATTAGTAAGAAGAAATGGGAGAGAGAGAGAATGTGGCTAACAGTGATGTAGGTAATTCATAGGCAATCCATGTTCATAAGTATATGGGTTGGAGTCAATTACTATTTATTATTATTAGTTTATTATTGTTTAGTTATTTGCAGAAGCACCCATTATGTACTAGATGTTTTCCAATCACTTAAGAAGAGTGATCACCACTGCAAGAAGCAAACAATCTAAGGAATTCTAAATTATAAATACATCAAAATAGATATCAGTAGTCTCTGGTGGCCATTATGGTGTTACATTAGTGATGCTATAGTCATGTCTGCATGTGATTATTCCCCTCTATTCAGCACTGGTGAGGCCACATCTGGAGTATTGCGTCCAGTTTTGGCCCCCCCGCTACAGAAAGGATGTGGACAAATTGGAGAGAGTCCAGCGGAGGGCAACAAAAATGATTAGGGGGCTGGGGCACATGACTTATGTGGAGAGGCTGAGGGAACTGGGCTTATTTAGTCTACAGAAGAGAAGAGTGAGGGGGGATTTGATAGCAGCCTTCAACTACCTGAAGGGGGGGTCCCAAAAAGGATGGAGCTAGGCTGTTCTCAGTGGTGGCAGATGACAGAACAAGTTGCAGTGGGGGAGGTCTAGGCTGGATAGTAGGAAAAACTATTTCACTAGGAGAGTGGTAAAGCACTGGAATGGGTTACCTAGGGAGGTGGTGGAATCTCCATCCTTAGAGGTTTTTAAGGCCCAGCTTGACAAAACCCTGGCTGGGATGATACAGTTGGGGTTGGTCCTGCTTTGAGTTGGGGGTTGAACTAGATGACCTCCTGAGGTCTCTTCCAACCCTAATCTTCTATGATTGTATGAATGGCGCTCTCCTTTAAGCCTCTATTCTTTGAGATGTGTTGCTCATGTCCATTCCATTTTAGGTGTGTGCGTGCCCACGTCCACAGTCGTTGGAGATTTTTGCCTTAGCAGTATCTGTAGGGTTAGCTGTGGTGTCCCCTTGAGTTCGGCACTCATGCGTTGGAATATTAGGCACTGCCAGCCCTACACCGTCTCAGTTCCTTCTTACCTCTGGTGACGGTTGGTCGGAGCACCTTGTCTTGCATCGCAAAAATGTTAGCGATTCTTACAGTTCTGTTGTCTTTGTTGTTAGTTGTTAGGTACTTAGTTAGACCTTTAAGTTAAGTGTTAGAGTAGTAGTTTAGGAGTTAGAGTTCTTTCTGGGACTTTGCCTCGGGGTGGAGCATGGCCCATTTCCCAGGTTTTAAGCTATGTTCATTGTGCAGCTGGCTGATGCCAGTTAGTGATCCCCACAAGAGCTGTTTAAAGTGTTTGTGGGAGTCCCGCAGAAAGGATAAGTGCAGGATCTGCAAAAACTTTTGCCCTCAAACTCAGAAAGAGCGGGATATCTGCTTGAGGGCCCTCCTTATGGAGGCTGCGCTTCATCCTACCTCAGAGCCCTCTCGATCAGACTCCACGCCTGGCACCTCAGCATCAGCGCACAGTGCACCACCAGCACTGGAATCCACCTGGCACCGTTTCCCCTCCCGAGCACCTAAGAAGCGGTCGAAGTCAACGGGCCTGCCAGCACCGCAGAAGAAGGGAGCTTTGGGCAAAGGAACTGTGTCAGGCCATATACCCGTGCCAGAGGTATTTGGGGATACCGCTGTGGTTGGACCCCTTAGCCCAGCCAGGAACCCATCTCCGACTTCTGGGAGCAGCAGGGGGTCCCGGCCCCTAGTAAGGTTATCTGTGCCCGAAGCAGGCCTGGTGGCCAAAGAGAAAATAGGCCAACCGGCACCGCAGATGCCAAGCCAAAAAGGCTTTGGCATCTATGGGAAAGTTGGTTATGGGACTGCCCCCTAAAATGGCGAACCATGCCCGGACCACAGGTGTCGGTCCCCGTCACTGTGGCCTCGGACCCCAGCACCACAGCTTCGGTCCCCGGTTTGAAGATACAGGTCCCTGACACCAAGGTCTCTGCCTGCAAGGCACAGGACACCTGAGTCATGATGCCAATCCCTGTACCCATGGTACTGTCAGGCCTCCCGCCAGAGTTGGCCACGATGCAGATCACCATCGCCTAGGCGGTCTCGCAGGCAATGATTTCCCCTCCCTCCCCGGGGGTGGGATCATTCCCGGTCGCAGCAGCAGTCTCCGGCTCCCTGGTACTGCTCTTTGGGCAGGCATTGGTCCTTGCCCTCTCCTTACCGGTCACTGACGAGGATCAGTCGGCAGACTGAGGCATCTATGGCTCCGTCCTGCTTGCTGGAAGGGCAGTGGTTCGAGTCTGAAGGGGACTTCAGCCCCTCACCTATAAAAGGCGAATTGCCACCGGCCCGCAAGACCGGTGTGGCTCCTGCGGCAGCAGCATGGAGGCAGGGGCAATTGCCTGCTCAGAGGCGTACTGGAACCTGTGGGGATGTCCTGTTATGCAGGTCCCGTACTCCCACCATTCCTCCCAAGCTGCATCGGACAAGCTGCCCCCAGCACAGCCAGCACACAAGTTGGAGCCCGGTGCCCAATCTGAGGTGGGGGCGACACAGCAGGTCCTGATGCCCAAGGAGCCGTCCCTGCATGAGCAAGCGGAAGCTGCTCCCCCCCCACACACACACTGTGCAGTCATCTTTGTAGTCTCTGGACGAAGCACTAGTCAGGTCCAAAAAGAGCCGCCCCCCTAACAACTTCAAGGAGGGCCTCCCACAGGACCAAGCCCAGGAGTTTGACGCCTTGGTGGAAGAGGGCAAAATGGTGGCTGAGAGGTGCCCTCCAGATGTCCTGGGACAGTACGGACTCAGTGGTCAGGGTAGTCACCTTCGCCTTGGTCATGAGGCGCAGCTCCTAGTTACAATCCTCTGAGCTGTCCCAGGAGTTGCAGACTACCCTTCAGAACCTCCCGTTTGAGGGAGCAGGGCTCTTTTTGGACCTGACCAATGCACAGCTCCACGGCCTTAAAGGCTCCTGTGCCATTCTCTGTTCCTTGGGCCTACACACCCCTCAGCAGGTTAGAAAGCCATTTCATCCCCCTCTGCCTCCTTCGAGGTTCTGGGTGTCCCCCAGTCCAGCTCCTACAGGAAGAAGGACAGAGACAAAGGATTTAAATGGTGTCATCCTTCATCTTCTCATTCCTCTGCCCAACCTGGTTCTTCCAGAGGCCAAGGAAGCCAAAAGCAGGCATTTTGAGGATGCACCCGAGGACAGCGACCCAATCACTTCCCAGGATCCACGCCCCCCCCGCCCCGCTCTGTCCTCAACCGCCTGCGCCCCTTCCTGTTGGCCTAGTCGCTGCTGACCTCGGACCGTTGGGTGCTTATCATAATATCTTCGGGCTACATCCTGCAGTTCGTGGCTGACACTCCCTCCCACCCCTCTTCCCCCTTCAGGAACCTTTCTCACGAGCAACTCCTCATTCAAGAGGTCAAGAACCTCCTACACCTGGAGACAGTAGAGGTCCCTCCACACTTGAAGGGGACAGGTTTCTACTCCCGCAATTTCCTAATCCCAAAAGCAAAAGCAGGCCTCAGACCCATTCTGGACCTGCACCCCTCAAGAAATTTAAAGTTCTGCATGGTCTCTCTGGTCTCCATTATTCCCTCCCTGGATCCGGGAGACTGGTACACCACTCTTGACTTGAATGATGCATATTTCCATATTTCCATTTTCCCAGGGCACAGGTGTTTCCTCTGTTTTGTGTTGAGCCACTGCCATTTTCAATTCACAGTGCTGCCCTTCGGTCTCTCATCAGCCCCGAGAGCATTCACAAACTGCATAGTGCCAGTGGCTGCTTACCTGAGGCATCGAGGGGTGCAAATTTATCCATACCTCGACGACTGTATGATAAAGGTCAGCGGCATCTTGATTTGGTTTGCTCTACCTGTCGCAACCTGGGGCTGTTAATAAACGAGAAAAAATCAAACTTAATTCCAGTACAATGCAGAGAGTTCACTGGAACAGTCCTTGACTCTACTCAGGCCAGAGCCTTCCACCCCGAGGCTCAGTTCTAAGCCATGAAAGATCTGATGTCATCCATGCAAGCGCATCCTCTCACCACCGCTCACGTGCCTGAAGTTGTTGGGCCACATGGTGGCCTGCACTTATGTGGTCCAGCACACGTGGCTCCACCTCAGGCCTCTGCAGGCATGGCTGGTGTTGGTCTATGTCCCCAACTGACACAGTGTGGACCGTGTGGTCAGGGTCCCAGACCACATACTGTCATCACTCACATGGTGGCGGAATCTTGCATTGGTGTTGGAGGGGGTTTCCTTCACAGCTCCGTCCCTGTCGGTGACCCTCGTCTCTGATGCCTTGGACCTGGGGTGGGGAGCCGACCTGGGTGATCTCAGCATGCAAAGTCGTTGATTGAGACACGATCATTCCGTACACATCAACATCAGGGAGCTCAGAGCAATTCGCCTGGCCTACCAAGCCTTCCTACCTCACATAGAAAGCAAGGTGATCCAGGTCTTGACGGACAATACTGCAGCTATGTTTTATATCAACAAGCAAGATGGAGCCAGGTCGTCTGCTCTTTGCCAAGAAACCCTCAGGCTCTGAAACTTCTGTGTATAACATGGCATGCATCTTATAGCCGCACACTTCCCCGAGGCCAGGAACACTTTGGCAGATCGCCTCAGCAGGACCCTCTCATCTTGCCACGAGTGGTCCCTCCATCCAGAAGTGGTCAGCTTCATCTTCTAGAGGTGGGGAACTCCCCGGGTGGACTTGTTTGCGTCAAGGCAGAACAGGAAGTGCCACGTTTTCTGCTCGATTCGGGGGATCGACAGAGGCTCCCTGTTGGATGTTTTTCTGCTCCCATGGTTGGGAGCTCTGTTGTACGCCTTCCCTCCAGTGCCGCTAATTCACAGAGTCCTCATGAAAATCAAGCAGGACAGTGCGAAGGTGATCCTCATAGCGCTGGCTTGGCCATGCCAGCACTGGTTCAGCACACTGCTGGACCTCTCGGTAGTTGCTCTGTTACTGCTGCCACTCAGGGCGGACCTGCTATACCAAAACCACAGGAGTTTTCTGCATCCAAACCTGGCAGCGCTGCACCTGACGGCTTGGCTGCTGCATGGTTAAATGCAGAGGAACAGGAGTGCTTGGCCGCTGTCCGGCAGGTCTTGCAGGGCAGCAGAAAGCTCTCCACCAGAGTGACTTACTGGCCAAATGGAAGGGGTTCACTTTTTGGACCTTGGATAAAGGTATTCGGCTCAAGTGGGCCTCGCTGCAATTGATCCTGGACTACCTTCTGCATCTCAAGCTCCAAGGCTTGTTCTTTTCATCTATCAAGGTCCACTTGGCAGCTATTTCGGCCTTTGATCTGCCGCTCGAGGGTAGGTTGGTTTTCGCCCAAGATATAACTTGTCAGCTTCCTCAAGGGCCTTGAGCACCCCTATCAGCATGACAGGGACCTCGTTCACCATGGGACTTGAATTGTGTGCTGTCACGACTCACTGGACCCACCTTCGAGTCTCTGGCTTCCTGCTCTCTCCTTCTCCTGTCCTGGAAGGTCGCATTCCTAGTTGCGATAACATCTGCCCACAGGGTCTCTGAGATTAGGGCGCTCACCTCGGCCTTATACAGCTGTGGCTCCAGCTGCAGCCACACCTGGCTTTCCTGCCCAAGGTGCTCTCCGAGTTTCATATGGGGCAGGACATTTACTTACCTGTCTTTTTTCCAAAGCCGCATAAGTCAGAGGAGGAGCGAAGGCTGCATTCCCTAGATGTCAGGAGGGCACTAGCGTTCTACATTGAAAGGATCAAGCCATTCTGCAAATCTACGCGGCCATTGGTCATAGTGGCTGACAGGATGAAAGGTCCCCCAGTGTCTGCTCAAAGAATTTCTTCTTGGATCACTGCCTGATTTTGTTGCTGATATGATCAGGCAAAGGTGCCACCTCTGGTGATCGTAACTGCCCATTCAACCAGGGGGCAAGCCTCTTTGGCAGCTTTTCTGGCCCAAGTGTCTATCCAGGACATTTGTAGGGCAGTCACCTGGTTGTCTGTCCATATGTTCATGTCCCACTACGCAGTTACCCAGCAGGCTCGGGATGATGCTGGCTTCGGTAAGGCAGTACTACAAGCCACTAAACTGTGAACTCCAAGTTCACCTCCGAGGATTCTGCTTGTGAGTCACGTAGAATGGAATCAACATGAGCAAGCACTCGAAGAAGAAAAAACGGTTACCTACCTTTTCATAACTATTCTTCGGGATGTGTTGCTCATGTCCATTCCATTACTCGCCTTCCTACCCCTCTGTCAGAGTTGCCGGCAGGAAGGAACTGAGAGGGTGTAGGGCCAGCAGTGTCTAATATACCAACACATGAACACAGCGCTCAAGGGGGCGCCACAGCTGACCCTACGGATACCACTAAGGCAAAAATCTCCAACGACTCTGCATGTGGGCGCGCACACACCTGGAATGGAATCAACATGACCAACACATTTTGAAGAACAACAGTTACAAAAAGGTAGGTAACCTTTTTTTCCCAGACATTTATAATTTGAAAAATATTAATTCCTTGTGCTTGAAGTGTGATAAAATTCCATTTAGTTGGTTTTGAGTTATTTAAGCCAGGGTAAAAGTTATTTAAAAAAAATCTGTAAAACCTTTGTGATTTTTTTTCAGTTAAAAATAGCTTATTATTTTAAACATCAGCCATGTAATGGATTTAGATCTTAATAAGATCAAAAACCATTGACAAGTTTAAAGAAATTTGGTTTTAAAATAACAAAGAGAAATTAGTTCTAGTAAACCTAACCTACCACAGCAGGGAGTTGTCAGGCTTCAATAATTGATTGAAGCAAGTGAAACAACTTGATGGCATTGTTTGATGCCTGACTCTGCCAAGATCATATTTCTTTGCCCATTTGGTACTACAAGCAGAGGAGCATTGTGACATCAGAGGTAACTCAGTGAATCATCATGCCCTCCAGTAAACCTAACCTTAACCCGGAACACTAACCCTGTGGCCTGCCTTTGTCATCTCTCCCTATCCATCTGCCTGCAGCACCAAATGGGCACTGTTTAAATGAACTAAAGCAGTTTTGAGTAGACAAAGGTAAATTATGTTGCCTGAGCCAGGGCATAGTGTGTGGAGGGAGCCAAGATACAAATCTGTATCCTGAGTCCTACTCTGCCATGATAGCTCCTGATGAGAAGCTGCCCCTACTACTCCATTCTTGAACCCCTGTATCCACCCCTAGTTCTGTCCAAACACTTCAGTCCTGACCTACACTTTCATATGCTGATTAATTTCAAACAATGGGATTGAGTTATGCAAATAACCCGAAGGGAGGAGTGATGAAGGCCTGAATTACCTCTGATGTCATAATGCTCCTCTGCCTATAACACCATATAGGCACTGTGTTGAAATCGTGCTTTTCTAGTTTTCCAGTTGTCACTGATGCCTAGAACATTCCCTGAAATGTTAGAATTGGTTGAATGCTGTTTTCACAAGCTATCATGTTACAGACAGACAGCCAAACAGAGAAATGCCATTGAGTTGAGTGTTAGGCCTCACTTTGCTCAGACAGTCTTGCCAATTATTACATTTTATTATTATTATCCTCTAACAAGATAAAGGAGGAGATACTGGAAATAGAAGGTTTCTTGGCAGGTGGGGTGGGCTGAAGTCAGCAAAAAAATTAGTAGGGAAGCAGAGAAAGTAAAGTATATTAAAGATTAGTCCATTATACAGACTAATCTGGGTCATATAATAAAATGTGCTCATTTGAACAACATGCATTTTAATACAGCCAAATGCAAGGTCATACAGCTAGGAACAAAGATGGGAGGCCTGTATCCTAGAATGCAGTGACACTGAAAAGGACTTGGGAATAATGGTACATACTGAGCTCTCAGCACAATTGTAAGGGGACTGTTGGAGAATATCAGGTAGGACTAGGGAGGTGATATTATTTCTGTACACAGCAGTAGTGAGACCATTACTGGAACAGTGTGTCCAGTTCTGGTGTCCACATGTAACCCCCAAGGAGATTACATAGATTCCTGGAGCTCTGTCTGCTGGCAGCTCAGGGAGGAGGAGCCAAGGCAAACTCAGAGTCTGCCCAGCAACCAATAGGGAGTGAGATGCCCCTCCCAGGGAGTTCAGAAGAGGGGAGAAGCCATTTTGGAGTGGGTGGAGCCACCCAGGGCAGGGCAGGACTAGTTGTGTGGGGAGCTGGTGAGTCCCAGGCCTGCAAGCAGGGTTCCCCCTGAGAACTGGCCTCTAGGGACCTGACAGCCGATCCCTCACCTGGGTTTTCTTTCCCCACGGATGAGTCCCAATTCGTAGTGTTTGCTGAGAAATTTCCCCAGCCAGGCTGGGTTCACCTCCAGCTCCCTAGGTGAGACTAGTCACCACATGGTCAGCTCTGCTAGTCCAGGGAAGCTGCCTGCCAAGTGTGTGACTGGAGGCTGGGCTAAGAGGCTACAGTTTGGATGTTAGGGTAGTTGTATAACCTACACCTTAAGCCCTGCACCCCTCCGTGGTGAGGGGAAATCCAGGGGCCAACGCAGCCTGATTCCTGCTTGAGGAGCAGAGCCGGCTTTAGCAGGTGTGAGCCCCCACGCTGGGATGCAAATTGTCTCGCACCTCCCGACTGTGCCCCCTCCCTGCCCCATTGGATCCCTCCCCAAATCCCCAGCCCCGCCCCCCCGCCCCATTGGATCCCTCCCCGAATCCCTGCTCTGGCCCCGCCTCTTCCCCAAGCAGCCGCATTCCTCCTCCTCACCCTCCCTCCCAGGCTTGCGCTGATCAGCTGTATGGCAGCGCAAGCGCTGGAGGGAGGGGGGAGAAGAAGGACGCGGCTTTCTTTTTTTTTTCCTCCCTCTCCGCCACCAGCCCCGGACGTTGCGGGGCCCCATTCCGGGGAATCGGCCGAATCGGCTTAAAGCCGGCCCTGTTGAGGAGGATCCCTGACAACAGACAGCAGCCTCTCTTCAGTGACTGAAGAGTCCAGCATCATCTTCAAACCTGAAGATCATTCATGGAGTTGGTGAGTGCACCATCTTTTAGTTAGTTAGTCAGGAAATTTGTTTTGGGGACCCCCTACTCCCTGAACTGTGTCCTCAAGCCAGGGAGTAAGGGTTTGAGGATTTTATAACCTGCTGCTTATTATACCTGTGGAGGGATTCACCACCTCCTTTCATTTGTGGGTCTTTTGGGCTGTACTGAACCCAGTCCGCCACACTGCTAAACCACTGCAGAGAATTTTATAGGTCATCAAGGGCCCCAGCAAAGTACACATACCAACAGGACACTAATTTTACACTTGTTACATCAAGTCACGGGTATTTTCAGTGTGGGCACCCGTGACCCTAACAAGTAGTGTTTCACCCTGTTATGTTGTATTTGTTGCCTGTTTAATATAATTATTGTGTTGTGTTGTGTTATTTCTTGGAAGTCTCCAACTATCTGGCAAGGAAGTGGGGATTACTCTGTAGTTAGAATTTTCTGCCCAAGCTGCCCTGGTGACCCTGCCAGGAAGGAGCGAAGGGAGTGAAAGCACCGCCAAATAATTGCATAGAAAAAAAAAAGAAAAAAGATTCACCCTGCTGAGTGGGTGGCGGGATCCAAAAGAACCCAGACCTGTCCATCAAAACCTGTAAGCGGATTGCCATTAAAGGAGGTAACCAGGTGGACAAGGGCGATACACACACTTAGAAAAGGATGTTGAAAAATTAGAAAGGGTTCAGAAAAGAGCTACAAGGATGATTCAAGATCTGGAAAATATGCCTTATATCAAGAAGCTCAGTCTGTTTAGTATATCCTAAAAAAGGTTACGTGCTGACTTTATCATCTACAGGTACCTCCATAGGGAAGAGATTTCTGAGAGTAAATGGCTCTTTAGCAAAAAAAACAAGATCCAATTATTGGAAACTGAAGCTAGATAACATCATACTAGACATGAGGTGCAAATTTTCAAAAGTGAATTAGTAACCATTGGAACAACTTACCTAATGGTGGAGTCATAGAATCATAGACTCATAGAATATTAGGGTTGGAAGAGACTTCAGGAGGTCATCTAGTCCAATCCCCTGCTCAAAGCAGGTCCAACACCAACTAAATCATCCCAGCCAGGGCTTTGTCAAGCTGGGCCTTAAAAACGTCTAAGGATGGAGATTCCGCCACCTCCCTAAGTAACCCATTCCAATGCTTCACCACCCTCCTAGTGAAATAGTGTTTCCTAATATCCAACCTAGACCTCCCGCACTGCAACTTGAGACCATTGCTTCTTGTTCTGTCATCTGCCATCACTGATGCTGGCCACTCTGCTCACTTGTAGCCACTCTGCTCAGCTGGACCCCATACCCCCTAATCGGCCTCCATTTGCACCTAAAAAGTGGGATAATGCACAGAGGTTGGCCTACATGAGCAACAAAGTGTGTGACCCGTTGTTTTAACACCAACTTCAAGGCTTCCACAGCTGCCATCCTAAACTGTTTGGAGTCTTCAAGGCAACAGTTTCAGGGAAAGCCCTTTGCTTAGGGCTGCAGTCGCGGATCTTAATTCAGCAAGTGACTGACTGGGCAACTCTGTTGAGAACTGATAGACTTAATTTTTCTCCTCACTATGGGTGCAGCCAGTCCTTAGATAGGAGGCACAAAGACCAATGCTCCTGCACAGGGCCATGCACGAACTAGCCCTAAGTCACTTAGTTAAACCTTTATTAGAAAATGTTAATGCCACTATATCCTGATCAGGCCATTGGGCTGAACAATGAATCTCATCACATTTTCTGCAGTTATTTCTGTTATCTATCTTCTCTTCTAACTTGAGTTTTTGAATTTAAATAGGAAGCCTATGCCTGGAGTTCCTTGAATAAAAGCCCAGGAATAACCCTGGCAGCACATCCCTTTATCTGGGTGGCAAGCCCAGTATGGTGTTTTTTAATTTGCAGACCCCTAAACCATTTCAAATGGAAGTGCAGAGCCCTTTGGAAATCTTAGACATAGTCTACAGACCCCCAGAGGTCTGCAGACCACCGGTTGAAAACCAATGGTCTATGGTATTTCACACCATCTTCTCCCTGGTGTATTTATATGATTGACATCTACTGAAATCTCTGGAAGGAAACAGCTACGGTAACAGGGTTTGTAATAACATGTGAGGGGGAAAGAATCTGAAAAGGCAAATAAGAAAATTGAGTCTGGATGAATAATCAAGACACAGGATGAAAATGTTTTTGGCCAAGTAACTTAGAAGACTAACAGCAAAGCCTCTTTTTATGGTGATAAGTTGTGATGCTTTCATTTTGTTTTCTGTCTTTTGATGACACGTTGAACCTTTAGTCTCTCTGACTTATGGAAAGTGTGACAGAAACATTTCCTGTGTCACACTAACTGAGATGCATTGAGAAACCACAGTGCTTATTTCTGGTAGTGACGCAGCAATATGGAAACAAATTTGTTGTGGAAAGGTTTTTTTTTTTTTAGAACAAACTATTTACATAAATCTTAATGCAAAGATTTACAGACACATCTAGAAAGTTTTGTCCTTTGTATGGGCATTCAGTTTTATTCTCCATTTTTTCTTATCATATAAAGATTTTTTGTGTCAGTGCTGCATGGGGGCAGGAGAGGGTGAAAGGAACGGATGCTCGTAACTGTCATTTCAGATGTAATTGCAGGGAAAGTATAAAATCGTTTAGGGCTCTTAGGAGAACAGAAAGGCTTTGAATTTGTTCTCAGATGCACCAGCACAGCCACAGACAAGTAATGACTCAGGACCAAAGTCAGCACTGGTGTCAGTGGGTGCAGCTTCCCTGTAAGTCAAATGGAAGTTGCACCTACTTACACCAGAGCTGAGCTTAGCTCTCAGTGTAATTGGTATTTATTGCCTGCAGTGATATTACTAGACCACCCAAGAGGACTCTGTCTCAGATTAGTTTAAAGGAACAAAGCATGGTAGAGGAGTTTGTAGCAGAAGCAGAGAGGACACTTTGTCTGTGGCCTATGTTATGCAGAAGGTCAGGCTAGATCATAAGGGACCCCTCGGGTTTTAGAAATCGATGAATCTCTCTTGCTGGGTTACTGGTATTTGCAGTAGCTAAGCCTGCTGTACCAGTTGCACCACTCATTTCAGTGTTAGCCCAGAAATTACCTGTAATTTTTCTGAAAAGGTACCTTGTTTACAATCCCAGCTACTAGATGATCTCATGTTTTCTTTCATGTTGATACCAATTTCACACTGCTCTGCTTGTTCATGTAGGGCCCTTATACAGGCTTTGAAGCTTTCTCTGGGTCTCAGCTCCCTATGGCAAAGCCACACCTAATCATAAATTAGTCTTTTTTAAATGATTTGTTCATCTGACTTTTTAGAACTATGTCATAGTTATTATCTCCTTCTAGTCAATCCAGTCTATGGGTTTATCAAACTGAGTCTTGGGGAAGGTTGAACTTTAGCATTTTCTTTTCATCTTATCTTCTGACACCATGTAATGTGATAATGGTTACAAAAATCACAGAAAGAGCTGCTTTTTTTCTATCAGTGAACAAGGAACTTTATTAGAATAAGGAAAACAGTATCATCCTAAAGAGGCATATCTCTCTCTGCTTCACATAGAGCTTCTGTCCAGGAACTTCACCAGCCCCTTTTATCAGGCTTTCTGGTACAGACGTGGGTGGCACTAGGGGAGACTTGTGGGGACTATAGCCACCCCAAAATTTGCCTTAGCCCTCCTCTCCCTCCCCCTCCCTCCGTAGCCACCCTGTAGCAGCTGCTGGTCTCCAGCCGCCCAGCTCTGAAGGTAGAGTGGAGAAAGCAGCAGTTGCTGGTTGAGCACCCAGCTCCATCAGCAGTGGAGAAGTAAGCTCAGGTGGGGGGACGGGTGCCTGAGAGCAGCCCCAGGGCATGCCACCTAGTCCTGATGGAGGGTCCAGGGCTCCCCCACAGTGGCCCAGACTGACCTGCTCCAGCCTGGGCTCCTGGCCCCCTGCCTGCAGTCGCTGCTTCCCAAGGATTCTGCCAGTCCTGGAGCCAGGTCCCCCTGCCCAAGCAGCTCTTACCAGCTGCGAGCAGACAGCACACTGCACTGCCCAACTCTGGCCTCTGACGTAGCAAGTGGGTGGAGCCACAGAGGGGGCAGGGCCATGGAGAGGGCCAGGGCCTTATGATGGAGGGGGTGCAGCTCCCCCCCCTCCAATTTTCTGTCTGGTCCATCTAATCTCCCCCACCAGGAAGAGGCTGGTGCCACCCCAGCTACAGATTTAAAGAAACAGTCCACATTTTCACACAGGCAGTACCAGTGGTTTCTGTCCCCAAAAAGCATGTGAATATGTGAAACTATGTGTATGTCTACACTATGGAATTAGGTCGATTTTATAGAAATAGATTTTTATAAATCAATTTTATACTGTCGATTGCATATGTCCACACTAAGCGCATTAAGTCGTCGGAGTGCGTCCTCACTACCATGGCTAGCATCAACTTATGGAGCAGTGCACTGTGGGTAGTTATCCCACAGTTCCCGCAGTCTCTGCTGCCCATTGGAATTCTGAGTTAAGCTCCCAATGCTTGATGGGGCAAAAACATTGTTGCGGGTGGTTTTGGGTACATGTCGTCAGTCGCCCCTCCCTCCGTAAAAGCAACGGCAGACAATCGTTTCACACTTTTTTCCCTGGGTTACCCGTGCAGATGCCATACCACGGCAAGCATGGAGCCTGCTCAGCTCACCGTTACCGCTGCTGTTGTGGGCAAGTCTACTGTGGGGGCTGCTGTGATCCAAGTAGCCAATGCAATCATTGATGCTCTGTTATCAAAGGTAGTGGGGAAAGTGCGGGACTTTTTAGATTTTAGGTGCATCATATTCCTGTCCTTTGTCGCTGGTGAAGAAGTCTTGCAGCCGTACATTCCAGTCCGGTCGGTGCTGTAACACCCCATAGCACTTCTGTGGTTGATACATGTAACAGCTCCAGGGCTCTTGCTCTTTTGCCTTGCCCGAGGTACCCTGCCCTACCCGGACCTCCAAGCATTCAACACAGAAGCACCTGCAGCAGCTGGAATTGCTACACAGCAGCAGCTCCTTGCCTTCACAGCAGATATTGCAGTAGAACTGCTAACCGACGTCATCCACCACTTCCGCTGCAACTCTGCTCTCCTGCTCCCCAGCGACAAGCTCGGGGAATCCGTTCTGGTCCTCCTGGGTGCTACTGGCAGCAGACGGTGCAGTAGGACTGGTAACCATCCTCGTCGGACATGTAGCTTGGCCGGGGGTTCTGGGAATGTCTTCCCTGCCTAGCTCCTAGCAACCTCCAGGGCATGGTGTATGGCTCCATCACTTCCCCTGCAACTATGCCCTCCTGCTCCCCAGCAACGAGCTCAGGGGATCCGTTCATGAAGCCTGCACAGTAGTAAGAAGTAAGAACTATAGGCTGAGCAAGTGCAGAATGGTGGTAGAATGTGCCTTTGGACATTTAAAAGCTCGGTGACGTTGTTGGTCAGACCTCAGTGCAACCAACATTCCCATTGTTATTGTTGCTTGCTGTGTGCTGCATAATATCTGTGAGAGTAAGGGGAAGATGTTTATAGTGGGGTGGGAGGTTGAGGCAAATCGCCTGGTGTCCGCTTTTGAGCAGCCAGACACCAGGGCGATTAGAAGAGCACAGCAAGGCGCGCTGCGCATCAGAGAGGCTTTGAAAACCAGTTTCATGACTGGCCAGGCTTCAGTGTGACAGTTGTATGTGTTTCTCCTTGATGCAAACCTGCCCCCTCTGTTGATTTTAATTCCCTGTAAACCAACCACACTCCCCTCTTTGAAATAAAGTAACTATTGTTTTGAAACCATGCATTCTTTATTAATTAAAAAAAATGAGATAACAGAAAAGGTAGTCCGGATGGGGTGGGGGAGGAGGGAAGGACAAGGCCACATTGCTTATTGTAGCCACACTAAAAATCAAACTGTTTGAATGACAGCCTTCTGTTGCTTGGGCCATCTTCTGGAGTGGAGTGGCTGGGTGCTCAGAGCCTCCCCCCCCACACGTTCTTGGGTGTCTGGGTGAGGAGGCTATGGAACATGGGGAGGAGGGTAGGCGGTTATACAGTGGATGCAGCGGGGGTCTGTGCTCCTGTTGGCTTTCCTGCAGCTCCAACAGACGCTTCATCATGTCCATTTGCTCCCCCATTAGCCTCAGCATCGCTTCCTGCCTCCACTCTTCACGCTCACTTAATTATTTCCTGCCCTCTGCCACTGAAATGCCTCCATGCATTAAGCTGTGCCCTAGCAGTGCAGGAGGACTTCATGAGCTCGGAAATCATGTCATTGTGAGTGCATTTTTTCGCCTTTTAATCTGCGATAACCTCAGGGACAGAGATGTTAGGGATGTTTCTACGCTCTACGATTTTGGGGGGACTGCATGGTCACCTGTGCTGCTGAGTTTGCCACACTGACCAAACCGGAAATGAAATTCAGAAGTTCCCGGGGCTTTTCCTGTGTACCAGGCTAGTGCATTGGAGTTCAAAGTGCTGTCCAGAGTGGTCACAATGGAGCACTCTAGGATAGCTCCCAGAGGCCAGTACTGTCAATTTACGTCTGCACTACCCCAAATTCGACCCAGCAAAGTCAATTTTAGCACTACTCCCCTCGCCAGGGAGGAGTACAGAAGTTGATTTTAAGAGCCCTTTAGGTCGATGGAATGGGTTGGTTGTGTGGGTGCATTCATTTTTAAATTGACCTAACGTGGCTAAATTCAACCTAACCCTGTAGTGTAGACCAGGCGTATGTTAACATACAAAGTGAAAAGGGAGAGGGGTGTTCATCCCTTATAGAGAAGATATCTCCAAAGATTGGCAGAGGCACCTTCTTTCTCATTACTCGATGAAGCGACCCTTTCCACATTTATTACCTCCTTTGACTATTTATCTTTTTACCGTTTACCTTTTAACATTAGCAAGTCTCCTGAAATATTTTGCATACAATTACTCAGGTTCTGTGGGGACAGCAGAGGGTGGCCTTAACCATGGTAATATTCTAATTCATGCTGGTACAATGAAAAAGATATAAAATGTTAAATTCACAGGATTAAACCTGAACAAAGGAAAGGAAGTGACAGAGGAGGCAAAACACCTGTGTGTACCGGTTGATCACAGGATGACTATGAGCTGTCAATGTGATGTGGCCATGAAAAAGGCAAATGGAATCCTAGGATGCATCAGGCAAGGTATTTCCGGTAGAGACAGGGAAATGTTAGTACCATTATACAAGGCACGGGTGAGACTTCATCTAGACTACTGTGTGCAATTCTGGTCTCCCAGGTTTAAGAAAGATGAATGCAAAATGGAATAGGTGCAGAGAAGGGCTACTAGGATGATCAGAGGAATGGAAAACCTACCTTATGAGAGAAAACTTAAGGAGCTTGGCTTGTTTAGCATAACCAAACGAAGGCTGAGGGGACATATGATTGCTCTCTAGAAGTACATCAGAGGGATAAACACCAGGGAGGGAGAGGAGTTAAAGTAAGGGCCAGTGTTTCTGCAGAACAAATGAATATAAACTGTCCATCAATAAGTTTAGGCTTGAAATTAGATGAAGGATTCTAGCCATAAGAGGACTGAAGTTCTGGAACCGACTTCCAGGAGGAGTAGTGGAGGCAAAAAATCTAACTTGTTTCAAGACTGAGCTTTATAAGTTTATGAAGGGAATGGTCTGATGAGGTTGCCTACAATGGCATATGGCTTACCCACAACTGCTATTAGCAAATATCTCCAACAACTGGAGATGGGACACTAGATGAGGTGGGCTCTGAGTTACTACAGAGAATTATTTCCCAGGTGTCTGACTGGTGGGACTTGCCTTATTTGGGGTAAGGAAGGAATTTCTCCCCAGGGTAGATTGGCAGAGACTCTGGGGTTTTTTTCACCTTCCTCTGCAGCATGGGGCATGGATCACCTGCTTGTTTGAACTGGAGTAAATGGTGGCTTCTCTGTAACCTGAAGTCCTTAAATCAAGATTTGAGGTTTTAGTAATTCAGCCAGAGGTTATAGATCTATTATAGGGATCAGCAACCTTTAGCACGCGGCCCATCAGGGAAATCCTCTGGTGGGCTGGGACAGTTTGTTTACCTGCAGCGTCCACAGGTTTGGCTGATCAGAGCTCCCACTGGCTGCGGTTCACCGTTCCAGGCCAATGGGGGCTGTGGGAAGCGGAGGCCAGCACATTCCTTGGCCCGCGCCACTTCCCGCAGCCCCCATTGGCCTGGAACGGCGAACCACGGCCAATGGGAGCTGCGATTGGCCGAACCTGCGGACGCTGCAGGTAAACAAACCGTCCCGGCCTGCCTGCAGATTTCCCAGATGGGCCGCGTGCCAAAGGTTGCCGATGCCTGATCTATTACATGAGTGGGTGGTGAGGTCAGACTAGATGGCCATGATGGTCCCTTCTGGCCTGAAAGTCTGTGAGTCTTTGAGCAACACCAGATAAATTATCTAGTCCAGAGATGAGATTCTACCAGGATAGAGACACTCTAAGAGATAGGAAAGTGTTTGAATACTTTGGGATGCATTTATTAGCTCTGTCTGCAATGCCACAACCCTGACGGGAGCTTTTACAGTCTAATGTCATGCTTTCCAAATGAATGATTTTTCAGGATTTTTTGTATCTGTGCCTGAGAGTATATAGAACTGCAGTCAGCCTTGTTATACTCCTACTTAACATATATGAAGTTACAGTTCTGCTTATATATTGTGTGTATTTGGTAACAAGCCACAAATAAATATGCAAAACCTCTGCTTCTAGCACATCTATGTTCTGTTTAGCTATAGCGGACCACTCCATAGCCCTTAAATTAAGCACAGGGAAGAGTTCCCTCTTGTGGCTGGATAATATTACTACAAATTATATAATTATGTTTCCTTTCTTTTCGGTTGTAATTTAGATTCCATGGAATTAATGGACCACAAGATGGTGTGGTATAAAAGTTTTATCAGTATGAGTATGGGATGGTAAGTAAGTAGTGACGCTGAAAGTGAGTTATGTAGGTCATTCCAAAAGAGTGCCAATGAGGTCTTTATCACAGCTCATCTTACAGGCAAACTATTTAAAATTTAATTTATACTATTTATTTTTAAAAACATTTATTAAGGCTACTTTTATATCTCCTTCCTTCTCTCTCCGCCCCTCCCCCCCACCTCCACAGCTGTAAAGCCAGACACCTTGGTGACCATGGCCCAGATCCTTTGAAGATCTGGGTCTATGAGTACAAATGTGCAGGACTGAAAAGGAGAGGAAAATATTATTAATATATTTAAACATCTGAAAAATGACATACAAAAGGTTTTGTATGTATAAAAATGTCATAACTTTAGAGTCAGATATCTTGGTACCTTCTAGGGACAGAAACAAGTCCCACATATCCCACTAAGAAGCTGGAATCTCCCCCCCCCCTTCCAGTAGTATAAAGCTTCCATTTCTAATATTGAAGACGTGTAATATATTACACCATAAACCAGTTGGTGATTCTTTTTTAGTGGCAGCTACTTAAACTTGTTTAGATCTTTAGAAAGTTAAAAATAGTTCCTGGAGAAAATGGAATTGGGGACAAAAAGCAGGTGTGGCAATCAGAGGTGCATGATAAATGAAAGCCAAGGCATGTGAATTGAAACAATTATCAGGTGGGCTAGAAACTGAATTATTTGGGGGTATACCTGATAACCAGGTTAAAGTACGGTTTTTGCAAGAAATGGATTTGACTTTGTCAAAAAACAGTAGGTGTTCCAAACTTGTGAAAACTCTGCTTCCCACATAAAAGTATTAGCAAGCAAGAAAAGAAATGCATCTAATTAAAAATGCATACCATGGCATTTAGACAGAGAATACAAAGTTTAAACAAACAGCATATATTAGATTTCGTTGAAATAAAAGCGGAGGCAATCACAAAAGGAAGCAAAGGTGTCCAGCACCAGCAATACAGGCAACTATTTTGCAAAAGCATGCTGCTTTCAGCACAAATTGCAAAGAAATCCAACAGCAAATTACATTCATAAACAAAGGACAAAGCTCTGATAATGGAGAAACTGATGTCTTTTTTTTTTTTTTTTGGCAGGGGGGTGTCTTAATATGTTTACAAAGCAGGGTAATACATCAAATTAGGTTGTGACTTAAATTATCTAAAAGTAAATTTCAAAAACAGTACTGAAACTGTCTGCAGGAAAATCATTGCCAGCATATGCAAAAAGATAAATGACCCTCAATATTAAAATACAAAAATAAGTTTATTTAATTAAGTAGGTGCAAAATGAGCCTCTGTGGCAATGCAACGGTAATAGGCCTGCATAGGGACAGATCACTGATTGGGGCGTAACATTTTTTTTTCCTGGCTTTAATGCTGTGTAGGGCTTCTAGATAAAATGTCCTTACTGTGCTTTAAAAATGTTAAAATGGAATGTTAAAACCACTGGTTACAACCTGTTTAGGAAGGAAAGAATGGGTAAAAGAGATGTAGGAAGGTGGCACTTTACATTAAAGACACCATTACCTGCTTTACTGTTGTTGTTAACTCAGAACTGCAAATGGATCAATGTGCTAACTAAAAAAGCCCTGAAGGTGGGAGGGGGTGTCCTAGCAGGAGTTAGGGTATGTCTATACTGCAGCTAGCAGCGAGCCTCCCAGCCCTGGTTGACAGACTCAGCTAGCTGGGTTTGAGGTAGCCTGCTAAAAATAGTAGTGGGGATATTGCACCTTGGACTTTCAAGCCTAAGGATTGGGCTTGAGAGATCAAGCCCCAGCCCAAGCCCCAGTGTCCAAACTGTTCTTGTTAGTGTGCTAGCTCAAGCCCTGCTCACATGAGTCTGTTGACCAGGATGGGAGCCTCGCTCCGAGCTGCAAGGTAGACATAACCTTACAGGGTACCAAATCAAACTATAGAACAGGAGGCGTTATTTCTTAAGCACCTGTCTGTGCTGTATTGAAAGAAAAATGGTGGTATTATGTGGGACTTCAATTTGGGAGACATGTTCTGGAGGTCTTGTGCAGCCAGTAATAAAACATCATTAGAGTTTCTAAAATATTATAGATTATTTTCTAACAAAAAAGGTATTGCACACAACACTAGGTAACACTATTTTGGACCTCATTATTATGGATAAAGATGAATTGATCTCTGGACTGGAAGTTGGTGGTTGCCTAGGTACCAATGATCATTATGTGATTATATTTAGTTTGGACAAACAAAGAACATGTCCTGATTCCATCCATTATGGGCAAACAGAGGACAGTCCCAAACAGTAATATGTATATTTAGGGCTTCAAAAGGACTAATTTTCCAAAGATGAGGAAAATATATTGGGAGGAAAAATTTAGACAGAAGAATATGAATGACAACTGAGAGTTGTTTAAGAAGAGTTCAGTAAATGACCAAAAGCCATAATTCTACAATAGTGAAAGAGGATAACTTTGGTTAAAAGACCATCCTGGATGTGAGATCAGGAAGGAAATTTTCCCAAGTCAGATTGAGGGGTTTTCACCTTCCTCTGCATAGGTAACAGTTCCTTTGCTAGAATCATCTTGGTATATATCTCACTTAATCAAATCATAGAATATTAGGGTTGGAAGGGACCTCAGGAGGTCATCTAGTCCATTCCCCTGCTCAAAGCAGGACCAATCTCCAGATAGATTTTTACCCCAGTTCCCTAAATGGCCCTCTCAGGGACTGAACTAACAACCCTGGATTTAGCAGGCCAATGGTCAAACCACTGAGCTATGCCACCCCCCTCATTGACACTGCAGGGGCCTCTGGGATTAGTGCACCTCAGTCCCTTGTGTTCGTTTCTCTGGTGCATGTCACCCGACGTCAGTAGTACTTTGGTCTAATTTTGATCGTTGGGCTTGGTGTGCAGGTGCTGGGTGGTGTTTTGTGGCCTTGTGATATACTGGAGGTCAGACAAGATGATCTCATCGCCACTTCTGTCTTTAAACTCTCTAACTCTCTGACTCTTTATCTACACTGCCACTTTACAGCACTGCAAAACTTTCTTGCTCGGGGGTGTGGAAAAACAAACAAACCCTGAGCACTGCAAGTTTCAGTGTTGTAAAGTGGCAGTGTAGACAGTGCACCAGCTCTGGGAGCCGTGCTCCCAGTTCCCAGTGCTGGTAACTATCCCCTTTTGGGGGTGGTTTTTTTACAGCGCTGGGAGAGCTCTCTCCCAATGCTGGTGCCACGACTACACAACCACGTTAAAGCGCTGCTGCAGTAGCGCTTTAACATTGATAGTGAAGACATACTCTAAGAGGATAAATTAAGGATACAATTAGAAATAAAATACCAATATATAACAAATGGAAAAAGGGGGCTATAGATAGCAATCAATATAAATTAGAAGTTAAGAAAGAGAATTGAAAAGGGAAAATTCCATGGCTGATGCACCTAAGCACAATAACACATTTTTTAAATTGTGAAATAGATCCATGACTGAGTTCCACAGGTTGACTGTGCATTGTGTGACGAAATACTTCCTTTTGTTTGCTTTAAACCTGCTACCTATTAATTTCATTTGGTGACCCCTAGTTCTTGTGTTATGAGAAGGAGTAAATAACACTTCCTTATTTACTTTCTCCACATCAGTCATGATTTTATAGACCTCTATCATATCCCCCCTTAGTCTCTTTTCCAAGCTGAAAAGTCACACTCTTATTAATCTCTCCTCATATGGAAGCTTTTCGATACCTCTAATAGTTTTTGTTGCCTTTTTCTGAACCTTTTCCAATTCCCCTATATTTTTTTTAGATGGGGTGACCACATCTGTATGCAATATTCAAGATGTGGGCATAGCCTGGATTTATGTAGAGGCATTATGATATTTTCTGTCTTCTTATCTGTCTCTTTCTTAATGATTCCCAACATTCTGTTTGCTTTTTTGACTGCAGCTGCACGTTGAGCGGATGTTTTCAGAGAACTATCCACTATGACTCCAAGATCTTTTTCTTGAGAGGTAACAGCTAATTTAGACCCCATCATTTTATGTTTTCCAATGTGCATTACTTTTCATTTATTAACATTGAATTTCATCTGCCATTTTGTTGCCCTGTCACCCAATTTTGTGAGATGCCTTTGTAACTCTTCGCAGTCTGCTTTGCACTTAACTATCCTGAATAGTTTTGTATCATCTGCAAATTTTGCCACCTCACTTTTTACCCCTTTTTCCAGATCATTTATGAATATGTTGAATAGGACTGGTCCCAGTACAGACTCCTGGGGGACAACACTATTTACCTCTCTCTAGGGTGACCAGATCACCCAAGTCAAATATTGGGGGAAGGGGGGGAGGGTGACGTGGGAGGGTGTGGCGGGGGCGGGGCAAAAAACAAAAACAAAAACACCCTTCCTCCACAAGCGCTGGAGGGAGGCCCGGGAGATGCAGGGGAAGCGCGGGACCAGGGTGAGTGAGAGTTCGGCCTGGCCCCGAGCAGGCAGGACTCAGTCGGGCGGTAGGGAGAGTAGGGGGGCGGTCCGCGGGGCCAGGCGGCGGCTGTTCTTCCCCCCGGGCAGTGGGACTCGGGAGCAGCCGCTGCTGCAGCTCCCACTGCCGCGGGGGGAGGAAGCGGTCGATGGCCAAGCTCGGCGGCTGCGGCTGCGGCTCTGGCGCCCGGGCCTGCTGCGGGGACCCAGCAGCGCGCACGCTGCGCCCAGCCCAGCCCCTGGCCAGTCACCTCTGGGCTGCTGCCCAGCTGGTGCTATCGCACGGTGGCCCCGGAGTGGGGGCAGCAGGCCCCAGCCCCCCCGTCCCGCTCGGGTCCTGCAGGGGAACAAATGGGGCTGCTGATGTCTCCGCCCCGGGGCCGCCCACGGGATTGCACCAGCTGGGCAGCAGCCCAGACGCGACTGGCCAGGGGCTGGGCATGCGCGCTGCTGGGTCCCCGCAGCAGGCCCGGGCCCGGACGCCAGAGCCGCAGCCGCCGAGCACCACATGCTTGGCTGCTTCCTCCCCCCACGGCAGTGGGAGCTGCAGCAGCGGCTGCTCCCGAGTCCCACTGCCCGGGGCGGAGAACAGCCACCGCCTGGCCCCGCGGGCCGCCCCCCTCCTCTCCCTACCGCCCAACTGAGTCCTGCCTGCTCGGGGCCAGGCCAGACTCTTACTCACCCCGGCCCCGCGCTTCCCCTGCGTCTCCCGGGCCTCCCTCCAGAGCTTGCGGAGGGAGGAGGAATGGTGAGCCTGGGGAAGAGGCGGGGATTCGGGGAGGGAGCCAATCGGGGGAGGAGGGGGCGGAGTCGGGGCGGCGCGCGGGGGGGGGGGGCGCGAGCACTTCTGGGCTCTGGAGCATTTCCTTGTTTGTCCAGTGTCCCGACCACACATCAGTCGGGACGCGGGACAAACAAGGAAATATCGGGACAGTCCCGATAAAATCGGGACGTCTGGTCACCCTACCTCTCTCCATTCTGAAAACTGACCATTTATTCCTACCCTTTGTTTCCTATCTTTTCAACAGTTACCAATCCATGAGAGGACCTTCCCTCTTAACCCATGATGGCTTACTTTGCTTAAGAGTCAAAGGCTTTCTGAAAATCTAAGTACACTATATCCACTGGATTCCCCCTTGTACACATGCTTGTTGACACCTCCTCCCCACTCAAGAATTCTAGTAGATTGGTGAGGTATGATTTCCCTTTACAAAAACCATTTTGACTCTTCCCCAGCAAATCATGTTCATCTATGTGTCTCACAGTTCTGTTCTTTATTAGTTTCAACCAGTTTGCCTGACTCTGAAGTCAGGCTTACTAGCCCGTAATTGCCAGGATCACCTTTGGATCCCTTTTTAAAAATTGGCATCACATTAGCTATCCTCCAGTCATTTGGTACAGAAGCTGATTTAAATTATAGGTTACAAACCACAGTTAGTAATTCTGCAATTTCTCATTTGAGTTCCTTCAGTTTTGAAATGGCTGATATTGATTTAACTTAATTCAATATTAATTAATTTAAGCAAACTCAACATACACTAGATTTAAAGTGATTTAACAGTGTCAACAGAGGGGCTTTTGCACCCACCAAAATTGGTTTACAAACTGGTTTTGGTTAAGTCAGTGTAACTCCATGTTTAGATGAGGCCTAGGATCAATTTTAAATGGTGCAATAGATCAAAATTAATGAGCACACAGACTTTCTACTGCCAAGGTATTATAAAATGTTTATCTTCCAATGGTTAAAAAGAAAAATTGTCCCAATCTAGCCTACCATTTGTGGAATCATTATTTTAATTCAACCAGCTTCTTTCCATATGGACCTCCCTGCAGGGACTCCGTCTGTGTCATCGCTAAAACAGAGCTATTAGGAATGAGAGTGTTAACTGGGGCTGATTATTGGTGTTTACACTGCTGTACATTTTATTTCTGCCTTTGTATAGTGCTCTAATCAAAAAGAAGAACAGGAGTACTTGTGGCACCTTAGAGACTAACAAATTTATTAGAGCATAAGCTTTCGTGGACTACAGCCCACTTCTTCGGATGCATCCGAAGAAGTGGGCTGTAGTCCACGAAAGCTTATGCTCTAATAAATTTGTTAGTCTCTAAGGTGCCACAAGTACTCCTGTTCTTCTTTTTGCGGATACAGACTAACACGGCTGTTACTCTGAAACCTGCTCTAATCAAGCTATTTTCAAGCAGGATTGTCTAGCTGATAGTCTGCTAAATAAATAATGGATAAAGGGTTTTGCCGTTCTTTTAAAACATTAAAGCAAAGGGAAAGTAGCCTGCAGCAAAAGAGGAGAGCCTCGAGAGCCTGCAGTGACGTGGCCATGGGAGCAACCTCCTGAAATGGTATTAGGAAACCTAGATCTTCTGAGCCGGGGTGGTGGGAGAGTGCTCAGACCTGCCGCCGAACATGTCATTCAGATGGCCGTATTAACAGAAGCTTCATATTTCTGCACAGTTGGCAACTGCTTGGAAATGTATTGAGATCCGAAAACCCCCGGGGAGAAAGATTGCCCCCCCCCCTTGGGGAACTGGTGAACCTGGTGCTTGTCAGTTTACATATTGAAGATGTTTATGACTCTTCGCCTTTACTGTACAGTAATTCTGGGCTCCCTGTCTCAGGGCCCATAAGCAATGGAACTGCCGGGGGCACACACGCGCGCCGAGTCCTGCTGTGAGGCAGTGTCTGGTGGGTTCTGCGAAGGTTCCCCTGCTCCACCCGCAGGGCAGAGCCCCCGGAGGGTTGCTCCCTGTCAGGCTGGCGTTCTGCAGTATTCGCACAGCTCCAGCCGAGGAGCTCTCTGCTCACGGGGCTATCTATCCTGCTCAGAGGACTGCGGGGGAAGCAATTGCAGAGGCGGCTGCGCAAGCTCAGTGCAATCTCACTGCGTCTCAGGCTCCCACTTGGCAAGAAGCCCAGAAAACCCCTAGAAGCGAACCTCGGGGTAAATGGGGTTTCTACCTGGAGTCTCGGGGGTGATGTGCACCGAATCCCTGGGCTAAAGGGCGCGAACCCTTCTCCCCCGGCCGCGGTACCTGGCGCGAGATCCAGATGCGACGCTTAGTCACAGCTGGCCCGGCCCTAGGCACCAGGAGGCAGCACTGAGCCACTTATTTATAATTCCCAGAGATTCCCAATATTTTGCATCATCAGGAAATTCCCTTTTACTAGACGCTGCAGCCTCTGCAGTGTGTGCACTGAGGGCGCCGTGCAGCCCTGAGCCCAGCAACATTTCTCCTGGCAACGCACGGGTCACTCGGGGGCTCTACAGCACAGTTGGGACCGGCATACTGAGGCACTGGTCAATGCTTTCAGCCTCAATCGACTGGATAAAGTGCAGCCGAGAGCTCTGGAGACGGGAAGGACAGGAAATCCCCCTTGTACACTAGGGCATCCCCCATGACGTGCAATCAGAGCCCTACAAGAATGCTCAGAGGAGAGAGAGGGGTGTTTGGTGTCCTACTCGCGCAAGATGTAGGGGGTTTATGGTACAGGGCTCGGGCTCCATTGGTCTAACAGGGTAGAGTGCACCCCGCTCTTCCTTGTGTAGGGGACACGCACCTCCAAGCCCTGCCCTATTCTCCGGGAGCAGCCAGGTGGAGTAGGATGCTCGTTGCAAAGCCCGGGAATCCCAGAGATTCCCCTTTCCTGGGCCAAGCTGCTCCCACTCGGGGCAGACTGCCAGCGCCAGGGAAACCTCCTTTGCTCTGGGGTTGTTAAATACGCAGGGCAGAGTGATCAGTCAGACCCCCGCCGCACCTGTCATGTGAATGCGAGACGCAGAAGGGCAGCAAGGGGCGCGATTCGGAGCGAAAGGAGCGGGGAAACAGGCAGAAAATGTGCTAAACACAAACTGAAATGGGGGGGTCGTTGCCTATCTAGGGGGGTAGGGAGCTCTGGTCTGTGCAGTCTGCCGCCTAACACAGCAGGCCCCGTCCCGAACTTCCTGCTTTGAACGGGGGATCCACTAATGGTTAATACTGGGGTTAAGTATCAGGGGGTAGCCGTGTTAGTCTGTATCTACAAAAACAACAAGGAGTCTGGTGGCACCTTAAAGACTAACAGATTTATTTGGGCATAAGCTTTCGTGAGTAAAAACCTCACTTCTTCGGATGCATCAATACTGGGGTTATCTTCCAGCATAGGTGCTGAAACTAGGGGGGGCTGCTGCACTCCCTGGCTTGAAGTGGTTTCCATTATATGCAAGGTTCACAGTTTGGTTCAATGGCTCTCAGTGCCCGCACTAGACAAATTGTTCCAATTCCTCTGTGTTCCAGTCCCCCAGTTTCAGGGAATCCTCTTCCCAGAGCACTCTACAGCCATTCCTGAAGCAGACTGAGTGCCCAAGCAAGGTCTGCTCTTCCCCTGCCTAAGCCTTCCACGCCCAGCCCGAGAACAGGCGGCTCTGCAGGGCTGAAAGAAACGCTGGAGCTTCTCTTCCTTTCTCTCCTTTGCCTCGCTCCCCGGCCCGCCCGGTTCACCTCTCTCCACCCCCTCCCGGAGCCGGAATCGCCATATAAGGAGCAGGAAGGCTCCCGCCGGAACCGGGACTTATAAGGTTGTTTCCTTATATGGACTCTGCGGCCGGGGGCTTCCGGCGGCCTGGGCTGAGGCGGCGACGGGGACCCGAGGAAGACAGCGGCGGGGGGGCTCATGCGCTGCCCCCTAGAGAAACCCAGCGATAGGGTGAGGGGGTGGGAGTAGGGACCCTAGGGCGGGCGCGGGGCTCTTGTTCCTATCTGGGCTGGGCCCCCTCCACCCGGCTTCCCCCAGTGCCAGCTACTGACGCCAGGCTGGGTCTTCCAGCCTGACGCCATATAAGGGTTTCCTGTCCGCCATATATGGCCATGTACGTCATGGCCGGGGCGGCCCGCAGCTGGTGCGGACTCGATATATAGGGGCGGCTCTAGGGCGGGCGAAGAGCTGATTGCTTCCAGCGGGCAGAGCCAGGGGGAGCCCCAGGCCGAGCGCTTATAGCGGGCAGAACCAGGGGGAGCCCCGGGCCGCTGGGAAGGGGAGCCGGCACATATCGAGCCCAGCAGCGTCACTCGACTGGCGCTTCTGGCCGGCCGCCTGGCCCCTGCTGCGCAGCATCCCAGTGTCCCCAGGCAAAGCCCACTCCCCCCATGGCCGCGGCCAAGGCGGAGATGCAGCTCCTACCACAGCTGCAGATCTCTGACCCCTTCGGCTCCTTTCCACACTCGCCCCCCACCATGGACAGTAACTACCCCAAGCTGGAAGAGATGATGCTGCTCAGCGGCGGGGGTCCCCAGTTCCTCACCTCCAGCGGGGCCCCTGAAAGCAGCGGTTTCAACCCCCCCGGAGAACAGCACTTCGAGCACCTTCCTGCAGGTAAGCAACAGTGTCTGTCCACAGGGGGTTGTGAGTGGGAGCCTGGTGGGGACACTCGGTGGGAAATGCCCCCTTCCCCGCCCGAGTCCTTGCTTCTCAGGAGCTGTAGGGGAGCTCTAGGCGGGCAGGTGCAGTTTGCTCGGGATTCCGCTGGTAATGATGCATCAGCCTCGCTGGCTGTGCTGCGCTAGGGGGATTCTCTCTACATGCGTCAGCTGCTCTTAGCGATGGGCTTTCTGCTGTTGGAGCGCTGCCAGGAGCGCGCTGCAATATGTAACGCTCAATTTTGAATTAGCCCGGGGGGAGGGGGTAGCCCCGTTGGGGCCGGGCAGGGCTAGTCCGGGGGTAGCCCCGTTGGGGCCGGGCAGGGCTAGCCCGGGGGGTGGGGTGGAGGGTACCAGCGCTGGGGTTGCAGCATCTCTTGGAAGTAACGGCTACTCTTCTCTTTTCAGACACGTTTCCCGAGATCTCTTTAAATAATGAGAAATCCTTGGCAGAAACCAGCTACCCCAATCAGACAAGCCGGCTGCCGCCTATAACCTACACGGGCCGCTTCTCTCTGGAACCAGCCCCCAACAGCAGCAACACTCTCTGGCCAGAGCCTCTGTTCAGCCTTGTTAGTGGGCTGGTGGGCATGGCTAACCTACCCACCACTTCTACACCTTCTTCATCACCAACCTCCTCATCCTCACAGACCCCGCCCCTGAGCTGCTCTGTCCAGGCCAGCGACAACAGCCCGATCTATTCAGCGGCACCAACATTTCCTAATTCTAGCTCTGAGATTTTCCCTGAGCAGCAAACCCAGTCCTTCCCAAACGCTCCCAGTACCTCTCTCCAGTACCCTCCCCCGGCTTATCCGGCTGCTAAAACCAACTTCCAGGTGCCAATGATTCCGGACTACTTATTCCCCCAGCAACAGGGGGAATCTCTCAGCCTGGTCCCAGCTGATCAGAAACCATTTCCAACGCTAGAATCCAGACCCCAGCAGCCCTCTCTCACACCTCTCTCCACTATCAAAGCTTTTGCTACCCAGACTGGGTCCCAAGATCCGAAGACGCTAAACACTACGTATCAGTCGCAGCTAATCAAGCCAAGCAGGATAAGAAAATACCCCAACCGACCTAGCAAGACCCCTCCCCACGAGAGACCCTACGCATGCCCAGTGGAGTCCTGTGACAGGAGGTTTTCCAGATCTGATGAGCTGACCCGGCACATTCGGATTCACACAGGACAAAAACCTTTTCAGTGCCGTATTTGTATGAGGAATTTCAGCAGAAGCGATCACTTGACCACTCATATCCGAACCCACACCGGGGAGAAGCCATTTGCCTGTGATATTTGTGGTAGAAAGTTTGCCAGAAGCGATGAGAGGAAGAGACACACTAAAATTCACCTGAGACAGAAGGACAAGAAAGCAGAAAAGGCAACTCCAGCCTCTGCTGCTTCTCAGATTTCCACCTACTCCTCTCCAATGACAACTTCCTTCCCATCTCCAGCCACCACCACTTACCCATCTCCAGTGCCTACATCATATTCCTCCCCAGTGTCTTCTTCCTATCCATCTCCAGCACACACCACTTTCCCTTCCCCCTCAGTAGCAACTACATATCCTTCTGTTACTGCCACCTTTCAGGCCCAAGTATCTACCACTTTCCCCTCTCCAGGGATTACCAATTCTTTCAATTCACAAGGGACTTCAGCACTTTCAGAAATGTCATCAACTTTTTCTCCAAGGACAATTGAAATTTGTTGAGACTGTAAAGACAAAAATATTAAAATAGTTGATTGGTACTATCAGACTGAACGGAGTCTGTCAGTTACTAAAGAATATCATACGTAGCAAGGCCATCCTAAGTTTTCTTTAAACTTCAACTGCCTGAAACAACTGCCATTTAAGTTCTCCACTTCTGTCAACAGACTTAATTTGCATGGACAATGGATATAATTTCAATATAATTTCCCCATAAACATTTTACCAAGAAAGGAACTTTTATTAAATACCTAGACAATGTAAAATGTACACGTGCCATGGTATGGTTTTGCTTTCCTTTGGGTACTATTGATGATGTGAAAATTCTTCTCGTATTCATATTGTATTATTTGGAGTTAGCAGGCCCATATTTTGTAAATGGTAATTCTATTTTAGTGACTACGCTGTAATGAGTTTTAAACTTATTTGAGAACAGCACTTACTATGTATTCAAGCATGTAAGAGTGATGTTATGTAAATATCACCTGATGAGACACTCATATGGCAAAAGTTTGTTTTTAAAGTTACATGTCTTGGTGCCTTTTTGTGAAGCCTTGCTGACGTCATGCATTTGTGTGAATGGATGCTTTGCATCTAGCCTTAAGGTGAAAGGGATTTTATTCAAAGAATGTAAGGGAGACTGGGGGGGGGGGGGGAGATTGAGAAGGAGCCAGAGGACAGAATGTACGCAAAAAAACTCTCAAATTCTATTTTTGTTACTGAAATGTACATTTATAAATATATATTCAGGAGTTGGAATGTTGTAGTTTACCTACTAAGTAGGCAGCAATTTTGTATGTTATGAACATGCAGTTCATTATTTTGTGGTTTATTTTTACTTTGTAATTGTATTTGTTTAAACAAAAGTGACTGTTTAGCTTATAAACACATTGAATGCGCTTTACTGCCAATGGGATACTTGGTGTACAATACCCTTCGGAAAAAGTAAATAAAATATCAAAACAGTGCATTTTTTTTCGTTAAGGCTTGTGTGTGTGGGAAACATGCTTTTACCAGTATCCTTGACTCCTTCCCCTCAGTTAAAGATCTCTTTTTTTCCTCAATAGATTGGTTGTAACTTCCATGGAACTGAGCTAGGTGTCTCTGCAGTGAGAAGGTGAGATGTCTCAAGAGCTGTGGCAACCTCATTTAAGTAATTGAGAGTAATTGGTGTTAGATCTTTAACTCTCATCCTCTTAGTAAGGAAGAGGTAGAACATTCTGATGATCCATCCCTCTTACTATTTAAGAGAGGAATACAGAGCATATATCATAAGTTATGTGTACTACCCACCATTTGTCAAAAATATATATATAAGCCTTGAGCCTGGCTGCTCACTTGGATGGAAGGGTCATTTGGCTAATTCTGTTTTGTCCAGAGGGTAAATATAGAAGAGAATCTTATTGCTTGACTTCGGGGGGGGGGGGGGGGGGGAATGTGTGTGTGTGTGTGTGTGAAAAACCAGCGTATTGCTTGGATTTATAGCTAGTAGTGAACGGGGAGGGGCACAGAATACGAGTGAGAAGAGGGAAATCATACAAAAGGAGCTGGGCAGATTAGAAATATGGGAAAGTAATAAAATTATATATAGTGTGGAAAATCCATTTTGAATATATGTGGGGGTGGGAATAATTTAAATCAGAGTCAACTGATGGAAGCCTACTGCTAATAGCAGCAATTTAGCTAGATGTTTGTACCAGGATATACTATAAATGCCAATTTTTCAGAAGGAAGATCCCTCCCTATCTGGGTTTGATGAAAGCAAATCTAAAACAGAGCATTCCATTCTGGTCACCTCAGTGCAGAAAGACAATGTGGAGAGACTTCAGTGAAGAGCAATGAGGTATTCTTATCATAGTGACTGCTGCCATAGAAATTAATATAACTAAAGAACTGGTGTGATTGGATACTTCTGCCACTAGTTATTAATCATTATGACTGTTGTATGAAAAGATCTCAAACAGGATAGGTCTTCTAGAAGTAGGCTCAGTGATTATTTTTTGTTATGTATAGAACTATGCATTGCAAGAACTCAAGACAGGTAGAAAAAAAGTTAAAATAAGTACCCAGACCCTCAGCTGATGTAAATGGGTGTAGCTCAATGCTGCTTTACTCCAGCTGAAGCTATGTGTGGTCATCAGTAGATTGGTGTAACATAGGGGTGACTTCCCCCAGCACACTGTAGTTCAACCTTCTCAGGAAAAGCGAGGTGCTAAAGAAGGTTGGATGTAAATACCATGGACTAAGACTCAGTTGAAAGCATAGACCCCATGTAGAATGTATTGGAGATGAGTCATCCATTCTGGAAGTGACAAAGGTATGAATGGCTGTGGTGAACTCTACACCTTCTCACCAAGTGTAAATGAAAACAAGTACAGCTTCAAAGTCAGCTCTGTTCACTCTTTGAAGGAATCTTGTTTGGGCTACTTACTCAGCTCTTGCTCTGGAGGACTTAAAACTGATCCTCAGCACTCATCTAGTATTCTAGACCATTGTGATAAAGTGTAAATTTACTCTTTTGCCTGTTTCCAGGGTAACATTGCTACACCGATCATAGATCCTTTCATTTTCAGAATTAATCAGTCTCTTTATGACACCAGATCAGGTGATGTTTTGCCCCTTAAAATAGTTATCACCTATAATCTGCTAGTATGCAGCTTTAATCTAGGGTATCATTAATTTTAAGATTTAGAACAATCTGTAGCTTCAGAGCTCACCTCAGTAAAATCATATATATATATATATATATATATAATTTGTCAGAGTGTTTCTCTGTTCCGGCATCCAGGGGGTGAGAGTTAATTCTAGCTGTCCTGGTCACAAATCTCTCTTTCTCAGAGGGGAGGGATTGCTCAGTGGTTTGAGCATTGGCCTGCTAAACCCAGGGTTGTGAGTTCAGTCCTTGAGGAGATGGGATATCTCCATTAATCATTATATTATATTAATTATATAGTGGATCTTACAGATTGGCTGTTTTGGTAAACAATCCTCTAAAACGTCCCTGACTACTCCTTTTCAGGAAATGAGTTGTATTTTCTGGGATTCTCTGATAGACAAACTGAGGCCTGTGAGGCAGCTGCAGTTTGCTCTGTTGTACTGATGGCTAAAGATCAAAGAACTAATTCCTTCCCATGGTGAATTTACTTCTTAAACCCACAGCCAAGGCTACCCACAGATGATCACAGAAGCATTTCCTTTCAATGAGTCACTGTGGGAGCACTCCTGGTGTTGGCAGCGCATGAACTGGGGGAAAATATTATTTACCTCCACTCTCCTCCCCAGTTTTCACAACCCTTAACCCTAAGTGGTGGCCAAGGAAACCATCTATAGGCCCCAGTCTAATCAATGGTGTGAGACATGGATGTATCTCTTATACCTCCCAATCTGACCACAGGTGATGGGTATTCCACTTGCTTTACCCAAAGCACTTCTTCTGTCTGGAGGTGTAAAGCTAAAAGGCCTGGATATGTCATTCAGTATATGAGGGGAGGTTTCATGGCTACCATATTCCTTGCCCTGGCTCTCCGGACCTTTTCATTGGGCCCCTGCCCCGTGGACCCAACCGGCCCCCCCGCCCCTTCTCCGTGAGCTGGCTGCACGACTTGCAGCCGGTTCGTTTTCGAACCGCGCCAAGGAAACATCTATACATGCTCGTGCTCCACACCCTTCACTTCCTCACCCTCATGTCCTGCCCCGATACAAAGTGGTGGGACCTCCTATAGGCGCCAGCCTATATTCCACCCTGGTCCCGAGGCCCACCGGGGATATCAGCTGGCGGCTCCTTCATGAGGCTGTGAGCACGGGCGTGTACTTGGCGCGGTTTACCCCTGTCCCAGACACCTGTACTTTCTGCGGCGTGAGGGAGACCCTGGCTCACGTTTACTTGGAGTGTGCCAGGTTGCAGCCCCTACACCGGCTCCTCAACAATATTATGTTGCGTTTTTGGTTGTACTTTTCCCCTCACCTTCTCATTTATGCACTCCCTATCTGTGGCCCCACTAAGTCACGGGACCTCCTGGTCAACTTCCTCTTGGCCCTGGCTAAACAGGCCATCTATCAAACCAGGGAGAGGAGGTTGGCCGATGGAGGCTCCTGTGACTGTGGGGCCTGTTTCCGGTCCTCTGTCTGTTCACGTATCCGGGCAGAGTTCCTCTGGGCGGTGTCCACTGGCTCCCTTGACACCTTTGAGGAGCAGTGGGCGCTGTCCGGGATTCTCTGCTCGGTGTCCCCATCAGGTTCCCTTCTTTTGATCCTTTGACCGCGTTTCAGGCCCTGTGGATCCTCCCCTTAGGCTGGGGGGGGGGTCCTTTAGCAGTGGGCGCCCGTGCTCACAGCCTCATGAAGGGTTTATGCCAGCCCACTTCCTGAACCCCAATAGGTACCATATTCCTTGCTTGTATGTTGTCTGTGGTTTTCTGTCTGGATCAGCTAGGTTAAGAGTTTTGAATGTTCTCCCATCCTAATTCTAAAGGAGGAAAATCCTGCTCTTGCAACCATGTTGGAACAATATGAACCCAATCACTGGCTCAAAAGATTGTCTCCAGTGGAATTCCCAGGTTATCTGAAGATGCCGAGCTATAAACTGTCACCTGTTTAAAAATAAAATAGCTTTATTTGAGAAGTACAAACAAACCCAGCAGTGAGCCCAGAGGAATGAGATGGGAACAGAAGGAAGGAGCTAAAAGTCAGCATAGGCCTGATGTAGGGCTCAGATGTTCTAGACACCCACAGAGATATGGTCGGCTGCATTACACGCAAATGTTTATCAATGAAAGCCAAACTTCAAATCTGGCCATCGAATGACAAGAAAAACCTTGCGTCACCCCCATCCCCATCCCATTAACTCTTGCTGTCCGGGAGGGGGAGGGGGAGTGGGATCCAGGCCCTGACGTGCGCGAGCGGCGCGGCACGGCGCGAACAACCCCGGGCTCTGGCCGCGGCCTGCCCCCCATCCCCGCGCGCGGAGGGAGGAAGGAGCCGCTTCACAGCCCACATCCGGCCCGGGCGGGCTCCGGCTGAAGTGCGGGTTAGGCCGGAGCTCGCCGCGGGGCGGAGTCGTTCTGCGGCTCGGGCCCCATTCAGCGCCCCGTGTCCGGCGGAGGGGCCCGGCGTTTCCTTCGCCAACCCGGGGCAGCTGCTCGGTGCGCCAGCCCCGCCAGCGGCAGTAATCCCCGTCATCTGGCCCAGGGCCCGACGCCCGGCCAAGGCTGAACAGAAACGGCACCCTACGCTCCAGCAGGAACTGCCCTGCCATATATGGCCCTTCCTCCGCTCCTAATATGGCGCTTCCTAGGCCCATACAAGGTGTTTCCTTCCCGGCGGTGCCGGCAGCCGGGCTCGGCCCCCTGATCCCGAGCTGCGCCCAGACGGCCCCGCCTCAGCGAACAGCAGCGGGAGGTAGGTTGAGCAGCGCGCGGCGGCCGCAGAGCCCTGTCAGACCCTGCAGTAGAGGCAGCTGCTTCCGCTAGGGACCGGGCCTGTCCGTGTGGCTCAGAGTCTGTCCCTCGCCGCCTTCTAGGCAGCAGCTTGGGTCTCTGCGGAGTCTGTAGCCTCGGCGGTGGGCGCTCTCTGCAGAGGCCACTCCACACACAAGCACAGGATGGATGAGCTGCCTGTGGGCCTGTCAGTACTAACTGCCCAGTGTCTGAAAGTAGGATCCTTGTACATTTCTTATTGCAGAATAGGCTGGTCTGCCCCGGAGCTCAGCCCCCTGCTTTAATGGGGCAAGCTAATATTATGCAGAAGGAGAAAGTGGTGGGTTTGCTATGTGTGTGAGCCAAAATCACAGTGTGAGTAAGAGGCTGCTCAAAGTTTGTATAGATTTTCAGCCCAGAAAGGACAATTGGGATAATCTAGTCCGATTTAAAAAGGATAATCAATGTTTTTATCACCATATTTTTAACTGTGCAATGAAACTAGAGAGAAGTCAGGAGGAACCATTTTTTCTTCTAATGTAATAGTTTTAAAATATTTGCAGTGTAACCCACTTCACCATCACTGAGTCTACTTGAATTTAAGTGAGGTTTCAGGTGCGTGTGGATAGTTCTGTGAATAATAGTTCAGGGCCACAACAACCGTGGTAGTTGATAACTGGATCTGTGGGATTGGCTAGACTGATAATACAGTTTAGCTTTTGTTAATTTAATTCTATTATGTAAACAGTTGTTTTCCCAACTAAAAGTGTTAGTGGCTTTACATTCACAAGGACTCTTGAGTGCTTAGGAGTGGAGAGGAAATAACTGTAAAGGTGTGACCAGGAGGTTTTAAGTGTGGGCTTGAGCCAACTATTTTATTTCCTTTAAATAGAAGCCCTAGACCAGGGGTTCTGAGGACAAACTTTTTGATGGCCTCAGAGTGCGGCCACCAACTCTTGCTCGTGGCCACTCTCACACTTTTTCCTAAAATACTTGATTAGCTTTAGGAAAACCAAATAAATATGCACATACACACATAATCTCATACACACATCAAAATTATTGTAATTTATTTATTGCTAGCTAGTAAGTCTGCCGTGAAAAGTGATACTTGTATGTTTGTTAATATCACTTTTCACGGCAGACTTACTCAGCCCTGGCAAGCCTGGGGACAAATTAAGCCCTGGATGGAGGGATGGGGGAGGCAGTGGGGGGCCAGGAAAGATGGGGGTGATGGGCTGGAGCCCAAAGCCCTGCAGCCAGAGCCCACAGCTGGAGGATGGGATCCAGGGATGGAGTCCGAAGCCCTGCGGCCAGGGCCTGCTGTGCCCCCCACCGCAGGGCTGAAGCCCAAAGCCTAAGTCCCACCACCCCTGGGAAGGTGGGGAACTCACTGGCTGCCTGCTCCTCCAGTGTTGTGCCCCAGGTGTCTCCAGAGGGGGTCAGGGCCCAACCCCTGCATCCAGGAGCAACAGAGAGGGGGAGGGGGCCCTACTTTGCGCCCCCCCCCCATCACAACCCAGGAGGCTGTGGCTGCAAGAAAAGCCCCTGGTGGCCACATTTCAGAAACACTGCCCTAGACATCATCTGAAGCTGGCCCTAATTCCTGGTAAAGACACCTGGAAGAAGGGTTGCATTTTGTAAAGTGCTTGAAGGTCTTTGGATGGAAGGTGATCTATAAATAAAATGTATTATCATTTATTATTATTAATAAAAGACTGAATATAATATAAAAACTATTTCACTAGGAGGGTGGTAAAACACTGGAATGCGTTACCTAGGGAGGTGGTGGAGTCTCCTTCCTTGGAGGTTTTTAAGGCCCGGCTTGACAAAGCCCTGGCTGGGATGATTTAGCTGGGAATTGGTCCTGCTTTGAGCAGGGGGTTGGACTAGATGACCTCTTGAGGTCCCTTCCAACTCTGATATTCTATGATTCTATGATTCTATGATAATCTAACCCTTCATTCTAGCTGTGAGTCACTAAAATGAAGGACGAATACTCTGAACATGTACATTTAGTTAATTCTTTAACTTCAGAATGCATTGCTTAAAGTGTTTTGCTCAGAATTTTTGCAAGGGATGAGTATTATATAGGTTTAGGTCTTCTTGAATTGTAAACTCTTCAGAGTGGGGGCCATGTGTGCCTAACTGCTGACTGGTAATCGACTCATGAACAAAGGAGACATAATGGATGGTAAAATGGTAGGGGCTCTGATACTATTGTGAGGATGTGATATAAAACCCTAGACAGATTGATCACTACTCAACTTTCTCCAATAATGACCATTCTTAATTCTTGGATGTATCAGTGGTGGAGTGGGCTTATAAAAATTGTAAAGTAAGCAGTATAACAAACTGAAAAAGACATTGGGATGAACAAACTATTGGAGTCCTACTAAATTGCACTTGATAGAATAGTGACTAGATGCTGGAAAGTGAATGCTGTTAGACTAAATAAGTTTGATTTTGATTGCTTTCAATTTAAGACCATTTTTGACAGTGTTAGTCTGAACAGCTGGTCAGCTGAGGATACATGAGAATGCATGAAAGTAAAGTTTATGTGCTTCAAGAAATTGATGTTCAGCAGGTATTATCATGTACCCAGTTAAGTATTATTTTCAGTCTTCCCACAACGGAATCAGAACCATTTTTAAACACAGTTGTTGCCTGAAAAAAATCTAGTGGTTTTCTGCTCTTGTTAGAGAATGGATTTTATTTTGTCTGAGAGCTATGCTTAAAAAAAATCATGTTATTGGCAATCTGATATAAAGGTAGGAATAATTTAGAGCAGGTTTCTGATCGCTCTGGTCAATTTATTTGCTATTGGTTTGGAGGCGCAAAAAGAAAATTAGAGAAGTTTGCTAAGGACACTTGTTTAGATAAATACAAACTATAGAAGATTGTAAGAAGCTCCAAGTGCATTTAAATACATTGGGAATTGGACACCATGATGGCAGACTGTATTCAACTTTGATAAGTGTATTACAATGGTGGAAGTAGTTTAAATTTCTCATATACCTGATAGATTCTTGCAGGATTCTCTGAGGGGGAAAAAATCCAGATTTTTGCATAATCTCATGCAACTACAATGGATTTAATTGTATCCAAAGCTGTTTGAGGTTATGAAATGTATCTTTTCTGTTTAAAATCTTGTTAAAGGACTAAGTAAAATTATGAAGCTGTATATTTATTAGCACAAATAAAATCAAATAAGCTAAAGATGTAGAAGGTAATTCTTCTGCTATGCTTGGCACTGATGAGGCTTCAGCTGGAGTACTGTGTCCAGTTCTGGGCGCCACACTTTTTAGGAAAGATGTGGACAGAGGAGAGCAACAAAAATTGTAGAAGGTTTTGACAACCAGATTGACGAGGAAAAGTTTAAAAAGAAAACTGGGCATGTTTAGTTTTGAAAAAAGAAGACTGAGGGGGCAACCTGATAACACTTCTTTGAGTGCTTGCTCATGTTGATGTTAGGTGTGTGCGCACTCATGTGCACAGTCACTGGAGATTTTTCCCTTAGTGGCCCTAGTGCCCCCTGGAGCCCCGCGCTCAGCATGCCCCTGGCCCTGCGCCCTCTCAGTTCCTTCTTGCAGCCCATGACAGTTGCTGGAACGTCTCTTGCGATTGCAAGCTCCCCAGTGTTTTTTTCTGACTTTCCTTGGACATTCTTGTTGTAAATAGTTATGTTAGATAGATAGGTGACCCATTTGGGGTATGCCCCAGTCCCTAGGTTTCAAACTACATGCTGCCTGCCATAAGCCCAGGCCAGTGAGTGAGCCACATACGAACTGCTTGAAGTGCCTTGGGGAAGCTCACATCAAGGACAAGAACAGAATCTGCAAGGGCTTCAGGCCACACATTCTTAAGGACAGGGACACTCGTTTGAAGGGCCTGTTAATGGAAGCAGCATTTAGACTGGCCTCAGAGCCATGCCAATCCAATTTGGCGCTAAGTATGTTGACCTTGGTGCAGAACACTCCCTGGCACTGGGCCCTTCCCGGCACTGCTCACCATCCCCCATGCCAAGGAAGAGGCATAAGAAACAACGTGCTGACGGGGCGGTCCGTGGTGCTGCAGAGGGATAGGCAGAAGATGGTCGATGAGGTGAGACCCGTGCTGGGCCACTCATCCTCCCAGAGCGGTGGTCGGCGAGGGGACCTAGGGCACCCAGCCCTGTCCAGGACCCACCACCGACTCCTTGCAGCGGTCAGGGCACCCTCCACCTTTGAGCTACCTTAGCTCCAGAGGCTTTTCAGGTGGCAAGAGACTCAATGTCACTTCAGGTGCCACCTTGAGAACCTCAACCAGCTCCCTTGGAGTCATCGAGGGAGGCCCCCTCAAGAGAGAAACCCTTCATGGGCCCACCCCAGTAGTCTCCAACCTACCGCAGGTCCCCGTCGCATTAACAGTTGCCGGCTCCTCAGCATGGATCCCTGCCATTGTAGCATTGATCGCTAGCCTCCCAATCACCGGGTTCACAGCAGCAGTCTCCAGCGCTGTGTCGTACATCCCTGGCACTGCACCAGCAGACACCAGCCCCATGCGCCAGTCTCCGACCCAACACCACTTCCCGGCCTGCAACCGCAGCCACCAGATGGTAGCGATGGACCTGGTCTTCAAGGGAGGATTCCTCGTCAGAGTTCTGGAGCGAATCCACTCCTCCCCTGAGGAGGCACCGGCATCAGCCTCATGCACTGGACTTCAGTGCGGGTTCATCTGCCGGCACGTGGCTAATGGGATGGTGGCCAGTGTGACATAGTGGGTTTTTCCCCCTTGTTATGTTGTATGTGAGTCTTACTGTTTTGCATGAATACTGTGTGTGCCTCAGTTTCCCTGTCTATTGCGCCAAAGCCTAGGGCATCTCCTCTCTCCACCCCCGGCGTGCAGGGCCAGCCGGAGAATCCTCTTCCCCCCCCCACTCCTGCGGCGCTGTGTGAAAACCATGGGGGCTGATGATAGGCTGAAAGGGAATGAGGTGAATTGGTAATGGCACCTGTGATGAGTTTGCCCCCCACTCCAGGGTGCCACCTGATGTACTGGGGTACCACTGAGCGTCACAGGTTAGACAAGAAGTAATAGGCTTAATCTTAATAGGGAGATTTATGTTAAATTTCTAATGAGGGTAGTTAAGTTCTGGAATAGTCTTCTACCGGGGGTTATGGAATCCCCATCACTGGAGGTTTTCAAGAACGGGTAAGACAAACACCTGTCAGGGATGATCTATGGAGTGGTGGCGTAGCCATGTTGGTCTCAGGATATTAGATAAGGTGGGTCAGGTAATATCTTTTATAGGTTTACTTGGTCCTGCCTCAGTGCAGGGGGAGGGACCTGATAACTTCTCTAGGTCCCTTCTAGCCCTACATTTCTATAATTTCTATGAATTTTGGCTTCAAATATTATAGTTTAGTGAAAGAGTTTGCAGAGTTGCCAGCATTTGTGCTGCTACAGGAGTCCATTCATGTATGCAGAGGGGAAGACAACAAAATCAGTTTTAAAACAAAGCCAGTTCAGTTATCAAAACAACAAAGAAGCCAAAAGCTTTCTAACACATGAAAACACTCTTGCCCTCATAGTTAACTCTGCAATGGATGAACAGATTCTTTTTATTGGAATTTCAAAAGAAATCTGCTCTAAGATGAAAGCACACCAAACATGAGAGATTTCAATCTCAAAATAGTTTTTGCAAAATGTACAATATATGCAACTTAAAACAGGTATTTGGAATGGAAGTCTCTCTTTTAACTACCATAATGGAGCAGGTGTCTAAGGGAGATAATTGCATTTTCCTGACTCTAGAGCTGGTTCTACGTCAGCCCCAGCCAAGATTAATGCACCGGGGGGCGCTACTGTAATCTATGCCCCTTGATTTGATTTTGTCACATGCCCTCTCCACTCCTCCCTGTGTCAGGAGTTGCAGGGGGAGAGGCTTCATGCTCTTGCTGTGGGAATCTAGTTGACTTTCACTCCCTTTGCAAGTCCATATGCAACACAGAATGGAGAAGGCAAGAGAGTGATACTCCAGAATTATTTTTTCACTCAGGCTACATTGATTTCTAGGAATTACTAAACAATAAGGAGAGCTGGTTTCTTTCAATTGCGAATAACAGCAGTCCAGGTTTCTCTAAGATGCTTCTAGTGAGCTTTGGGCAATACTGCCCTCTTATGTTTGGAAGCAAGAATGATGTAGCTGCATCTGCATTCTAAATTGCCTATATTAATGGTTCTCAAACTATCTCATGGCAGTATTGCCAACCTCAAGATTCAAAAATTGTATCAAGCCTCAACATTTTCGATTTTAAACATAATACATTTGGATTCTTTTATTTGCCTTGTGTTTGAGCCTTTCAGCTTCTTTTCACAGTTACAAGTCCTAGGAAGTTTTTTTGTTTTTTTTAAATGAAACCAGAGATTCTCATATAATCACATTAGTCCAGGAGCTGGGATTTTAAAAATAAAATGTGAAATTTGTGATAAAATCATGAGAGCTATCAATTCTGTGAGAGAGCCTCACGTGGATATCCGCTCCCCCAACCTTCACACTGCTTATATTGCTTTCACTGCTCTCTGTACTCTAAGGATTAAAATGCATTTCAGAAATTTTAGATCTAGGTAAAGTTAATGTATTAAGGTTAGGATTTTCAAAAGTGTTCGGTGTTGCCCTAATTTTACATTCATTTAAGTCAATGAGAGCTTTACATTATAGTTAATTATTATAGTTAAGACAGAATAGTACACCTTTTAACAGAAACGGACATTCAATGTGTTCTAATATCCATATGCTTACTCGGATGGTCTTGAAATATGCTGTGCCTTATGGTAGTGCTGTGTAGTGTTAGTGTTCCAAAATTGGGATCACTTGAGCAAGGGGTTCCTGAAATACAGCCCCCTCAATTTTTTTTCTCAAAATCAACTCATTCTAACTTTTTTTTTTTTTTTTTTTTGCTCACATCTGGGGTTCAAACGGTGGCCCCTCAGGAGGGGATTGAGCCTCTCTTCCTGTCATAGAATCATAGAATATCACAGTTGGAAGGGACCTCAGGAGGTCATCTAGTCCAACCCCCTGCTCAAAGCAGGACCAATCCCCAACTAAATTATCCCAGCCAGTGCTTCGTCAAGCCTGACCTTAAAAACCTCTAAGGAAGGAGATTCCACCATCTCCCTAGGTAACCCATTCCAGTGCTTCACCACCCTCCTAGTGAAAAAGTTTTTCCTAATATCCAACCTCAACTTCCCCCACTGCAACTTGAGACCATTACTCCTTGTTCTGTCATCTGCTACCACTGAGAACAGTCTAGATCCATCCTCTTTGGAACCCCCTTTCAGGTAGTTGAAAGCAGCTATCAAATCCCCCCTCATTCTTCTCTTCTGCAGACTAAACAATCCCAGTTTCCTCAGCCTCTCCTCGTAAGTCGTGTGCTCCAGCCCCCTAATCATTTTTGTTGCCCTCCGCTGGATTCTCCAATTTTTCCACATCCTTCTTGTAGTGTGGGGTCCAAAACTGGACACACTACTCCAGATGAGGCCTCACCAATGTCTAATAGAGGGGAATGATCACGTCCCTCGATATGCTGGCAATGCCCCTACTTATACAGTCCAAAATGCCGTTAGCCTTCTTGGCAACAAGGGCACCACTGTCAACGCATATCCAGCTTCTCGTCCACTGTAACCCATAGGTCCTTTTCTTCAGAACTGCTGCCTAGCCATTCAGTCCCTAGTCTGTAGCAGTGCATGGGATTCTTCCGTCCTAAGTGCAAACTCTGCACTTGTCCTTGTTGAACCTCATCGGATTTCTTTTGGTCCAATCCTCTGATTTGTCTAGGTCCCTCTGTATGCTATCCCTACCCTCCAGCGTATCTACCACTCTTCCCAATTTAGTGTCATCTGCAAACTTGCTGAGGGTGCAGTCCACGCCATCCTCCAGATCAGTGGTCCCCAACCTTTTCCCTGGGGTGGGTGCCGGATGACTATCCGCCGAGGACTGTGGCCTCTGGACAAGCAGCCGCCGAAATGCCACCGTGAAGCAGCGTCGTCAAGAGGCGTCGCCACTGAAATTCAGCGGCATTTCGACGGTAGCGCTTCTTGATGTTGCCGCTTCTCGGTGGCATTTTGGCAGCTGCTTGTCTGGCAGTCAGTAGGTGGGTGCACATGGATGCCCTGGCAGGCGCAATGGCACCCACGGGCACCGTGTTGGGGACCCCTGCTCCAGATTGTTAATGAAGATATTGAACAAAACCGGCCCCAGGACTGACCCTTGGGGCACTCCGTTTGATACCATCTTCCAACTAGACATGGAGCTATTGATCACTACCCCTTGAGCCTGATGATCTAGCCAGCTTTCTATCCACCTTATAGTCCATTCATCCAGCCCATACTTCTTTAACTTGCTGGCAAGAATACAGTGGGAGACTGTATCAAAAGCTTTGCTAAAGTCAAGGAATAACACATCCACTGCTTTTCCCTCATCCACAGAGCCAGTGATCTCGTCATAGAAGGCAATTGGGTTAGTCAGGCATGACTTGCCCTTGGTGAATCCATGCTGACTGTTCCTGATCACTTTCCTCTTCTCTAAGTGCTTCAGAATTGATTCCTTGAGGACCTGCTCTATGATTTATCCAGGCCTGTAGTTCCCTGGATCCTCCTCCTTCCCTTGTCCTCATGTTGGAGCTGGGATACTAGAGTAATGTGTTAAAATGGTTAGAGACCTTCATGGAGGGACATGCTCAACAAGTAATGATGGGAAATTGTATCTTCACTACTAGATTCCTCACAAGTGGAGTCTCATAAGAATCAATTCTCTTTCTGAGCCTATTCATATAGATCTACATGCAGTAGTTATCAGTGGTTCACAGTAATGCTGGAAGGACATAACGAGTGGGGTCCTGCAGGGATTGGTTCTGGGTCTGGTTCTGTTCAATATCTTTATCAATGATTTAGATAATGGCATAGAGAGTACACTGATAAAGTTTGCGGATGATACCAAGCTGGAAGGGGTTGCAGATGCTTTGGGGGATAGGATTAAAATTCAAAATGATCTGGACAAACTGGAGAAATAGTCTGAAGTAAATAGGATGAAATTCAATAAGGACAAATGCAAAGTACTCCATTTAGGAAGAAACGATCAGTTGCACACACAAAAAATGGGAAATGACTGCCTAGGAAGGAGTACTGCAGAAAGGGATCTGAGGGTCATAGTGGATCACAAGCTAAATCTCAATCAACAGTGTAACGCTGTTGCAAAAAAAGCAAACCTCATTCTGGGATGTATTTGCAGGAGTATTGTAAGAAGACACGAGAAGTAATTCTTTCGCTCTACTCTGTGCTGATTAGGCCTCAACTGGAGTATTGTGTCCAGTTCTGGGCGCCACATTTCAGGAAAGATGTGGACAAATTGGAGAAAGTCCAGAGAAGAGCAACAAAAATTATTAAAGGTCTAGAAAAGGTCATGACCTATGAGAGAAGATTGAAAAAATTGGGTTTGTTTTGTCTGGAGAAGAGAAGACCTGAGAGAACATGATAAATAATAATAAATAACGTACATAAGTACATAAAAGGTTGTTACAAGAAGGAGAGAGAAAAATTGTTCTCTAACGTCTGAGGATAGGAAAAGAAGCAATGGACTTATATTGCAACAAGGGTGGTTTAGGTTGGACATTAGGAAAAACTTCCTATCAGGGTGGTTAAGCACCGGAATAAATTGCCTAGGGAGGTTGTGGAATCTCCATCATTGGGGATTTTAAAGAGCAGGTTGGCCAATCACCTGTCAGGGATGGTCTAGATAATACTTAGTCCTGCCTTGAGTGCAGGGGACTGGACTAGATGACCTCTCGAGGTCCTTTCCAATTCTATGATTACGCTTGTGTGTGTGTGTGTGTGGGGGGGGGGGGATGAGAACACTCATTGAGATGATTGGAGCAGTTCGCACATCTCAGAACTATTGTTTCCGTCTGTATTAATCTCCATGGGGTGTTCAGATACAGTCAAGAGCATCTCAGTAAGACAAATAGGCCATTCCACTGTTCTGAGCCTTCTATGCTGCATATAGATGTGTAAAGCCCTTTCACCGTACATTGGACTAGATTTACGGTAAGAGCTCTATCTCCACTCTCCTGCCTCTTCCTATGTCCCAGTTAATACATGCTCTCCTCACAACCCCACCATCTTCTTGCTTCTCCATGGCCCCTCCAAGCTTACCAAGGGCATAGAGTGGGAAAGAGAAGGGGGAAGGTGGGGGAATGTCAAAGCAGCAGGGGATATTCAGGTGGTCAGAGCAATCAGTGTAATGGAGGCAATGTTGGAGGAGTTCCTGAGCAAACTCATAGCGACACTAGTTGACAGCCAACTTCAAGCTAATTGAGGCTAATATCCTAGACCCAGCATAGTCTGGATTCAGGCCAGGACATGGAACTTAAAATGCTTTAGTGAAACTGATGGATGATTCTCTGCTGTCAGTGGATAGAGGGCAGACATCCATTCTCATCCTCCTGGACTTCTCTGGAGGATTTGACTGTTGTCTCATCTGAGTTAGGTAGGTCCAGAGTAATGTGCTAAAATGGTTAGAGACCTTAATGGAGGGACACACTTAACAAGTAATGATGGGAAATTGTATTTCCACTACTAGGTTCCTCACAGGTGGCATCTCATAAGGATCCATTCTCTCTGAGCCTATTCATCTATGACTACATGCAGCCACTAAGAGAACTGGTCACTTGATATGGATTAAAGTACTAGCAATAAGCAGGTCAATATGTAGCTGACAAACAGCTCTATTTGTCCTTCACATATGCTTATACCACTTCCCCAGTGTGGCCCAGAGCTTGGATGGGATCACCTCATGGATGAAGAGCAGCTGGTAGAAGCTGAACCAGAGCAAGATAGAGGTGATGATGGTGAACAGAAGAAAGCATTTAGAAGAGTTTGCAGCCATGGTGCAGTCCCCTTTGTTTGAAGGTACACACCAAAAAGTGGTCAATTCAGTCCATAGTTTAGGAGTGCTCCTGGATTCCTTACTGATGCTAATCTCTCACATAGCAGGATCTGTGAATAATGCTTTCTACCATCTCCAGTTGGCTAAGAGACATCATCCCAGATGATGACCCAATTTAGTCACACCTTTGACACCTCTTGGCTGGACTATAGCAATACAGTATACCTGGGCATAAACCCTTCAGTGTTTGGGAAACTCTAGTTGATACAGAACATTGCAGCCATATCTCAGCAGCATTGGCTACTGTGAAAACTTCGTATGTGTATTTGGGTATGTCTGCATTGTACATAGACACCTGTGGCTGGCCCTTGCCAGCTAACTTGGGCTCAGGCTGCAGCCCAAGCTCTGTGACCCTCTTATCTCAGAGGGTCCTAGAGCCCGGGCTCCAGCCCGAGCCTGGAAGTCTACACTGCAATTAAACAGCTGGGCAGACCAAGCCCCTTGAGCTCGAGTTAGCTGGCATAGGCCAGCTGCGGATGTCTAATTGCGGGTGTCTAAACTTCTGCCCAAACAGGTACTGATGAAACTTCCAAATTCTGAAAACGATTCCCAATGCCTCGTGTTCAATTTGGGCATAGTTAGTTTCTGCTTTGCTTAGAGTGCGTAAAGCAAAAGCAATAGGTTTCTCTTCTCCCGAAGGCATAACGTGTGACACGATCGCTCCCACTCCATAAGGGGAGGCATCGCAGGCCAATTGTAGAGGTAAGGATGGCTGAAAGTGCGTTGGAACTTCAGAATTTAGCAATGCACCCTTAGCTTTGTTTAAATGCAATATCACAGGCTTCAGTCCACTTCCAGGCCTTGTTCTGCCCAAGGAGTTCATGAAGTGGTTTTAGCAGTGTGGCTAACTGTGAGATGAACTTTCCATAATAGTTCAATAGTCCTAGAAACGAGCGAAGCGGGCTAACATTTTGAGGAGGGGGAGCCTCCACAATAGCCTTAACTTTTGCAGGGGCCTTACGAAGACCCGTAGCATCAATGATGTGTCCCAAATATTCAACAGAGGCTGGAAGAATTTACATTTGTCTTTGCGGACTTGTAGGCCATACTCTTCCAGTCTTCGTTGGGTAGCCTCTAAATTCTTTAGGTGCTCCTCCTCATTCCTTTCAATGACCAGAATGTCATACAGATAGCACTGGACTCCTGGCAAGCCACACGAGATCTGCTCCATAGCCCTCTGGAACAGGGAGGGACCAGACGTTATTCCAAAGGGTAGGCAACAGTATCGATAAAGCCCTTTATGCGTCACAAATAGTCAACAGCTCTTGGAACTTTTCTTCGATGTGCATGTGTAAATACGCTTGACTAAGATCAATCTTACTGAACTTTTTGTCCTCCAGCCAGGCCCGCAAAGAGGTCATCGATTCGGGGAAGCAGGTATTGCTCTGCACACAACACCGGGTTGACGGTGACTTTAAAATCACCACAAATCCGGAGGGAGCCATCTTTCTTCACTATTGGAATGATAGGAGTTGCCCATGGGCTATGGGTAATTGGTATTAGGACTCCATTTGTGACCAGGCGCTCCAGGTCCACTTCAACTTTCAGTCTGATGGCATATGGCACAGTTCTGGTTTTCAGACATTTTGGTTGACTGTTAGGTTTAATGTTCAACGTCACAGTGATTCCCTTCATACTTCCCAGATCCTCTCCAAAGAGGAAGGAGGATGTACTGCCTACCAGTGAAAGGATTGGTCTGCCTGTCAGCTGTGAGCCCACAGCTGAACAGGGGATAGATCCCACTCTAGAGAGCACAGAGGTGTGTGCCTTAGAGGGGGGTCCCAGAGAAGGAAGTTAAGAAGAAATGTGTGTGTGTGTGTGTGTGGGGGGGGGGGGATACAGGAATGTCTCCTCACTGATTACATGGGAGGGTTTGCCCAGGAGAAATTTGTTGGATCGACAGCTGTGCTGCCAGGCATCCTATCTATGGCTCAGGTTTTAATAGGGAACTGTGTAACTGATCTCCAAAGGGGAGCAGTCATACAACTGACTTCTTCAGAACAGAGAGGGGGGTGACCGAGGGTACCACAATCCAGGTCCCACTTTTGCAAAATGTTGTTCCTGGTGTACTTGTGAAAACTAACTCTGTCTCTTTAAGGCAGGATGAGAGTCTTTCTAACAACTTGGGTGTCAGTGAAAATGCTGATAACCCCCCTGAGAAAGGGGAGGAAGATGCACTTTCCTGGGCCGGTAAAATCCTCAGAGCAGCTAAGCAAGAGCTGAAAAAAATAGGGTGGGGTAGGTTCCAACACTAGGAGTGAAAATTACAAAAAATCCCCAGGATGGGTGGTGGTGATGGATTTTTTGCATGGGCTTAGCTCTGGAGATGGAATGCAACTCCACAAGGGGCTGGCCAGTAACATGCAAGGTTTCCTTACACTCTTTCCTCACCAAAGCCCCAAAGATATACATGAATTGAGAACCTTTACTAAGGGGGATACTGAACAAAACACTAAAGGGGGAAAAAATCAATACCTGAACACATACTATAGTTCAGGAAGGGGCTGCAAAACACAATAAATGCAGAACAAGCCAGTCTGTCTAAACAGAAGATGTGGTATAATAAAAACATACTTGGAAACGCCTCCCTGTCATGAATTTGCTGGTACTGTTATGTCTCATAATACACAATCTGTTGGTTGTGGCAAAAAATTCGTTACTGATGGTAAATCCTTTAAAAATGTGCAACATGAATAATTTTTGGAAGGAACTGCTGAACATGCTAGAAGTGGCAACAAGGAAGTTCTATAACGGGTTCTCAAACTGCGGGTTGGGACCCCTCAGGGGGTCGCGAGGTTATTACATGGGGGGTCGTGAGCTGTCAACCTCCACCCCAAATCCCGCTTTGCTTCCAGCATTTATAATTGTGTTAAATATATAAAAAAGTGTTTTTAATTTATAAGGGGGGGTCGCACTCAGAGGCTTGCTATGTGAAAGAGGTCACCAGTAAAAAAGTTTGAGAGCCACTGTTCTATAAGAATACTGCTTCTCAGCTAGTACCTGTAAACAGGCTTAGAGCTTGGCACAGCAGAGAAAGCGCAACAAACCTAGACTGCTGTGTGGAAGAGGAAACCGAGGCACACTGCCTCATGGCATTGATGGCCAGATACCAAGACACCAACACTCTAAAAGATATTGATATCTACATTGTGTTAACAATGCTCCACACTGGAATGCTTTCAGGCAACCTGAAAAAAGAAACCAAGAACTTTGTAAAAACACTCCAATTTTTGGTAACACTGGGAAGTTGGATACCCAAGATCTAAGAAGGGCATTAGGCACACTGCCTTCACATTAGTCAGTGACTAACCCTCCTGCAGTAATCTAAGGGGGGAGGTGTAACACTACACCCTATATTCTTCATATGATTATAGCATAACTATTATATGTTTTGTGCAAGATAAGGCAAGTGAGATCCTTGGGAAGGTTATAATTTGCTGAATATGATCCTATTTGTGTGTTTAAAAAAATACCTGGAGTTTTAAGCTGCAAGCAAGAACAGCCGGCCTTCAAGAAACTCTGCAATCTGCCTAAAACAACATTTAGGGTGAGGAGAAACTACTTGTAATCAGTTTTTCAGTATCTTAAGCTTATATTGTGTTTTTATTTTATTTGCTGGGTAATCTGCTTTGATCTGTTTTCTATCACTTATAGTCACTTAAAATCTATCTTTTGTAGTTAACTTGTTTTTGTTTTCTCTAAAACCAGTTTGTGGAATTCATAACTGGGGGGCAAAAAGCTGTGCATATCTTCCTACACATTGAGGGGGAGGGAGTGAATTTCATGAGCTTGCGCTACACAGTTCTCTGTGCAGTGCAAGACCATACGGTTTTGGATTTACATTCCAGAGGAAGTGTGCACTTGAGTGCTGGGCAATTCGTTAGCTGAAGCCTTCCCACACAGAGCTGATTTCACTGTCTGTCTTTCTGCAGCTGGATGTGTCCCTACCTGTGTGTGCTGGAGAAGGCTTGAGGGCCAGTTTCAGTAGGACAGTGGAAGGGAGCCCAGGCTGGTGGAAGAGACGGGTTCAGTGGTACCCCAGAATATCAGGTGGCACCTTGGAGTGGGGGGTAACCTGTGACAGTGGTGCATATGTGACACAGGCTCTATGGAGTGCCCCGCAATTTCAGTGCCTCACTCTGTTTGTTTTTCTATGTCAGTAGCCTTAGCCCTATGGCAGGGCTTATAAATGCTACATAGATACATAAAAACACTTGCTTCATATTAAATATGTAACCAAGCAGCCAAAAATCTTAATGAATCAAGACAATGTGGAAAGTAACACTTGAAATTAAAATTAAGATATTGGGTTTTATTGATAATTATTCCTTTCCCCAGTAATAAAAACTTCCATGGAAGTGCCAAATTATTAATAAGTTGATTATAACTTACCGTTCAATTTGAATTGGTTTTCAAGTAATAACCAAAGCTCTTTAATGGCTATACATTTCAAATAATAATTACGTTATTGTGATGGTCTGTACCTCGGGGGATCACCCAGCACCTGACTCTGAAGGGGGAGGGGCAAAGCCAAGAGGGAAGAAAGAACATGATAAAAGGGATGTTTGCCATGCTCTTCCTCTCTTCCACCTTCATCTACAGACATCACCACCACCAAGCGACTGAAGCGCTGATCAAAGCGGTGAGCCTGGCTGAAGGGCAACCAGCCAGCCTGTGGTGAGAAGCATCTAAGTTTGTAAGGACACTGAAAGTGTTAAGATCAGCTTAGAATGTGTTTTGCTTTTATTTCATTTGACCAAATCTGATTTACTTGTAATCACTTAAAATTTATCTTTGTAGTTAATAAATCTGTTTGTTTATTCTATCTGAAGCAGTGCATTTGGTTTGAAGCATGTCGGAGACTCCCCTTGGGATAACAAGCCTGGTACATGCCAATTTCTTTCTTAAATTGACAAACTCATATAAGCTTGCAGTGTCCAGCGGGCATCACTGGACACTGCAAGATGGAGGTTCCTAGGGTTGTGTCTGGGACCGGAGATATTGGCTAGTGTCATTCAGTTGCACAATCCAAGGAACAGCTTATGTGCCAGAGGCTGTGCGTGAACAGCCCAGGAGTGGGGGTTCTCACAGCAGTGTGGAGTCAGGCTGGCACCCAGAGTCAAGGATTGGAGTGACCTAGCAGATAACATCAGAGGGGAACGTCACACTTATATTTAATTGGGAGCCAATGTGGAGCTTAAAATAGTTCTTTGAATTAAAAACTAGGGCTAAAAATTGTGTAACTGTTGTGACAAACCCAGACCAGTGGGGTGCAGGAGTCTGGTAGAGGGCAAATATACTGGTCACTGGATGAGTAGTTTTCTGTTCCTTGAGTGACCAGAGAAGGGGCTGCACTAGGGTAATCAGGAACCTGCTAGAACCAGTTAAGGCAGGCAGGCTAATTAGGACACCTGGAGCCAATTAAGAAGAAGCTGCTAGAATCAGTTAAGGCAGGCTAATCAGGGCACCTGGGTTTTAAAAGGAGCTCACTTCTGTTTGTGGTGCGAGTGTGAGGAGCTGGGAGCAAGAGGCGCAAGGAGCTGAGAGGGAGTGCTGCTGGAGGATTGAGGAGCACAAGCGTTATCCGACACCAGGAGGAAGGTCCTGTGGTGAGACTAAGGAAGGTGTTTGGAGGAGGCCATGGGGAAGTAGCCCAGGGAGTTGTAGCTGTCATGCAGCTGTTAGAGGAGGCACTATAGACAGCTGCAGTTCACAGGGCCCTGGGCTTGAACCTGGAATAGAGGGCGGGCCCGGGTTCCCCCCAAACCTCCCAATTGACCTGGACTGTGGGTTCTTCCAGAGGGGAAGGTCTCTGGGCTGTTCCCCAACCCACATGGTGAATCTCTGAGGCAAGAAAATCTGCCAATAAACACAGGACCCACCAAGATAGAGGAGGAACTTTGTCACACTATATAATTTTTTTTTTTTTTAAGACAAGGTTAAACATTTTTAACTGGGAAGATGACTGAAGCTTGTCAGGCCCAACAATTAAAACAGAGCATATGTCTTCCCTGGAGGAAGGCTGGTTCCTAGGAGAGTGACCTGCCTGTAAACCGAGATACTCAGTTCTTGCTTGGCTCCTCTTATACGTTGCTGGGTTTGAGTCACGTGTCATTATTTTCTCCTTCTCTGTACTTGATCTTGGTTTCCTTCAGCGAACATGGGCATCCTAGAGAGGGATGGTCGTCTCTGGGCATAAAGAGAAGGGAGAGGGCTGATAATCTCATGTGAGCAGTGACTATTTTGGATGACCGTTTTTTACAGTACAGGAGCATTCAGCTGCCCCTTCATTGTAGCTATAACTGTTTGGTGGCGTGTCATCGGATGGAGTGTCAGATCCCTTTAAAGGAGTGAGAGCATGAGTCTGTGCCATTGCAGTCTCTGGAAATAGCTCTCCTTTTGTGGTTTGTTTCCTTCAATAGGAGGATTTGAGACCTGAGAGATGGAGACCAGGCAAGTCCACCCTGTTTGGTATAGGTGGCTCCACGCAACACTGGTCCAGCTGCAGTTGCAGGCATCTCTGAGAGAAGTGTCCACTTAGAGCTTTGCATTTAGCCCTCCTAACTGGAGACAGCTTCCTCCTGTGTTATATGGGACTGGGTTACCAAGAAAAGTCTCGACTACCCTACATGTTCAGGATGCAGGGGAAGATAGCTGCTTTCATACCCAGGGCAGGTTGTAATATGTCCTCCCCAGAACAAGCTTGGACCAGGTGGGTGACTAGAACAGGGGTTCTCAAACTTTTTGTATTGGCAATCCATTACACACAGCAAGCGCCTGAGAGTGACCCCCTTATTAATGAAAAACAGATTTTTTATATTAAACACTATTTTAAATGCTAAATTTATAATCATATTGTTGAAAATGAATTTACCTTTTCTCATCACTTCTAATGAACACTAAAACCCATTTTATCACATTATTGTTATAAGCAGAATTTTTTAAAACTAATTACTGTTTAATACTGGGGAGCGCACAAAGAAACTTTGTCATTATCACTTTTCACAGCAAACTTAATGCCTCATTGCCACCATTACTTCTGTGCTGCTGCTGACCTCGGTGCTGCCTTAAGAGCTGTGTGGCTCTGAAAATAGTGACACTGCCAGCAGCTGCGTAGCAGTAAGGGTGGTAATAGGGCACTAAGTCTGCTGTGAAAACTGATATATACTATGTTTGTTAATATAACTTTTCAGAGCAGACTTACTAGTGCAGACTTCACAGCAGACTGACTAGCTAGCTGGGTGGCTTTGAAAAGTGATATTAAGAAATACTTTTTACAGTCTTCCAGCTCTGAAGGCCATGCTGTGGCCAGCAGCAGCGCAGAAGTAAGTGTGGTAATGGGAATCTAGAATGTCTGCTGTGAAATATGATATTAATAAACATACAAGTATCACTTTTCACAGCAGAAGTCTGCCATGAACCCTGCACTAGTAACTCTGCTAGTTAATGAAATGTGATATTAACAGAAAAACAAATCTCACTTTTCACAGCACTAGTGCAGACTTCACAGCAGAGTAGCTAGGTAGCTGGGAGTCTGAAATGTGGTATTAACAAACACATACAAATATCACTTTTCACAACAGACTTAGTGCCCCTGTGATAGTGTCCACCCCAGAAAGTACTGGGAGGGGTTAAGGTGGCCAGGTCAGCCAATTAACTCCATAGGCGGCACCTGGAAGAGGATCCAGGGAGAAGGGATAATTTGAAGCAGGCTTACCTGGTCAGAAACAGGAGGGGCCAGTGTAAAGCCCAGGAGCTGAAAGGTAAGGGAAGCTGCTGGAGGAAGGCAGGGAAGTAGGTTGCAGTCACTCCCTGAGTGGAGGGAGTTGGGAGGCGGGAGGCTGACAAACCCAGAGAGAGGGGAAGCCAGATAAGTAGGAAGAAGCCCAGGGAAACAGCAGCAAGTGATAGAACTGTGCAGAGACCTTGGCTGCTTGTTAGTGTCCCTGGGCTGGAACCCAGTGTTGAAGGTGGACTTAGGTTCCCCTACCGGCCATTGGGAAGTGGTAAGGGCGTTGGAGATGCCATCCAGCCAATGCGTCTGAAAGGACTTTGAATTCCTCAGAAGGGGAGGACCTTGGTGACCTGGCTGGAGGGCCGAGCCATGAAGAGGAGACTGCTGTTCCTGGAGTGAGAGAGGGGCTGCCTACTAGAGGGAAAGACAGAATGACGGCATTCAGCTCGTACATGGGAGGATTGGCCACAAGAGCTAATCCCCACAGTTACCAGGAGGAGGTGTCAGACCGGCGGTGATTAGTGCAGCCTGGGAGAACCTGTCACGGAGTCCCTGGATGATGCTCTGGAACTGCACCCTATGAAGCCAGTCAGGACTCTGGTGAAGTCTCGTCTCTGTGAGCAGACTGTCTTCAAGGCAAGCAGCTCACATGGCTTCCACCTTCTGATCTTGGAGCATTCAGCATCCTCTGCCCCTCCGTGTGCTTCCCACAATGAGTCTGCCCAGGCGGGATCCTGGGGAAGCCAGAGGGTCCTGCACCCCCACTTCGCAGTCAGACGTGACTCTTAGCCAGCCAGTAAAACAGAGGTTTATTAGACGACAGGAACACAGTCTAAAACAGAGCTTGTAGGTACAGAGAACCCGACCCCTCAGCCGGGTCCATTTTGCGGGGCTGTGAGCCAGACACCCATGTTTGCATTCACTCCCGTCCCCAGCCAGCCCCAAATTGACTCACCCTCCAGCCCCTCCTCCTCTGGGCTTTGTCCCTTTCCCGGGCCAGGAGGTCACCTGATTCCTTTGTTCTCCAACACCTTTAGCTATCACCTTGCAGGGGGGGAAGGGCCCAGGCCATTAGTTGCCAGGAAACAGAGTGTCGGCCATTTTCGTACACTGGCCCTTTGCTCTGCAACAATTACACCCCCTTATTCCACCACGTAGAAACTTAAGAAATGCATAGGGGAAACTGAGGCACCCCTACCGTATTCAGAGGAAACATTAAGAACAGTCCCAGTTCATCACAGAGCCCCACTGCCACCCTTCTCCACTGCTGTTGGCAGCAGCACTGCCTTCAGAGCTGGGCAGCGCTGAAAATGCCACTGCCACCAGGAACATCAAAGGAGGGTGGCAATGGGATGCTGGTAAGGCTGCTGTGAAACATGATATTGGCAAAGTTTCTTGTGAACCTCCACTGAACCTCAGATGCACCCCCTGTTTGCACACCACTGGTGTAGCCACCTCAGCCCCCTCACCAGCAAGAGGATGGTGCTGCTCCTGACTTCCCATAATAACCCTGACCTCCTGAGTGGGAGCGACGTCCAGTTTGAGAATCCCTGTTTTAGAATGTGGCACCAATGGTTATTGTCTCAGTGATTTATTAGTAAGTTTTTTTAGGTAGTTTGTGTCAATAGTCCCCAGTAGATGGGGTGGGATCGTGTTAACTACAGGTGCTAAAGTGTTGGGGTTTGACCAGCCAAGTGACCCATCATTGTTGACTTTGTTAATCTAGTAGCTGTGCTCTAGTGCAGAAGGGAGTGGGAGGGCAAACCTTCACACTCCAGCACAGGTTTTGGGCAGTGATGGCTCTTTCTTGGGTTATTTGCTGTGTTTGCAGAGGACTCGTCCAAGTCAGTGGAGCAGCCCAGCCAGATGTGGAGCTGGAAGAAGAGGACCTGAGCAGCCTGGACATCCCACTTGGCAGTGGACTGAGGATCCCAAGAGTCCTGCCTGGTGGTGACAGTGATGGGGGAGGAGCAGGTGTCCATTTTCCTTCAGTTATGTCTCTATCAAATGTCTGAGTAGCTAGAGCCCTACCTGAGAGCAGAGCGATGCTTCTCGTTTGCATGCAAAGGGTCCTGGGGAGGGTGGAGCTCTGCCTTGGCTGGGAGCATCGCCCTGCTCCCCAAGACTGAATGTGACCTGCAATTAGGGACACTGGTATTCCCAGTCTGTCCTTCCACATCACTGGGTGTGAGTCACTGGACACAATGTTGTTTACCTTGGCTGTACTCAATCTTCTCTTCCTTCAGAGCAGTGGCTCTCAACCTTTCCAGACTACTGTACCCCTTTCAGCAGTCTGATTTGCCTTGGGTACCCCCCAGTTTCACCTCACAAAAATTATTTGCTTACAAAAATACAGAAGTGTCACAGCACACTATTACTGAATAATTGCTTACTTTTTCCATATTTTTTTTACTTTCACCATATTATAAATCAACTGGAATATAAATATTGTACTTACCTTTCAGTGTATAGAGACTGGAAGACCCCTGGAAGACATTGCATACCTCCAAGGGTACATGTATGCCTAGTTGAGAACCACTGCTTCAGAGGACCTGAGCATCCTGGTTAGGCATGGGATTTGTGGGATGGGATGGGGATAGGGAGGGACCTGGTGGGACTGTTGTTGCTTACCAGTGCTGATCACTTCAAACACTGGCTAAGCTGGAGGGGAATTGGGGGAAGAGGGTTCCAGGAAGCAGAAGCCAGGTGACCTGACTCTGTGTGTCCTCCACATACAAATGCTGGCCTAGGTTATAAGTGTTCTCGCTTTCTATATACAGTTCCTAATGATACTGGGTAGATGAGAGAATGGACAACCTGTCTGCAGGATCAGGGCCAATCCCTCTATGAACTCAGTCGTGTAAGGACAGACCTTTGCTCCAGGGTTAAACTTTGTTTTCAAGCACATTTTTAAAAACTCCAGATTATAAAATCTGTAGCATAACCAGGATTTTCAGTGAAATTTTTGTTACTTAATATGTGATACTGTTAACAGCACCAAGAACAGTAGCCTTGAAAGTGTGAGGAGTGACATTCACAGCCCCAGTGGGGATCATTATGTGTTAGTATAGTCAGGCCATGTTAGCTGCTCTGGAGGGCTTTTCATGCTGAGATTGAAAGGAAGGAGGTTATAATCCTCAGCATTTTATAGCTGGGGAAACAAACACTCTTATCACACTTGCAGACTTTCTCCAAGGAGTAAGAATGTAGTTGTTTTTGTGTTTAATTTAAAAAAAAAAAAAACAGTTTGCAGTGGTGGACCACAGTTGGCAACTCCAATTCAAACACATGCCTTTTTAGAATAGTGACACTTAGATGAAAATGGCCATGTGGGTCAGACCATGGTCGGTCTATCTCAGTATTACGTCTTCCAACAATGGATATGCCAGATGCTTCAGAGGGCATGAACAAGGGCCTGAATTATCCAGTGATCCATCCCCTGTTGTCCAATCCCAGCTTCTGGCAGTCAGAGGTGTAGGAACACCCAAAGCATGGGATTGTGTCCTTGACCATCTTAGCCATTGATGGGCCTATTAGCTATCTTCCATGAATTTAGCTAATTCTTAGTTATATTTTTTGCTTTCACAGCATCCCCTGGCAACGAGTTCCACAGATTGCCTGTGCATTGTGTGAAGAACCATTTAAGGGGTTCTGCCAATACTTTGGAGGATAGAACTAAAATCAAGAGATCTCAATAAATCTGAGAACTGGGTTATAGACCACAAAATGAAATTCAAAGACAAAGGTTAGGTGCTACACTTAGGGGGAAAAAAAAACCCAAATGCACAAATACAGAATGGGGGATAACTGGCTTGGCAGCAGCACTGCTGCAAAGGATCTGGGAGTTGTGGTGGATCACAACCTCAACATGAATCAGCAAATGGAATTTTAGGTTGCATTAATAGAGGCATAGCATACAAGTCATGGGAGATGATAGTACCATTCTACTCAGCACTGGTTAGGCTGGAGTTCTGTGTCCAATTTTGATCACCAATGAGTAGGAAGGATGTAGAGTGACAAAGATGATCAGAGGGATGGAATGCAAGCCATATGAGCAAAGGCTGAAGGAACTGGGTATCTGTAGTTTGGAAAAGAGATTAAGGAGGGACATGATAGCAGTCTTCAAATACTTGAAAGACTGCCATAAAAAAGATGGAGAAAAGTTCTCTCTTGCCACAGAGGGCAGGACAAGGGGCAATGGGTTCAGCATAGCAGATTTAGCTTAACTCTTAGAAAAAACTTCCTAACTGGAAGAACAGTGGAACAGACTGCCTAGGGAGGTCATGGAAGCACCTTCACTGGAGGTTTTCAAAAGGGGGCTGGATAGCCAACTGTTATGGATGGTTTAGACACCACAAATCCTGCATCTTGGCAGGGAGTTAGACTAGATGATCTTTGCGGTCCCTTCTAACCATGTGGTGCCAAGATGTACTTTCTTTTAAATCTCCTGACTATTTATGTCAGTGGGTGACTCCTGGTTCTTGTGTTATGTGAAGAGGTAAAGAACATTTGCTTAATCACTTTCTCCACACCATGCCTGATTTTATAAACCTCTGGAAGAGACAACAAGGAGCGATATGACAAACAGAACAGTCCCAGTCTTTTTAATCTCTTCTCCAATGGAAGTTGTTCCATACCCCTAAGCATTGCTGTTTCTGACCTTCTCTGCGCCTAACAAGCTAGCAATGTTAGGAACCATTAGGAAAGGGATAGATAAGACAGAAATACTCTAATGCCCCTCTGTAAATCCCTGGTACACCCACACCTTGAATACTGCATGCAGTTCTGGTCACCCCATCTGACAAAAGATGTATAAGAATTGGAAAAGGTACAGAGAAGGGCAGCAACAATGCTTAGGCATATGGAACAATTTTCATAGGAGGAGATGTTAAAAAGACGGAGGCTGTTCAATTTAGAAAAGAGACTAGGGAGGGATATGATAGAGGTCTACAAAATGAGCCATGGGGTGGAGACAGTAAGGAAGTGCTCTTTACTCATTCACATCTTCCAAGGGAATTAATAGACTGGAAGTTTAAAGCTAATTCATGTGTTAACCCTAACCCTGTCCTCCCTGCAGTTAAGGGTTGGGGTCGGGGTTGGTTGGGTTTAGGGGTTAGGGTTGGGGTTTAGGGGGTAGGGTTAGGGTTAGGTTAGGGGTTGGGTTAGGGTGTTAGGGTCAGGGTAGGGTTAGGTTAGGGTTAGGGTTGAGGGGTAGGGTTAGGGGTGAGGGTGAGGTTAGGGTTTAGGGTTAGGTTAGGGTTTAGGGTGGGGGTCAGGGTTTAGGGTGAGGGTTGAGGGTTGGGGTAGGGGGTTAGGGTTAGGGGGTTAGGGTTGGGGTAAGGGTTAGGGGTGAGGGTTAGGGTAGGAGTTAGGGTTTGGGTTTAGGGTTAGGGGTTAGGGTTAGGTGAGGGGTAGGGGTTAGGGTTAGGGGTCGAAGGTAGGGTGAGGGGTTAGGGTTAGATTTAGGGTGAGGGTAGGGGGTAGGTTTAGAGTCAGGGGTTGGGGTTAGGGTTGGGTCAGGGTCAGGGTTAGGGGTTAGGGTTAGGTCAGGGTCAGGGTTTAGGTTTTAGGGGTTGGGTTAGGGTTAAGGTTAGGGGGAAGGTGAAGGTTAGGGGTAGGGTCAGGGGTTGGGGTTCGGGTTTAGGGTTAGGGTTGGGTTGGCATAGGGTGAGGGTGAGGTGAGGGTTGTTGGGGTTAGGGTCAGGGGTAGGGATTAGGGTTAGGTTAGGGTCAGGTTTAGGGGGTAGGGTAGGGTTAGGGTTGGGTTAGGGTTAAGGTGGGGTTGGGGTTAGGGTAGGGGGTAGGGTTAGGGGGTAGGGGTAGGGTTGAGGGTTGGGCTTGGGTTAGGGGGTTAGGGGGTTAGGGTTAGGTTAGGGTTAAGGGTAGTGTCAGGCGTTGGGGTTAGGGTCAGGGTTTATGGTTAGGGTTAAGGGGTTAGGGTAGGTTAGGGTGAGGGTTAGGGGTTAGGGTTAGAGGGGTTAGGGGTTAGGGTTAGGGGGTTAGGTTTAGGGGTTAGGGTTAGGGGGTTAGGGGTTAGGGTGTCAGGGTCAGGGGTTTAGGGTTAGGGGTAGGGGTTTAGGGTCAGGGGTTTAGGGTTAGGGTTTAGGGGGTTAGGGTTAGGGGTTAGGGTTAGGGGGTTAGGGTTAGGGGGTTAGGGGTTAGGGGTTAGGGTTTAGGGTTAGGGTTTAGGGTAGGTTATGTTAGGGTTAGGGGTTAGGGTGTAGGGTGTAGGGTGTAGGGTTGTGGTTAGGGGTTAGGGTTAGGGTTTAGGGTCGGGGTCAGGGTTAGGGGTTAGGGGTAAGGGTTAGGGTTTAGGGTCGGGGTCAGGGTTAGGGGTTAGGGGTTGGGGTTTAGTGTTAGGGGGTTAGGGGGTTAGGGGGTTAGGGTAAGGGGGTTAGGGGGTTAGGGTTAGGGGGTTAGGGTAAGGGGGTTAGGGGGTCAGGGTCAGGGTGTCAGGGTCAGGGTTTAGGGTTTGGGGTTAGGGGTAGGGTTTAGGGGGTAGGGGTTAGGGTGAGGGGTAGGGGTAGGGTTAGGGTTAGGTTTAAGGGTTAGGGTTTAGGGGTTAGGGGTAGGGTAGGGTGAGGGTTTAGGGTGAGGGGTTAGGGTTTAGGGTGAGGGGTTAGGGTTTAGGGTGAGGGGTTAGGGGTTAGGGTTAGGGGTAGGGGTAGGGGTAGGGTTAGGGGGTTAGAGGGTTAGAGGGTTAGGGTTAGAGGGTTAGGGTTAGGGTTAGAGGGTTAGGGTTAGAGGGTTAGGGTTAGGGGTTAGGGGTTTGGGTTTGGGTTTAGGGTTTAGGGTTTAGGTTAGGGTTAGGGGTAGGGGTAGGGTTAGGGTAGGGTTAGGGGTAGGGGTAGGGTTTAGGGTTTAGGGTTTAGGGTTTAGGGTTTAGGGGTTAGGGTTTAGGGGTTAGGGTTAGGGGTTAGGGTCAGGGTCTGGGGTTAGGGGTAGGGTTTAGGGTTTAGGGTTTAGGGTTTAGGGTTTGGGGTAGGGTTAGGTTAGGGTTAGGGTTGGGGGTAAGGGTTAAGGGTTAAGGGTTTAGGTTAGGGTTGGGGTTGGGGTAAGGGGTAAGGGGTAAGGGGTAGGGTTAGGGTTAGGGGTTAGGGGTTAGGGGTTAGGGTGAGGGTGAGGGTGAGGGTTTAGGGTGAGGGTGAGGGTGAGGGTGAGGGTTTAGGGTGAGGG